>NC_058086.1:1008405-1608405 GCF_014858855.1 Bufo gargarizans
AACACACACAAGGAGCTGTGCAACCCAAATACACAACCGCACACTCCCAACCAAATGCCAACCCACCCCGTCTCCAAAATCATGACACAGCAGAAACAGACACCGAAAATGATTCAATACACCCATTATCCCCACTCAACTTTACCACACACTCAGTTAGCTCATCCTACCCAAGCCCACAGCAACATTTTTTAGACTTACCCCCCACTCTAACAGAAAGTCCTCTCCTAGAGCAACTATCAACGCTCAAAAAGACTGGACCAACCGGGGGCTCTCCTTCCCTAACCATACCACCTCCCCGCCTGAATCTATCAAGCACACAAATACTGAATACACTCATCTCCACACCAGGCCCCACACAACCAACCCAATCCAAAACACAGGAACCACAAAACATCACCAACTTCTGGGGGGCGTGGCCTGACCGAGCTCGATGGCGGCTGCTTGAGAACAGAGCTCCTGCCACTAGATCCCGTTTCAGCACTTTTCTAAGCACCACTCGACTAAAGGGATGAAGATTCAACCGAAGGACGCATCTAGAACCACCGCAGAGCAAAGGAGAGACCTCCCGCAGCACTCCGACATGGAGAAGTATCTCCAGAAGCCGGCTCCTCAGATACCCGCGCGCTCAAGCAAGATGGCGCCGAAGCGTAGCGAGGAGGAAGAAGCGGCCGGAGACGTTAGCGGCGCAGCAGCACTTGATGGATCGTGTGAGGTGAGCAGACCGCACGCAGGGGGAGACCCGGCGGCTCTTACCCGAGATTTTTTGGAGACTGCTCTTCAAAGGGCTTTAGCTCCAATCGCTGCCGATCTAACTACTATAAAGGAAGAGGTCCGCCATATTGGGGACAGAGTGGAGTCCCTGGAGCAAGCCCAAGACGCCATGATTACCTTTAATACTGCGGTCAAAAGCTCACTGGGCTCACACACCAGAGCCATGAACAGCTTGTTACTCCAGATGGAGGATCAGGAAAATAGGAATCGAAGGCGCATAACATAAGAATCAGAGGTCTCCCTGAGGCAGATACCAGTGAGAACTTGTTTGCAGTTATGGACTCACTATTCGCTTCTTTATTGGGCCCGGATAGAGCCAAGGGCATTATAATTGAAAGAGGACACCGGGCGCTGAGGCCCAAACCAGGATCCTCTGAAAATCCCAGGGACATTATATGTGGCTTACTAAGCTACAGATATACAGAGGAAGTTTTGCACAAGGAGAGGGAGAAAGGAGAATTAACACTACAGGGCAGGAGCATACAGATATTCCAGGACTTGGCGGCCTCCACACTACAAAAACAAAGGTTGCTGAAACCGTTGACTGATCTTCTGCGCACTTCAAAGATTCCATATCGGTGGCTATTCCCTTTTGGCTTACTGATCTCTGCAGGGAACCGCCGGTTTGCGGTCCGTACTCCTGCAGATCTGATACCGTTCTGGGATATGACGGACATACCGCCTGTTGAAGTCCCCTCATGGTTACCAGTGGCATCTGAGGAAGAGCTGCCACCTTTACCTAAAATATCGCCCTGGATGAAACCAAAGCAGCAAAGATCAAGTCGTAGCAGGAGGGCAGTAAACAGAGAAATGGACACCTGATCTCTGGACAAACTCAGCCGAGTTTGCTTTATTGCCATTCAATCTCTAGTTTGAATAACCGTTATGCTGTTGCATTGCTTTTCTTGCTTTGTACTAGCCTTATACACTACGTGCAGAATTATTAGGCAAATGAGTATTTTGACCACATCATCCTCTTTATGCATGTTGTCTTACTCCAAGCTGTATAGGCTCGAAAGCCTACTACCAATTAAGCATATTAGGTGATGTGCATCTCTGTAATGAGAAGGGGTGTGGTCTAATGACATCAACACCCTATATCAGGTGTGCATAATTATTAGGCAACTTCCTTTCCTTTGGCAAAATGGGTCAAAAGAAGGACTTGACAGGCTCAGAAAAGTCAAAAATAGTGAGATATCTTGCAGAGGGATGCAGCACTCTTAAAATTGCAAAGCTTCTGAAGCGTGATCATCGAACAATCAAGCGTTTCATTCAAAATAGTCAACAGGGTCGCAAGAAGCGTGTGGAAAAACCAAGGCGCAAAATAACTGCCCATGAACTGAGAAAAGTCAAGCGTGCAGCTGCCAAGATGCCACTTGCCACCAGTTTGGCCATATTTCAGAGCTGCAACATCACTGGAGTGCCCAAAAGCACAAGGTGTGCAATACTCAGAGACATGGCCAAGGTAAGAAAGGCTGAAAGACGACCACCACTGAACAAGACACACAAGCTGAAACGTCAAGACTGGGCCAAGAAATATCTCAAGACTGATTTTTCTAAGGTTTTATGGACAGATGAAATGAGAGTGAGTCTTGATGGGCCAGATGGCTGGATTGGTAAAGGGCAGAGAGCTCCAGTCCGACTCAGACGCCAGCAAGGTGGAGGTGGAGTACTGGTTTGGGCTGGTATCATCAAAGATGAGCTTGTGGGGCCTTTTCAGGTTGAGGATGGAGTCAAGCTCAACTCCCAGTCCTACTGCCAGTTTCTGGAAGACACCTTCTTCAAGCAGTGGTACAGGAAGAAGTCTGCAAGGTAAGAAAAACATGATTTTCATGCAGGACAATGCTCCATCACACGCGTCCAAGTACTCCACAACGTGGCTGGCAAGAAAGGGTATAAAAGAAGAAAATCTAATGACATGGCCTCCTTGTTCACCTGATCTGAACCCCATTGAGAACCTGTGGTCCATCATCAAATGTGAGATTTACAAGGAGGGAAAACAGTACACCTCTCTGAACAGTGTCTGGGAGGCTGTGGTTGCTGCTGCACGCAATGTTTTTTTCCTTTATAAACTTTTATTTTTTAGTTATCATACAAAAAGATACATAACAATATACCATTTACAATGCTATAAAATCCAAAAGTCCGTCAGTTCTAGTCCTTAAAGCATAATTAAATATGATTTCATGCAAATACCCATAATTATATAGATATTGACTAAAATCAAATCAAATATCAAATAGAGGTCTCACTGCCTGGGGGGGGAAGCAGGACCAACCCGGCATCAAAGGGTTTAGGATTACAGATAGAAAACGATATCTTATTTAATATTATTATCTCCATACTGGGAGGGAGCATAGGCCCGAGACCCGGGCGGCTCACCGAGCAGCGAACACGCACCCCCCACGGCCTCCCTCAGACGCAAGTAAGCACCACGGGCAGGACCAACACCCGTGGGGCGAATCTCTGGTGCTCACCTATCCCGTATGGGGCAAGCTCACAGCGATCTTTGATCGCACCCTTCCGTAGAGCCGAAGGAGAGGGGAGGGGGGTCCAGCAGTCTTCTATCCCAGTGGTATAAAACCTACTCCCAGGATTTCCTGCCTCATCCCCATATAGTTGGATTAAATGTTAATAGCTTGTTTAAACATAACTCGCATGGGTTCACCATGGTGTCTCATGGAGAGGGGACACAAATCACAGTGTCGCTCAGCAATCTCCAACACTTGGGGAGAGGGAAGAAAAAAAAAAAAAAAAAAACGTAGCCAGCCAGCACTGTCTCATTAAGAGAGCAGAGCCCGGCATCAGCTCCAGTTCATTTAAGAAGGGACAATTACGGGACCCAGACCACACCCGTGTCAAATCGCTGCCCGCAGTAAAAACTCACGTCCAAGAGGAAGGGCCGCATCCCGGGTCGCACCCGATGCCCGGACCACCCAAGATTCCGAGCCCCGAACCCTCACCCGAATATTAGTCAATATTTTAGATTAATCAAAAACTAACCAATATCTAATACCGGTGAGTCCTGCCAGCCCCCGGCATTTCTAAAGATGCTCCAATGCTCTATTATGGCTTCACATTCTGCATTAATACATTGCATACAAAAAGAAGCCGGACAAATTGGATCTTCCCCAAAGAATCCCCCACCTTACCCCCCCCCACCCCTCACCTTGCAGACAAAAAAAAAAAAAAAAAAAAAGGTAAAATATTTAAATTAGTTGGTCATATCCCAGTCTTTCCACAATTTATCCCACTTTAAGTATGATCCTCGTTGTTTATACAAGATCTTCTCGTAGCTTTTCACCTTCTCAACCAAACCCAGCCAATTATTACAATCTGGAGCGGAGGAGCAAAACCATACTCTAGAAATGAGAAGCCTAGCCAGAAACATCACCTTGATCAACAATCGACCATTTGCGGGTTGGTAATTGACCTCCGATAGGTCTCCCAGAACCCATATCCTGGGAGTGAAGGGAACAGCAATGTTGAGTTTACGAGCCAGATTGGTTTGAACCGATCTCCAGTACCTGCCTACCATTGGGCAGTCCCAGAACAGATGTAAATGATCTGCCTCGGATTTACCACAGCGTGGGCAGTCAGAGGAGGTTCTAAGTCCTCTCCTATATAACCATGCGGGTGTCACATATATTTTGTGCAAAATATTAAATTGTACCACAATGTGATTAAAGTTATGCGAAACCAATTTTAAACTTTCCCCTATATTCTCCCAGTTTGGAGAGCCCGTCGCTGAAAGCGAAGATGACCAGGCTCTCTGTCCTGGTGAAAGAACATCAGAAAAAAACTTTTTCATTAAGTGTCTATAACAGTGAGATACTTTAATTCTCGTGCCAATTTTCTTGGAAATTAAATCATGTAAAAATTCAGGAGTTTCTATAATAAGAAGATAGCGATTCGCAGTGCTAGAAAGTGCTGACCTTAATTGAAAATATGCAT
Organism: Bufo gargarizans; assembly: GCF_014858855.1. NCBI lineage: Eukaryota > Metazoa > Chordata > Amphibia > Anura > Bufonidae > Bufo > Bufo gargarizans. The sequence continues at coordinate 1,013,134 of NC_058086.1, forward strand.
ACCAAGCCACCTCACCTAGATTTGCCCCTTGCTTTAAATCCGCAAGGGGCAAAATGTGTCCACCACTGACAACTTGATGCAGGTACTGAATATTCTTGGTCCTCCAATACTGGCTGCAACTAAGGTCATTTAAATTCAAGAGCTTTGGGTTATGCCACAGTGGAGTACAAATAAGTGATGCCCCAGCTCCACACCAGTTCCTTATATTTCGCCAAGACTTTATAGCCATTCTGCAGAAGAGTGTATACCCATTTAATGCATTTAGTAAATAGTCAGACTCAAGTACTGTAAAAAAATCTGCAAAGCCTGAGTCTTTCACCACCCTGCTGCAGAACTGGCTATTTTCCCATTCATTAAACAAGCAGAGTTGAGAGGCCACAAAGTACCCCCTAAAGTAGGGGAGGTTAAGGCCTCCCCGACTATAGGGCATAGAAAAATAGAGTACCTTCAATCTCACACGCTTCCTCCCCCATATTAAATCATTAAGCATCCGCTCTATCAATCTAAAATACTTATCTACAATCCATACAGGCGAGTTGCGTAAGATATATAGAACCTGGGGCAGCACCACCATTTTTATTAATGAAATTCTGTCGGCTCTTGCCGACAGGATTTTTTGCCATATCTTTATTTTAACCCTCAGCTTTGTCAACAGAGGGAGCAGATTAAGTTGTAGATATTCCTGTGGTTTGGCAGAAACTGTTATCCCCAGGTACTTTATTGAATCTGAGATCGTTAGCTGGTTGTACCGTTCGCCCCGCAATTCATCTATAGGGAGGAGAACGGTCTTCTCCCAGTTGATCTCGAGACCGGAAGGACCGGAAAAGAGACCAACCAGGTCCATTATGCGAGGAAGAGTAGTGTCTGTCTGATGTATAAAAATCAAGATATCGTCTGCATAAAGTGATACTCGATCATGATTCCCCATTGTGCCAAAACCAGCCACCCTCGGATCCTGCTTAATACTAGCCGCTAAGGGTTCAATGTAAATATTAAATAACAGGGGGGAGAGAGGACAGCCCTGACGGGTACCTCTTCCTAATATAAAACTCTCTGTTATCATATCATTGATCCTTATCCTAGCAACTGGGGAGTTATATAGGAGCTGTACCATCGCCAAGAATCTTGGGCCAAAGCCCATTTTCTTCATCACCTCCCAGAGAAAGGTCCACTCGACCCTGTCGAAGGCTTTAGTAGCATCCAACGACAGGATGGAGCGGGCGCCGCTCCCCGGGGACTGGATGTTCATAAATAGCCTATGCAAGTTATGATGGGTGCCCCTTCTTGGCATAAAACCATTTTGATCTGGATGGATAATAGTGGATATAACCCGCGAGAGCCTCCTAGCCAAAAATTTTGATAGTAACTTAAAATCGGTATTTAATAAGGAAATTGGTCTATAGGAGCTCAATTCTGCCGGGTCTTTATCCCTTTTCGGAATTAAAACAATAAGAGCCTCCATCATGGAGCATGGTAAGCCCCCTCCCTGGATCGCTTGGGAAAACACCTCAAGTAACTGGGGGAGGAGCGTCTCGCCATACCTACGGTAAACTTCATATGGGAGGCCATCCAATCCTGGCGATGAGCTCCCCGAGATAGACCCCAGAGCCTCCTTCAACTCAGAAAGGGACAGCTCCTCCTCCAAAAATTCCACCTGAGCTTCATTCAAGGTAGAAAGTGGAATCCTCTCCAAGAATCGCATCGCCAGTTCGGGTGTCGTATCGGGAGGGGGTCTATATATCTGAGCAAAATATTGTAAGAAGGTATCCCTAATCCCCTCTAAATTTGTTATGGTTTCCCCCTCTAAATTACGAATTAAAGTGATGGATTGATTTTTCCTATCTTGTTGAGTAATTATTCTTGCTAGGAGCTTACCAGGACGTCCGGACTCCGAAAAATATTTAAGCCCCTTAAAGAATACTCTATGATTTGCTTTCTCTACTAAATACCTTTCCAAGCAGCAGCTAGCCTTCTGCATGTCTTCCCTATTGTGTTCCGTGGGTTGACTGGTAAAACACTCATTGGTAGAGACAGCGATCTTAACCAATTCCTCCTCTTTACACCTAAATATTCTCCTTGCTGCAGCGATCTCACTGATAAAGACCCCTCTTAGATACGCTTTCAAGGCATCCCATACTACATTGATATTAGCAGAGGGAAAATTTACCTCCCAAAAGGAGGATATCAATAATGTAATAGACTGAGGATTCTCCATAACGGCAAGCCAATATGGGTTCAACTTGAATCCTAGCCCCCTTATGGCCTTATTCTCCCCAGTGCGAACCTCAATTAGTACGGGTGAGTGGTCCGAAACGGTTCGTACTCCGTATCGAATCTTGCTGATATTACTCAAATTGCTCTCATTAGTGAGTGCTAGATCAATCCGAGACATTGCTCTCCCCCCCCCTGCTAACGCAGGAGTATACTCTCTTTCCTCCGCCGAGATGTTCCCATATATCTACCACTCCTACCTCTAAACAGAACTGGGGCAACAAGGAGTTACAGGGGTTCCTCCCCCGATCTGCATCTAAAGTATCCTTGTTGGGGTCCATAACCGCATTAAAGTCCCCCATCAGGATTAGCCGGCATTCTGGTCTATTTTCAGCAAAGAGCAATAGCTGAGTCAGGGGGTACATTGAGAATGGAGGGGGTATATAAAAGAAAGCCAGAATGTAACTGTGGCCATACAGCTTGCCATGTAGGAAAATGAATCTACCCTGGTCATCTATAAAGGATTTTATAAGGATGAAGTCTACAGAATTATGAATCAGGACTGAAACGCCCCTGGAGGATCCACTAAAAGTGGAGTGATAAGACTGGGAGTGCCATCCCGTTGTCAGACGGCGCAGGGTTTCTTTAGTAAGGTGAGTTTCTACTATACATATAATTGCTGGAAGGTATCTTTTTACTGCATCCATAATAGCTTGCCTTTTAACCCTTTCCCCAAGCCCTCTAACATTCCAAGATACAATTCTGATAGACATCAATCAAAAAAAAAAAAAAAAAAAAAAAAAAAAGCCCAGCCTGCAAGGTGTGTTCCCAGCCCCCCCCCCCCACCCTCCCAACCCCCTCTCCATTGATCCGCCCGAACTACTCAGCGAACCTCTAACCCCCGGCCACTCTCCCCCAGCCAAGCCCCGCCCCCCAGCATCCCTTCAAACATAATATTACGCAATTTCAAATGCCTGTTTGATCGATCCAGTCTGACGCTTGTTGTGGTGTCTCAAAAAACAAGGAAGTCCCATTGTAGATCACTCTTAATTTCGCTGGATACTGTAAAGAATATTTAATATCCTTTAGCGCCAAGCGCTTCTTTATCTCTATAAAATTGCGTCTCTTTTCCTGAGTCTGGCGAGCAAAGTCAGGAAAAAAGAGCAACCTAGAGCCCTGATATTCAATGGGAGTACATTCTCTAGCTCTTCTTAATATCATATCCCTATCAGCGGACAATAAAAGTTTCATTAAAATTGTGCGTGGCGGCCTCCCTGGAATAGATTTTCCTCCTGGTATTCGATGAGCTCTTTCTATTTGGAACATAGAAGAAAAATTCTCGCTGCCTAGATTATGTGTGACGACATCTTTGAGTTGCTCCTCTAGCTGCCGACCCTCAGCCCCTTCTGGGAAACCAATTATACGGACATTGTTCCGCCTTGACTTATTCTCAAGGTCCTCCAGCTTGTGTTGTAGCGCTTGGTTTTCTGAGGCGAGAAGCAAAGTTTGAGATTTTAATGTGGCTATATCGGTTTGCAGTGAAACAACAGTTTTTTCCACATTGAGAACTCGGTCACGGATCTTTACTAAATCTTCCCTGATTAGGGTAATATCGCTCTGCACTGAGCCCAATTGAGTGGACATCCCCTGCACCAGGGAGCCGTTGTTTTCCACGGCAGAAAGGATCTTATCTAATACCGATGGATCATATTCTGTTCGCGTTTGTACAGGGAAACCCTCCTCTACCGTCTCCTGATCTACCTCCATTGATCCGTCCTCAGAGGGTTCCTCAAACTGGGGCGTTTTAGCATTTTTCTTCACGTTAGCAGAGGGTTTAATTTTAGGTGGATTTTTTTCAATAGGGAAGGGTGATTTCAAAAACTTATCAATCTTGTTTTCTGGTGTTTTAGACCCCAGTTTGGTTGCCGAGGAGTCCACTGATCGTCGCTTTGGGGCCATTCTCTTCCCCCTTTTTTTTTTTTTTTTTCTGGCTGGTACTCTCCCTTTTTTTATTAATTTACCAGTTTCTTTATATCCCCCACTTTTTTTTTTTTTTTTTTTCCCCCCCTTTCTTTGCTTTTTTTCTCTCTTTTTTCTTCCTTCCTTTTATCCCTGTTGATTTCACACCTCACTGCTTCTTTCTTTTTGCCAGCTTATGCTCTCCTTTAGGACCTCCTTATAGCTTCTCTCTCGCCTTCTTCTCCCCCTTTTAACCGCCGCTTCCTCCCCCCCTACCTGACACCGCAAAAGGAAAGCGGAAAGAGGCAAGGCACTAAATATACGTCCTCCCAGCAACTCAGCAACACAGAAACCAGCACTATACAAAAACAGGGTCAACCAAGGCTGTGTTCTCACGTGTCCAGGAATGTCCAGGGATGGCCGGCAGTCCAAGTTGCAGGGAGACAGCAGAGGAGAAGCCGCAGGCAGAACAGCGAGGTCACCGGATCCAAAACAGGGAGAAGACAGGAGACAAGAGCCAGCCGACGAGGAAGGAGAAAGGAAGTCCCTGGAGCAGTGAAGCAGCCGAAGTCAAGCACAAGCGGGGGGGAGAACCGACAGCAAGAGAAGAGCAGCGGAGGGTCCCATGCAGCGCGTCCAGCAGCCAAGCACCGATGAGCGGCAGGTAAGGTGATCCAGGATCCAGGAGCCACGTCCAGCACAGAGACGCCGCTCAGCGCATCAACGCTTCAGCGTCAGCTGCACAGCATCGGCTAGTCAGCTGATCGGGTAAGCCGGGAGCCTGGGGGGAGGAGGCCGGCGCGGGAGAGCGAGACGTGCTATGTTCACGTCATCCCGCCGTTCCTGCTGTAATGGTGTGCTGCACGCAATGTTGATGGTGAACAGATCAAAACACTGACAGAATCCATGGATGGCAGGCTTTTGAGTGTCCTTGCAAAGAAAGGTGGCTATATTGGTCACTGATTTGTTTTTGTTTTGTTTTTGAATGTCAGAAATGTATATTTGTGAATGTTGAGATGTTATATGTTTTGAATGTCAGAAATGTATATTTGTGAATGTTGAGATGTTATATTGGTTTCACTGGTAAAAATAAATAATTGAAATGGGTATATATTTGTTTTTTGTTAAGTTGCCTAATAATTATGCACAGTAATAGTCACCTGCACACACAGATATCCCCCTAAAATAGCTAAAACTAAAAACAAACTAAAAACTACTTCCAAAAATATTCAGCTTTGATATTAATGAGTTTTTTGGGTTCATTGAGAACATGGTTGTTGTTCAATAATAAAATTAATCCTCAAAAATACAACTTGCCTAATAATTCTGCACTCCCTGTATTGCGCTATATATATGCTAGGCTTTAATATTCTCTAGAAGCCAGGTGATACTGTCCTAGAGTCATAAGTTATTGATACTATTTTCAATTGAATCTAATCCATTCATATTCAGGGAGCTCTTAGATAGCTGATGGGTGGTTAATTGTCATTTTTAGTTTATCCAATTGGGCTGAGAGGGGATCTAGGCCGATCAGGATATACTATTGACAACTGATCATCCCCCCCCACCGAAAGGAATTACAACCTAGACGTGGCGGTTATCGGATTTGTCATGCGGTTCCTATTTGGTTTATTGTTGGTTTATTTTCTTTATGTATTTAATGTTTTTAATCCATTCCTGGTCACATATGTCACATGCAACGCAATTTTTTCCTATAGGTCATAAGAATGGCGCCTCTAGTACTTAATATGGCAACCTTTAACGTGCATGGTTGCAATGGCCCTGTCAAATGGAGTCGTACTTTCCGAATAATTAAGAATGCCGCAATAGACATAATAATGTTACAAGAGACTCATTTTACATCTCGCGGTATACCCAATTTAGGCAGTTCCTCGTTTCACTACTGGTATCATGCATGCTCAGACAAATCAGCTTCCAAAGGAGTTAGTATTGGGCTAAAAAAAGGTATACCTTTCACATTTCATTCCCAACTGATAGACCCGGAGGGCAGGTATCTACTAGTGAACTGGAGCAGACAAGGAAGCACTGATAGCTCCTATAACATTAGGTGAGGTAGAGAAAGTTCTAAAAACTATTCCCAAAGGCAAGAGTCCGGGACCGGATGGTCTAACAGTAGCTTATTACAGGAAATTCCTCCCCATACTAGGTCCCCATCTTGTCTCCCTCTTCAATGCCCTACTACAAGGAGTACCTTTGCCCAGACAATCTCTTGAAGCACATATTACTGTGTTGCCCAAGCCAGGCAAGGATCCGGCCCTACCTGCTAGCTATAGTCCAATATCATTGCTTAACGCAGACATCAAATTTTGGGCTATCATTTTGGCACATAGGGTCGCGTCCTTACTTAAGGAATTAGTCTCCTCTGAACAATCTGGTTTTGTTCAGAGAGTGCAGAGACAGTACATTTCGGGTATTTGTAGAGGTGTCAACTAGCCCATACTCGGCTGTAGTCTAATAAGGGGCCCCAGGAGGTGCCTACCACCAAGACAGCGCCTCAGTAGGCACCCAAATTACAACCCATGGGACTCCAAAGTCCGTAATTACAACCTCAGCAGTATGCCTTGTCGCATGGGAAGGGGCTCACTTTCTTGAGCACTGATGCCGAAAAGGCTTTTGATACTGTGGCAGTTCATGGAAGCCACTTAAAATAGATTTGGCTCTGTACTCCTCACCCACGGCAAGGATACGTATAAATGGGAAACTCACGCCCCATTTTGAAATACGAAATGGAACCCGTCAAGGTTGTCCATTGTCACCTACTTTATTCATATTGTGTTTAGAGACCTTCCTTCAGGCAATAAGACAAGATAGGGACATTCAGGGACTTAGCATAGGCTCTCAGCCCCACAAAGTTGTGGCATTTGCCGATGATATGCTTCTATTAATATCCAACCCACTAGAATCATTCCCAGCATTACTGAGACAGTTGGATAAATTCGGGGATCTGTCCAATTTCAAAATAAATTTGTCTAAGTGTGTAGCATTAGGAATTAACATTTCTCAAACCACCATAGCTCAACTTAAGGCAAACTACCCCTTTCAATGGCATCCAGATAGTATATGTTACTTGGGAGTCCACATAACTAGATACCCTGATCAACTGTTTTTACAAAACTATCCCAAGTTATTAGCAGACATTAAAGCCCAATTAAAGGAACTGAAAGTCCCCTTTTTAACTTGGTTAGGGAGGAAGAATGTGCTGAAAACGTATATTCTCCCTAAATTTCTGTATTTGATGCAGACTTTGCCTGTAGTTTTACCTCGGCACTATCTGGCTCAGGTACGGAAAACGTTTTCCACGTTTGTATGGAACCAGGCGAAACCCTGATTAGCTTATAGGAGACTGATTTTGCCCAGATACAAAGGAGGCTTTGGATTGCCGGATATTAGTGGATACTATGGAGCAATTCAAATGAGACTACACTCAGAGATAGCAAATCCCCGAAATACTAAATTAGGCTGTCAGATTGCTAGGAAGATACTAGGGCCGAGAAATTTAGCTATGCCATGGGATCCATGTAAGAGGTCCATTCGCGGGAGTACTCTCCCTAGCTCCTTAAAAGGTATTATGGATAGCTGGTTTAGACTGGCGAAACATTTACATCCCTCCAGTTGCCTATCGCCCTTCACTCCTATTGGGTACCTTCCCTACCTATATCAAGCCGATTTTCAAGATGATATGGGACTGTGGGCAGCACTAGGAGATGTGGCGATTGGCAATATTTTAGAAAATAGATTAGTACCCACTATCCATGGGCTGCAACCCATTATTCTCAGTTTAGGAAGGTGTGCACTTGGTATTTATTACACACCACGAGTAGTTATACCCCTACATGGTATGACGCAATATAGAGTCAATCAGTGCACACGAAGGGCACTGTCTCGAAACTCTATAACAAAATACTAGAGATTGATTCTGACTCCAAACCGTCATTTGTTGTACAGTGGGAAAAGGAGATTGGACACTCTTTGGATGATGACATCATTGAAAGAATACTTGCCCATTCTCATGGTTACTCAAGATGTATTAAGAGCCAGGAAAATGCTTTTAAAATAGTCACAAGATGGTATAAAACTCCGGATAGGATGCATTCCATTACCCCTTCAATATCGTCCGACTGCTGGAGGTGTGGGGAAGCTACAGGCTCCATGCATCACATATGATGGTCGTGTCCACAAATCAAAACATTTTGGGATTCAGTGTCGAAGGAGGTCCAAAAGATATGTAATATTAGCTCCCCCATCACTCCATTAGTAGCCCTGCTCAATATTCCTAATATTCAATGCAAGTTAGCCAAAAATTGATTACCTGCTCAATTGATTGCAGCGGCAAAGTTACTCATTCCAAAATATTGGCTATCCAAGGAGATTCCCAGTCTGAGAGAGTAGGTTTTTAAGGTACAGGAGATTTATCAGTTAGAAGAACTAAGTAGCTGGGAGACACTCTCTCATGACAGTTTTATTTTGGTCTGGGAAAAATGGTCTGAATGGTATAAGAATTACATTGGTTGAGAGACTGGTATAGGAATGCATTTTATTGGAGTTATCAGTGAAGGAGCTGGTCGTGGTCTCATGGAATTCAATTCACATGGGTATCGGAGTACACATTACCATGGGCTATCTAGAGGTTAATGTTTAGGCCAATATGAACACTTCCATGAGTAGTGAGTTTGTTTTTACAAGTCTACTTTCGTCTTTACGCACAGGCCAAGATTGTGCCACATCGTATATCGTGTTGCGTCTACATCTACTTATGCACTTTATTTTAACTGTATCTGACAAAATATGTGATTACCTAGGATAATGGAGTATATCTTTATTGTTTATTGTTTTTATTACTGCAATTGTCTTGTCGATTGATGATGATATTGTCAAAATTAAAATAAAGATTTGAGGGGAAAAAATCAACAACTTCTACAGCCCCATCTCGAACCCCAAAAAAAGACCAAACCCCGCTACAGGTGGCAGGAAACAATCTACTAACAAACAAAAAACACAGACAAAAAACTCAGTCATGATAAAATCAGTTTCCGACACATTAAAAGAAAAAGGCATTTTCAACCACTCTGGATATAACCTTAACGAAACAGAAATAGAATTATTAAGCAAAGGCCTATCTTTCTGCCTCACTAACAAACCAGACCTCTTTGAACTATTCGTAGACCCCAACCAATTTATTAGAAGACTCACCTTACAACGCCATTTCAGTATAAAAAAACATAAACAAATGTCCATCTAACGCTAGTACAAATGACGTAGTAGCCACCACCCCAACAACATCAAACACAATATACAACGAAACACAGACACTAGAATCTACCATCACTATCAAACCCCCACTAAAAAACAAATCCAGTTATTATCCTCTAGAAAGCCGAGGCCCACATCTAGAAAGTTATTACAACATGGTTCTAGATTACCTCAAATGTGCATTCTCACCTAGCAAAGTTCCCGCTGGACCAAACACCTCCAAACCCTTAACAAAAAAAACAGACAACCTCAATAACAAACAGAAAAAAGCCTTAAAAGACCTCAAAGACAACCTCAATATCGTCATAAAAAATGCAGACAAAGGAGGTGGAATAGTCGTCCTCAGCACAGACCAATACGAGAAAGAGGCCCAAAGAATCCTATCAGACACCAACTATTACAAACCAATTAGCGAAGACCCCACCAAAGAAAACAAAACCCAACTTCACGACCTAATAGAACACAGAACATCACAGGGAATACGAGACAAGAAAAAACTGAAATACCTCAAAATATCCCACCCAGCCATAGCCAGATTTTATTACCTCCCCAAAATTCACAAGTCCCTGTCCCAACCCCCCGGTAGACCAATTATCTCAGGTATAGATTCCCTCACCTCAAACCTGTCAGAATACATCGACGGGCCACGTTGGACGTAACATCACTATACAGCAACATCATACACTCACTAGGCCTAAATGCTACAAATATATATTTGGACAACGATACAGCCATGACACCAACCCAAAAACAATTCATCCTTAGATCCTTAGAATTCATACTAGACCATAACTATTTTACATACAAAGATAATTTCTACATCCAAACCACAGGAACAGCTATGGGCACCAAATTCGCACCCTCATATGCAAATTTATTCATGGAGGCTTTTGAGGACCAACATGGCCTACTTAAGCACCCCAACATCAAATTCTACAAGAGATACATAGATAATATCATCTTCATCTGGCAGGGAAGTAATAATGACCTAAAATCATTCGTACAGACCCTCAATCAAAACAATTGGAACATTAAACTCACACTAGAATCAGACCCGACTAACGCAGTTTTCCTAGACAAAACAACACTATCTTCACCAGTACACACTTCAAAAACGTAGATGCCAACAGTTTCCTAGATTTTAATAGCTGTACTACCACAAATGGGAAACAAACATACCTTACAGCCAGATGAAAAGAATAAGACGCAAATGCACAAACACGGATACCATGAAAACACAAATAGAAACCCTAAGCCAAAGACTCCTACAAAAAAAAACTACCTCCCACAACTCATCAGAAATTCAAAAAAGAAAATCTCACAAATAGACCAGAAAGAAAGCCTCCAACCTAGAATAAAAGTAACCAAAGAAGCTCCATTCGCACCAGGATTAATCACCAGATACAATAAAAACCACCAAACAATTAGACATATTTTAACTAAACACTGGTCAGTATTACTAAAAGACCCCATCTTAGGTAAAGAAATTCCGAAAACACCAAGACTTACCTTCCGAAGAGCCAAAACCCTTAAAAACATCCTAGCCCCGTCATGCCCAAACAAACACACCGAAAAAAAACACGACACAGACAAAAATCAACAAACAAACATCAGAATCCAAGGGATCTTCAAAATGCAGCGTAAAAAAATGCAAATGCTGCCAGATGATGAAAACAGCAAACAAAGAGATAAACATTTGACACCCCATAGGCAAAATTACATTCCTACAACAAATGACCTGTGCCAGTAGAAACATCATTTACTTACTCCAATGCCCCTGCAACATCTATTACGTTGGCCGCACTACACAAACCCTGAGAGAATGTATGAACGAACACAGATCAAACATAAAAAGAAAAATCATGACACACAGCATCTCACGCCACTTCACACTAGCACGCCAAGGTAATCCACTAGATTTAAAGGTCATCCCCCTAGAGCAAACTGTCACGAACTATGGATCCGATCGCTCCGGATCCCACAGCTCTGATGTAGTGGTCTGTGACGGAGTCTGCGCACACACAGAGACCTCATGTGACCGGGGTATTACCACTCGGCTAACACCTCCCACTATACTTCGGTAACTGCCACCACGTGGGTTCCCGGTCCACGAGCCGACTATCCGGGTAATTCACTATCACACAGATCAGTGGATTAACCGGATATCACTTACTGACCAACCGCAGTCAATCACCCCCAGCTACAATTCCTAAATGCAATTTAACTAACTACCTGGTAACGTCTCTTCAAAGGCAAGGTACATTGTTCAGCAGCTTAGAATATGGAAGACTTGGCTATTTAGATTTTATAATCTTTAATAAGCGGTAAAAAGCAGTGCAGACAAATCTAATGAAAATGACTATAAATCTACAGAATAATAATAACAATATAAATAATCACGACAGTTCAAATGAAAGGGAAAAAGATGAAAGAATACTTAGTTTCTCTGGAGGGTTTCAGATGGTCGTTCATATGTCCTTTTTGAATCCTTGCAAACCCCTTTTCAGTATGTATCAGGGGAGACCCTCAAAGTTCTTCTGATACAGGGATATGCTGTCAATGTCCAATTAAGTGTCTGGTGATGTTCCATGGGTCTCTCTCCTCTGTCCTTGTGCATGGATTTTTATGAACTCTCCCATGGGCAGGAGACTTACTCCTGTCAGCCAATGGCAGCAGAGGGACTGTGAAGCCTAGGGATGGCCCCCAAGTGTTTTATGACCCCATCAAAGTTCAGTTCCTACAATGAGGATTATACTTAAGCCCGTATCTCCTTGATACATCGGCATATTTTTATACAGAATACATATTTGCGATCCTTATTTATTTACCTACAGAATGAGACCACACACGGTAATGCTGGGACCTGTAGTTCTTCTACCACCCATAGGTCAGCTAAGGAATCACATCCTCTAGTCATATTTGATACCCAATTAACCACAATACTCTGTAGAGCCTGGATCTGGTGTCAGAAAGGGCATAAGTTGATTCATAAATGAAATATGAAAGTGGACTGGTTTTATGCCCAGAGCTAATTAAGGGGCTATTAGCTCTCCTCAAACCAGACCTGGAAATTAATGATGTCACGCTCCAGCCAGGCTTGACAGCGAGCTGATCTTATCTTACCGGACAGGATGAGCTGGGCCTGGTATAGCTTTTATGACCTTTTATAGCTGGTCTCAAAGAGTAGTGGTAATAAAAGTGTCCATCTATATCATAGGCGACCCAGGCTTCAGGAAGATGAGAGTTCACAGTTTTTTTTTACATATGCCAGAAGCATATAAGATGGCTACCCAGAGGAATTATGTATGTATGCCGGCACACAAACCACTTCCTACCAACAACTCTGCAGAAAAGAAATGTTCGGGATTTTTAAACTAAACACCCTTACTCCATTTGGCCTTAACGAAACACTGGAACACGCCAACTACTAATCAACAACTCCTACCAAACACAAACCCATCAAAATATTCAGACCCACCAAGACCACCCGCCATCATTCCACACCGCTTAACTAACATACATTACCCACCTATCTGCGTGACGCATTCAGACCACAACACCGCAGCATCGTATATAAAATCCCTAAATATATAAAAATCCCTAAATAAAACAGAGTATGTAAATAGAAAAAGGTCCAGGAAAGAGCGACGAAAGCTGACCACACATTAAGAAAATATACACATACATATATCTGCCTATATGCACATATATACACACACAAAGGAATTAAGGATGAAACAACACGAAAGAGAGCAAATTGATTTCACATTTTATTTATTCATTTATTTATTTATTAAAATATTGAACACATAGGTCTCGGACCATTAAACTCGAACCCATTGTACCTTGAGGTAAACAACCCCTTCACCAGAACCATTCCCATTTTATTTCCACTTTCACCTTTTAAAAAATATATATATATATTTTAATTTTAATATTTATATCTCTCAACGACACGACATACCCCACCGACACACCAAAATAAAGATAAACATGCAATAAAGACCTTTGAAGAGAAGCACCCGTGTGATTGGCTGCCTTCATCCGTTAAAACTCTAGAAGCGATCCAGGCTGGGGGAGTACTCGGTTTACAGGTGTATTATGCTTATCCTGGTAAACCGCCCCCCCTCGTGAAGTAATTTACCTACGATACCACATTAATATATGTATTGGTATCCTTTTAAACAATTATTGTTTTTACCTATTTGATTCGCCTAAACTGTACCATACTACACGGTGTACGATACTGCAGAACACGGCCTCTCAGGCACTCAAGACGGTATGCAGTGATCCCACCTATGTGTACAATTTTTTTTCCCCTTTTTTATTATATATATACACACACAATCAATTGATCTTCTTTGCAGATTCTAACATATGTGTGTGTATATCTATACACTTTTATCCTACACATCAATATCTCTACACACATCCCTCTACCTTCACTCCCCTGTTTTCAATTATAACGCTGATGAAAAAACGTACTACACACTCAGCTAGCTAAAACCACCACTATCATTCAACCACTACTGGCGCCCTAAAGGGTTTTATTCAGAAATAGGCGAGACCTGGAGTCCAGTCCCCCTATTTTGGCATACTACCTTACACTGAGAACCCCATCTGTCAGAATTTGATGTAATCTTCTAAACTACCACTAGTGGCCGCTGTTTCACCCACTCTGAACTTGTGCTGCAATTTCACTCCTCCACCACTGGAGGCTGCTGTGTTATCTGAAGATTTGCCCTTAACTAAGATGGCAGTTGTGATACTGATTGGGAGCCATCTTGTTTCCTGTTTGGGCCTACTTATACCCATGAGGCAATGCAAACATTGCTCGAGTATTGTGACTTGTTCCAGTCTCCTGCTCCTCAGAACCGTCCTTTCCAGACCGTTCCGAATCTTCACTGGATTCCCTACCTTGCGATCTACTCCTCAAGTCTGCGCCTCGTTTGTTCCTTCTGGCCACTGGATTCCAGCTGTGTCTACCAGCAGCGTAACAGGATACTCGAGCCATGCCCATGGAATCCGCCGGGGAACTGGACTTGGAGGTTCGTGTAAATAATATGAACTGTTTACTAACCAACATCTACTCTGAAATGCAAAATTTGAAAACAAAATACTTAGCATTTGAAAACCAAACATCTCATAGTGTGCAAGTATTTGGGCAAGCAACTCAGGATTTACAAAACATGGTGGCTCAACACGCAGAGCAAATACAGGAACTTCATACCCGGGCCATGGTTCCAGCTTCTTCATCCACCTTGCCTCTTCCACCCTTCAGGTTTGGAGGGGACCGTGATAAGTACCGTGGATTCATTAATCAATGCAAGTTATATTTTGGTGCACACACTTCTCACTTCCTCACTGACAGATCTAAGGTGCTGTGTATTATTATGCTTCTGACACATAAGGCTGTAGCCTGGGCTAATCCTCTTATTGAGACTAATGATGCACGCCTAGATGATCTGGAAGCTTTCCTTACAGCTATGAGCCAAGTATTTGATGATCCTAACCGATGTGCCACAGCAGAAGCAACCCTACTGGCCTTACGTCAGGGCAGGCGCTCGGTTGCTGAATATGCCACAGAATTTAGGAGGTGGGTCATTGATACTGAATGGAATAATGCCGCAAAATTAACATTTTTCAAGAATGGACTATCTAATGCACTTAAAGATGAATTAGCACGTGCTGATGCTCCCACAAATTTTGATGATTTCGTACATCATTGCGTTCGTATTGATACTCGACTGTCTGAGCGTAGGCAAGAAAAGTGGAGTTCTACCTGGCTTCGTAATAATCGATACTTATCTGTTCCACCCTCCACCTCTAGAGACTTTGAAACCAAAAAATACACTGAATCTGATGCTGAACCTATGCAGATTGACAGCATACAAAAACGTGAAAGTGCCGATAGAAGGGAACGCAGACTTCGGGAGAATCAATGCTTCTACTGTGGTAAACCTGATCACTTTCTCATTAATTGTCCAAGTCGTCGACAGAAGTCAGTGGCGGTTATAGTGGATCCTGACCTATCTGAGGATGAATCAGTTTCTTCTGAACCAGTGCCACCAGTGAATGCGGTCATCCATTCAATCTCTTCCATAGCACCTAATATTAAGAAGGAAAACAAGAACTCTCATTGCTTCATTTCTATCAAGTTTCGTACCAGCTCACAGTGGATATCTACCTCTGCCATGGTGGACTCTGGAGCAAATGGGAACTTTATGGACATTGATTTTGCTAATAAGCATGGAGTGAAGATCCAAGGGAGACTTTCACCAATTCTGATGGAAACTGTTGATGGGTCCCCACTGAACTCGGGCCCAATTGATCAAGAGACTGAACCCTTGGAGATAATTATGGAACCCAATCACCAAGAGGTTTTATCTTTTTTACTAATATCATCACCCCATTTTCCAATCATCTTGGGACTACCATGGCTGCAAGCTCAAAACCCTCAGATCAACTGGGAAACTAAAGTAGTATCCTTCCCACCAGAGGTTCACTCAGAACAGACTTTATCTAATCAACCTCAAGTAGATGGTACTGAGGACCTCGAAACATCACCTAAACTGCCATCTATGTATAAAGAATTTGTGGATGTTTGTGATAAGAAGAATGCTAACAAGTTGCCCCCACATCGACCTTATGACTGTCCCATTGAACTGTTGCCGGGAGCAGCTATACCCTTTGGAAGCATATATCCATTAGCAGAGCCTGAACTAAAGGCTCTCAAAGAGTACATAGACGAAAATTCAGCTAAAGGATTTATTCGTCCATCCACTTCACCAGCAGGTGCACCAATTTTTTTTGTTAAAAAGAAAGACGGTACCTTAAGGCCTTGTGTCGATTATAGAGAACTAAATAAAATAACAATAAAGAATCGTTACCCTCTACCTCTTATACCTGAGTTGCTGGATAGAGTCCGTTATGCAAAAATCTTCACCAAACTAGACCTACGAGGAGCCTATAATTTAGTGCGTGTTAGACCTGGTGATGAATGGAAAACAGCATTCAGATCACGTTACGGACATTTCGAGTACTTAGTCATGTCTTTTGGACTGTGTAATGCACCTGCCACCTTTCAGCATTTCATTAATGATATTTTCAAAGATCTGCTAGATCAGTTTGTAGTTATCTATCTGGATGACATACTAATTTTCTCTAATTCTGAGGAAGAACACCAAAATCATGTCAAAATTGTGCTAAAGCGTCTACGAACGCATCAACTCTATATTAAATTGGAGAAATGTGAATTCCATCAAACAGAAATTCAGTTCCTGGGTTATGTAATTTCTACTGTAGGATTGCATATGGACTCCAGCAAGATTCAAGCAATAATTGACTGGCCAACCCCAAGGAATGTGAAAGAAGTTCAACGTTTTGTAGGATTTGCAAATTTCTACAGACGATTTATCAAACATTTTTCTGCTATAATTACACCAATTACTCAATTAACAAGGAAAGGAATACCATTTATTTGGTCTCCCCAAGCACAGGATGCATTCCTCTGTCTAAAGACAAAATTCACCACAGCCCCTATACTGATTCATCCTGACCCTAAACATGCATTTATCGTTGAAGTTGATGCTTCTGACTGTGCAATAGGGGCTATTCTATCACAAAGAACAGGAGAAAAAGACTTGCTTCACCCTTGTGCTTATTTTTCCCGAAAACTGACCTCCTCAGAAAAGAATTATGATGTGGGAAACAAGGAACTTTTAGCCATCATTGCTGCTTTCCAAGAGTGGCGACATCATTTGGAAGGAGCAGCACAGCAGATCGTGGTGCTAACTGATCATCGTAACTTAGAGTTCATCAGATCTGCTAAATGTTTGTCTCCCCGTCAAGCTCGGTGGAGTCTGTTTCTTAACCGATTCAATTTTGTGATCTCTTATAGACCTGGCTCACGAAATGGAAAAGCTGATGCCTTATCCAGACTGTTCTCAAATGATTCCTCTTCACCTGCACCACCAACTACCATTCTGTCGGAATCCAATTTTGTGGGGGTCATTACTAACAAGGATCTGCTAGAAGACATAAGGGCAGCATATGAGACTGATCCGGTTCTCCTAAATCCACCAGATGATATATCCCTTATGTTTCAAAATAAAGTTTGGACTCATAAGTATTGCATTTATGTGCCAGAGAGTATACGACTGAGAGTATTAAAATTAATTCATGACTCCAAGCTAGCAGGTCACAAGGGAATTCAGAAGACAAAAGAACTTCTGTCACGCTTCTTTTGGTGGCCTAATTATCAAGAGGATGTGAAGAAATATGTTTCTTCTTGTAACACCTGTGCCATGAATAAAACTCCTCGAACTTCACCAGTGGGACTTTTGCAGCCTCTGTCAATCCCGTCCCGTCCTTGGGGGTCTATATCCATGGACTTTATTGTCGATTTGCCTGTTTCTAAAGGGAAAAGTGCCATCCTAGTTGTGGTTGATCGATTGACAAAGGCAGCTCACTTTATACCATGTGCGGGTCTCCCGTCTGCCAAAGAAACTGCTGAACTTATCATCCAAGATGTCTTTCGTCTCCATGGAGTACCAGATGAAGTTGTCTCTGATCGCGGAGTACAATTTACGTCCAAAGTTTGGAAGAATTTTTGTAAAACACTGGACATTGATGTTAATTTGTCATCCGCTTTTCACCCCCAATCAAATGGTCAGACTACACGCACAAACCAAACTTTGGAGCAGTATCTCCGATGCTACATTTGCCATTTGCAAGATGACTGGGTTGATTTGCTTCCAATGGCAGAATTTTCATACAATAATACTCAGAATGCTTCCACCAAACAAACACCATTTTTTGCTAATTTGTGTTACCATCCAAGTATCCTCCCTAATTTCCCCAGAGACACTTCTATTCCTGCTGTCAATGACAAAGTTCAATCTCTCCAACAGAATCTGGAGATGTTAAAGGACACATTAAAGATTGCTCAGGAGAGATATAAGCAAACAGCAGATAAATCCCGCAGGCCTTCTCTAACTTTCAAGGTGGGAGATGATGTGTGGCTTTCTACGAAGAATTTAAAACTTCATGTACCTTCAGCAAAACTAGGTCAAAAATTTATTGGGCCTTTCAAGATTATTGGGCAAATAAATGCAGTAGCTTTTCGGTTAAAACTTCCCAGGACAATGAGAGTACATCCTGTGTTCCATGTATCACTTCTAAAACCTGTTATTCCAGATCCATTTCCAGGACGTAATCCGCCTCCTCCAGATCCAGTTGAAGTAGATGGACAAGAACATTACACTGTTGAAAAAATACTGGACTCTAGAATTTTCCAAAATCATCTACAATACTTAATTAAATGGCAGGGGTATGGCCCCGAGGACAATTCATGGGAACCTGTAAACAATATTAGTGCTCCCCGACTGCTTAAAGAATTTCACCAAAGATATCCAGAAAAACCGAGCCAAGCATCGTCCGGAGGTCGATGCTGAAGGAGGGAATAATGTCAGAATTTGATGTAATCTTCTAAACTACCACTAGTGGCCGCTGTTTCACCCACTCTGAACTTGTGCTGCAATTTCACTCCTCCACCACTGGAGGCTGCTGTGTTATCTGAAGATTTGCCCTTAACTAAGATGGCAGTTGTGATACTGATTGGGAGCCATCTTGTTTCCTGTTTGGGCCTACTTATACCCATGAGGCAATGCAAACATTGCTCGAGTATTGTGACTTGTTCCAGTCTCCTGCTCCTCAGAACCGTCCTTTCCAGACCATTCCGAATCTTCACTGGATTCCCTACCTTGCGATCTACTCCTCAAGTCTGCGCCTCGTTTGTTCCTTCTGGCCACTGGATTCCAGCTGTGTCTACCAGCAGCGTAACACCATCTTTCTATCTCACCAGTAGCCCAATTAATAACCGGATTATGTAATTGGAGCCAGGGCATACCTAATACTACATTTACGGGTAGATTCTCAAGAATTAGGAATGAGCATATCTCAGTGTGGCACACCCCTACCGAAAGAGAGATCTCCGGGGTACAAAATTTGACTGTACCACCCGCCAGGGGAGTGGAATCAATGGCTACAATGTTCACTGGGTGACGAAGGGCTAAAATCGGAATTCCTATTTGGATAACGAATTTACGGTCAATAAAATTAGATGCTGACCCGGAATCGATAAAGGCGTCACCGAAACCCCTGATTCCCCTCAGAGACACAGTAATAGGAACCAGCAGCTTTTTTCTTACCACCCCAGGGAGTACCTTGTCTCTTGAGCCCTCTGGTTTGGGTGGACCTCCGGAAGAAGAGATCTTAAGGCACTGTTGGACCCAGTGATCGGAACCACCACAGTAGAAGCATACTCCACCACCACGACGCTGCTCCTTCCTGGTCATGCCCAGTTGCATGCATTCATCAAAGAAGCCTTCGGATTTAGCTATAACCGGACCCATCTCCATCTTGGGAACCATCTGTGGAACAAGAAGGTGTTCTCGCTGTCATTCCCTAACCCGTCGATCTAGCCTAATGGCTAACGTCATGGTTTGTTCTAAGGTTTCAGGGGGTGGATAACACACTAGCATATCCTTGAGGGTGTCAGACAAACCTTAAAGAGTTAAATTGACTCTCGAGGGCCCGGTTCGTTGCACCCGGAGGGAACGCTCCATTTACGGAATAAGGTACAGTACTCCTCAACCGGACGGTCACCCTGTCTGAGGGATTTCTCTGCTATCATGGCACGGTCAGGTTTGTCATATAACACACCTAGAGCCTGAAAAAATTTGTCAACGGATCTGAGGCATTGCAAATCGGAAGGCAAGGAGAATGCCCAGTCCTGGGGACCCCCCTGTAATAAGGAAATAACGATCCCCACCCTCTGTTGCTCAGATACAGAGGAATAGGGACGTAAGCGGAAAA
Source organism: Bufo gargarizans (assembly GCF_014858855.1). Lineage (NCBI taxonomy): Eukaryota > Metazoa > Chordata > Amphibia > Anura > Bufonidae > Bufo > Bufo gargarizans. The sequence continues at coordinate 1,033,453 of NC_058086.1, forward strand.
AAAAGTTTCCAGCTTTCCTGAAATGCCAAAACGCTTCTACGGTCTCCTGAGAATTAGTCAGGAAGCTTAACGTGGGGTTCCATAAAGGCAGGTGCCGCTTGGGCAGCGACGGGAGGTGCCGGAAGATCATGAGCAATCTCTTGTGCCTGCAATCTCTCCCCCAATTCCTGAACTATATGGGCCAGATTGTGCACCTGGTCAGTCAGGCTCTGTAAAGGATCCATAGTAAAAAAAAATGTAGGCCTGTGATTCAGGGAACAGAGAGGAAGGAAAGAGGGTGCACTCTGACTCCACCCACAACACCTGTTCCTGCCTACTTACACTACCCGCCCTAGGCAACGGGGCGTAACTGGGCGACGGTCCCTGACTTACATAAGTGCACAGAGGAAAGATACGGAAGGTCAACAAGCCAAGGGTCAGAACCAGGAGAAGCGGGAGTACAAATGGAGCGGGCAAATGTAAAGTCAACAGTCAGAGCCGAGGTCAATCTAGGAGAGCAAATGCGTACAAAGGATGAGACGAAGTCAAGGTCAAAGAAAGAGCCGAGGTCACATGGTCAGAAAGGTCAATCAGAACAAGCAGCCGCAGACTAGAACCAAGGAAGCACCAATGGACCAGTATCACAGGCAACCTGTAGCCAGCAGGTTGCCTGTATTTATAGTGGGAAGTGAGGGTCATGTGATGTGGCCAGCGTCACATGACCGACAGACAGACAAGTCGAGCACCGAGTGATCAGCTCAGCGCTCAAGGCAGACCTAGGAGCAGGGAGCCTCCCAGCTAGCAAAGCCGCCCTGGGAACGAGGCCAAACACAGATCCTCGCTCCCAAAGCTAAGCAGCAGGTTTGCGGTTGATGGGAGACCGAGTGCGCCTTTCGATGCCCTGTTACAAGTATGTTCTCACAGACGTTCCCGTGGCAGGAGATCGGTGAGACTGGCAACACGTGGTTTGATATGACATGTTTTCTGTTTGGATCAAATTACATCTGTGTTGTTTCTGGTGCTTGCCACACCTTCTTTCCCCAGTTGTAGCTACTATGGTAATTTAACCTTCTCTATTTATTGTTGTTTCTCCCACTATGCTATGCGGTTTATAGCTTTAGTTTGAGTTGTGGATAGCTGGTGTGTGGATCTTGGCTGAGTTCCTGGTGCTGCCATAGCCACTTGAAGTTAAGTGTTTTCTTTCCCTTTTGTATTTTGTTTGGGGTATTTTGTGAGTTGAATTTCCCTGTCATTTGTATTAAGGCCTGAGGGAGACTCCTGTTCATCCTTCCGTTTGATGGACCAGGTTGTCTCAGTCCTGACATTAGTACCAAGGTCCTATAGGGTGAGTTAGAACATTCAAGCGTTTTCACTGGGCCAGGGATCATTTAAAATGGAGTGTGGCAAAATGGAAGACTGTTCTGTGGTCAGACGAGTCACGATTCAAAGTTCTTTTTGGAAATCTGGGACGCCATGTCATCCGGACCAAAGAGGACAAGGACAACCCAAGTTGTTATCAACGCTCAGTTCAGAAGCCTGCATCTCTGATGGTATGGGGTTGCATGAGTGCGTGTGGCATGGGCAGCTTGCATGTCTGGAAAGGCACCATCAATGCAGAAAAATATATTCAGGTTCTAGAACAACATATGCTCCCATCCAGACGTCATCTCTTTCAGGGAAGACCCTGCATTTTTCAACAAGATAATGCCAGACCACATTCTGCATCAATCACAACATCATGGCTGCGTAGGAGAAGGAACCGGGTACTGAAATGGCCAGTCTGCAGTCCAGATCTTTCACCTATAGAGAACATTTGGCGCATCATAAAGAGGAAGGTGCAACAAAGAAGGCCCAAGACGATTGAACAGTTAGAGGCCTGTATTAGACAAGAATGGGAGAGCATTCCTATTTCTAAACTTGAGAAACTGGTCTCCTCTGTGAAAATGGCCTTGTCCCAACTTTTTGGGGATTTGTTGACACCATGAAATTCTGATTCAACATATTTTTCCCTTAAAATGGTACATTTTCTCAGTTTAAACTTTTGTGCCGTGATTTATGTTCTATTCTGAATAAAATATTAGAAGTTGGCACCTCCACATCATTGCATTCAGTATTTATTCACGATTTGTATAGTGTCCCAACTTTTTTGGAATCCGGTTTGTACTATCACATAACGTATCGTTTTCCTCTGACACTTTGGGTGAAGCTACTCTTGGGTTTATGTCTGGGGACGAATGCATGCAATTAGGGGGAGCTACTCTTGGATCTGCTTTCAAGCATTTTAGTCATAGGAAGGGAGTGTGTTTTTTCTGCGGTCAAAAGGGACATTTTATCGAACTCACCTGTCCTGACCAAAGTATCTGAGGAAAGGGATTTAGGAGTAATTATTTCAGAAGACTTAAAGGTGGGAAGACAATGTAATAGAGCAGCACGAAATGCCAGCAGAATGCTTGGATGTATAGGGAGAGGTATAAGCAGTAGAAAGAGTGAAGTGCTTATGCCGCTGTACAGAACACTGGTGAGACCTCACTTGGAGTATTGTGCGCAGTACTGGAGGCCATATCTCCAGAAGGATATAGATACTCTAGAGAGAGTTCAGAGAAGAGCTACTAAACTAGTACATGGATTGCAGGATAAAACTTACCAGGAAAGGTTAAAAGACCTTAATATGTATAGCTTGGAAGAAAGAAGAGACAGAGGGGATATGATGGAAACTTTTAAATACATAAAGGGAATCAACTCGGTAAAGGAGGAGAGCATATTTAAAAGAAGAAAAACTACCACAAGAGGACACAGTTTTAAATTAGAGGGGCAAAGGTTTAAAAGTCATATAAGGAAGTATTACTTTACTGAGAGAGTAGTGGATGCATGGAATAGCCTTCCTGCAGAAGTGGTAGCTGCAAATACAGTGAAGGAGTTTAAGCATGCATGGGATAGGCATAAGGCTATCCTTCATATAAGATAGGGCCAGGGACTATTCATAGGATTCAGATATATTGGGCAGACTAGATGGGCCAAATGGTTCTTATTAGAGTTGAGCGAACACCTGGATGTTCGGGTTCGAGAAGTTCGGCCGAACATCCCGGAAATGTTCGGGTTCGGGATCCGAACCCGATCCGAACTTCGTCCCGAACCCGAACCCCATTGAAGTCAATGGGGACCCGAACTTTTCGGCACTAAAAAGGCTGTAAAACAGCCCAGGAAAGAGCTAGAGGGCTGCAAAAGGCAGCAACATGTAGGTAAATCCCCTGCAAACAAATGTGGATAGGGAAATGAATTAAAATAAAAATTAAATAAATAAAAATTAACCAAAATCAATTGGAGAGAGGTTCCATAGCAGAGAATCTGGCTTCCCGTCACCCACCACTGGAACAGTCCATTCTCAGATATTTAGGCCCCGGCACCCAGGCAGAGGAGAGAGGTCCCGTAACAGAGAATCTGGCTTCATGTCAGCAGAGAATCAGTCTGCATGTCATAGCAGAGAATGAGGCTTCACGTCAGCCACCACTGCAACAGTCCATTGGCATATATTTAGGCCCAGCACACACACAGGCAGAGGAGAGAGGTCCCGTAACAGAGAATCTGTCTTCATGTCAGCAGAGAATCAGTCTGCATGTCATAGCAGAGAATGAGGCTTCACGTCACCCACCACTGCAACAGTCCATTGGCATATATTTAGGCCTAGCACACAGGCAGAGCAGAGAGGTCCCGTAACAGACAATCTGGCTTCATGACAGCAGAGAATCAGTCTGCATGTCATAGCAGAGAATCAGGCTTCACGTCAGCCACCACTGCAACAGTCCATTGTCATAAATTTAGGCCCAGCACCCAGGCAGAGGAGAGAGGTCCCGTAACAGAGGATCTGGCTTCATGTCAGCAGAGAATCAGTCTGCATGTCATAGCAGAGAATCAGGCTTCACGTCAGCCACCACTGCAACAGTCCATTGTCATAAATTTAGGCCCAGCACCCAGGCAGAGGAGAGAGGTCCCGTAACAGACAATCTGGCTTCATGTCAGCAGAGAATTAGTCTGCATGTCATAGCAGAGAATGAGGCTTCACGTCAGCCACCACTGCAACAGTCCATTGGCATATATTTAGGCCTAGCACACAGGCAGAGGAGAGAGGTCCCGTAACAGACAATCTGGCTTCATGTCAGCAGAGAATCAGTCTGCATGTCATAGCAGAGAATGAGGCTTCACGTCACCCACCACTGCAACAGTCCATTGGCATATATTTAGGCCTAGCACACAGGCAGAGCAGAGAGGTCCCCTAACAGACAATCTGGCTTCATGACAGCAGAGAATCAGTCTGCATGTCATAGCAGAGAATGAGGCTTCACGTCACCCACCACTGCAACAGTCCATTGGCATATATTTAGGCCTAGCACACAGGCAGAGCAGAGAGGTCCCGTAACAGACGATCTGGCTTCATGTCAGCAGAGAATCAGTCTGCATGTCATAGCAGAGAATGAGGCTTCACGTCAGCCACCACTGCAACAGTCCATTGGCATATATTTAGGCCTAGCACACAGGCAGAGGAGAGAGGTCCCGTAACAGACAATCTGGCTTCATGTCAGCAGAGAATCAGTCTGCATGTCATAGCAGAGAATGAGGCTTCACGTCACCCACCACTGCAACAGTCCATTGGCATATATTTAGGCCTAGCACACAGGCAGAGCAGAGAGGTCCCGTAACAGACAATCTGGCTTCATGACAGCAGAGAATCAGTCTGCATGTCATAGCAGAGAATGAGGCTTCACGTCACCCACCACTGCAACAGTCCATTGGCATATATTTAGGCCTAGCACACAGGCAGAGCAGAGAGGTCCCGTAACAGAAGATCTGGCTTCATGTCAGCAGAGAATCAGTCTGCATGTCATAGCAGAGAATGAGGCTTCACGTCACCCACCACTGCAACAGTCCATTGGCATATATTTAGGCCTAGCACACAGGCAGAGCAGAGAGGTCCCGTAACAGACAATCTGGCTTCATGTCAGCAGAGAATCAGTCTGCATGTCATAGCAGAGAATCAGGCTTCACGTCAGCCACCACTGCAACAGTCCATTGTCATAAATTTAGGCCCAGCACCCAGGCAGAGGAGAGAGGTCCCGTAACAGACAATCTGGCTTCATGTCAGCAGAGAATTAGTCTGCATGTCATAGCAGAGAATCAGGCTTCATGTCAGCCACCACTGCAACAGTCCATTGGCATATATTTAGGCCTAGCACACAGGCAGAGGAGAGGTTCATTCAACTTTGGGTAGCCTCGCAATATAATGGTAAAATGAAAATAAAAATAGGATTGAATGAGGAAGTGCCCTGGAGTCCAATAATATATGGTTATGGGGAGGTAGTTAATGTCTAATCTGGACAAGGGACGGACAGGTCCTGTGGGATCCATGCCTGGTTCATTTTTATGAACGTCAGCTTGTCCACATTGGCTGTAGACAGGCGGCTGCGTTTGTCTGTAATGACGCCCCCTGCCGTGCTGAATACACGTTCAGACAAAACGCTGGCTGCCGGGCAGGCCAGCACCTCCAAGGCATAAAAAGCTAGCTCTGGCCACGTGGACAATTTAGAGACCCAGAAGTTGAATGGGGCCGAACCATCAGTCAGTACGTGGAGGGGTGTGCACACGTACTGTTCCACCATGTTAGTGAAATGTTGCCTCCTGCTAACACGTTGCGTATCAGGTGGTGGTGCAGTTAGCTGTGGCGTGTTGACAAAAGTTTTCCACATCTCTGCCATGCTAACCCTGCCCTCAGAGGAGCTGGCCGTGACACAGCTGCCTTGGCGACCTCTTGCTCCTCCTCTGCCTTGGCCTTGGGCTTCCACTTGTTCCCCTGTGACATTTGGGAATGCTCTCAGTAGCGCGTCTACCAACGTGCGCTTGTACTCGCGCATCTTCCTATCACGCTCCAGTGCAGGAAGTAAGGTGGGCACATTGTCTTTGTAGCGTGGATCCAGCAGGGTGGCAACCCAGTAGTCCGCACAGGTTAAAATGTGGGCAACTCTGCTGTCGTTGCGCAGGCACTGCAGCATGTAGTCGCTCATGTGTGCCAGGCTGCCCAGGGGTAAGGACAAGCTGTCCTCTGTGGGAGGCGTATCGTCATCGTCCTGCCTTTCCCCCCAGCCACGCACCAGTGATGGACCCGAGCTGCGTTGGGTGCCACCCCGCTGTGACCATGCTTCATCCTCATCCTCCTCCTCATCCTCGTCCTCCTCGTCCTCCAGTAGTGGGCCCTGGCTGGCCACATTTGTACCTGGCCTCTGCTGTTGCCAAAAACCTCCCTCTGAGTCACTTCGAAGAGACTGGCCTGAAAGTGCTAAAAATGACCCCTCTTCCTCCTCCTCCTCCTCCTCCTGGGCCACCTCCTCTTCCATCATCGCCCTAAGTGTTTTCTCAAGGAGACATAGAAGTGGTATTGTAACGCTGATAACGGTGTCATCGCCACTGGCCATGTTGGTGGAGTACTCGAAACAGCGCAACAGGGCACACAGGTCTCGCATGGAGGCCCAGTCATTGGTGGTGAAGTGGTGCTGTTCTGTAGTGCGACTGACCCGTGCGTGCTGCAGCTGAAACTCCACTATGGCCTGCTGCTGCTCGCACAGTCTGTCCAGCATGTGCAAGGTGGAGTTCCACCTGGTGGGCACGTCGCATATGAGGCGGTGAGCGGGAAGGCCGAAGTTACGCTGTAGCGCAGACAGGCGAGCAGCAGCAGGATGTGAACGCCGGAAGCGCGAACAGACGGCCCGCACTTTATGCAGCAGCTCTGACATGTCGGGGTAGTTGTGAATGAACTTCTGCACCACCAAATTCAGCACATGCGCCAAGCAAGGGATGTGCGTCAAATTGGCTAGTCCCAGAGCTGCAACGAGATTTCGCCCATTATCACACACCACCAGGCCGGGCTTGAGGCTCACCGGCAGCAACCACTCGTCGGTCTGTTGTTCAATACCCCGCCACAACTCCTGTGCGGTGTGGGGCCTGTCCCCCAAACATATGAGTTTCAGAATGGCCTGCTGACGTTTACCCCGGGCTGTGCTGAAGTTGGTGGTGAAGGTGTGTGGCTGACTGGATGAGCAGGTGGAAGAAGAGGAGGAGGAAGCCGAGAAGGAGGAGGTGGCAACAGGAGGCAAAGAATGTTGCCCTGCGATCCTTGGCGGCGGAAGGACGTGCGCCAAACAGCTCTCCGCCTGGGGCCCAGCTGCCACTACATTTACCCAGTGTGCAGTTAGGGAGATATAGCGTCCCTGGCCGTGCTTACTGGTCCACGTATCTGTGGTTAGGTGGACCTTGCTACAGATGGCGTTGCGCAGTGCACACTTGATTTTATCGGATACTTGGTTGTGCAGGGAAGGCACGGCTCTCTTGGAGAAGTAGTGCCGGCTGGGAACAACATACTGTGGGACAGCAAGCGACATGAGCTGTTTGAAGCTGTCTGTGTCCACCAGCCTAAATGACAGCATTTCATAGGCCAGTAGTTTAGAAATGCTGGCATTCAGGGCCAGGGATCGAGGGTGGCTAGGTGGGAATTTACGCTTTCTATCAAATGTTTGTGAGATGGAGAGCTGAACGCTGGCGTGTGACATGGTTGAGACGCTTGGTGACGGAGGTGGTGGTGGTGGTGTTGGTGGTACATCCCCTGTTTGCTGGGCGGCAGGTGCCAACGTTCCTCCAGAGGCGGAGGAAGAGGCCGAGGCGGCAGCAGCAGAATAGGCCGAGGCGGCAGCAGCAGAAGAGGTAGCAGGGGGAGCCTGAGTGACTTCCTTGGTTTTAAGGTGTTTACTCCACTGCAGTTCATGCTTTGCATGCAGGTGCCTGGTCATGCAGGTTGTGCTCAGGTTCAGAACGTTAATGCCTCGCTTCAGGCTCTGATGGCACAGCGTGCAAACCACTCGGGTCTTGTCGTCAGCACATTGTTTGAAGAAGTGCCATGCCAGGGAACTCCTTGAAGCTGCCTTTGGGGTGCTCGGTCCCAGATGGCGGCGGTCAGTAGCAGGCGGAGTCTCTTGGCGGCGGGTGTTCTGCTTTTGCCCACTGCTCCCTCTTTTGCTACGCTGTTGGCTCGGTCTCACCACTGCCTCTTCCTCCGAACTGTGAAAGTCAGTGGCACGACCTTCATTCCATGTGGGGTCTAGGACCTCATCGTCCCCTGCATCGTCTTCCACCCAGTCTTGATCCCTGACCTCCTGTTCAGTCTGCACACTGCAGAAAGACGCAGCAGTTGGCACCTGTGTTTCGTCATCATCAGAGACATGCTGAGGTGGTATTCCCATGTCCTCATCATCAGGAAACATAAGTGGTTGTGCGTCAGTGCATTCTATGTCTTTCACCGCTGGGGAAGGGCTAGGTGGATGCCCTTGGGAAACCCTGCCAGCGGAGTCTTCAAACAGCATAAGAGACTGCTGCATAACTTGAGGCTGAGACAGTTTCCCTGGTATGCATGGGGGTGATGTGACAGACTGATGGGGTTGGTTTTCAGGCGCCATCTGTGCGCTTTCTGCAGAAGACTGGGTGGGAGATAATGTGAACGTGCTGGATCCACTGTCGGCCACCCAATTGACTAATGCCTGTACCTGCTCAGGCCTTACCATCCTTAGAACGGCATTGGGCCCCACCATATATCGCTGTAAATTCTGGCGGCTACTGGGACCTGAGGTAGTTGGTACACTAGGACGTGTGGATGTGGCAGAACGGCCACGTCCTCTCCCAGCACCAGAGGGTCCACTAACACCACCACGACCATGTCCACGTCCGCGTCCCTTACTAGATGTTTTTCTCATTGTTATGGTTCACCACAACAACAAATATATTATTTGGCCCAATGTATTGTATTCAAATTCAGCGGGATATAAATTTGAGGCCTAGTATTTAGGCGCTGGGTGACCGGTATGGATTTAGTGACAGAATTAGACTTGGAAATGCACAGAAGCGTGTGTGTGTGAAGTTATTCTGAATGACCCAATGTGCACCTTGAATATTATATACCCTTTTAGGGATAGATTTCAAATAGCTCTGATATAGCAGAAACCACTAAATTATGAAATTGCTAAATTGGGAATTGTATTTCAACCCAGAACAAAAAATGTGCTTTGACGGACACTAAATAACTTTCCCAGCCACAACAGGACAGCGTTAACGAGAGATTTAGCAGGATATAAATTTGAGGCCTAGTATTTAGGCGCTGGGTGACAGGTATGGGTTTAGTGACAGAATTAGACTTAGAAATACACAGTAGCGGGTGTGTGTGAAGTTATTCTGAATGACCCAATGTGCACCTTGAATATTATATACCCTTTTAGGGATAGATTTCAAATAGCTCTGATATAGCAGAAACCACTAAATTATGAAATTGCTAAATTGGGAATTGTATTTCAACCCAGAACAAAAAATGTGCTTTGACGGACACTAAATAACTTTCCCAGCCACAACAGGACAGCGTTAACGAGAGATTTAGCAGGATATAAATTTGAGGCCTAGTATTTAGGCGCTGGGTGACAGGTATGGGTTTAGTGACAGAATTAGACTTAGAAATACACAGTAGCGGGTGTGTGTGAAGTTATTCTGAATGACCCAATGTGCACCTTGAATATTATATACCCTTTTAGGGATAGATTTCAAATAGCTCTGATATAGCAGAAACCACTAAATTATGAAATTGCTAAATTGGGAATTGTATTTCAACCCAGAACAAAAAATGTGCTTTGACGGACACTAAATAACTTTCCCAGCCACAACAGGACAGCATTAACGAGAGATTTAGCAGGATATAAATTTGAGGCCTAGTATTTAGGCGCTGGGTGACAGGTATGGGTTTAGTGACAGAATTAGACTTAGAAATACACAGTAGCGGGTGTGTGTGAAGTTATTCTGAATGACCCAATGTGCACCTTGAATATTATATACCCTTTTAGGGATAGATTTCAAATAGCTCTGATATAGCAGAAACCACTAAATTATGAAATTGCTAAATTGGGAATTGTATTTCAACCCAGAACAAGAAATGTGCTTGAACGGACACTAAATAACTCGCCCAGCTACAGCACTAAGGACAGATTTAGCTGGATATAAATTTGAGGCCTAGTATTTAGGCGCTGGGTGACAGGTATGGGTTTAGTGACAGAATTAGACTTGGAAATGCACAGTAGCGGGTGTGTGAAGTTATTCTGAATGTCCCTATGTGCACCTTCAATATGATCTACCCTTTTAGGGATAGATTTCAAATAGCTCTGATATAGCAGAAACCACTAAATTATGAAATTGCTAAATTGGGAATTGTATTTCAACCCAGAACAAGAAATGTGCTTGAACGGACACTAAATAACTCGCCCAGCTACAGCACTAACGACAGATTTAGCTGGATATGAATTTGAGGCCTAGTATTTAGGCGCTGGGTGACAGGTATGGGTTTAGTGACAGAATTAGACTTGGAAATACACAGTAGCGGGTGTGTGTGAAGTTATTCTGAATGACCCAATGTGCACCTTGAATATTATATACCCTTTTAGGGATAGATTTCAAATAGCTCTGATATAGCAGAAACCACTAAATTATGAAATTGCTAAATTGGGAATTGTATTTCAACCCAGAACAAGAAATGTGCTTGAACGGACACTAAATAACTCGCCCAGCTACAGCACTAAGGACAGATTTAGCTGGATATAAATTTGAGGCCTAGTATTTAGGTGCTGGGTGACAGGTATGGGTTTAGTGACAGAATTAGACTTGGAAATGCACAGTAGCGGGTGTGTGAAGTTATTCTGAATGTCCCTATGTGCACCTTCAATATGATCTACCCTTTTAGGGATAGATTTCAATAGCTCTGATATAGCAGAAACCACTAAATTATGAAATTGCTAAATTGGGAATTGTATTTCAACCCAGAACAAGAAATGTGCTTGAACGGACACTAAATAACTCGCCCAGCTACAGCACTAAGGACAGATTTAGCTGGATATAAATTTGAGGCCTAGTATTTAGGCGCTGGGTGACAGGTATGGGTTTAGTGACAGAATTAGACTTGGAAATGCACAGTAGCGGGTGTGTGAAGTTATTCTGAATGTCCCTATGTGCACCTTCAATATGATCTACCCTTTTAGGGATAGATTTCAAATAGCTCTGATATAGCAGAAACCACTAAATTATGAAATTGCTAAATTGGGAATTGTATTTCAACCCAGAACAAGAAATGTGCTTGAACGGACACTAAATAACTCGCCCAGCTACAGCACTAACGACAGATTTAGCTGGATATGAATTTGAGGCCTAGTATTTAGGCGCTGGGTGACAGGTATGGGTTTAGTGACAGAATTAGACTTGGAAATACACAGTAGCGGGTGTGTGTGAAGTTATTCTGAATGACCCAATGTGCACCTTAAATATTTTATACCCTTTTAGGGATAGATTTCAAATAGCTCTGATATAGCAGAAACCACTAAATTATGAAATTGCTAAATTGGGAATTGTATTTCAACCCAGAACAAGAAATGTGCTTGAACGGACACTAAATAACTCGCCCAGCTACAGCACTAAGGACAGATTTAGCTGGATATAAATTTGAGGCCTAGTATTTAGGCGCTGGGTGACAGGTATGGGTTTAGTGACAGAATTAGACTTGGAAATGCACAGTAGCGGGTGTGTGAAGTTATTCTGAATGTCCCTATGTGCACCTTCAATATGATCTACCCTTTTAGGGATAGATTTCAAATAGCTCTGATATAGCAGAAACCACTAAATTATGAAATTGCTAAATTGGGAATTGTATTTCAACCCAGAACAAGAAATGTGCTTGAACGGACACTAAATAACTCGCCCAGCTACAGCACTAAGGACAGATTTAGCTGGATATAAATTTGAGGCCTAGTATTTAGGCGCTGGGTGACAGGTATGGGTTTAGTGACAGAATTAGACTTGGAAATGCACAGTAGCGGGTGTGTGAAGTTATTCTGAATGTCCCTATGTGCACCTTCAATATGATCTACCCTTTTAGGGATAGATTTCAAATAGCTCTGATATAGCAGAAACCACTAAATTATGAAATTGCTAAATTGGGAATTGTATTTCAACCCAGAACAAGAAATGTGCTTGAACGGACACTAAATAACTCGCCCAGCTACAGCACTAACGACAGATTTAGCTGGATATGAATTTGAGGCCTAGTATTTAGGCGCTGGGTGACAGGTATGGGTTTAGTGACAGAATTAGACTTGGAAATGCACAGTAGCGGGTGTGTGAAGTTATTCTGAATGACCCTATGTGCACCTTGAATATTATATACCCTTTTAGGGATAGATTTCAAATAGCTCTGATACAGCAGAAACCACTAAATTTTTAAATTGCTAAATTGGGAATTGTATTTCAACCCAGAACAAAAAATGTGCTTTGACGGACACTAAATAACTTTCCCAGCCACAACAGGACAGCGGTAACGAGAGATTTAGCGGGATATAAATTTGAGGCCTAGTATTTAGGCGCTGGGTGACCGGTATGGATTTAGTGACAGAATTAGACTGGGATATGGCCAAAAAATAACCACACTATTGCTGGTTAAATGCACTTGGTGATGGGCGCAGCTTGCCCCTGATGTAGTATATGGCCAAAAAATGAACAGACTATTGCTGGTTAAATGCACTTGGTGTCACAGCTTGACCAACCACACTACTGAGGGTTAAATGCACTTGGTGACGGGCGCAGCTTGCCCCTGATGTAGTATATGGCCAAAAAATGAACAGACTATTGCTGGTTAAATGCACTTGGTGACGGGCGCAGCTTGCCCCTGATTTAGTATATGGCCAAAAAATGAACAGACTATTGCTGGTTAAATGCACTTGGTGTGATAGCTTGACCAACCACACTACTGAGGGTTAAATGCACTTGGTGACGGGCGCAGCTTGCCCCTGATGTAGTATATGGCCAAAAAATAAACAGACTATTGCTGGTTAAATGCACTTGGTGTGACAGCTTCACCCTGATGTAGGCTTTAGCCAAAAAACAAACGCACCATTGAGGGTTAAATGCACTTGGTGACAGGCGCAGCTTGCCCCTGATGTAGTATATGGCCAAAAAATAAACAGACTATTGCTGGTTAAATGCACTTGGTGTGACAGCTTCACCCTGATGTAGGCTTTAGCCAAAAAACAACCACACCATTGAGGGTTAAATGCACTTGGTCGCAGCTTGTGCTGGCGCACCACAAGACACAAAATGGCCGCCGATCACCCCAGAAAAATGTGACTGACAAACGGTCTGGGCAGCCTAAAAACAGTGAGCAATTGAGGATCAGCAGCTCAATGATCCACAGCTGCAGATCGATCAGTTAATCAAGTCCTTTGGAGGAGTTAATCTGCCTAATCTCGCCCTACTGTCGCAGCCGCAACCTCTCCCTACGCTAATCAGAGCAGAGTGACGGGCGGCGCTATGTGACTCCAGCTTAAATAGAGGCTGGGTCACATGGTGCTCTGGCCAATCACAGCCATGCCAATAGTAGGCATGGCTGTGATGGCCTCTTGGGGCAAGTAGTATGACGCTTGTTGATTGGCTGCTTTGCAGCCTTTCAAAAAGCGCCAAGAAAGCGTCACAAAAGCGCGAAGAAAGCGACGAACACCGAACCCGAACCCGGACTTTTACGAAAATGTCCGGGTTCGGGTCCGTGTCACGGACACCCCAAAATTCGGTACGAACCCGAACTATACAGTTCGAGTTCGCTCATCCCTAGTTCTTATCTGCCGACACATTCTATGTTTCTATGTAACGAAATCCAAGGTAAATAGACAGATAAACTGATAGATATATAGATGGATCTCATATTCTGACATTATGCAGAATCCCACTACCCTCGTGGGTACTGTAAAATTGTTGTACTGTACTTTAAATGCCTTTTATATAGCCTGTTCTTAAGCTGCAATATGTCCTTAAGCATCATCCCTGCTAACAGGTGTATTGCATGCATTTACACTGAGCTCACCACTAGGCGGAGATAATACCTCCCATATATATAGTCCAGCTCAGACAAGTTCAGTCTAGTTTGCAGACCAGCTCCTGTTCAGTGTAGTTTCCAGATAATTTCCTGTTGAGACTAGAGTGGCAGTTGAGCACAGTCTAGCAGTGTATACAGCCTGTTATCCTCATTTTCTTAGCCATATCTCAGCCCAGAGCTGAAGTACTTGATTTATTCAGAGACTATTATAGAATTCATTGTTTAATTCATTGTTTAATTCATTGGATGAACTGTTATCAAAAGTCATCTTCAGTAAAGTTCAACTTTGAGTTTCACCCTGCTTGCCTCAGACTCAATTCCTCTATTAACACTATAGTAAATGGTTGTACCTCCATACAAAGGGTACTGGCGTCACGATTACAAGGGACATTGCCACTGGCACATTAATACAGACCACCAAGGGCACCTCAAACCCACATCTGGCCAGTGTCCCTTACACCAGAGTGTGCCTCAGAGAATCCTGGTGCCGTTCTCCTTTTCACTTATGCGAGCCTGCCCAGGGATGACATAACCGTGAGTAACCAGAACTGTATTTACTTCGGCCCACCTATTGCTCACACCATGACCTCACACATAATTCCCCTGCAAGGTCTGGCATACCGCAATTATCAATAGCTGATTATATAGCAGTGGCTAATTTATCTATTAATTAAGCAAATGCACATGGTGCCTCTCGATGCCAGCGCGTCTGAAGACTAGGTGAGAAACTGCACATTATCAGGGGAAGCCCCATTTAGCACAGGCCTGCTAATTGAAAACCATTTGGGCATTCTAATAAACACCTGGGAGGGGGTTACATGTTGGTTGCTAGACCAGTGGGTGGTCTCAGCCATTCAGTAGATGAATGAAATAATATCAGAAGCCATAACTCTGACCTCATGGCACCCACAGCCTCAGAACCCTAATAATTGTTTTCAGCCTGACATGGGCTTTGGGCAGAATCTATGCGCGCCATACTGGACAGGAGTAGAGTTGAGCGAACACCTGGATGTTCGGGTTTGAGAAATTCGTTCGAACTTCCCGGAAATGTTCGGGTTCGGGATCCGAACTCGACCCGAACTTCGCCCCGAACCCGAACCCCATTGAAGTCAATGGGGACCCGAACATTTCAGCACTAAAAAGGCTGTAAAATAGCCCAGGAAAGGGCTAGAGGGCTGCAAAAGGCAGCAAAATGTAGGTAAATCCCCTGCAAACAAATGTGGATAGGGAAATGAATTAAAATAAAAATAAAATAAATTACAATTTACCAATATCAATTGGAGAGAGGTCTCATGGCAGAGAATCAGGCTTCATGTCATAGCAGAGAATCAGGCTTCATGTCATAGCAGAGAATCAGGCTTCAAGTCACCCAACACTGGAACAGGCCATTGTCAGATATTTAGGCCCCCGGCACCCAGACAGAGGAGAGAGGTCCCATAGCAGAGAATTAGGCTTCATGTCATAGAGAGAATCAGGCTTCATGTCATAGCAGAGAATCAGGCTTCATGTCATAGCAGAGAATCAGGCTTCATGTCATAGCAGAGAATCAGGCTTCAAGTCATAGCAGAGAATCAGGCTTCAAGTCATAGCAGAGAATCAGGCTTCAAGTCATAGCAGAGAATCAGGCATCATGTCACCCACCACTGGAACAGGCCACTGTCAGATATTTAGACCCCGGCACCCAGACAGAGGAGAGAGGTCCCATAGCAGAGATTCAGGCTTCATGTCATAGCAGAGAATCAGGCTTCATGTCACCCAACACTGGAACAGGCCACTGTCAGATATTTAGGCCCAGACAGAGGAGAGAGGTCTCATTGCAGAGAATCAGGCTTCATGTCATAGCAGAGAATCATGCTTCATGTCACCCAACACTGGAACAGGCCACTGTCAGATATTTTTAGGCCCGGCACCCAGACAGAGGAGAGAGGTCCCATAGCAGAGATTCAGACTTGGGTGTGTCTGGTGCCTGCAGCTGAGGTGATCAGACGTGTGCTAGGAGAGCTGCTGAACTTCCAGAGACTTCCAGGGTGATTTTTCCATCTGCTTTCCCTGTGATTGGATCCAGACTTGCGGGGAGTTTTTTCCATCTCTCCCCAGCCCAGGCCCTGCCTCTCCCTTGGGAGCTGGTAGGGTCCTGTGGCAATGGCATCCAGGAAGGGTGCCCCTTCTTCCCGGCCTGGGTCGGCGGGGAGTAGGGAGTTACAGCGACCGGCCAGGAGTGACGACGGCGAGGGGGTAATACCATCAGGACTTGGCAGAGGCAGCCGAGTCCCCCCTGAAGACCCAAAGACGTCAGGAGGAAGAAGCCAGCTTGCGGTGGGCCGGGAGGTGTCGTCCCAGGTAGGTTGGGGGTCTCGGTGGGAGGGAGAGAGTACCTCCACCTACAGCTCTCGCTTGGCCACCCACCTACGTGAATACGATGAGCTGGGACGGCACCTCAGAGCCCTGAGGAAAGAGCTGAAGGAGACAAGGGCGAAAGCTACCATTTCTTCAAAGAAAAAAAGGCCCCCCTTAATGAAAAAATTAGGGGGTTGAAGGAAGAGTTGGAGGCCTCCTTGAGGCGGCAAGAACAGTTGCTGGAGGGTAGCGGTCCTTTCAAGGAAAAATTATTAAATGGGGATCGGTTCAGGGAAATGGAGGCTGTGAGGAGAGGGGAGCCGTGCGGGGACGCAGAGAGTGAGATTGAGGAGTTGGAAGACTCCGAATCTCTAGCGTCCCAGGCAGGCCCCCAAACCTTACAGCCTGAACCAGCCCCCCCCCCCCCCCCGTAACCCCGGTAAAAGAAACAAAAACATCATTTGAGAGTTACAGTGGCATTCCGCCAGAACAAGTACATTTACCATTGTCAGATGAGGCCTCAGCAATGGAGGAGGAAGAAGGCAGTGAGGAAGATGGCGGTGGGTTGTTACAAGAAATCCAGTTATTGGAATCGCCTAAGGTGGACTTCCAAAACTTTGCTTTTGGGGATGATCTGCTTGAAGAAAGTAGTGGAAAGAAAAAGAAAAAAAAACAACAAGAACACAGAGAATTTTCAGACACGCGTCAAATACACGCTTGGTGGGGGCTGAAAAGTCTACAACAAGCATGTATCCCGCTAAACTCCCCGGCTCTGCATCTGAGGTGGTGTCTGAGCGGAGGAGCGGGGAGATTGTGCGCTTCAAAATGGTGCCGGGCGCTGTCCCTGCTTGCGGAGGCGGGGAGGAGGTGCCGACAGAGAGAGGAGGTCGGAGGTTGCCCACTGAAAGTGGAGGGGGCAGGCCGGAACATCGGGAGGCCCCGCCCACCACTCCGTCCGCCGCTTCATCCACCGCTCCGTCCATCGCTCTGGACACTGCCCTGCCTGCCGTTCCGGTATGTAGGGTGGTGCTGGAGCGGTGTGATGAGGCTAACATCCCTCCTACACGGGGCGGTGATGGCTCTGGGTCCCCGCCTGCGGCTGCAAATGTGCGTCGAGGATCAGGGGAAGCGGCGGTGAGTGAAGCTGGAGGCGCGGCCAGGGGCGTGTCTGGAGGTGTGTCCGGGCGTCCTCCTATCAGCGTGCATGTGGGCGTGGCCGGGGAGGAGCCCGGCCATGCTTCTTGACGCGCTCCCGAAGAAATGAATGGACGTGTAGGCACAGGGGGCAAGCGCCTGCGCATAGAGGAGCCAGAGGCCGGAGCTGCCAGGAAAGATGTGTCTGTGGCGCTCTGGTCCTCTACTAGAAAAGGCTGTATTGCACCAGAACATACGGAGATGTACATTGCCACTGGACACGCCCCCTCTGTCTCTGCCTCCTCCTTCAGCGCTGAATTAAGTGCTGGGGAAGGGAGGAGTATGGTCATTAATGCCCAGGTTTTAAGGGCAGCAGGTGAGGGGGGGCGGTCTTGGCCAGTGGCAATGAAAATGGCAGTGTAAATAATAAAGTAAATAATAGCAAAGCAAATAAAGTCTGGGATAATAATAAAGGTAATAAGGTGACACCTGCTGCACCAGCTGTCCCAGTGGGGGGAGAGGGTGAATGTGTGCAGGGTGTTGGTAGGGGTGTTGGTGAGGGTGCTGCGTTGGGTCCCAAAGGTGGGATGGATGCTGGGAGTCGGCGGGCTGTCGCTGAAAAAGTGGCGGCTGCGGCTCCTGGTGTTCGCCTTCCGGAGGGATCCGACGTGGCATCTGGTACTAGTGTAGTGGGGGGGGGCGGTTCGGTTGCCCCTCCTGCAGCCGTAACACCTGGCAGAAGTTATGCCAGTGTGGCTGCGACCGTGGGGGGGAGGGGCTATCCTCGTTGGCTTCCTCATTCCCAGGAGTCACGGTTGGTGACTTGCAACGGCGACACCTGGAGGCCCTCAAAAAGGGGAAGAGCTCTATAACAGTAGAAGGAGAGAAGGTGGACCTATCCTTATGGATAAACAGGCATGGCCTGCAAGCTTTCCGAGAGGAAAGGGGGGTGAGACCACCTGGTCCCTGCCTACAATCGGCCCTGGGACCAGGCGGAATGTAGTTTGTCTCAAGTGGAGAAGCAATGATGCCTGCCCTACGAGAAAGAGGGTGGTGGAGCTCCTGCTTGAGATGGGCTTCAGGGTGGCTGACATCTTCGCCCTGATACATCCGTATGGTTCCAAGGAGTTTGACGTCAGCTTTGCCCGGCCGGAGGGCCTAGAGCTTTTCTGGTCTGGGTATGAGCTGGTGAAGAACTTACCGTATTGGAAGGGTTTTTTCGCTCAGGCGATAACCCGGCAGAACAACGTCAGGAAGGTGACCGTTTTAACCCGTAATGAATCACTTTCTTGTGTTGACATTCTGACGTGGCTAAGCAGGTATGGGGACATCCAGGGTGTACCATCCAAAAACCTGGACGAATTTGGCATTTGGTCAGGAGCCTGGACTTTCAAAGTGAAGTTGAAATGTCTAGGAAGCACGGTTTCCCACATTCCATCCTCTGCCTTTATCGGCCGGAATAGGATCCTGGTTTTCTACAGGGGGCAGCCTAAGCTCTGTCACAAGTGTGGCAGCCCTTCACACTTCAGCGCCAGCTGCCAAGTGCAGAAGTGCGCGTTGTGTGGAGGGACATGTCACCTTGCCGCAACTTGTGGGGAGATTAGGTGCAACTTGTGTGGTGTGTTCGGACACCCATTTCGCTGTCCCCTCTCTGAGGTCAATGCAGCCCGAGCTCATGCATGAGTGGGCCGGGAGGTCTCTTCGGCTGAGGCGGGTGCTGGCGGAGACAGTCAAGTTAAGGGGTCAGTGAAGACCAAGAGCGGTCCGTCCTGGCAGAGGTGGAGGGAGAGACGCCAGGCAGAGAGGGAACAGAAGGAACCCCACCACAATGGGGTGATGTCTGCCCCTCCCCAAGTGGCTGACTCCCGTAGTTCAGAGACCCTAGGGGACAGGGAGCTAAGGGCGGAGATCAGGAGACTAGAACGAGCAGATGAGACCCAGTCTTCACACTACGAAAGTGCAGCAGAGGGTACCGGGGCGAAGGAGGGAGGGCTTTCAGGAGGCCCCGTGCCCCTCTCTGGTGAGGATGTAAGGTCCCCAGAAGAGGAGGCAAATCCGATTCCTGGAACTGAGAAAGCCAGGGGCGGTACACTTGAGGGAGCGGTGGTGACAGATGGAATGGACACCACCGTCTCCCTCAAAAGGTAGGAAGGTTGGGAAGGAAGGAGGACATCTAGCTTAAACACCAAGTATAGCGGTACCCACTCAGCTGACAATGGCGACCATTAATGTCACCAGCATTAAATCTGATGCGGCTCGTTACACAGCCTTCGATTTTTTCAGCCGAGTTGAAGCTGATGTTTTATTTTTGCAAGAGACCAGACTGCCAAACTTGGCAGAAGTCCATAAAGCGAAGAGGGAGTGGAGATCTGGGCCCTCCTTCTGGTCTCTTGCGGCTGAGCCGTTTAGCGGAGTGGCGGTTCTTTTCACCGTACCGGTAGAATGCCGACGGGTGGTTGAACTAGAAATGGGGAGGTGTTTGATCTTGGATGTCCTCATGAAGGGACAGGAACTGCGCCTGATCAATATCTACGGGCCCCAGTCCAGGTGGGACAGGAAATGTCTCTTTATGAGGATCAAGCCTTTCCTTTTTACAAGCCGGCAAGTGGTCTTTGGTGGGGACTTTAACACGGTCATAAGGTCCCAGGATAGGGGAGGCACCAGAGACCGGCTGACTTATGATAGTGTAGCTCTAAACAGTATAGCTAGTGAGGCTCGTCTGGTGGATGCCCATATTAGGCACACCCCAGACCACGGTGGTTTCACTTTCTACAGAGGTAATAAGATTAGGTCTAGAATAGATAGTTTTTTTTTTTTTTGAAGGAGGAGGCTACCTTCTCGCCCTTAAGGGCTGTAGAGGTAGAATTCTCCGACCACTATCTGATTATGTTTTCTCTGAATATTTCAGAATCCCCCCAAATGGGAAGAGGTTACTGGAAGCTGAATGCGGGAGTCCTGGAGGAAGCAGAGGTGAGACAATCCTTTGAGGACTTTCTTCAGAGTCAGGTAGCTTTGCTGGATCTCTGTGACACTAAGTCAGAGTGGTGGGAGGTATTCAAAGACCGGGCCACAAAGTTCTTCCGCCAGCTCTCAAGCCTCAGGTCTCTGGACAGGTACCGCCTGTATCAGAGTCTGAGGAGGAAACTCGAAGGTCTGGTCTCGACTGGAGGTAGCCGCGAGGATATCTCCAGAGTGAAATCTTTGCTCAAGAGGTTCCAGTATGATAGGCACACATCTTTAGTTTTTGAGAGGGACTTCGGGAGGTACCGCTCGCCCGACCCCTACAGAAACTGTAAGATGTCAGTGAAGAGTAAGTTAATAACAGGATTGGTTGATAGTACGGGATCTCTGAACAGGTCCAGATCAGGGATCCTGGAGGTTGTCAGATCCTTTTACTCGTGCCTCTTGGGAAAGAGGGATCTGGATCTGGACAAGATGTCGGCTTTCCTGGCTGAAATCACCCATGAGTCAGAAGCTCACCTCTCTTTTGACGTTTTGGTGGAAGAGATCAGGAAGGAGGAAGTTATCCTGGAGGTGGAAGGGTTAGCTCTGAAGAAGTCGCCAGGCCCGGATGGCTTAACATCCGAGTTTTATAAGACCTTTAAGGACTCTTTATGTCCCCTCTTGACTGAGGTGTTCAATGAGTGTCTATCCTCAGGAACTCTGCCTCGGTCAATGAGGAGGTCAGCCCTGATCCTTCTATCAAAGGGTAAAGATCCGAGCCGTATTGAGAACTGGCGTCCCATAGCACTTCTCAATACGAACAGAAAGATTCTGGCCAAGATACTGTTTAACAGGCTGGTGAAATTTGCGCCTCAACTCCTTTCGGTGACTCAGCTTTGCTCGGTTCCAGGCCGCAGCACTTTTAGTGCTGTACTCGGTGTCCGAGAGGCAGTGGAACAGAGTAGAGCAGGCCACTGGAGGGGGTACATGGTGTCCTTAGATCAAGCAAAGGCGTTTGATCGGGTGAACCACGAGTACCTCTGGTGAGAGTTTCCCGCTTGTGAACGGTTGGTCTGGCTGCCCTTTTGAGGTTGGGTCCGGCGTTCGCCAGGGTTGTCCTTTGAGCCCGCTTTTATACGTGTTCGCGATTGATCCCTTTCTTAAGAGGGTCAGTCGTGGACCGTTGGCGGGAGTCGGGATGGATCGTTCGGCGCCGGAAGCCACTCTGGGGACAGTAGCGTACGCTGACGATGTCACTATTTTCGTGTCCTCGAAAGGGGAGGCGGAATATGTGATGTCTGAGGTGGATCGCTACTCGGAAGCATCTGGGTCCATGATCAAGCGGGGTAAGTGTGAGAGTCTCTGGCTGGGAGGGGGGTGATCCAGCTTTTGATCTCCCGGACACCCTCCCAGGGCCCCAGTCGTCAGCCAAAGTCCTAGGCATCCATTTCGGTCATGGGGATTATCCCACTCAAAATTGGGACGACAGGCTTAAGATCGCCGCTCAGAAGGTCGACCAGTGGAAGGGCTGGTCTTTGACCCTCAGGGAAAGGGTGCACCTGATTAAGGCTTTCCTGCTCCCTCTGCTTATCTATTTGGGCAGTGTGTGTATCTTGCCAGAGCCTCTCTGGACTCGGGTTTACAGTCTGTTCTTCCAGCTCTTATGGGGGAATAGATTTAAAATTTATAAAGATAGTGAGCAGGCACTCTATTTATGGGTTCATGGAAAGGCAATTTTATTCATTAAAAATAACATGGATATGTAATACAATAGATAGCAACAATATAACGACAATTACGAACAATGTGACAATGATAAATAATATAACAAATGATAATATAGCAGCAATTCACCAGTTGATAATATATAGCAGCAATGGTAGCAGTATCAATAGTATATCACAATTAGTCCGTAGCAAAATTGTTAGCAGCAGTTGGTAATAATATGCAGCAAAAGACTTTCTTATACGATTGAATTTGTGGCAATTATTCCATGTGAATGCGCCACTGTTCCTATGGACGCAATGTGTGACAGCAATGTAACAACAATATTCTTGGTTGTAGCAGTTATTGAAAAAACTTGCAATTAGTCGCTGAATGTCTCCTTATATTCCTTTTGTGCAATGCACATGCTTAAAATAAAAATGCGGAGTCCTCTATTGTACACATTAAGTGTTTGGTCTACTCACAATTCAGCTGTTTTCTGGTGCGGCGTCCCGCTCCTATTCTGAGAACAGACTGACCTTTATGATTCGGACCTTCCGATCGCAGCTTGTTTCTTAAGAGTCGGCGTGCCACATGCTATGGCGGCGTCTCTATTTAATGTTTCAGTCGCCTCTTAACTTGTATGTTCCAGATGCCGGAGTTCCACTTTATAGATAGTTGGAGCGCTCCAGCTGTATGATTCCAATTTTCGAATGCTTGTTCACCCAAACATGTTTCAGAGCTCAAACTCGTTCCTTCCTCCTGAAGAGAATAGGGCCCAATAGAGAAGATCATGGTTGACAGCAAAGTGAGGGTACACCTTCTCCAAGCCCATACTGTGGGCAGCCCCATTAACCACAGCAACATTTTCCCAAGCATGAGCTAACATTGGGTCCCTCAGTTGGTATGTGCCAAAGTTATCTTGAGAGCAGTTTATTTCTGGCATAGGTAACTCTTCCACAGCCTCTTGAGGTCTCTCGGATTCCCCCACTAGCACAGAGAAGGGGAACTGGTCAGGCTCAACTGGGGACAGTCCACCGGCTGGTACTTCAGAACCAGAATCAGGCAGGCTAGGCGGAGTTTCATCCCCCATACTTAGGGAAATTTGAGGTGGAAACTCGACCATCCACAGGTCCCAAAATAAAGGAAAGTCCCGCCCTAGTATGACACTATGCATCAGGGATTTAGATACTCCAACCTCATGGGACGTCACACAAAACTGAGTCTCAATGGGGACCACCGCTGTACCATAACTTTTTGCATCACCATGTATGCACACAACACCCATGCACTGTTTTTTCAGCTGGTCTGGAGTGTAACGAGGCTCCCAGAATCCAGCATGGCCTGGACACTCCTTCCACCCACTTTGACCTGTGCCATCTGAGCCAGCGCAGATGTCAGACTCGCTGGATGAGCGAAGAAGGAAAGGCGCAGAGCGGCTCCACACTCCATAGGTTCTGGGACTAGTAGATATCCAGAAAAATAAAAAACGGAGACAGCACGTCCAAAAAGGTGCAAAAAGTGGAATTTATTCCGGATGCAACGTTTCGGCTGCGTGTTAGCCTTTTTCAAGCATGCATATACATTCAAAGGTGGGGTTTAAATACCCACATACACAAACAAAAGGGGGAGTGACCTGTGATGCAATTAACTTCATTATTATCAGCAGTTTGTAATAACATACCTTAACCCTGATGTGCCAGTGTGCTTGGGCGGGTAGCCTGAGGTATTGGAGCCATGAGTGACGCCATGGTGTGTAATGTTGTAGCCATATGTGAAGCCATGAGGGACGCCTCAGAAGGTTAGGTGCAGATGGAACGCATCTGCGTTCCAGAAACGAGCCGCCGAGGTCGTCACTTGCATTCCAAAGCAGCACTTCCGGTTGGACGACTTCCGGATGCTAGTGCCGATCATATGTGGAACGCATATGCGTTCCAGCCCGACTCTGCTTGCAGTATGAGAGCCAGGAGAAGTGTGCTCTATGAATTTCGCTCTATTTATGCAGAGGATCAGTGTTAGGCGCACTATGTGGGGGAAGATAATAATAAATGGCACGAATACCGGATGGAAAGCTCAAATGTTATGTGGTCCGCATGCGCAGTAACGTTAGGTGCAATATCGGTGGTATCCCTGAATGCAGGAGACCGGGCAGGAAAAAGGGGAATGGGCATGTGCACAATAGGATAAGCCTACCCTTATGTGTACATTAAGTATATCTGAGCGCAACTAATATGCCCCACAAATGCGCAGAAATCAAACATTGCGTGTGCCCCAGCTGCCTGTGAACATGGATTTTGACTGTGTCCCAGGGCTCCATCCCTATGTGACACTCACACAATGCACCAAATTACACAGATTAATTTCTTTAGATACTATGGCATAATCATTACTTATCGGCAAATGCTGTAGTCTGACTTGACATGGAATGGCGAGTACACATTTCTATCTATTGAGGCGATTATTGTAACTCTACATATGCTATGGGTATCTTACCCTACCCACGTGAAATGGTGAAGTGAATTAAGGGGAGGTGAACGTGTGGAGAGTCCATAAGTCCCAGTGCAAGTGTAACAGGGAGAGAACCTAAAAGATAAAAACAAAAGTTAAGCGCAGAGAAATCCAATGGTGCTTATACACCTATAAAAAGTAAATACATGTAGTTCAGAGAAAGGAGGTTATTGCAAAGTCAATGTTCATGCCCTTCGGTGTTAACGTGTCCAACTCGTCTATCCACTTGAGTTCACACCTTTTCAAAAGTTTTTCTCGGTCGCCACCTCTCCTTTGTGGTCTATGATACGAAAACGTAATTGGCTAATATTGTGTTTAGCCTCCAAGAAATGCCTTGGAACTGGTTGTTCCACATTCTTTTTCCTGATGGTGGATTTATGTTTCGTAATCCGTTCCCTGCATTCCATGGTGGTCTCTCCTACATAGAGGAGGCCACATGGACACTGCAGGGTGTAGATGACATATGACGACTGACAGGTTAGAAAGTGTCTGATTTCATACTGTTTCCCTGTTCTGGGGTGAGAGAAGTGTGGGCCTTTCATCATGGCATTACAGTTACTGCAGTGGAGACATGGATAGCAGCCCTTCTTCTGGGGTGCCAAAAAGGTCTGCGTCAGACCCCCTAGGGGACCTGCATCAGATTTCACAAGGAAATCTTTTAAGTTTTTTGGTCTCTTGAAGGCCATGATAGGCGGCTCCTTCAATGTGTCTATATCTGGATGGCCTCTACGAATGATATCCCAATTTTCACGTATGATCTGTCCAATTTTGTTACTATGGTGCCCATAGGTGCTGACAAAGGGTATTCTGGATATATCTTTCTTGCGGGTGCTGGTTAGTAGCTGTTCTCTCGGTATTTTTGAAATGTCCTTTTCATGATCATTCAACAGCGGAGCCGGATATCCTCTGGCACGAAATTTGTTTTTCATGTCTTCCATTCTGTGTGTGCAGAGTGTTTCCTCACCAACTATCCGTCTAACTCTCATTAGTTGCGATCGGGGTAGTGTGTTTACCATACTCCTCGGATGGTAACTCTCAAATCGCAATAAATTGTTCCTATCCGTTGTTTTGGTAAAGAGATCTGTAGTTAGAGTATTCTCACTGGTTTTGCACACCGAGACATCAAGAAATTGCAGTTCCGAATATGAATGCACCATAGTGAATTGAAGATCCGGATCCGATTCATTGAGTTCTTTCAAGAACTCTTGCAAGTTTAGGGTGTCGCCATTCCAGATTGCAAACACATCATCAATATACCGCCACCAACATTGTATGTGTGAAAATTTTGCGGATTTATACACCACCTCCTCCTCAAACTGATTCATAAAAATATTTGCGTAAGTGGGCGCTACGTTTGATCCCATAGCGGTTCCCCGTCGCTGTTTATAAAAGTTATTGCCAAATAGAAAATAATTCTCTGTCAGGACAATCCTGAGTAGATTCAGAAAGAATTCATTCAGAAGGGAGGAAAAGTCAGATTTCCCCAACACATTACTGACGGCATGTATACCCTTGGTGTGTGATATCGATGTGTACAGACTCACAACATCGAAGGAGACTAAGATCGCTGTAGAGGTGATTTTCAGTTCCTGTAATTTATTCAGGAAATCTGTAGTATCACGTATAAATGATCGTGATTGTGTGGCGAATCGTCTCAACATTTTGTCTAAAAAAGTTGCCATTGGTGTGAACAGGGAGTCGTTTCCTGACACAATCGGGCGTCCTGGTGGGTTCTGTAGTCGTTTATGAATCTTCGGTAAGCAATATATGACTGGAGTGACTGGGTTAGTCACTCGCAGATATTCAAATAGATCTTGATCGATCACATTATTGGTCACTGCCTCAGTTAGTAATTTGTTTATCTCATCCATGATCTTGAATTTTGGGTCTCCTGTGAGTGGTTCATATACTGCTGTGTCTGTTAGTTGACGTCTTAGTTCAGCTATATAATCAGTTTTGTTCTGAACCACTACTGCTCCACCTTTATCTGCCGTTTTTATTATAATGGCATTATTTTTCTTCAGATTGTGAATGGCTTTTTCTTCCTCCTTTGTTATGTTGCTATGGAGCCTCTCGTATGTGTTGTTGTTACGCAAATTGTGTATTTGTCTTGTGACCACATCTATGTATGTTTCCACACTATGATCAGTTGTTGGTGGCGTGAAGGAGCTCCTATTTCTTAACCCACATTCTCTCAATGTAACCCCATTTGTATGTATAGTTTCTCTGCTTAGTGCATGGTCGTCTGATCGGGCTTTATTAGCAAAAAATGCTTTGAGTCTTAATAGACGGAAAAAAAATTTAAGTTCAATGTCAGTGGTGAACCAGTCAATTTTAGGATCAGAGACAAAAGACATACCTTTATTCAGGATCGCTGTCTCACTGGGAGTCAGGGAGCATGATGATATATTAACGACTAAGTTGTCCTCTTCTGTCTCGCGGGGTATCTTCGGAATGGTGGTTTCCTTGTTTGCGCAGATGGTCCCATTGCGTCTCTTGTGTTTCCGTCCTTCTCTTCTCCAGGGGCGATTTCTGTTGGTTGTCCGGTCTTGTGTCCTGAGCCTAAAAAAGGAACTGTATCCGATGAATCCGAATCTGCTGTTGCGGGACTTCCACCTTTTCTTCCCATTCTCCTTTGTCTTCTCCTTGGAGCCTGGTATCTGTGTAATTTGGTGCATTGTGAGAGTGTCACATAGGGATGGAGCCCTGGGACACAGTCAAATTCCATGTTCACAGGCAGCTGGGGCACACGCAATGTTTGATTTCTGCTCATTTGTGGGGCATATTAGTTGCGCTCAGATATACTTAATGTACACATAAGGGTAGGCTTATCCTATTGCGCACATGCCCATTCCCTTTTTTCCTGCCCGGTCTCCTGCATTCAGGGATACCACCGATATTGCACCTAACGTTACTGCGCATGCGGACCACATAACATTTGAGCTTTCCATCCGGTATTCGTGCCATTTATTATTATCTTCCCCCACATAGTGTGCCTAACACTGATCCTCTGCATAAATAGAGCGAAATTCATAGAGCACACTTCTCCTGGCTCTCATACTGCAAGCAGAGTCGGGCTGGAACGCATATGCGTTCCACATATGATCGGCACTGGCATCCAGAAGTCGTCCAACCGGAAGTGCTGCTTTGGAACGCAGGTGCGGTCCACGGAGGTCCGGAACCGGAAGTGACGACCTCGGCGGCTCGTTTCTGGAACGCAGATGCATTCCATCTGCACCTAACCTTCTGAGGCGTCCCTCATGGCTTCACATATGGCTACAACATTACACACCATGGCGTCACTCATGGCTCCAATACCTCAGGCTACCCGCCCAAGCACACTGGCACATCAGGGTTAAGGTATGTTATTACAAACTGCTGATAATAATGAAGTTAATTGCATCACAGGTCACTCCCCCTTTTGTTTTTGTATGTGGGTATTTAAACCCCACCTTTGAATGTATATGCATGCTTGAAAAAGGCTAACACGCAGCCGAAACGTTGCATCCGGAATAAATTCCACTTTTTGCACCTTTTTGGACGTGCTATCTCCGTTTTTTTTTTTTCTGGATATCTACTAGTTGTTCTACTAGGGGCTTTTTACCACCCCTCCTGGAGACGAGCACCCGATACATTATTATCAAGGAGTGCTGTCCACCCATATTTTTTCGCTAGGTTCTGGGACGTCAGGACATTTAGCAGCCACATGCCCCCGGGCTTTGCACCTCCAGCACTGGACACCGGAGCCTGGTAGGGTCTCTTTCAGCAGCCTAGTATCCATGTTGGTCTTCACCCACGTTTTCAAACCAGGATCAGCATTTAAGGTTGCAGCGCCTCTCCCCGCCACTGCGGGCAGACGCTGCTTTACAGGCAAGTTCTCGGGGTCAGACCTCCCTGCCAAAAACCCCTCTGCTGCGAGGTAGCGTTCAACCATCTCAACTAACTCATTGGCAGACTTTGGATCAGCGTGACTGACCCATTTTCTTAATTCATACGGCAGCGCTGTCAGGAAGCGATCCACTGTGACCCTTTCGACAATCTGGGGTGCCGTGAGTATCTTAGGGTGCAACCACTTTTGTACCAGATAAATTAAGTCATGCATCTGTGACCTGGGAGACTTATTAGGTTGGTAATTCCAGCGGTGCACTCGTTGGGCCCGCACAGCAGGAATGACACCCAAACGGCAGAAAATTTCTAGCTTTAGCTTCTCGTAGTCCTGGGCATCCTCAGCAGAAAAATCAAAATACGCTTTCTGAGAGTCACCTGTTAGAAACGGAGCAACCAACCCCACCCACTGAGTCTTAGGCCACAATCTGCGGTACATTCAAACGTATTCAGAAACGCTTCCATGTCATCGTGTGGGGTCATTTTCTGAAGAAAATAGCTTGCTTTGATCAACCCACTATTGCTAGGTCGATCCTGATGCGTATTCGCCAGCTGCTGCAGAACCTCTATAAGAGTTTCTCTGTCTTTCCGAGCAGCTTCAGCTTGCATTTGCCTGTCTCTTTCCGCAGCCTCAGCTAGTGCCGCCAAAGCATTTTCATATCTGGCATTAGTCTCTCGCTGGACTGCATTTGCGTCTTGTTGGGTTGCACAGGCTTGTGCCAACCTCAACACCAGGTTTTCCATCGTATTGGATGATAAGATGAAATGCAATTCAAGTTGCTAGATGGATGGTATCTGGCAGGGATCCATCTGCCCGCATCCGACACCAATTTGTGAACTGTTACACCTTCCTGCGGGGTTGTTTTGGGCAGAAACAGGAACAATCAACACCTTTGTAGCTTGTGCGTCAGACTGTTGCTAGTTTATTTTGCAAGTTGCTCAAAATAACAAACAAAACCAAAAACAACAATAGCCGTCTGCGTCTGGCTCCTGCCTGTCTCACTCGGCAGCCCTAGCTAAACTCATAACACAAAACACAAAGAGCATTCTCAAGGGGAAAATAGAGCAACTTACAGTTCAGTAGTTAGGTAGAGAAGCCAACTGCTCTCAGAGCTCCTAGGCTTGCAGCTTCTCAAACAGACTGCCCAGTTTCCCAGAGAGAGAGCTCCTGGGTCAGGGCTGCTGACTTAATTAGTACATCTGTGTGAGCAGTCCCCCAGGTAGGTAAAACCCGGACTGGCTCCGGGTGGTCAGGGAACCCACCTAACTCTTCCCTGACCGGCTCCAGGACCCTAAACTGGCTTTCTTTTTCCCAGGAAGCTTCTGGATACAAAGAAAACCAAACCTTCCTGGAGCCTTTTAATACATGAAGTGCCGGAAACTTGGTGCAATGTACACACCATCCAGCACTTTCTCTGCAAAACATTGTGACACCCTGTCACAGGCCCCTTCATATATAATCACAGCATTTCGGGTCGGCCAAATCGCCATATCGCATTTGGCGATTATCGCAATTCGATTATTTTTTTGATATATCGTGCAGCCCTAGTGTGCAGGATGGGGAGCCCGCACCAAAGAGCCGCATAGAAGGGTCTAAAGAGCCGCTTGTGGCTCGCTAGCCTCACTTTGCCGACCACTGGACTAGACCACGCTGGTATTCTCCGCAGATGGGTCGCCCAATAATATTTAGTGTCATGCCCTGCTCAGGCTATGTGCGGAGGTCTGCCAGGTTAGCAGCACGTGTGTAGCCTTTTTGTTTTTGTTTTGGAATTGAGCTATATCCGCCTCCCTTCAGGTGCACTGGGTGGGGTCATTGGTTTGAGTTTAAATTACACCCACTCCCAGCGTCCTGTGCGGGTTATAGCTTCTGTCTGGCTCAGAGGAAGGAAGGAATGATTTGCTGTTCCTGCTCAGTTCAAGATAAGTTAGAGGGGCAAAGGTTTAAAAGTAATATCAGGAAGTATTACTTTACTGAGAGAGTAGTGGATGCATGGAATGGCCTTCCTTCAGAAGTGGTAGCTGCAAATACAGTGGAGGAGTTTAAGCATGCATGAGATAGGCATAAGGCCATCCTTCATATAAGATAGGGCCAGGGGCTATCCATAGCATTAAGTATATTGGGCAGACTAGATGGGCCAAATGGTTCTTATCTGCCGACATATTCTATGTTTCTATGTTAAGTTGGTTTTGTTTTCTTGTGGTTGTCTGTCTAGGCTGTTAGAGATATGCCTGCCCCCTCCAGGTCCTGAGGGAGCAGTCTGCCTCTTTCCCCCTTTCACCATCTTAGGGATTTTAGGGAATCTTCAGCCTAGGCACAAAGACACGTTCATTCCCACCTTCAGGGTCTGAATGTGGGCATAGAAGTCTAGGGAGAGCTGGTAGGGATTTGTCAGGAGGTGACCTCTATCCCCAGATTCTTGCCTAGACACATGTTTGTTTATATCCTGTCTGCCGTGACATTATAACCCGCCAATACTTTGACTGCCATTTCTCAGCTGTTTTGAGATAGAGTCAATTGATCCGCTAGTTGATCGCATGCAGGGATTATCCCTAGAGGTTGCGGATCTGCATAATTCGGTCACACGGTGTCAGAATGCTCTGGCATCAGGTGCAATAGGAGGAAGTCAAATTTATGGGGAGCCTAAAGTCGCTCTCCCTGATAGATTTGCAGTGGGTGTGGATGACTTTATCCGCTTTAAAGAGCCATGCAAGTTGTATTTTCGGCTGCGTCCATCTTTGTCTGGTCATGAGAGTCAGAGGGTAGGGATAATCATTTCCCTGCTTAAAGGGGATGCGCAATCCTGGGCCTTTTCTCTGCCCTCCGGTTCTCTGGCCCTCCGGTCGGTGGAAGAATTTTTTAAAGCCTTAGGATTAATTTATGATGATCCAGATCGGGTGTCGATGGCAGAATCTAAATTGTGTAATTTATTACAAGGTGAACATACTGCAGAGGCTTACTGCGTTGAGTTTAGGAGATGGGCTACCGAGTCAGAGTGGAATGACCCCATGTTACGTAGTCAGTTTTGTCAGGGGTTATCTGAGAGATTGAAAGATGCCCTAGCTTTTCATGAGTACCCGGATACATTGGAGAATGCTATGTCTTTGGCAGTACGGTTAAATAGACGTATTAGAGAGAGGTGTAAGGTTCCCTCCGCGCAAGGGATCCCTTCTGTGAGTGGTTTCATCTCACCTGCTCCCCAGGATGATATGACATGTAACTCTTGGGTAGGGGAGGAACCCATGCAGTTGGATTAGGTATCTATCCGTTCTGGTAGTAGGAACTTTAGAAGGTTGCATAAACTATGTTATTACTGGGGAAAAAGTGGTCATTTTATTTTTGCTTGTCCTTTTGTTAAACCGCATGTTGATGAGAAAGAATCACAAAGAGGTTTACTTAAAGAGAAAAAAGAAACATCCCTGACTCTTGGTAGTGTGAATGGGGTGGTGGAGCAAGCAGGTATGCAAGCTCCCTGTAATACTTGTTTTTTCCTTCCAGCTATGGTGGCACTAGACTCAAGAATTTTTTGTTGTTGAAGTATTCATTGACTGTGGTGCTGGGGTAAACCTTACTGATTTTCTTTTTCTTCAAAATCTGTGTCTAAGTACTTGCACTTTAGAAAGAGAGATTCCGGTTTTTCGATTCTTCCGCTCTTTCTCAAAGGAGTCTCACTCATATTGCTCATGGTATTCTGTTAAAGGTGGGTGATTCACATGTTGAGATCATGTCTTGTTTTGTCATGAAGGACTTGCCCGCTCCTATAGTCTTAGGGTTACCGTGGTTGACAAAACATAACCCAATTATAGATTGACAAGCAAGACAGATCATTGGTTGGAGTGAATTTTGTTCGGACAATTGTCTTGGCACATCTATCTCTAGTGTGTCTACTACGGCTTTACCTCAGTATCTCTCAGATTTTGTGGATGTCTTTTCGGAGGGTGGGGCTCAGGGAGTCAGATTTATCGTGACTCTGATTGTCCAGTTAATCTCATCCCAGGGGCTAAGTTGCCAAAGTCTCGGCTTTACAATCTTTCTCAACCTGAAAGAGAAGTCATGCGGAAGTATATTGCCGAGAGTTTGGCAAAAGGTCATATTAGGCCATCTAAGTCTCCGGTGGCAGTGGGTTAATTCTTTGTAAAGAAAAAGGATGGATCACTGAGACCTTGCTTGGATTTCCGGGAATTGAACCCTATTATGGTCCATGATCCGTATCCCCTTCCTTTGACCTCCGATCTTTTTGATCAGATTGTTGGAGCCAAGGTGTTCTCCAAGTTGGATTTAAGAGGGGCCTACAATCTGATCAGAATCAAGGAAGGGGATGAGTGGAAAACGGCCTTCAACACGCACGAGGGTCATTTCGAGAATCTGGTTATGCCTTTTGGGTTAACTAACGCGCCAGCAGTATTTCAGCGATTCATCAATGACATTTTCCATCATTTTGTAGGGAGGTTCGTGGTTGTACTAATTTACTCTCCTGACCTGAAGACCTATCAGGATCATGTGAGACAGGTTTTGACGATCCTTCGGGAGAATAAATTATATGCCAAATTGGAGAAATGTGTATTTTCTGTGCAGGCGCTTCCGTTTCTGGGATATCTGCTTTCTGACTCTGGTTTTCGTATGGCTCCCGAAAAGGTTCGGGCAGTTCTGGAATGAGACCAACCGGAGAATCAGAAAGCTTTGATGCGGTTTTTGAGGTTTACTAATTATTATAGAAAATGTATCTTGAACTATTCTACCATTGTGAAACCTCTGACTGATATGACTAAGAAGGGCGCCGATGTCTCTGTCTGGTCAGATGATGCATTGCAGGCCTTTCGGCTATTAAGGAATGTTTTGCGTCTGCTCCCATTCTGGTGCAGCCCAATGTGTCTCAGCCATTCGTGGTGGAGGTTGATGCATCAGAGGTGGGGGTTGGAGCAGTGCTGTCACAGGGTTAATCCCCTGGCAAATGGGTTCCGTGTGCTTTTTTTTTCCAAGAAGCTCTCGGTCGCCGAGAGGAATTATGATGTAGGAGTTAGAGAATTGCTGGCCATCAAATTGGACTTTGAGGAATGGCGTCACTGGTTGGAGGGGGCATCTAATCCCGTTACAGTATATACGGATCATAAGAATTTGGCTTACCTGCAATCTGCCAAGCGTCTGAATCCTAGACAGGCCAGATGGTCACTGTTTTTTACCAGGTTAAATTTAGTGGTTACTTTTTGCCCGGGGGTTAAAAACGTCAAGGCTGATGCATTGTCTCGCAGTTTTCCTGGGGGATGTGATTCAGAGGATCCTGCTCTGATTTTGGCTGATGGGGTGGTGGTCTACGCTGTGTATCCCGAATTGGAGATGGAGTTGTTGTGAGCCCAGGAGGGGGTTCCTGGTTCTTGTCCCCAGGGAAGTTGTTTGTTCCTGATGGACTGCGATACAAGGTATTCAAGGAACATCACGATACAGTCCTTGCTGGACATCCTGGTGGTAAGTCCACCTTTGATCTTGTGTTCCGGGGGTTCTGGTGGCCCGGGTTACGTAAGAGTGTTGAAGATTATGTTGCAGCTTGTGAAACCTGTGCACGGTCAAAGGTTACTCATTCTCGACCTGCTGGTTCACTTCTTCCTTTGTCTATTCCGTCTCGTCCTTGGACACACTTGTCTATGGACTTTACTACGGATCTGCTGAGTTCCTCCGGGAAAACAGTAATTTTGGTGGTTGTTGACCGTTTTAGTAAAATGGCTCACTTTGTATCGCTCAGATTTTTGTTGATAATATCGTGAAATTGTATGGCATTCCCTCGGATGTAGTTTCTGATAGGGGTACGCAGTTTGTCTCCAGGTTTTGGAGGGTGTTCTGCTCTCGGCTTTGCATTCAACTTTTGTTCTCTTCGGCTTTTCATCCGCAGTCGAATGGGCAGACAGAGCGTACTAATCAAAACCTGGAGACCTACTTGAGGTGCTTTGTGGCTTAGAATCAGGAGGACTGGTCCTCATTCTTAATCAAATCTCTTTTTATTGATGTAGAAGCATATTGTCGTATGGCAATACGATCACTTTGTGTACCAGGCTGGAAAAATGCTTCAAGTGTTATGATCAATTCAAGTCAAAGGTAGCTGCCACACAACTCAGAAAACACAATAACAATAACACAATGAATACAAAGGTTCAATAGGAGAGGGAAGTCAAGACATAAGGAAAGGAGAAAGAGAGGAGAAGGAGGGAGGGGGAGGACAAATGATGTCGATCACATAGAAGTCTAGAAATTTCGATAGTGCATCCAGGGGGGCCATAGTCGAGCTGCTGTTATAAGCATGGTCGGGAGGTTTGACTTTGAAGGGGCGAGCGTGTTATTAGGGTATCATAGTAATAGGAGTTTTGCGTCTATTCTAATCTGGGTACTACAGGCTTTATTTATTACTTTTTCCACTTCCAACCAAAAAGGCCGGATTTTCT
Organism: Bufo gargarizans; assembly: GCF_014858855.1. Classification (NCBI taxonomy): domain Eukaryota; kingdom Metazoa; phylum Chordata; class Amphibia; order Anura; family Bufonidae; genus Bufo; species Bufo gargarizans. The sequence continues at coordinate 1,068,350 of NC_058086.1, forward strand.
TACAGCTCCACCAAATATGAGAAAGAGAGCCTATTTCTCCTCCGCACCTCCAGCAACAATCTGGGATATCAGGGTTGAGCCTATGGAGGTATTCTGGTGTTTTGTACCATCTCATAAGCAATTTATAGGAGTTAGCTTGTATCTTAATGCAGCTATTGAAACCGTGTGAATGTGTGAGGATGAAGGATTTCTCAGGTTCAGACAGAGTGATGGATAACTCTTTCTCCCATGCAGAGAGGAACCACAGATCTGGAGTGGCGAAGGAGAGTAGTTCCTTATAGAATCTAGAGAGAGGTTTCCGTGGGCGACAGGTTTGTGAAATTTTCCCTTCTATCGGGAGGGTTCGGCTTTGGGTCGGGTATATTTTCAAGAAGCGCTAGATCCTTCCTAAAGGCCATAACCGCCAAAAAAGAGGCCGTCTGAACCCTCTGAAGAGCGAAAATCTCGCTCCAGTCTAAAGCCCCGGACTCAGAAATGATGTCCTGTAGTTTAAGGCTGGTTAACAGGGCCCAGATTCCTGACGCTGTAGAGGTGGTAGGATGGATGTGGAACTGAAGAAGGTGCAGGGGAAGATTTGGATTAGGGAATGTAAAGACTGAGGCCCGATATAGTTTAGCCCATTCTAATAGCAAACCTTTCCACAAAGATGAGATAAATTTGTTATTAGCTGTGCACTTGCATAGGCCCCATAGAACCAGCTTATTCTTGTAGGTGAGCATATCACACTCCACTTGGGAGACAAGATTGAGAGGGCGCCAGGAAAGGAGGCTCAGAGCTCTATTTAGCATTGATGCTTTATAATAAAGGTATATGTCAGGTAGGCCAAAGCCTCCCAATCTTTTCTCCCGAGTGAGGGTGGCATACGCTAATCTAGGGGACCCGCCGGACTATACAAGGGCTGAGAAGATTCTGCGGACCTCCACAAAGAAGGAATGGGGTAGCCAGTTAGGTAGTGTTTAAATGTGGTAAAGTAGTCTGGGGACAATAAAAGCTTTGATGTAGTTTTTCCTACCTATCCACGAAATGAACGGGAGTTTTAGGGAGTGCAAGTGTGATCTAATGGACCTAAGTAAGGGGGCTTGATTAAGCTCATAAAGGTCCTCCGGTTTCACTGATATATGGGTACCGAGGAATGGGATCGATTTGGGGGCCCACGTAAAGGCGGTAGAGCGTTTAAGTAATTCTACAGAAGCTGCTGGGCAAGAAATATTTAGAGCCTGTGACTTACTATAATTAATTTTAAAATTGGAGACCAATCTGTATTCCTCGAAAAAGGGCTTGGAGTCTAGGAAAGGAGGTCAGGGGGTTGGATATGATGACCATGAGGTCATCTGCGAAGGCAGCTGTTAGGTGTGTGTGTGTGACCCCACAGTGATCCCTTGGATATCCGGGTCTTGTCTAATTTTGGCTAGCAGCGTCTCCATGACAATAACAAAAAGGGCTGGCGACAATGGGCAACCTTGCCTTGTTCCATTAGTAATGGGAAAGGCTGGAGAGAGTGTACCATTGATCCGAACCCTGGCAGAGGGGAGTGAATAGAGTGAAAAGATTGATTCGATGAACTGGTCCGGAAGGCCAAATCTCGACAGTGCCCGAGACATAAAGTGCCAGTTAGTCCTATCAAAGGCCTTCTCTGCATCTGTGCTGAGAAGGGCTAATGGCACAGAATTCTGCCGGGCATGCGTGATTAAGTGTATGACGCGGACCGTGTTTTCACTCCCCTGCCTGCCAGTGATGAATCCCACCTGCTCCCTATTGATAATGTCAGGGAGAACCGACAATCCGGTGAGACAAAATCTTGGCCCACCATTTCACATCTGTGTTCAGAAGCGAAATAGGGCGGTAGCTCCCGCATTGTAGGGGGTCCTTGTTGTCTTTGTGAATAACCGTGATATGGGCCAAAAGCGATTGGGGGGGAAGCGAGCCCCCTTTGAGTAAGTAATTACAGAGGGTGTTAAACTGGGGGATTAAAATATCCTTAAAGGCTTTGTAGTAGGAGATAGTAAAGCCATTGGGGCCTGGGCTTTTCCCTGAGGGTATGGAGGAGAGGACCTTGCTTATTTCTGAGTCTGTGATGGGGGATAAAAGCTGGGCCGACTGCGTTGGGGTGATAGTAGGTAGTTGGAGGGAGGAGAGGAATTTCTCGGTTGCTTCTCCTATTTGTACTGGTGAAAGTTGGTTAGGTGGCACTAGGTTATAGAGGTCCCTATAGAAGGCACGGAAGGTGTTTGCTATGTCTGGAGTGCTTTTATGTAGCGCACCTTTGCCATCCTTGACGGCTGCAATAAATGAATCAGCTTTTTGTTTCTTGACTAAGGCGGACATTAGCTTATTCCCTTTGTCCCCATGGGCGTAGGAGCAGAATTTGGATCGTAGTAGAAGTTTGGCTGACGTAACATTCAGCAAATTTTTAAGCTTTGTACGGGCCTCTGCGAGTTCTGAGGCACATCTAAGGGCATGGGAGTGTTTTTTGTGATAATTCTAGTGCTTGTATCTGGGAAAGGAGTGCCGTTACAGCTTGATTTTGTTTCTTTTTAACGTGGGCACCTAAGGCTATCAACTCTCCTCTCAGAACCGCTTTGTGGGTCTCCCAAGTTATAGAAGGGGAGGGTGCTTCAGGGCCTAGGGCGTTAAGTGTAAAAAATTCAGTTATGATAGAAGACAGCTTAGCAGCATCGGAGGGTTCTGAAATAATAGTGTCATTAATACGCCAATTCCATTCCCTCTTTGGGAGGTCCTGCAGAGAAACACTCAGAAAGACCGGTGCATGGTCAGACAGGGTGACGTTCCCTATGTGGGATCGGATAGCTCTATTAGCATGAAATAGATAGTCGAGTCTATAGTAGGAGGATTTAGCAGCTGAGTAGAAGGTGTAATCCTTACTAGAGGGGTTTGTGGGGTGCCAAATATCTATTACTCCAAGCCTCTGCAAGGCGAGTTTGGGGCGTCGTAAACGCACATGTGTAATTGCAGATTTCCCATTTGAGGAATCTAATGTAGGTTCAAGGGTGACATTAAAGTCGTCGCCTAAAATCACCATTCCTTCCTTGAAGGAGGATAGTAAGCCAAGGGTCTGAACGAGCCAAGCAACCTGTCCTCTATTAGGAGCATAAATATTTGCTAGGGTAACAGGTGTGTCAGCGATAATACCTTTAACAAACAGGTAGCGACCCTCAGGATCCGAGGAGACAGCCGAGTGCTTGAATGGAAGCTGTTTGTGAATCGCTATGCTGACACCCCTGCTAGCCGAACTATAAGTGCTATGAAACCATTGGGAAAACCTTTTGGGGGCCAATTTGGGGATCTTACCCTCTCGAAAATGGGTTTCCTGAAAGAATGCTATAGACACTTTGTCTCTTTGTAATAGAGCGAGGACTTGGGACCGCTTGCAAGGCTTGTTCATTTCCCGGGCATTGAGGGAGGATATCATGACGGACGACATTCTAAAATAGAGAGAAAATATTCAGCATCTGAATAGACTATATACAACATCTGTCGGTAATGGAGGAGGTTAGACACAAGAGGGAAGGAGACACACAGGTAAGTAACATGACAAAAGTGCTAACAAAGCTTGCAAAAGAAGCTCTACTGAGCATCTGACTGTAAGGCGACCCTTTCTCAGCACGGCAACCAGCCGGGGTCTGTCAGGTGAGGGGTCCCACAGAGCTAAAGAGGGCCATTGACTGGCCATCAAGTAAGGGAAAGGTCAAACTGGAGGTAAAGCAGGGTTAACCCCTGCAAAATGAGGTGGAAGTAAGGAGCAGGAGAGGTCCAGAACTTGTAATTAAACTTCTAAATACGGAGGGAGGAATCTTTAACTAAACGGTGAACCCTGAACATTAGACTTCATATCTGCCGGGTAGAGACAGCCCAAGATTGGGCAGGAATCCACTGGATGCGGATAGGCCTCGGATCTTTCAGCCATAAGGCATAGAGTCCCGGACATTCAAAATGAAGTAGGCAAAGAGGTCTCAGCGACAGCCCTGCACTCAGGTTGTAGCGTGCGCAGATTTTTCAGCCCTGGTTTTGGGCCCTTTTCTTGTGAGAACGGGGAGCCAGTCAGCCGCCTGGGGTGGCGGGAGAGGTGGGTCTTCTAGGTCGGCTGGCATCCACGAGGCGATCTCTATAGGGGTCAATCCCAGCTGGGACCAACTTGCTTGCAGGTCTGCAGGTGAGCGAATTGTGATCTGGCGGCCATTTTGTAGGACCTCAATGCCGAAGGGATACAGCCACCTAAATGGAGTGGCTGATGCTTTCAGGGTTTCCAGGAGTGGGCGACGGATACGCCTTTTAGCCAGTGTGGACGGGGCTAAGTCCTGAAAAAACATGACAGGCGTACCTTCGTGCTGAAGTAGGTCTGCTTCTCTGCTGGCTCTCATAAGCGCTGCTGTATCGACGTAGCTAAGAAGGCCGCATACCACATCACAAGGTGGGTCTGTGGCTTTAGGCTTGGGCCTAAGTGTGCGATGGATTCGTTCGATTATAATCTGCTCTGATGTTTCGGGTCCCAGAAGACTCGCAAATATTTCACGCGCAACCTTGTTAAGCGCTTTGTTTGCAACCGATTCTGGCAGGCCGCAAATTCGCAGGTTCGTCCTGCGGCTACGATTCTCCTGGTTTTCTATTCGGAGAAGCGCGCCATTCAATAAATCAGAGTGGGAACGAATCGCATTGTACGATTTTTCTTCCCACTTGATGGCCACCTCATGTGAATTTTCGAGGTCAAACACCCGGTGCCCAATATTGCAGAGGTCCTCCTTAATATCAGATGAGTCCTTCTTTATACGGGCCAGGGCAGAGTTGAGCACTTTGAGGAGCGCTGCTTTGGTAAAGGATTTCCCCTGTTTGCGGGACTTACATATCGATGTGTCCGAAGCGCTGCCAGCGTCGGAGTCCTCCTCTATATCAGATAGCTGAGCTGGGGCCGGCGAAACTGATCCATATCTGGCTGTCTGGACCAAACTGGAGTGGGTTCTGCTTATTCTTTAGATCTCTCCTTACCCAATTTGCCCATCTGTGCGATGTTGTAGGCTGATTATAGGGGCTAAATCACCGGCAAGGTTGAGGAGCTCAGAAACTAGCAGCCATTCAGCTACACAGCCAGGCTCCACCCCCTGGTCCTCATTCTTGTCCCTAGCAGAGTTTGCTTTGAATAACCGTAGGCAGGAGTCCACGGGTAAGTTGCCATTTTTTGGCGCATAAGGTTTTCATCCTCAGTTTGGTACCTTTTCTGGGACTAGTTCCTCTGGGATGCCAGAGGAGGAGAGAATTCTATCTGGCGGAGGATCCAGGTTAATTTAGAGAAGATGGGTGAGAGGTATAAGCGAATGGCTGACAAGAGACGTGTAGCAAACTCACCTTTTTGCCAGAGTTTGCCATGAGCTTTTGGAGGGGTGCTCGCCTCTTGCCCTGGGATTATGGTCCCTTAAGTTATTGGGTCTTAAGCAGGGGCGGACTGGGCCGGGGGGCAGGGGGGTAGGGATGAGCGAACTCGAACTGTATAGTTCGGGTTCGTACCGAATTTTGGGGTGTCCGTGACACGGACCCGAACCCGGACATTTTCGTAAAAGTCCGGGTTCGGGTTCGGTGTTCGTCGCTTTCTTCGCGCTTTTGTGACGCTTTCTTGGCGCTTTTTGAAAGGCTGCAAAGCAGCCAATCAACAAGCGTCATACTACTTGCCCCAAGAGGCCATCACAGCCATGCCTACTATTGGCATGGCTGTGATTGGCCAGAGCACCATGTGACCCAGCCTCTATTTAAGCTGGAGTCACATAGCGCCGCCCGTCACTCTGCTCTGATTAGCGTAGGGAGAGGTTGCGGCTGCGACAGTAGGGCGAGATTAGGCAGATTAACTCCTCCAAAGGACTTGATTAACTGATCGATCTGCAGCTGTGGATCATTGAGCTGCTGATCCTCAATTGCTCACTGTTTTTAGGCTGCACAGACCGTTTGTCAGTCACATTTTTCTGGGGTGATCGGCGGCCATTTTGTGTCTTGTGGTGCGCCAGCACAAGCTGCGACCAAGTGCATTTAACCCTCAATGGTGTGGTTGTTTTTTGGCTAAAGCCTACATCAGGGTGAAGCTGTCACACCAAGTGCATTTAACCAGCAATAGTCTGTTCATTTTTTGGCCATATACTAAATCAGGGGCAAGCTGCGCCTGTCACCAAGTGCATTTAACCCTCAATGGTGTGGTTGTTTTTTGGCTAAAGCCTACATCAGGGTGAAGCTGTCACACCAAGTGCATTTAACCAGCAATAGTCTGTTCATTTTTTGGCCATATACTAAATCAGGGGCAAGCTGCGCCTGTCACCAAGTGCATTTAACCCTCAATGGTGTGGTTGTTTTTTGGCTAAAGCCTACATCAGGGTGAAGCTGTCACACCAAGTGCATTTAACCAGCAATAGTCTGTTCATTTTTTGGCCATATACTAAATCAGGGGCAAGCTGCGCCTGTCACCAAGTGCATTTAACCCTCAATGGTGTGGTTGTTTTTTGGCTAAAGCCTACATCAGGGTGAAGCTGTCACACCAAGTGCATTTAACCAGCAATAGTCTGTTTATTTTTTGGCCATATCCCAGTCTAATTCTGTCACTAAATCCATACCGGTCACCCAGCGCCTAAATACTAGGCCTCAAATTTATATCCAGCTAAATCTGTCCCTAGTGCTGTAGCTGGGCGAGTTATTTAGTGTCCGTTCAAGCACATTTCTTGTTCTGGGTTGAAATACAATTCCCAATTTAGCAATTTCATAATTTAGTGGTTTCTGCTATATCAGAGCTATTTGAAATCTATCCCTAAAAGGGTATATAATATTCAAGGTGCACATTGGGTCATTCAGAATAACTTCACACACACCCGCTACTGTGTATTTCCAAGTCTAATTCTGGCACTAAACCCATACCTGTCACCCAGCGCCTAAATACTAGGCCTCAAATTTATATCCCGCTAAATCTGTCCTTAGTGCTGTAGCTGGGCGAGTTATTTAGTGTCCGTTCAAGCACATTTCTTGTTCTGGGTTGAAATACAATTCCCAATTTAGCAATTTCATAATTTTGTGGTTTCTGCTATATCAGAGCTATTTGAAATCTATCCCTAAAAGGGTATATAATATTCAAGGTGCACATAGGGTCATTCAGAATAACTTCACACACACGCTTCTGTGCATTTCCAAGTCTAATTCTGTCACTAAATCCATACCGGTCACCCAGCGCCTAAATACTAGGCCTCAAATTTATATCCCGCTAAATCTCTCGTTACCGCTGTCCTGTTGTAGCTGGGAAAGTTATTTAGTGTCCGTCAAAGCACATTTTTTGTTCTGGGTTGAAGTACAATTCCCAATTTAGCAATTTCATAATTTAGTGGTTTCTGCTATATCAGAGCTATTTGAAATCTATCCCTAAAAGGGTATATAATATTCAAGGTGCACATTGGGTCATTCAGAATAACTTCACACACACCCGCTACTGTGTATTTCCAAGTCTAATTCTGGCACTAAACCCATACCTGTCACCCAGCGCCTAAATACTAGGCCTCAAATTTATATCCCGCTAAATCTCTCGTTACCGCTGTCCTGTTGTAGCTGGGAAAGTTATTTAGTGTCCGTCAAAGCACATTTTTTGTTCTGGGTTGAAGTACAATTCCCAATTTAGCAATTTCATAATTTAGTGGTTTCTGCTATATCAGAGCTATTTGAAATCTATCCCTAAAAGGGTATATAATATTCAAGGTGCACATAGGGTCATTCAGAATAACTTCACACACACCCGCTACTGTGTATTTCCAAGTCTAATTCTGTCACTAAACCCATACCTGTCACCCAGCGCCTAAATACTAGGCCTCAAATTTATATCCTGCTAAATCTCTCGTTACCGCTGTCCTGTTGTAGCTGGGAAAGTTATTTAGTGTCCGTCAAAGCACATTTTTTGTTCTGGGTTGAAGTACAATTCCCAATTTAGCAATTTCATAATTTAGTGGTTTCTGCTATATCAGAGCTATTTGAAATCTATCCCTAAAAGGGTATATAATATTCAAGGTGCACATAGGGTCATTCAGAATAACTTCACACACACCCGCTACTGTGTATTTCCAAGTCTAATTCTGTCACTAAACCCATACCTGTCACCCAGCGCCTAAATACTAGGCCTCAAATTTATATCCTGCTAAATCTCTCGTTACCGCTGTCCTGTTGTAGCTGGGAAAGTTATTTAGTGTCCGTCAAAGCACATTTTTTGTTCTGGGTTGAAGTACAATTCCCAATTTAGCAATTTCATAATTTAGTGGTTCCTGCTATATCAGAGCTATTTGAAATCTATCCCAAAAAGGGTATATAATATTCAAGGTGCACATAGGGTCATTCAGAATAACTTCACACACACGCTTCTGTGCATTTCCAAGTCTAATTCTGTCACTAAATCCATACCGGTCACCCAGCGCCTAAATACTAGGCCTCAAATTTATATCCCGCTAAATCTCTCGTTACCGCTGTCCTGTTGTAGCTGGGAAAGTTATTTAGTGCCCGTCAAAGCACATTTTTTGTTCTGGGTTGAAGTACAATTCCCAATTTAGCAATTTCATAATTTAGTGGTTCCTGCTATATCAGAGCTATTTGAAATCTATCCCAAAAAGGGTATATAATATTCAAGGTGCACATTGGGTCATTCAGAATAACTTCACACACACCCGCTACTGTGTATTTCCAAGTCTAATTCTGTCACTAAACCCATACCTGTCACCCAGCGCCTAAATACTAGGCCTCAAATTTATATCCCGCTAAATCTCTCGTTACCGCTGTCCTGTTGTAGCTGGGAAAGTTATTTAGTGCCCGTCAAAGCACATTTTTTGTTCTGGGTTGAAGTACAATTCCCAATTTAGCAATTTCATAATTTAGTGGTTCCTGCTATATCAGAGCTATTTGAAATCTATCCCAAAAAGGGTATATAATATTCAAGGTGCACATTGGGTCATTCAGAATAACTTCACACACACCCGCTACTGTGTATTTCCAAGTCTAATTCTGTCACTAAACCCATACCTGTCACCCAGCGCCTAAATACTAGGCCTCAAATTTATATCCCGCTAAATCTCTCGTTACCGCTGTCCTGTTGTAGCTGGGAAAGTTATTTAGTGTCCGTCAAAGCACATTTTTTGTTCTGGGTTGAAGTACAATTCCCAATTTAGCAATTTCATAATTTAGTGGTTTCTGCTATATCAGAGCTATTTGAAATCTATCCCTAAAAGGGTATATAATATTCAAGGTGCACATTGGGTCATTCAGAATAACTTCACACACACCCGCTACTGTGTATTTCCAAGTCTAATTCTGGCACTAAACCCATACCTGTCACCCAGCGCCTAAATACTAGGCCTCAAATTTATATCCCGCTAAATCTCTCGTTACCGCTGTCCTGTTGTAGCTGGGAAAGTTATTTAGTGTCCGTCAAAGCACATTTTTTGTTCTGGGTTGAAATACAATTCCCAATTTAGCAATTTCATAATTTAGTGGTTTCTGCTATATCAGAGCTATTTGAAATCTATCCCTAAAAGGGTAGATCATATTGAAGGTGCACATAGGGTCATTCAGAATAACTTCACACACACCCGCTACTGTGTATTTCCAAGTCTAATTCTGTCACTAAACTCATACCTGTCACCCAGCGCCTAAATACTAGGCCTCAAATTTATATCCCGCTAAATCTCTCGTTACCGCTGTCCTGTTGTAGCTGGGAAAGTTATTTAGTGTCCGTCAAAGCACATTTTTTGTTCTGGGTTGAAGTACAATTCCCAATTTAGCAATTTCATAATTTAGTGGTTCCTGCTATATCAGAGCTATTTGAAATCTATCCCAAAAAGGGTATATAATATTCAAGGTGCACATAGGGTCATTCAGAATAACTTCACACACACGCTTCTGTGCATTTCCAAGTCTAATTCTGTCACTAAATCCATACCGGTCACCCAGCGCCTAAATACTAGGCCTCAAATTTATATCCCGCTGAATTTGAATACAATACATTGGGCCAAATAATATATTTGTTGTTGTGGTGAACCATAACAATGAGAAAAACATCTAGTAAGGGACGCGGACGTGGACATGGTCGTGGTGGTGTTAGTGGACCCTCTGGTGCTGGGAGAGGACGTGGCCGTTCTGCCACATCCACACGTCCTAGTGTACCAACTACCTCAGGTCCCAGTAGCCGCCAGAATTTACAGCGATATATGGTGGGGCCCAATGCCGTTCTAAGGATGGTAAGGCCTGAGCAGGTACAGGCATTAGTCAATTGGGTGGCCGACAGTGGATCCAGCACGTTCACATTATCTCCCACCCAGTCTTCTGCAGAAAGCGCACAGATGGCGCCTAAAAACCAACCCCATCAGTCTGTCACATCACCCCCATGCATACCAGGGAAACTGTCTCAGCCTCAAGTTATGCAGCAGTCTCTTATGCTGTTTGAAGACTCCGCTGGCAGGGTTTCCCAAGGGCATCCACCTAGCCCTTCCCCAGCGGTGAAAGACATAGAATGCACTGACGCACAACCACTTATGTTTCCTGATGATGAGGACATGGGAATACCACCTCAGCATGTCTCTGATGATGACGAAACACAGGTGCCAACTGCTGCGTCTTTCTGCAGTGTGCAGACTGAACAGGAGGTCAGGGATCAAGACTGGGTGGAAGACGATGCAGGGGACGATGAGGTCCTAGACCCCACATGGAATGAAGGTCGTGCCACTGACTTTCACAGTTCGGAGGAAGAGGCAGTGGTGAGACCGAGCCAACAGCGTAGCAAAAGAGGGAGCAGTGGGCAAAAGCAGAACACCCGCCGCCAAGAGACTCCGCCTGCTACTGACCGCCGCCATCTGGGACCGAGCACCCCAAAGGCAGCTTCAAGGAGTTCCCTGGCATGGCACTTCTTCAAACAATGTGCTGACGACAAGACCCGAGTGGTTTGCACGCTGTGCCATCAGAGCCTGAAGCGAGGCATTAACGTTCTGAACCTGAGCACAACCTGCATGACCAGGCACCTGCATGCAAAGCATGAACTGCAGTGGAGTAAACACCTTAAAACCAAGGAAGTCACTCAGGCTCCCCCTGCTACCTCTTCTGCTGCTGCCGCCTCGGCCTATTCTGCTGCTGCCGCCTCAGCCTCTTCCTCCGCCTCTGGAGGAACGTTGGCACCTGCCGCCCAGCAAACAGGGGATGTACCACCAACACCACCACCACCACCTCCGTCACCAAGCGTCTCAACCATGTCACACGCCAGCGTTCAGCTCTCCATCTCACAAACATTTGATAGAAAGCGTAAATTCCCACCTAGCCACCCTCGATCCCTGGCCCTGAATGCCAGCATTTCTAAACTACTGGCCTATGAAATGCTGTCATTTAGGCTGGTGGACACAGACAGCTTCAAACAGCTCATGTCGCTTGCTGTCCCACAGTATGTTGTTCCCAGCCGCCACTACTTCTCCAAGAGAGCCGTGCCTTCCCTGCACAACCAAGTATCCGATAAAATCAAGTGTGCACTGCGCAACGCCATCTGTGGCAAGGTCCACCTAACCACAGATACGTGGACCAGTAAGCACGGCCAGGGACGCTATATCTCCCTAACTGCACACTGGGTAAATGTAGTGGCAGCTGGGCCCCAGGCGGAGAGCTGTTTGGCGCACGTCCTTCTGCCGCCAAGGATCGCAGGGCAACATTCTTTGCCTCCTGTTGCCACCTCCTCCTTCTCGGCTTCCTCCTCCTCTTCTTCCACCTGCTCATCCAGTCAGCCACACACCTTCACCACCAACTTCAGCACAGCCCGGGGTAAACGTCAGCAGGCCATTCTGAAACTCATATGTTTGGGGGACAGGCCCCACACCGCACAGGAGTTGTGGCGGGGTATTGAACAACAGACCGACGAGTGGTTGCTGCCGGTGAGCCTCAAGCCCGGCCTGGTGGTGTGTGATAATGGGCGAAATCTCGTTGCAGCTCTGGGACTAGCCAATTTGACGCACATCCCTTGCTTGGCGCATGTGCTGAATTTGGTGGTGCAGAAGTTCATTCACAACTACCCCGACATGTCAGAGCTGCTGCATAAAGTGCGGGCCGTCTGTTCGCGCTTCCGGCATTCACATCCTGCTGCTGCTCGCCTGTCTGCGCTACAGCGTAACTTCGGCCTTCCCGCTCACCGCCTCATATGCGACGTGCCCACCAGGTGGAACTCCACCTTGCACATGCTGGACAGACTGTGCGAGCAGCAGCAGGCCATAGTGGAGTTTCAGCTGCAGCACGCACGGGTCAGTCGCACTACAGAACAGCACCACTTCACCACCAATGACTGGGCCTCCATGCGAGACCTGTGTGCCCTGTTGCGCTGTTTCGAGTACTCCACCAACATGGCCAGTGGCGATGACACCGTTATCAGCGTTACAATACCACTTCTATGTCTCCTTGAGAAAACACTTAGGGCGATGATGGAAGAGGAGGTGGCCCAGGAGGAGGAGGAGGAGGAGGAGGAAGAGGGGTCATTTTTAGCACTTTCAGGCCAGTCTCTTCGAAGTGACTCAGAGGGAGGTTTTTGGCAACAGCAGAGGCCAGGTACAAATGTGGCCAGCCAGGGCCCACTACTGGAGGACGAGGAGGACGAGGATGAGGAGGAGGTGGAGGAGGATGAGGATGAAGCATGGTCACAGCGGGGTGGCACCCAACGCAGCTCGGGTCCATCACTGGTGCGTGGCTGGGGGGAAAGGCAGGACGATGACGATACGCCTCCCACAGAGGACAGCTTGTCCTTACCCCTGGGCAGCCTGGCACACATGAGCGACTACATGCTGCAGTGCCTGCGCAACGACAGCAGAGTTGCCCACATTTTAACCTGTGCGGACTACTGGGTTGCCACCCTGCTGGATCCACGCTACAAAGACAATGTGCCCACCTTACTTCCTGCACTGGAGCGTGATAGGAAGATGCGCGAGTACAAGCGCACGTTGGTAGACGCGCTACTGAGAGCATTCCCAAATGTCACAGGGGAACAAGTGGAAGCCCAAGGCCAAGGCAGAGGAGGAGCAAGAGGTCGCCAAGGCAGCTGTGTCACGGCCAGCTCCTCTGAGGGCAGGGTTAGCATGGCAGAGATGTGGAAAACTTTTGTCAACACGCCACAGCTAACTGCACCACCACCTGATACGCAACGTGTTAGCAGGAGGCAACATTTCACTAACATGGTGGAACAGTACGTGTGCACACCCCTCCACGTACTGACTGATGGTTCTGCCCCATTCAACTTCTGGGTCTCTAAATTGTCCACGTGGCCAGAGCTAGCCTTTTATGCCTTGGAGGTGCTGGCCTGCCCGGCGGCCAGCGTTTTGTCTGAACGTGTATTCAGCACGGCAGGGGGCGTCATTACAGACAAACGCAGCCGCCTGTCTACAGCCAATGTGGACAAGCTGACGTTCATAAAAATGAACCAGGCATGGATCCCACAGGATCTGTCCGTCCCTTGTCCAGATTAGACATTAACTATCTCCCCTTAACCATTATATTATTGGACTCCAGGGCACTTCCTCATTCAATCCTATTTTTATTTTCATTTTACCATTATATTGCGAGGCTACCCAAAGTTGAATGAACCTATCCTGTGTCTGGGTGCCGGGGCCTAAATATATGCCAATGGACTGTTCCAATGTTGGGTGACGTGAAGCCTGATTCTCTGCTATGACATGCAGAATGATTCTCTGCTGACATGAAGCCAGATTGTCTGTTACGGGACCTCTCTCCTCTGCCTGGGTGCTGGGCCTAAATATATGCCAATGGACTGTTGCAGTGGTGGCTGACGTGAAGCCTCATTCTCTGCTATGACATGCAGACTGATTCTCTGCTGACATGAAGCCAGATTCTCTGTTACGGGACCTCCCTCCTCTGCCTGGGTGCTGGGCCTAAATATATGCCAATGGACTGTTGCAGTGGTGGCTGACGTGAAGCCTCATTCTCTGCTATGACATGCAGACTAATTCTCTGCTGACATGAAGCCAGATTGTCTGTTACGGGACCTCTCTCCTCTGCCTGTGTGCTAGGCCTAAATATATGCCAATGGACTGTTGCAGTGGTGGCTGACGTGAAGCCTCATTCTCTGCTATGACATGCAGACTGATTCTCTGCTGACATGAAGCCAGATCGTCTGTTACGGGACCTCTCTGCTCTGCCTGTGTGCTAGGCCTAAATATATGCCAATGGACTGTTGCAGTGGTGGGTGACGTGAAGCCTCATTCTCTGCTATGACATGCAGACTGATTCTCTGCTGTCATGAAGCCAGATTGTCTGTTACGGGACCTCTCTGCTCTGCCTGTGTGCTAGGCCTAAATATATGCCAATGGACTGTTGCAGTGGTGGCTGACGTGAAGCCTCATTCTCTGCTATGACATGCAGACTAATTCTCTGCTGACATGAAGCCAGATTGTCTGTTACGGGACCTCTCTCCTCTGCCTGGGTGCTGGGCCTAAATTTATGACAATGGACTGTTGCAGTGGTGGCTGACGTGAAGCCTGATTCTCTGCTATGACATGCAGACTGATTCTCTGCTGACATGAAGCCAGATCCTCTGTTACGGGACCTCTCTCCTCTGCCTGTGTGTGTGCTGGGCCTAAATATATGCCAATGGACTGTTGCAGTGGTGGCTGACGTGAAGCCTCATTCTCTGCTATGACATGCAGACTGATTCTCTGCTGACATGAAGCCAGATTCTCTGTTACGGGACCTCTCTCCTCTGCCTGTGTGTGTGCTGGGCCTAAATATATGCCAATGGACTGTTGCAGTGGTGGCTGACGTGAAGCCTCATTCTCTGCTATGACATGCAGACTGATTCTCTGCTGACATGAAGCCAGATCGTCTGTTACGGGACCTCTCTGCTCTGCCTGTGTGCTAGGCCTAAATATATGCCAATGGACTGTTGCAGTGGTGGGTGACGTGAAGCCTCATTCTCTGCTATGACATGCAGACTGATTCTCTGCTGTCATGAAGCCAGATTGTCTGTTACGGGACCTCTCTGCTCTGCCTGTGTGCTAGGCCTAAATATATGCCAATGGACTGTTGCAGTGGTGGCTGACGTGAAGCCTCATTCTCTGCTATGACATGCAGACTAATTCTCTGCTGACATGAAGCCAGATTGTCTGTTACGGGACCTCTCTCCTCTGCCTGGGTGCTGGGCCTAAATTTATGACAATGGACTGTTGCAGTGGTGGCTGACGTGAAGCCTGATTCTCTGCTATGACATGCAGACTGATTCTCTGCTGACATGAAGCCAGATCCTCTGTTACGGGACCTCTCTCCTCTGCCTGTGTGTGTGCTGGGCCTAAATATATGCCAATGGACTGTTGCAGTGGTGGCTGACGTGAAGCCTCATTCTCTGCTATGACATGCAGACTGATTCTCTGCTGACATGAAGCCAGATTCTCTGTTACGGGACCTCTCTCCTCTGCCTGTGTGTGTGCTGGGCCTAAATATATGCCAATGGACTGTTGCAGTGGTGGCTGACGTGAAGCCTCATTCTCTGCTATGACATGCAGACTAATTCTCTGCTGACATGAAGCCAGATTCTCTGTTACGGGACCTCCCTCCTCTGCCTGGGTGCTGGGCCTAAATATATGCCAATGGACTGTTGCAGTGGTGGGTGACGTGAAGCCTCATTCTCTGCTATGACATGCAGACTAATTCTCTGCTGACATGAAGACAGATTCTCTGTTACGGGACCTCTCTCCTCTGCCTGGGTGCCGGGGCCTAAATATCTGAGAATGGACTGTTCCAGTGGTGGGTGACGGGAAGCCAAATTCTCTGCTATGGAACCTCTCTCCAATTGATTTTGGTTAATTTTTATTTATTTAATTTTTATTTTAATTCATTTCCCTATCCACATTTGTTTGCAGGGGATTTACCTACATGTTGCTGCCTTTTGCAGCCCTCTAGCTCTTTCCTGGGCTGTTTTACAGCCTTTTTAGTGCCGAAAAGTTCGGGTCCCCATTGACTTCAATGGGGTTCGGGTTCGGGACGAAGTTCGGATCGGGTTCGGATCCCGAACCCGAACATTTCCGGGATGTTCGGCCGAACTTCTCGAACCCGAACATCCAGGTGTTCGCTCAACTCTACAGGGGGGCAATTGCCCCCCGGGCCTCTCTGTCAGCTCATTGTCCCGGCCGGCTGGGCCGGAATTATATGTGACTGCACACTGCAGCCTGCCCTGCGGAGGGAGACGGGGAGCTGGGGAGGCGTGCGGCCGGCAGCCTATCAGAGAGGCCGCCGGACCGGCGCAGGCGACGAGATGACGTCATCGCGCCGCCTGACTGAGCCGCTGCGCGGCCGTAAAGTAAGGAGCAGCGCTGGAGGCGGGACGGGAGTATTTCAGTGAAGGTGCTGGACTCGGCTGGAGGTAGGAGGTAAGTATAAGTCTGACTGGCTTTTTTCCTCCTTATTTCTGTCACTGATAGGGGGGCCTATCTGGCTACTGGCTACTGGCACATTATAGGGGGGGGGGCCCTATCTGGATACTTGCACATTATAGGGGGGCCCTATCTGGCTACTGGAACATTATGGTAGGGGGCCTATGGGCTACTGGCACATTATAGGGGGGCCCTCTCTGGCTACTGGCACATTATAGGGGGGGTATGGCTACTGGCACATTATAGGGGGGTATGGCTACTGGCACATTATAGGGGGGTATGGCTACTGGCACATTATAGGGGGGTATGGCTACTGGCACATTATAGGGGGGCCCAATATGGCTACTGGCACATTATAGGGGGGCCCAATATGGCTACTGGCACATTATAGGGGGGCCCTCTCTGGCTACTGGCACATTATAGGGGGGTATGGCTACTGGCACATTATAGGGGGGTATGGCTACTGGCACATTATAGGGGGGTATGGCTACTGGCACATTACAGGGGGGTATGGCTACTGGCACATTATAGGGGGGCCCAATATGGCTACTGGCACATTATCGGGGGGCCCTATCTGGCTACTGGCACATTATCGGGGGGCCCTATCTGGCAAATCCTGATAATTTATCAGAGGAGGAAATCATTGCATTGAACGAACTGAGAACTAATAAAGATCTAGTTATTAAACCTAGTGATAAGGGAGGAAATATAGTAATCCAGAATAGAAAGGAATATGAAGAAATGGTAGATAGGTTGTTAGGAGATAAGGACACTTATCAAGTCCTACATGAAAATCCTACTAGGAAATATTTGGAAGACCTTAAAGAGATTTTGAAATCAGCTAAAGATAATGGTCTCATATCAAAAGATGAATTTGACTTTCTTTATAACAAAAATCCCACAATTCCGACCTTTTATGCACTACCCAAGGTGCACAAAGGAAAAAATCCAATACCAGGGCGCCCTATAGTGTCCGGCAATGACTCTCTTAGCCAACCGGCTAGCGAGTATGTGGACGAAATATTGAGACCATTTGTATCATCTTTACCGTCATACATAAAAGATACGACTGATGTCCTAGCAAAAATTAGGGGTATCTCTCTATCTTCGTCCACATACTTGGCAAGCTTGGATGTAGAAGCTCTCTACAGTAATATTGACCACACTTTGGGCCTAGAGGCTATAAAATACTTCCTAGACACAAAAAGTATTAATTTTCTTGAACACAATGAATTTATATTGGACCTGCTTAAATTCATTCTAAGTCACAATTATTTTCTCTGTAGTGGTACCTTTTATCAGCAGATGAAGGGTACCGCTATGGGGACACCGTGTGCACCGACTTTCGCTAATTTGTTTTTGGGATGGTGGGAGGACACTATAGTATTCACAGACAAAATGGAAAAATTCACTGATCACATTTTATTTTGGGGGAGATTCATCGATGATGTTCTGTTATTCTGGGAGGGAGAAGAAGAATTATTTCACAATTTTGTTGGGATCTTGAACCATAATAAAATAGGTATGCATTTTACCTTTGAGATACATCCGAGTCAAATATGTTTCCTGGACTTAAAAATCCAAAAAAACCTGGAAGGCCAAATCCTGACTGATATTTTTAGAAAACCTACTTCGACTAATAGCCTCCTCCATTGGACGAGTTGGCATCCACCAGCCTTAAAGAGAGGAATACCGGTAGGGCAATATTTAAGAGCTAAAAGAAACTGCACAACTGAGGAATCCTTCAATAAGGAGGCCAATGAACTCTATAACCGATTTAGAAGTAGGGGCTATCCTGGGAAATGCCTGAAAAGGGCTTTTAATCGTGTAAAGAATATCAAGAGGGAAGACCTTCTTGTCCAGGTTCATAAGAAGGAAAATGAGGAGAAGAAGATAAGATGTATTGGTACATATGACTGCAATAATCAACAAATAATGAAAATTTTGAAAAAACACTGGAGGATACTTACCAGCGATGATGAATTAAGACCAGTGTTATCATCATATCCCAGTATTACGTACAGAAGGGGACCAAATCTAAAGGATAAATTGGTTCATAGCTTCCTACCTGCAAATGAAATAACAAATAAAACCTGGTTAAAATCCAATATTGTTGGCTCCTTCCCATGTGGGAATTGTACATTTTGTAAGTATTTACCAAGAGTAAAAAAATTCAGAAACCCCTCAGACGGACGTGAATATACAATTAGAGAACATTTTAATTGCCGTAGTAGTGGAATCATCTATATTGCATCGTGTAATTGCCCTAAACTGTATGTTGGCAAAACCACACAGGAATTTAGGCGAAGAATATCCGGACACATGAGTGCAATAAATACAGGAAAGGACACGTCCTTATATAGGCATATTATATACGCCCATGGGGGAAACACTGAAGTGCTCAAATTTTGGGGACTGACAAAAAAGACCCTGGGACCCAGGAGCGGAAACCTGGACATTAAACTTTTACAAGAAGAAGCCAGGTGGATTCAAAGATTACAGACCCTGAGTCCAGGAGGCCTGAATGAAGGCTTTTCTTATACAGCCTTCATCTGATGCGATTAGCACTTTAAGTAATAAAAATAATGATTTCTAAACAAAAATTAATAATGAAATAGAAGAAGAAACAAAGAAATAATGACCCCCCCCTCCTGAGATCTCCAGAATAATCAACCCACCCCCACCAATGGATATTTTGGCCCATTCCATATCTATTTTTATTCCTATTAGTGGTTGGATGTCATATCTACCTAATCCATCTATATGAGTGTAAACAGATAAGGAATACCAATAACTATTTAAAACATTAAACAAAATTAATGTAATTAGAATAAGAGAGAATGACATTATACTCATAAAAGAGAGACTGTATGTAGTGAAATAATGAACATATAAAAATCGATTACTGATATTTTGCTTTACCTCAAAATAATTAGATGGATCATGGGGGTTATAATCATCCGATCTATAATCACTAACTAGAATAATCAATTACCGTCTGCACCTTCACCAGCATACACAGTGGAACTTTTTAGATCCTGTCTGCATAGAAGAAACTTACATCGTTATGGCTGAGTGAGGTAAGTGTCAAATCCTCACTCTTATTATGCTGACTGTTACTATGTAAACATCGCTTGACGTCAGTGAGGCGAGACCGGACGTCATTAATTTGAGACTGTGAAGGACGCGCCTGTAATAGACGTCATCAACATGAGACTGTGAAGGCCTAACGCTGGGTATAGACGTCACCAAACTGACATCGGGCCAGAAGTCACGTGCACTAATCCCATTGGTTGACGTACCTAGAGGGGCGGGTATATGGAATGCATAAAGGGAGGTCATAAGAAGCGCGCGCGTACATACCCCGCATCCCCTGACGAAGCCGCAACAGCGGCGAAACATGTCGGGAGGGGTGTAGAGAATGCGATCCTGTTTTAGGCAGTCTGTATTGAGAGGACATTTAATGTAGCGATACCGAGTTGTTAGGGAACCATAGCGAGGTCTAGGAAGGTAGCGACACATGTGATAAGCAACCTCTAGTGGTAGATATCCTGCTTAGCAGGGAGAGGAACGCTAAAAAATCGAATGAATGCAGGAATACG
This sequence comes from Bufo gargarizans, assembly GCF_014858855.1. NCBI lineage: Eukaryota > Metazoa > Chordata > Amphibia > Anura > Bufonidae > Bufo > Bufo gargarizans. The sequence continues at coordinate 1,088,361 of NC_058086.1, forward strand.
GCTACATTGACCCTTATGACATAAATAGGGGCAACATTGTAGCCTATCCGCTTAGTAGAAGCATTGTCACCAACTAGGCAAACAGGTTTTGTACTGGAATACTTAGAGTTCAACAACAACTATGTCAGGGAGGCCTGAAATAAAGGCTCCCTGCAGGGCATCTTTAATAATAAATAAATAATACAAACAAGCCCACAGCATAAGTGATAAAACAAATTCCAAATACATCTTAAGGCCTGTCTGCTGTACATAAGCAGCCTCTACGCTATGACTAAATATGACTAAATAGGTATTATTTTGCTACATAATAAAGACATAGCAACAAAAGGTTGCAACAAATAGGCAACCTGGTTTATCCAACCGTACCTCATACCTCATTACAACTGAGAGTTTTAAAATAAAAATTTTTTGTTCTTTCTTCAATTTATGTTGTGAGTCCATACTATTGTCAATAAAAATTATATTTTAACTGTTAATAGGGACCCCTAAAGGGATTTGTTTTGGTCTCAGTGACTAAGGAAGTATTTTGTATCTATATCCCGAGGTTCCCTAAAGGGACTGTGAAGAACTATCTGGCTACTGGCACATTATCGGGGGGCCCTATCTGGCTATTGGCACATTATAGGGGGGGTATGGCTACTGGCACATTATAGGGGGGTATGGCTACTGGCACATTATAGGGGGGGTATGGCTACTGGCACATTATAGGGGGGCTATGACTACTGGCATATTATAGGGGGGCCCAATATGGCTACTGGCACATTATAGGGGGGCCCTATCTGGCTACTGGCACATTATAGGGGGGCTATGGCTACTGGCACATTATGGGGGGGGGTATGGCTACTGGCACATTATATAGGGGGGGCTATGGGTACTGGCACATTATAGGGGGGCATATGGCTACTGGCACAATATATGGGGGCCTATGGCTACTGGCACAATATATGGGGGGCTATGGCTACTGGCAGATTATAGGGGGGCCTATTGGCTACTGGCACATTATAGGGGGGCCTATTGGCTACTGGCACATTATAGGGGGCACTATGGGGACATTAGCTCAACTGGAGACATTACAAGGGTGTATTTTTGACACTGTCTATTATAAGGAGAATTATTACAACTGGGAAGGGGGCATTATGGTGGGCTTTATTACTCCCCCATGGTATGACCCCCTAGTAGCAGCACCAGCCTCTCCCTGCTCTGCTATCCCTCTGCCCCTTCTCCAAATCCTTATTATGATATTTTTCTCATTAGGATAAAACACATCAGCTCCGCCGAGCCCCCGGACAAAGTGTGGAGGTGTCCGAGATCCCCAAGGGCCAAGCCAAGTAATTGTAAGTTTTCATATGAAATATGTTTATGTTATACACACATAGCATATACCGTGCCCCACAATATACAGCTGACGAAAGTGTCAAGGGGGGGGGGGGTCAGGAGGAGGCAGGGGAAATGGGTAAGCAGGAGGGGGCTCAGTGGGCCTCTGCGTGTTACTTGCCCCCTGGGCCAAAAGTTGCCAGTCAGCCCCTGGTCTTAAGACACTTGGGACTGAGCCCTCTGTCCCTGGATTGCATCATTTGCCTTACTTGCTTGGATGAAGCACATGGTGAGAACAATAGATAGCGGCCATTTTAACTCACAGACACTGTTCTGACTTTTCAACACAGTGCTATCTTGCCTGTATATGGTGCACAGAGACATCATTCAGTAGTTTGAAACTACCAAACAGGGGACACATTTATTAGTGACTATTTTCTATATAACTTGTATATTTTCAGTGTAACTGTATCTTCCAAACTATTGAACAGATGTGGGTGAATTTTGGTTATGTGGTTCACCCAGATCCCCCGGTTCCGAGGATATATTGGTTATGGGGTTATTGCATGTTTTGGGGTTCCTGTGATATGTTTTATAATACTGTATTTCTCTGCCTTTGATAATTATATTCGCCAGTGTGTTCAATGATCATCATCGGCAGAGGGGAGGATTTTGTGTGGGTGTGTTTCTATTGTCCCATTGTGTGTTTAAATGGTGATGTCTGTCCTGTTGTCTCCACATGTGTATTGGTGATCTCCCTTTTGTCCTGAGAGATAATTGGATTTCCCTCGGTTGTCTCTGGGACAGAGAGGAGGACACCATGATGCATTGTGGGGATGTGTTGTATCTGTCCTGTATTTGCAAAACTGTAATAAAAACCAGGCTGGGTGTGCCAGCACGTCAGTTCCTGTTTTACCTTCAAGGTGAAGTGTCGCCTCATCATTGGGGGAGGATTAATGGTATGCTGTTCCAGTTTGACTGCTAGGAGCGTAAACCTATTCGTATGGTTTCCTATTCCACTGTCTACAGCATTCATATGTTTGAAGAGGATTCATCTGCTTCTTCGGTTCGGTGATGGTGGTGTCTGCCAGAGTGCTTGGAGACCTCAGGAAACGCTAGGAGCATCCAGCAACGGAGGTACTCAGTCAGGGTGCCAGGTGATCCGTTACAAGACGTATGACTGGTCCGGACCTGTGTGTGGGTGATCTGGTGTGGTTATCTACTACAAATATTGAACTGAGAGTACCATCTTGGAAACTGGGTCCAAGATTTATTGGACCTTACAAAATATCTGCGGTGATCAATCCAGTAGCGTTTCGTCTGGATCTTCCACAGACTTGGAGGATCCATGATGTGTTCCACAAGTCTTTACTAAAGAAATATGTGAAACCGATGGAACCATCGCCAATGCCTCCTCCCCCTGTTCTGGTTGATGGAAATTTAGAGTTCGATATTTCCAGGGTTCTCGACTCGACCCTTCAGGTGCACTGGGTGGGGTCGTTGGTTTAAGTTTAAATTACACCCACTCCCAGTGTCCTGTGCGGGTTATAGCTTCTGTCTGGCTCAGAGGAAGAAAGGAAGGATTTTCTGTTCCTGCTCAGTACAAGATAAGTTGGTTTTGTTTTCTTGTGGTTGTCTGTCTAGGCTGTTAGAGAGACGCCTGCCCCCTCCAGGTCCTGAGGGAGCAGGCTGCCTCTTTCCCCCTTTCACCATCTTAGGGATTTTAGGGAATCTTCAGCCTAGGCACGAGGACACGTTCATTCCCACCTTCAGGGTCTGAATGTGGGCATAGAAGTTGCTGGTAGGGATTTGTCAGGAGGTGACCTCTATCCACAGCTTCTTGCCTAGACACTTGTTTGTTTATATCCTGTCTGCCGTGACATTTAGTGACATCAGGGCCTCTCAGACCCCCAAGCTGTTCATGTGCTGTAAGGGTCGCACAGGCTATCCGATGCCTCTTCCCATTCCATATAAATCGCAGCACTATATTGCAGGGCACGCAGTTCCCGACTCGGTATCAGGACCGGCAGGGTCTCAAAAAGGTAGAGTAGTTTTGGCAATATAGTCATCTTGACTGTAGCTATACGACCCAAAAAGGAAATGGGGAGGGGCATCCACTTGTTTATAAGGGCCTTTAAGTTCCAGAACGTGTCCAGGAAGTTGAGTGTGTACAAGGAGGAGCAGTTCGAAGTAAGGTTTATCCCCAGTTATCGCAATGTATTGTCTTTCCAGCAAAAGTGGAAATTAGTTTTCATGGCAGCTACCCTCTCAGGGCTGCAGTAGAGAGGGAGAGCCTCCGTTTTCGTAGTGTTCACTTTGTAACCTGACAACCTCCTGTACACAATCAACAATTGGAAAAGGTTTGGGAGTGTAACGTGTAAGTCCGTCAGTGTGAGCAGGATATTGTCCGCAAACAAAGATAATTTGAATTCAACCTTATTAACCATGACCCCATGTGTATCCGGATGTGCTCAAATGGCCGCCGCAAGGGGTCCAATGCAGAGGACAAAAATTTAAGGGGATAGCGGACTCCCCTGTCATGTGTCATTACATATAGGAAAGGTCGAGGAGAGAGCATGGGGCATTTTTACCGCCGCTGTTGGCTGGGAATGAAGAGTCCGTAAAGCTGTTAAAAAGGGTCCCATAATGCCAAAGGTCTGCAAGACGGAGAACATAAACGACCAGTTCAAGCGTTCAAACGCTTTTTCAGCATCAAGACTAAGCAATAGAGTTTCCTCGTTGCGTCTATTAACAATTTCTATGAGATCAATAGTTCGTCTACAGTCATGGCCAAAAGTTTTGAGAATTACATAAATATTGAAAACTGGAAAAGTTGCTGCTTAAGTTTTTATAATAACAATTTGCATATACTCCAGATTGTTATGAAGAATGATCAGATGAATTGCATAGTCTTTCTTTGCCATGAAAATTAACTTAATCCCCAAAAAACCTTTCCACTGCATTTCATTGCTGTCATTAAAGGACCTGCTGAGATCATTTCAGTAATCGTCTTGTTAACTCAGGTCAGAATGTTGACGAGCACAAGGCTGGAGATCATTTTGTCAGGCTGATTGGGTTAAAATGGCAGACTTGACCTGTTAAAAGGAGGGTGATGCTTGAAATCATTGTTCTTCCATTGTTAACCATGGTGACCTGCAAAGAAACGCGTGCAGCCATCATTGTGTTGCATAAAAATGGCTTCACAGGCAAGGATATTGTGGCTACTAAGATTGCACCTCAATCAACAATTTATAGGATCATCAAGAACTTCAAGGAAAGAGGTTTAATTCTTGTTAAGAAGGCTTCAGGGCGTTCAAGAAAGTCCAGCAAGCGCCAGGATCGTCTCCTAAAGAGGATTCAGCTGTGGGATCGGAGTGCCACCAGTGCAGAGCTTGCTCAGGAATGGCAGCAGGCAGGTGTGAGCGCATCTGCATGCACAGTGAGGCGAAGACTTTTGGAAGATGGCCTGGTGTCAAGAAGGGCAGCAAAGAAGCCACTTCTCTCAAAAAAAAACATCAGGGACAAATTGATCTTCTGCAGAAAATATGGTGAATGGACTGCTGAGGACTGGGGCAAAGTCATATTCTCCGATGAAGCCTCTTTCCGATTGTTTGGGGCATCAGGAAAAAGGCTTGTCCGGAGAAGAAAAGGTGAGCGCTAACATCAGTCCTGTGTCATGCCAACAGTAAATCATCCTAAGACCATTCATGTGTGGGGTTGCTTCTCATCCAAGGGAGTGGGCTCACTCACAATTTTGCCCAAAAACACAGCCATGAATAAAGAACATTCAATACTGTTATGAGACGCACAGGAGTGAGTGAAGCCACAGAGGGAGGTGCTCACAGTAAAAAGGATTCGCCCCTCCTTTACAAATAAAAACAGTATCAATTAGTATACTGGGCACTCACACTATAGGTAGAACCGTAAATAGAATGGCAAAATGTCTTATTGATTAAATTGATAGTTTTATTAGTAACTTGCTACTTATAATAATAAAATACAATAATAAAATACAATACTAATACAGTACACTGGACTATTTATAGGTCAATAGGATACATTGGTATAAAATACACTAGACATTAGACTGCAAATATCTAAAAGTGAATAGATTATATAAATACACAGTAATAAGAGTAAATATTCAAGAATCAGGAATTTGATGATATGCGGCTACAATGGCAACTGCTGATATGTCCTAAAAAAAGTACTGGCCAAGGAAATAATGAATAAATATTGGGACAAAGTCTCCGAAAAATCCAAAGTCCAATGGTGCAATGTGAAGCAATGTACTGGTACAGTGAGGGTTTTAGTGCGGCGTCCCGCTTCTACTCACTGTTCGGTGATTGCTGGTGTAGGTTTCACTGCTGTGGTTCCGGTTCTGTGTCACCTAATGCTCCTTCTCAGGTTATCTTCGCTGCCGGTTTAAGTGGCTCTGGGCATCGCTCCGTATGTTTAAAGAGCCGATGTCCTCCAAGCCTATGTTAGCCTGCTTCCATGCTGAATCTGATATGCGGTCACAGAATGGAGATGTGCTCGCTCTCCGACTCCGAGAGGTTCGAGCTTCCAATGAATCAGCGTGGCAGGTTCTCCCAGGAGATGTTCCGGCTTCTCAGCGTCAACCTAGAGGAATTTTTTTCAATGCTAGGTGCAACAGGAGTTCATGTAGAAATAAGCTGGGGGTCTTGAATCTCGGGGCTTCACGTTGCCCCTTCCTCAGTGATAAACAATCCTCCTTACAAAAGACCTTTTTATTTAAAATGTTATGCTGATTCCAATTGTCCAATTTGCGATTACTCCTCCTATTTTTCACATTCTGATACCAATCAGTGCGATGCAAACTGGGGAGTCTTTGTTACGTTTATCAAGATATATCTCTTTTCTCTTATTCACATTTCTCATTTTACCTTCCAATTCTATGTATATGCCGCTATTTTATTCATACATCAAGGAGTATTGGTGCAAAACAAAGAGCATATCTAGACACAAATACCCAGGAAATAATGTTCACTTTCTTTATAAACATATATGTATATATATATGTATAGATGTAACAACCATATAGATAAATAAATAAAAAAGATATATTTCATTAATATCCTTATTAACCATATAATTAATTTCTGTTCTATTGTATTAAATGATATAAAAATATAAATGAGGATTTGTTTTATAAAAAAATATATAAAAAAACATAAAAAATATATAAAAATACATATAAATACAAATAACAAGCATCATGTTCCAAAAATCTTTTATAATCTTTCACTATTTTGATTAAAAATGCCATAAAAATATTTTATAAAATTATTTAAGATCCTTCTTTCATCTTTTTGACTATTTATCATTGATTATTTCTAGCAGTTTTTAATTTTGACAGTTCACTCATGTTCCTTCTTGTCAAGAGTGGTTATGGGGGACTCAATAATCTTTGGCTTTGACGGTGTGGTATAGAGGTGGATGTGCCTCGCGAACGGCCGAACCCCCCAGAATGTATACACTGGGAAGGGTTTTGCCGTCCGCGGGGGACATCCACCTCAATTTACAGAAATCCGAACAGCTCGAATTCTGCATTCAATCCACCCGGCATTAATGTATTCAGTTCATAAATTCTTTGCGTTTCTAGCCTTGACATCTTACTTATATGGTCCCCTCCCCTCCATCCTTTCTCCACTTTATCTATAGCTGCGAATATTAATCCTTTTGGGTTCTTATCATGTTTTAATTTAAAATGTTTAGACAGAGCATGTGTGTCCAAACCTTTCTTAATGTTCGCAACATGTTCAGAAATGCGTTTTTTTAAAGTTCTTTTTGTTCTTCCCACATATTGACGACCGCATGGGCACTCAATAATATAAATGACGTTTTCTGAGTTACAAGTAAGAAATTCTTTTATTATGTGTTTGTGATTATTTGTCCTAGACGTAACTTCTTTAATTTTGCGGGGAAATGTGGTTTCCTTACAATTTCCACACTTACCGCATCTATGGAAACCCTCCATATTAAGCCATTTTTGTATACTTTTATTATTTGTATCCTTTTTTTTTATCGTTGGTGCTACCAAAGTACTTAAGCTAGGGGCTTTAGTGAAGGAGATTTGTGGTTTCTTTGGAATTAGAGAGCCTATTGCTTTATCCTTTTGGAGTAAATGCCAATGTTTGCCTATAATTTTTTGTATCTTTTTATATTCCTCATTAAAGGGCAAAATGATTCTCAATTCTTCTTTTTCTCCTTCTTTATGCTTTTTATTTTCTAAGAAAAATTCCTCTCTTTTCATACTCCTAACTTTATTCAAGGATCTGTTAACTATTTCCTCAGGATAATCCTTCTCCAAAAATGCCTTTTTCATTTCTTTAGCTTCTTCCTCAAAATTAACCTCTGTTGTACAATTGCGCTTTATTCTGCGGAATTGGCCCTGCGGAATATTTATTAGCCAGTTTGGTAAATGACAGCTACTATATAAAATGTAGCTGTTCCTAGTTGTGGGTTTTATATAAGTACAACTTTCTAAAGCTCTGTCTTTTACAAAAATCTTTAAATCTAAAAATTCCACTAGTTCTTTATTAATATTTTGAGTAAAATTTAAGTTAAAATCATTAACATTAATCTCTAATAAAAATTTATCCAATGATTCCCTACCTGACTTCCAAATAAAAAACACATCATCAATGTACCTTTGCCATAGGACCAGGTCCACCCCTAGTCGGGGGGCAATGTTGCGTTCCACCCACTCTGCCATAAACAAATTGGCATAACTAGGGGGCGAACCTGGTACCCATGGCCGTACCCCGTGTCTGTAGATAAAAATCTGATTCAAAATTAAAATAATTGTGAGTTAATATAAAATCTACACTCTGTATTAAAAACTATTTGTCCTTCTTGCATTCTTCCTTCCTTCCTCAATTGTGTATCCACTGCCCGTTTTCCTTGTTCATGTCTTATAATTGTATATAACGATTGTACATCCAGGGTACCCATCCACCATTCCTCCTCAAATTTCAAATTTTCTATAATGTTAATTATTTGTGTGGAGTCTTTGGTATATGATGGGATTTTCTTAACCGTGGGTTGTAATAGGACGTCAATGTATTTCGACAGATTGCATGTTAATGACTGGATACCAGAAACGATAGGGCGACCGGGTGGATTAATGATATCTTTATGTATCTTTGGTATGCAATAGAATACCGGCAGTCTTGGGTATCTATTCAATATAAAGTTATACTCATCATTCGTTAAGATCCCTCTGTCTCTGCCCTCTTCCACTAGATTGGTTAATTCTATAAAGAACTCCTCTGTGGGATCTTTATTTAATTTCTGGTATGTGTCGACATCTGTCAATTGTCTATAACACTCTAGATTGTATTTGTCTGTATCTTGTACTACTATTGACCCCCCTTTATCAGCGGGGCGAATGATAATATTATTGTCTTTTTGTAATTGTTTTAAAACTTTGATTTCTTTTTTTGTTAAATTTTTTCGTCTATATTTGTTGGTATCTTTCACTTTACGTATATCATTTACGACATTCTCTTTAAATGTTGCCATTTCTTGGCTCATTTCACATCTTGGGTACTTTTTAGAACGTTTTTTTAGCTGAGTGTGTGTATATTTTGCACAATGCATGCTATCCATTACTTGTTTTTCAATTGGGTTTTTAGCAAAGTATTTCTTGAGGCATAGCCTCCGTACAAACTTCTCCACCCCTATAAAGGTCGCAAATTTGTTTAATTTCTCTGTAGGAGCAAATTTGAGACCTTTATTAAGGAGTTGTTTCTGGACGTCTGATAGTATGGTTGAGCTTAAATTTATAATGGAGTCATTAGATATTGGAGGATCTACTATCTGTGATGGTGTCGCTCCCTTCCTCCTTCCTCTCCGTATCTTCCTCTTACTTCTTTGTGATATTGTGTGTTGAATTGGGTGTTGTGATTGTGTTCTTTGTGTTGCTGGTGATATCTCCCTGTTTGTTGAGACCTGTGTTCCTGTGGTGTTCTGTGTAATTGTGGCCTGTCTCTCAAATTGTACCGGTGATCTGCTTGGGATTCGTGTTGTATTTTCTGTGCTCCCCTCTGTGGTGAAACTTGTCTGGTACGTATCTGGTTGCACCATTGGACTTTGGATTTTTCGGAGACTTTGTCCCAGTATTTATTCATTATTTCCTTGGCCAGTACTTTTTTTAGGACATATCAGCAGTTGCCATTGTAGCCGCATATCATCAAATTCCTGATTATTGAATATTTACTCTTATTACTGTGTATTTATATAATCTATTAACTTTTAGATATTTGCAGTCTAATGTCTAGTGTATTTTATACCAATGTATCCTATTGACCTATAAATAGTCCAGTGTACTGTATTAGTATTGTATTTTATTATTGTATTTTATGATTATAAGTAGCAAGTTACTAATAAAACTATCAATTTAATCAATAAGACATTTTGCCATTCTATTTACGGTTCTACCTATAGTGTGAGTGCCCAGTATACTAATTGATAATGAATAAAGAACAGTACCAAAACACCCCCCAACAGCAACTTCTTCCAACAATTCAACAGTTTGGTGAAGAACAATGCATTTTCCAGCACGATGGAGCACAGTGCCATAAGGCAAAAATGATAACTAAGTGGCTCGGGGACCAAAACATTGACATTTTGGGTCCATAGCCTGGAAACTCCCCAGATCTTAATCCCATTGAGAACTTGTGGTCACTCCTAAAGAGGCGGGTGGACAAACAAAAACCCACTAATTCTGACAAACTCCAAGAAGTGATTATTAAAGAATGGGTTGCTATCAGTCAGGAATTGGCCCAGAAGTTTATTGAGAGCATGCCCAGTCGAATTGCAGAGGTCCTGAAAAAGAAGGGCCAACACTGCAAATACTGACTCTTTGCATAAATGTCATGTCATTTTTGATAAAAGCCTTTGAAACGTATGAAGTGCGTGTAATTATACAAACCGGATTCCAAAAAAGTTGGGACACTATACAAATCGTGAATAAAAACTGAATGCAATGATGTGAAGGTGCCAACTTCTAATATTTTATTCAGAATAGAACATAAATCACGGAACAAAAGTTTAAACTGAGAAAATGTACCATTTTAAGGGAAAAATATGTTGAATCAGAATTTCATGGTGTCAACAAATCCCCAAAAAGTTGGGACAAGGCCATTTTCACCACTGTGTGGCATCTCCCCTTCTTCTTACAACACTCAACAGATGTCTGGGGACTGAGGAGACCAGTTTCTCAAGTTTAGAAATAGGAATGCTCTCCCATTCTTGTCTAATACAGGCCTCTAACTGTTCAATCGTCTTGGGCCTTCTTTGTTGCACCTTCCTCTTTATGATGCGCCAAATGTTCTCTATAGGTGAAAGATCTGGACTGCAGACTGGCCATTTCAGTACCCGGATCCTTCTCCTACGCAGCCATGATGATGCAGAATGTGGTCTGGCATTATCTTGTTGAAAAATGCAGGGTCTTCCCTGAAAGAGATGACATCTGGATGGGAGCATATGTTGTTCTAGAACCTGAATATATTTTTCTGCATTGATGGTGCCTTTCCAGACATGCAAGCTGCTCATGCCACACGCACTCATGCAACCCCATACCATCAGAGATGCAGGCTTCTGAACTGAGCTTTGATAACAACTTGGGTTGTCCTTGTCCTCTTTGGTCCGGATGACATGGCGTCCCAGATTTCCAAAAAGAACTTTGAATCATGACTTGTCTGACCACAGAACAGTCTTCCATTTTGCCACACTCCATTTTAAATGATCCCTGGCCCAGTGAAAACGCCTGAGCTTGTGGATCTTGCTTAGAAATGGCTTCTTCTTTGCACTGTAGAGTTTCAGCTGGCAACGGCGGATGGCACGGTGGATTGTGTTCACTGACAATGGTTTCTGGAAGTATTCCTGAGCCCATTCTGGAATTTCCTTTACAGTAGCATTCCTGTTTGTGGTGCAGTGTCGTTTAAGGGCCCGGAGATCACGGGCATCCAGTATGGTTTTACGGCCTTGATCCTTACGCACAGAGATTGTTCCAGATTCTCTGAATCTTCGGATGATGTTATGCACAGTTGATGATGATAGATGCAAAGTCTTTGCAATTTTTCGCTGGGTAACACCTTTCTGCTATTGCTCCACTATCTTTCTGCGCAACATTGTGGGAATTGGTGATCCTCTACCCATCTTGGCTTCTGAGAGACACTGCCACTCTGAGAAGCTCTTTTTATACCCAATCATGTTGCCAATTGACCTAATTAGTGTTAATTGGTCTTCCAGCTCTTCGTTATGCTCAAATGTACTTTTTCCAGCCTCTTATTGCTACTTGTCCCAACTTTTTGGGGATTTGTTAACACCGTGAAAATTTGAATCAACGTATTTTTCCTTTAAAATGATACATTTACTCGGATTAAACGTTTGATCTGTCATCTACGTTCTATTACAAATAAAATATTGACATTTGCCATCTCCACATCATTGCATTCAGTTTTTATTCATAATTTGTTTAGTGTCCCAACTTTTTTGGAATCCGGTTTGTATCAATGTTGATATTCCAGCTTTTTAAAGGCTATGTACACCATTGGAGGCAATTTTTGTTTATGATTGCATTTTACTCATTGTTGGCTAAAAGTCATATTTTCAATTGGCCTTTATGACAGCTATTCTGTCACAAAAGGTTAACTGTTTTTCTAACTATGTGACTGGTACTTTCACTTTGTGCCAGTCACCTAATAAACCTTATATCTAAACTACCAAGAGGTTATAAACACTGATTTAGGCCACATTCTTATCAGTAGTGTTGGGCGCAAATATCCGAATTGCGAATATCGGCACTTCGAGAATATTCTAGATTTTTTTCATCTGAACCCATGATCCCTCCCTGCTTCCTGCTTGTGGGCCAATGAGAAGGCTGCAATGTCTTTGTCAGAGCTTAGCAACCAATAGGAAAGTTGCCTACCCCTTACTATATAAGAACCTCCCCAGCAGCCATTTTCTGTAGTTTTATGGAGTTCTGAGAGAGACAACAGTTTCATTGCTGTGCTCTGTGCTTTTCACTCATTACATTAGTTAGTTAGCTTATTTGTTAATTTCTAACGATAATTTGTTTTCCCTTAGTCCTAACAGTGGCACAAATGGGGTATTCTGCCCCTGTGGACTGGTTAGGACATGTGGAAGTTTTAATGAAATTAAACGCATACACACCCTCCCTCCCCCAATAAAGAGGGGTGTGAACCCCAGGCCCTTGTGTAGTTACAAGTAGAAAAAATAACAACTCTAAAGTATAACTAAGGGGGGGATGTTTGTGTGCCACTGTTAGGACTAAGGGAAAACAAATTATCGTTAGAAATTAACGATTCCCTTATGTCTGTCACAACCAGACAGCTGAGAAGCTTTGACAGAAGCCTTTCAGAACCTCCTCCTTGAGTTTTCTTTGTTTTGAATTTCAGTTCCTCATCTCGTTAGCCTCTCTCAGCTGTCATGTAGTTGGACTGATTGCATCCCTTTAAATTCCTCCCCATAATGCATTAGTGTGCGGCTTATACAACTTCCTGGAGTGTGTGTGCATGCTGATCCTATTTTCCAGCCTTCTACAAGATAAGTGCTGTACATTTATTTGTGATTTTCTGTTTGCTGGATCCCAGGTGACCCTGACTCCCTCCGTGTCTAGTGTAGGGAGCCGGTGGTCGTGTCCCCTCACTATTGTAGAGTGTTCAGGTGGTATATAGTCGAGGTACGTGGATATGCGATCATCCACCATTGGGATTTTCGCATAGGCTGAGCAGTCAGGGAGAGTGCCAGGTCTTATGCAGGGGTCTCCCTTTTGTTCCTTAGTTTTGGATCCAGTGAGTCATATATTCATTTTGCATTGTCTTATTTCATGTACACCTTCCGTGACAACGTCCTCCCCAGTGGCACAGATGGGGATTTAGCAAGAAGAAACCCCCATGAGAGTATCCTCATGCCTGGCGGAAGTTAATACTGTCCGGCCAAATGAGGAATAGCTATGAATTCTAGGATCCACTCTATAGTGTGAAATAAAGGTGGAGTGAGAACTCCAAGAAGCTGACTTACAGATCACATCCAATGGAATCGAGCTTCTCTCTGCAAATGAAGTGGCCACTGCCCGAGTGGAGTGGGCCCTTACAAACTCAGGAGGCTCCGAGCCCCGAGAGATATAGGACTCCTGAATTGCCTCTTTAATCCATCGACTGATGGAGGGCTTAGAGGCTTTCCTCCCCTTGTGGGTACCGGAAAAGAGGATAAGGAGGTTTTCATCTCTCCTAAATACCTTGGAGCGTTCCAGGTAAATCCTAAGACATCTCGAAATGTCGAGGGTATGAAACCCTCTTTCCTCAGAGGAGGGGGGTGGAGCAAAAGTCGGCAGGGAAATCACCTGGTTAATGTTATCAAAAGAAGGCACCTTTGGAATAAAGGTAGGCAGAAATTCGAGTAGTACCCGATCTTGGAGGAACCTAGTATAAGGTTCAAACGCAGAAAAAGCTTGGAGTTCCCCCAACTCGCTTTGCAGGGGTAATGGCCAACAAAAAGGTGATCTTCCAGGTAAGAAACTTGAATTCCACCTCCTCTAGGGGCTCAAAGGGGGGAGAAGATAACCCCCTGAGCACGACCGATAAATCCCAAACAGGGACCGGTCTAATCACTGTAGGCTTGAATCTTGAAGCTCCCTTAAGGAACCTCTTAATGAGGGGCTCTTAAATAGACCTGTTGAGACAGGCTGAAATTGCTGAAACCTGCACTTTGAGGGTAGAAGGTGACAGCCCCTTGTCCAGCCCGTCTTGCAAAAATTGAAGAATTGCCGGAATGAAAGCTTCAGTGGATGACTGCTGACTAGGGATGAGCGAACTCGAACTGTATAGTTCGGGTTCGTACCGAATTTTGGGGTGTCCGTGACACGGACCCGAACCCGGACATTTTCGTAAAAGTCCGGGTTCGGGTTCGGTGTTCGTCGCTTTCTTCGCGCTTTTGTGACGCTTTCTTGGCGCTTTTTGAAAGGCTGCAAAGCAGCCAATCAACAAGCGTCATACTACTTGCCCCAAGAGGCCATCACAGCCATGCCTACTATTGGCATGGCTGTGATTGGCCAGAGCACCATGTGACCCAGCCTCTATTTAAGCTGGAGTCACATAGCGCCGCCCGTCACTCTGCTCTGATTAGCGTAGGGAGAGGTTGCGGCTGCGACAGTAGGGCGAGATTAGGCAGATTAACTCCTCCAAAGGACTTGATTAACTGATCGATCTGCAGCTGTGGATCATTGAGCTGCTGATCCTCAATTGCTCACTGTTTTTAGGCTGCACAGACCGTTTGTCAGTCACATTTTTCTGGGGTGATCGGCGGCCATTTTGTGTCTTGTGGTGCGCCAGCACAAGCTGCGACCAAGTGCATTTAACCCTCAATGGTGTGGTTGTTTTTTGGCTAAAGCCTACATCAGGGTGAAGCTGTCACACCAAGTGCATTTAACCAGCAATAGTCTGTTCATTTTTTGGCCATATACTAAATCAGGGGCAAGCTGCGCCTGTCACCAAGTGCATTTAACCCTCAATGGTGTGGTTGTTTTTTGGCTAAAGCCTACATCAGGGTGAAGCTGTCACACCAAGTGCATTTAACCAGCAATAGTCTGTTCATTTTTTGGCCATATACTAAATCAGGGGCAAGCTGCGCCTGTCACCAAGTGCATTTAACCCTCAATGGTGTGGTTGTTTTTTGGCTAAAGCCTACATCAGGGTGAAGCTGTCACACCAAGTGCATTTAACCAGCAATAGTCTGTTTATTTTTTGGCCATATCCCAGTCTAATTCTGTCACTAAATCCATACCGGTCACCCAGCGCCTAAATACTAGGCCTCAAATTTATATCCAGCTAAATCTGTCCCTAGTGCTGTAGCTGGGCGAGTTATTTAGTGTCCGTTCAAGCACATTTCTTGTTCTGGGTTGAAATACAATTCCCAATTTAGCAATTTCATAATTTAGTGGTTTCTGCTATATCAGAGCTATTTGAAATCTATCCCTAAAAGGGTATATAATATTCAAGGTGCACATTGGGTCATTCAGAATAACTTCACACACACCCGCTACTGTGTATTTCCAAGTCTAATTCTGGCACTAAACCCATACCTGTCACCCAGCGCCTAAATACTAGGCCTCAAATTTATATCCCGCTAAATCTGTCCTTAGTGCTGTAGCTTGGCGAGTTATTTAGTGTCCGTTCAAGCACATTTCTTGTTCTGGGTTGAAATACAATTCCCAATTTAGCAATTTCATAATTTAGTGGTTTCTGCTATATCAGAGCTATTTGAAATCTATCCCTAAAAGGGTATATAATATTCAAGGTGCACATAGGGTCATTCAGAATAACTTCACACACACGCTTCTGTGCATTTCCAAGTCTAATTCTGTCACTAAATCCATACCGGTCACCCAGCGCCTAAATACTAGGCCTCAAATTTATATCCCGCTAAATCTCTCGTTACCGCTGTCCTGTTGTAGCTGGGAAAGTTATTTAGTGTCCGTCAAAGCACATTTTTTGTTCTGGGTTGAAGTACAATTCCCAATTTAGCAATTTCATAATTTAGTGGTTTCTGCTATATCAGAGCTATTTGAAATCTATCCCTAAAAGGGTATATAATATTCAAGGTGCACATTGGGTCATTCAGAATAACTTCACACACACCCGCTACTGTGTATTTCCAAGTCTAATTCTGGCACTAAACCCATACCTGTCACCCAGCGCCTAAATACTAGGCCTCAAATTTATATCCCGCTAAATCTCTCGTTACCGCTGTCCTGTTGTAGCTGGGAAAGTTATTTAGTGTCCGTCAAAGCACATTTTTTGTTCTGGGTTGAAGTACAATTCCCAATTTAGCAATTTCATAATTTAGTGGTTTCTGCTATATCAGAGCTATTTGAAATCTATCCCTAAAAGGGTATATAATATTCAAGGTGCACATTGGGTCATTCAGAATAACTTCACACACACCCGCTACTGTGTATTTCCAAGTCTAATTCTGGCACTAAACCCATACCTGTCACCCAGCGCCTAAATACTAGGCCTCAAATTTATATCCCGCTAAATCTCTCGTTACCGCTGTCCTGTTGTAGCTGGGAAAGTTATTTAGTGTCCGTCAAAGCACATTTTTTGTTCTGGGTTGAAGTACAATTCCCAATTTAGCAATTTCATAATTTAGTGGTTTCTGCTATATCAGAGCTATTTGAAATCTATCCCTAAAAGGGTATATAATATTCAAGGTGCACATTGGGTCATTCAGAATAACTTCACACACACCCGCTACTGTGTATTTCCAAGTCTAATTCTGGCACTAAACCCATACCTGTCACCCAGCGCCTAAATACTAGGCCTCAAATTTATATCCCGCTAAATCTCTCGTTACCGCTGTCCTGTTGTAGCTGGGAAAGTTATTTAGTGTCCGTCAAAGCACATTTTTTGTTCTGGGTTGAAGTACAATTCCCAATTTAGCAATTTCATAATTTAGTGGTTTCTGCTATATCAGAGCTATTTGAAATCTATCCCTAAAAGGGTATATAATATTCAAGGTGCACATAGGGTCATTCAGAATAACTTCACACACACCCGCTACTGTGTATTTCCAAGTCTAATTCTGTCACTAAACCCATACCTGTCACCCAGCGCCTAAATACTAGGCCTCAAATTTATATCCTGCTAAATCTCTCGTTACCGCTGTCCTGTTGTAGCTGGGAAAGTTATTTAGTGTCCGTCAAAGCACATTTTTTGTTCTGGGTTGAAGTACAATTCCCAATTTAGCAATTTCATAATTTAGTGGTTTCTGCTATATCAGAGCTATTTGAAATCTATCCCTAAAAGGGTATATAATATTCAAGGTGCACATAGGGTCATTCAGAATAACTTCACACACACCCGCTACTGTGTATTTCCAAGTCTAATTCTGTCACTAAACCCATACCTGTCACCCAGCGCCTAAATACTAGGCCTCAAATTTATATCCTGCTAAATCTCTCGTTACCGCTGTCCTGTTGTAGCTGGGAAAGTTATTTAGTGTCCGTCAAAGCACATTTTTTGTTCTGGGTTGAAGTACAATTCCCAATTTAGCAATTTCATAATTTAGTGGTTCCTGCTATATCAGAGCTATTTGAAATCTATCCCAAAAAGGGTATATAATATTCAAGGTGCACATAGGGTCATTCAGAATAACTTCACACACACGCTTCTGTGCATTTCCAAGTCTAATTCTGTCACTAAATCCATACCGGTCACCCAGCGCCTAAATACTAGGCCTCAAATTTATATCCCGCTAAATCTCTCGTTACCGCTGTCCTGTTGTAGCTGGGAAAGTTATTTAGTGCCCGTCAAAGCACATTTTTTGTTCTGGGTTGAAGTACAATTCCCAATTTAGCAATTTCATAATTTAGTGGTTCCTGCTATATCAGAGCTATTTGAAATCTATCCCTAAAAGGGTATATAATATTCAAGGTGCACATTGGGTCATTCAGAATAACTTCACACACACCCGCTACTGTGTATTTCCAAGTCTAATTCTGTCACTAAACCCATACCTGTCACCCAGCGCCTAAATACTAGGCCTCAAATTTATATCCCGCTAAATCTCTCGTTACCGCTGTCCTGTTGTAGCTGGGAAAGTTATTTAGTGCCCGTCAAAGCACATTTTTTGTTCTGGGTTGAAGTACAATTCCCAATTTAGCAATTTCATAATTTAGTGGTTCCTGCTATATCAGAGCTATTTGAAATCTATCCCAAAAAGGGTATATAATATTCAAGGTGCACATTGGGTCATTCAGAATAACTTCACACACACCCGCTACTGTGTATTTCCAAGTCTAATTCTGTCACTAAACCCATACCTGTCACCCAGCGCCTAAATACTAGGCCTCAAATTTATATCCCGCTAAATCTCTCGTTACCGCTGTCCTGTTGTAGCTGGGAAAGTTATTTAGTGTCCGTCAAAGCACATTTTTTGTTCTGGGTTGAAGTACAATTCCCAATTTAGCAATTTCATAATTTAGTGGTTTCTGCTATATCAGAGCTATTTGAAATCTATCCCTAAAAGGGTATATAATATTCAAGGTGCACATTGGGTCATTCAGAATAACTTCACACACACCCGCTACTGTGTATTTCCAAGTCTAATTCTGGCACTAAACCCATACCTGTCACCCAGCGCCTAAATACTAGGCCTCAAATTTATATCCCGCTAAATCTCTCGTTACCGCTGTCCTGTTGTAGCTGGGAAAGTTATTTAGTGTCCGTCAAAGCACATTTTTTGTTCTGGGTTGAAATACAATTCCCAATTTAGCAATTTCATAATTTAGTGGTTTCTGCTATATCAGAGCTATTTGAAATCTATCCCTAAAAGGGTAGATCATATTGAAGGTGCACATAGGGTCATTCAGAATAACTTCACACACACCCGCTACTGTGTATTTCCAAGTCTAATTCTGTCACTAAACTCATACCTGTCACCCAGCGCCTAAATACTAGGCCTCAAATTTATATCCCGCTAAATCTCTCGTTACCGCTGTCCTGTTGTAGCTGGGAAAGTTATTTAGTGTCCGTCAAAGCACATTTTTTGTTCTGGGTTGAAGTACAATTCCCAATTTAGCAATTTCATAATTTAGTGGTTCCTGCTATATCAGAGCTATTTGAAATCTATCCCAAAAAGGGTATATAATATTCAAGGTGCACATAGGGTCATTCAGAATAACTTCACACACACGCTTCTGTGCATTTCCAAGTCTAATTCTGTCACTAAATCCATACCGGTCACCCAGCGCCTAAATACTAGGCCTCAAATTTATATCCCGCTGAATTTGAATACAATACATTGGGCCAAATAATATATTTGTTGTTGTGGTGAACCATAACAATGAGAAAAACATCTAGTAAGGGACGCGGACGTGGACATGGTCGTGGTGGTGTTAGTGGACCCTCTGGTGCTGGGAGAGGACGTGGCCGTTCTGCCACATCCACACGTCCTAGTGTACCAACTACCTCAGGTCCCAGTAGCCGCCAGAATTTACAGCGATATATGGTGGGGCCCAATGCCGTTCTAAGGATGGTAAGGCCTGAGCAGGTACAGGCATTAGTCAATTGGGTGGCCAACAGTGGATCCAGCACGTTCACATTATCTCCCACCCAGTCTTCTGCAGAAAGCGCACAGATGGCGCCTAAAAACCAACCCCATCAGTCTGTCACATCACCCCCATGCATACCAGGGAAACTGTCTCAGCCTCAAGTTATGCAGCAGTCTCTTATGCTGTTTGAAGACTCCGCTGGCAGGGTTTCCCAAGGGCATCCACCTAGCCCTTCCCCAGCGGTGAAAGACATAGAATGCACTGACGCACAACCACTTATGTTTCCTGATGATGAGGACATGGGAATACCACCTCAGCATGTCTCTGATGATGACGAAACACAGGTGCCAACTGCTGCGTCTTTCTGCAGTGTGCAGACTGAACAGGAGGTCAGGGATCAAGACTGGGTGGAAGACGATGCAGGGGACGATGAGGTCCTAGACCCCACATGGAATGAAGGTCGTGCCACTGACTTTCACAGTTCGGAGGAAGAGGCAGTGGTGAGACCGAGCCAACAGCGTAGCAAAAGAGGGAGCAGTGGGCAAAAGCAGAACACCCGCCGCCAAGAGACTCCGCCTGCTACTGACCGCCGCCATCTGGGACCGAGCACCCCAAAGGCAGCTTCAAGGAGTTCCCTGGCATGGCACTTCTTCAAACAATGTGCTGACGACAAGACCCGAGTGGTTTGCACGCTGTGCCATCAGAGCCTGAAGCGAGGCATTAACGTTCTGAACCTGAGCACAACCTGCATGACCAGGCACCTGCATGCAAAGCATGAACTGCAGTGGAGTAAACACCTTAAAACCAAGGAAGTCACTCAGGCTCCCCCTGCTACCTCTTCTGCTGCTGCCGCCTCGGCCTATTCTGCTGCTGCCGCCTCAGCCTCTTCCTCCGCCTCTGGAGGAACGTTGGCACCTGCCGCCCAGCAAACAGGGGATGTACCACCAACACCACCACCACCACCTCCGTCACCAAGCGTCTCAACCATGTCACACGCCAGCGTTCAGCTCTCCATCTCACAAACATTTGATAGAAAGCGTAAATTCCCACCTAGCCACCCTCGATCCCTGGCCCTGAATGCCAGCATTTCTAAACTACTGGCCTATGAAATGCTGTCATTTAGGCTGGTGGACACAGACAGCTTCAAACAGCTCATGTCGCTTGCTGTCCCACAGTATGTTGTTCCCAGCCGCCACTACTTCTCCAAGAGAGCCGTGCCTTCCCTGCACAACCAAGTATCCGATAAAATCAAGTGTGCACTGCGCAACGCCATCTGTGGCAAGGTCCACCTAACCACAGATACGTGGACCAGTAAGCACGGCCAGGGACGCTATATCTCCCTAACTGCACACTGGGTAAATGTAGTGGCAGCTGGGCCCCAGGCGGAGAGCTGTTTGGCGCACGTCCTTCCGCCGCCAAGGATCGCAGGGCAACATTCTTTGCCTCCTGTTGCCACCTCCTCCTTCTCGGCTTCCTCCTCCTCTTCTTCCACCTGCTCATCCAGTCAGCCACACACCTTCACCACCAACTTCAGCACAGCCCGGGGTAAACGTCAGCAGGCCATTCTGAAACTCATATGTTTGGGGGACAGGCCCCACACCGCACAGGAGTTGTGGCGGGGTATTGAACAACAGACCGACGAGTGGTTGCTGCCGGTGAGCCTCAAGCCCGGCCTGGTGGTGTGTGATAATGGGCGAAATCTCGTTGCAGCTCTGGGACTAGCCAATTTGACGCACATCCCTTGCTTGGCGCATGTGCTGAATTTGGTGGTGCAGAAGTTCATTCACAACTACCCCGACATGTCAGAGCTGCTGCATAAAGTGCGGGCCGTCTGTTCGCGCTTCCGGCGTTCACATCCTGCTGCTGCTCGCCTGTCTGCGCTACAGCGTAACTTCGGCCTTCCCGCTCACCGCCTCATATGCGACGTGCCCACCAGGTGGAACTCCACCTTGCACATGCTGGACAGACTGTGCGAGCAGCAGCAGGCCATAGTGGAGTTTCAGCTGCAGCACGCACGGGTCAGTCGCACTACAGAACAGCACCACTTCACCACCAATGACTGGGCCTCCATGCGAGACCTGTGTGCCCTGTTGCGCTGTTTCGAGTACTCCACCAACATGGCCAGTGGCGATGACACCGTTATCAGCGTTACAATACCACTTCTATGTCTCCTTGAGAAAACACTTAGGGCGATGATGGAAGAGGAGGTGGCCCAGGAGGAGGAGGAGGAGGAAGAGGGGTCATTTTTAGCACTTTCAGGCCAGTCTCTTTGAAGTGACTCAGAGGGAGTTTTTTGGCAACAGCAGAGGCCAGGTACAAATGTGGCCAGCCAGGGCCCACTACTGGAGGACGAGGAGGACGAGGATGAGGAGGAGGTGGAGGAGGATGAGGATGAAGCATGGTCACAGCGGGGTGGCACCCAACGCAGCTCGGGTCCATCACTGGTGCGTGGCTGGGGGGAAAGGCAGGACGATGACGATACGCCTCCCACAGAGGACAGCTTGTACTTACCCCTGGGCAGCCTGGCACACATGAGCGACTACATGCTGCAGTGCCTGCGCAACGACAGCAGAGTTGCCCACATTTTAACCTGTGCGGACTACTGGGTTGCCACCCTGCTGGATCCACGCTACAAAGACAATGTGCCCACCTTACTTCCTGCACTGGAGCGTGATAGGAAGATGCGCGAGTACAAGCGCACGTTGGTAGACGCGCTACTGAGAGCATTCCCAAATGTCACAGGGGAACAAGTGGAAGCCCAAGGCCAAGGCAGAGGAGGAGCAAGAGGTCGCCAAGGCAGCTGTGTCACGGCCAGCTCCTCTGAGGGCAGGGTTAGCATGGCAGAGATGTGGAAAACTTTTGTCAACACGCCACAGCTAACTGCACCACCACCTGATACGCAACGTGTTAGCAGGAGGCAACATTTCACTAACATGGTGGAACAGTACGTGTGCACACCCCTCCACGTACTGACTGATGGTTCTGCCCCATTCAACTTCTGGGTCTCTAAATTGTCCACGTGGCCAGAGCTAGCCTTTTATGCCTTGGAGGTGCTGGCCTGCCCGGCGGCCAGCGTTTTGTCTGAACGTGTATTCAGCACGGCAGGGGGCGTCATTACAGACAAACGCAGCCGCCTGTCTACAGCCAATGTGGACAAGCTGACGTTCATAAAAATGAACCAGGCATGGATCCCACAGGATCTGTCCGTCCCTTGTCCAGATTAGACATTAACTATCTCCCCTTAACCATTATATTATTGGACTCCAGGGCACTTCCTCATTCAATCCTATTTTTATTTTCATTTTACCATTATATTGCGAGGCTACCCAAAGTTGAATGAACCTATCCTGTGTCTGGGTGCCGGGGCCTAAATATATGCCAATGGACTGTTCCAATGTTGGGTGACGTGAAGCCTGATTCTCTGCTATGACATGCAGAATGATTCTCTGCTGACATGAAGCCAGATTGTCTGTTACGGGACCTCTCTCCTCTGCCTGGGTGCTGGGCCTAAATATATGCCAATGGACTGTTGCAGTGGTGGCTGACGTGAAGCCTCATTCTCTGCTATGACATGCAGACTGATTCTCTGCTGACATGAAGCCAGATTCTCTGTTACGGGACCTCCCTCCTCTGCCTGGGTGCTGGGCCTAAATATATGCCAATGGACTGTTGCAGTGGTGGCTGACGTGAAGCCTCATTCTCTGCTATGACATGCAGACTAATTCTCTGCTGACATGAAGCCAGATTGTCTGTTACGGGACCTCTCTCCTCTGCCTGTGTGCTAGGCCTAAATATATGCCAATGGACTGTTGCAGTGGTGGCTGACGTGAAGCCTCATTCTCTGCTATGACATGCAGACTGATTCTCTGCTGACATGAAGCCAGATCGTCTGTTACGGGACCTCTCTGCTCTGCCTGTGTGCTAGGCCTAAATATATGCCAATGGACTGTTGCAGTGGTGGGTGACGTGAAGCCTCATTCTCTGCTATGACATGCAGACTGATTCTCTGCTGTCATGAAGCCAGATTGTCTGTTACGGGACCTCTCTGCTCTGCCTGTGTGCTAGGCCTAAATATATGCCAATGGACTGTTGCAGTGGTGGCTGACGTGAAGCCTCATTCTCTGCTATGACATGCAGACTAATTCTCTGCTGACATGAAGCCAGATTGTCTGTTACGGGACCTCTCTCCTCTGCCTGGGTGCTGGGCCTAAATTTATGACAATGGACTGTTGCAGTGGTGGCTGACGTGAAGCCTGATTCTCTGCTATGACATGCAGACTGATTCTCTGCTGACATGAAGCCAGATCCTCTGTTACGGGACCTCTCTCCTCTGCCTGTGTGTGTGCTGGGCCTAAATATATGCCAATGGACTGTTGCAGTGGTGGCTGACGTGAAGCCTCATTCTCTGCTATGACATGCAGACTGATTCTCTGCTGACATGAAGCCAGATCGTCTGTTACGGGACCTCTCTGCTCTGCCTGTGTGCTAGGCCTAAATATATGCCAATGGACTGTTGCAGTGGTGGGTGACGTGAAGCCTCATTCTCTGCTATGACATGCAGACTGATTCTCTGCTGTCATGAAGCCAGATTGTCTGTTACGGGACCTCTCTCCTCTGCCTGGGTGCTGGGCCTAAATATATGCCAATGGACTGTTGCAGTGGTGGCTGACGTGAAGCCTCATTCTCTGCTATGACATGCAGACTAATTCTCTGCTGACATGAAGCCAGATTGTCTGTTACGGGACCTCTCTCCTCTGCCTGGGTGCTGGGCCTAAATTTATGACAATGGACTGTTGCAGTGGTGGCTGACGTGAAGCCTGATTCTCTGCTATGACATGCAGACTGATTCTCTGCTGACATGAAGCCAGATCCTCTGTTACGGGACCTCTCTGCTCTGCCTGTGTGCTAGGCCTAAATATATGCCAATGGACTGTTGCAGTGGTGGGTGACGTGAAGCCTCATTCTCTGCTATGACATGCAGACTGATTCTCTGCTGTCATGAAGCCAGATTGTCTGTTACGGGACCTCTCTGCTCTGCCTGTGTGCTAGGCCTAAATATATGCCAATGGACTGTTGCAGTGGTGGGTGACGTGAAGCCTCATTCTCTGCTATGACATGCAGACTGATTCTCTGCTGTCATGAAGCCAGATTGTCTGTTACGGGACCTCTCTCCTCTGCCTGGGTGCTGGGCCTAAATATATGCCAATGGACTGTTGCAGTGGTGGCTGACGTGAAGCCTCATTCTCTGCTATGACATGCAGACTAATTCTCTGCTGACATGAAGCCAGATTGTCTGTTACGGGACCTCTCTCCTCTGCCTGGGTGCTGGGCCTAAATTTATGACAATGGACTGTTGCAGTGGTGGCTGACGTGAAGCCTGATTCTCTGCTATGACATGCAGACTGATTCTCTGCTGACATGAAGCCAGATCCTCTGTTACGGGACCTCTCTCCTCTGCCTGTGTGTGTGCTGGGCCTAAATATATGCCAATGGACTGTTGCAGTGGTGGCTGACGTGAAGCCTCATTCTCTGCTATGACATGCAGACTGATTCTCTGCTGACATGAAGCCAGATTCTCTGTTACGGGACCTCTCTCCTCTGCCTGTGTGTGTGCTGGGCCTAAATATATGCCAATGGACTGTTGCAGTGGTGGCTGACGTGAAGCCTCATTCTCTGCTATGACATGCAGACTGATTCTCTGCTGACATGAAGCCAGATCGTCTGTTACGGGACCTCTCTGCTCTGCCTGTGTGCTAGGCCTAAATATATGCCAATGGACTGTTGCAGTGGTGGGTGACGTGAAGCCTCATTCTCTGCTATGACATGCAGACTGATTCTCTGCTGTCATGAAGCCAGATTGTCTGTTACGGGACCTCTCTGCTCTGCCTGTGTGCTAGGCCTAAATATATGCCAATGGACTGTTGCAGTGGTGGCTGACGTGAAGCCTCATTCTCTGCTATGACATGCAGACTAATTCTCTGCTGACATGAAGCCAGATTGTCTGTTACGGGACCTCTCTCCTCTGCCTGGGTGCTGGGCCTAAATTTATGACAATGGACTGTTGCAGTGGTGGCTGACGTGAAGCCTGATTCTCTGCTATGACATGCAGACTGATTCTCTGCTGACATGAAGCCAGATCCTCTGTTACGGGACCTCTCTCCTCTGCCTGTGTGTGTGCTGGGCCTAAATATATGCCAATGGACTGTTGCAGTGGTGGCTGACGTGAAGCCTCATTCTCTGCTATGACATGCAGACTGATTCTCTGCTGACATGAAGCCAGATTCTCTGTTACGGGACCTCTCTCCTCTGCCTGTGTGTGTGCTGGGCCTAAATATATGCCAATGGACTGTTGCAGTGGTGGCTGACGTGAAGCCTCATTCTCTGCTATGACATGCAGACTAATTCTCTGCTGACATGAAGCCAGATTCTCTGTTACGGGACCTCCCTCCTCTGCCTGGGTGCTGGGCCTAAATATATGCCAATGGACTGTTGCAGTGGTGGGTGACGTGAAGCCTCATTCTCTGGTATGACATGCAGACTAATTCTCTGCTGACATGAAGACAGATTCTCTGTTACGGGACCTCTCTCCTCTGCCTGGGTGCCGGGGCCTAAATATCTGAGAATGGACTGTTCCAGTGGTGGGTGACGGGAAGCCAAATTCTCTGCTATGGAACCTCTCTCCAATTGATTTTGGTTAATTTTTATTTATTTAATTTTTATTTTAATTCATTTCCCTATCCACATTTGTTTGCAGGGGATTTACCTACATGTTGCTGCCTTTTGCAGCCCTCTAGCTCTTTCCTGGGCTGTTTTACAGCCTTTTTAGTGCCGAAAAGTTCGGGTCCCCATTGACTTCAATGGGGTTCGGGTTCGGGACGAAGTTCGGATCGGGTTCGGATCCCGAACCCGAACATTTCCGGGATGTTCGGCCGAACTTCTCGAACCCGAACATCCAGGTGTTCGCTCAACTCTACTGCTGACGCATAGAACACCATGATGAAAAAATCCTCCAAATCCTTGAGTAGGACTTATTAGTAGCTTCCGATCTGGAGTGCTCTAAGGTTCTCAAGACAGACTCCAAAAGCCCTTCTATCCTTGGAAGGGACTGATCAACCTCCAGGTCGTCAGGTTGAAGATTTGAAGAGATCTGAGTGTCCCTCGACACCAGTATTCTCTCTGGGGGAAGCCTCCAAAATTGACCCCGACTCATCTGGAAGAGTTGGGTAAACCAAGCTATCTTTGGCCAGTATGGAATGATGGCGATGATTGACGCTTGGTCCTGCCTGGTTTTCATCAAGACCCTTGGTATCAAGGAAATTGGAGGGAAGATGTAGGCCAGCCCGAAATTGGAGGGAAGATGTAGGCCAGCCCGAACCTCCATGGGATTGACAGTGCATCTATTGCCACCGGGTTGTCCTCCCTGTAAAGGGAGCAATACCTCTCCACCTTGGTGTTGAACCTCGTTGCCATGAGATCGATCTCTGGCATGCCCCACCTGAGCGTTATCTCCTTGAAGACCTCTGGATGAAGTAACCACTCTCCGGTTGGAAGACCTCGGCTCAGGCGATCTGCAATCACATTGTCAACTCCGCGAATGTGAACGGCTGATAAGTGGGTGAGGTTCAGTTCTGCCCTATCCAATATCACCCCTATCTCTCTCAGGAGACTTTGTGACCTTGTGCTTCCCTGCTTGTTGATATACAGCATAGCGGTCATGCTGTCTGACTGTACCTTCACTGCTTTCCCTCGAATGAAGGGAGCAAAATGAAAAAGAGCTAGTCTGATCGCTCTGATCTCCAGGAGATTCGATGACAATGATTTCTCCTGTGCTGTCCAAGTTCCTTGGACTGTCTTGTCCAGAAAATTAGCTCTCCAGCTTACTAGGGATGCATCTGAAGTAAGTATGATCCAAGAGGGCTGGATCAGGGACTTGCCGTCCTCGAGGTGAGACCACCAACTTAGAGAGGATCGGGCATGGTAAGACAGGGAGTGCACGGAATGGAGTCTCCCCCGGACTGTGATTCCACTTGGCTAGTACCTCCGACTGAAGCGGACGCAGATGTCATAATGCCCAAGGAACCGCCTCTGCGGTTGATGACATTAGTCCCAACATCTTTATCAATGTTCGAATTGTTACATCTCGTGGTACGGAGAGAGAACGGGCTGTAAGTTGAACGGATCGCCTTCTCTCGGGAGTGAGATGAATAGTCATCTTTACTGAATCCACCACGAACCCCAGGAACCTTACCGAGGTGGCTGGCAGAAGTTGGGACTTGTCCCAGTTGATTATCCATCCTAGCTGATGAAGGAAGGCGACAGCCTGTTGAATGTGTTGGGACAGGATCGCTTGGGAAGGGGCTCTGAGGAGCCAATCGTCCAGGTAAGGAACTATGCTCAGACCCTGAAGCCTTAGAGCGGACACCACCTTGGTAAAAGTGTGTGGGGCTGAAGAAATCCCAAACGGGAGGGCCACAAACTGGAAATCTTTTAAGACCCCCCCAATCTGTACAGCGATCCTTAAGAATCTTCTGGACCCAGGGTGGATGGGAATATGGAGATAAGCATCCTTGAGGTCCAAGGTTGCCAGGAAATCCCCCGGCATGAGAAGATTGGTCACTGACTGGATAGTTTCCATACGGAATGTCTTTCGTTTGATAAAACGATTGAAGTACCTCAGATCTATAATCATCCTCCATCCTCTGGTATTCTTGGGTACCAGAAACACCGGGGAATAGATACCTGCTCCCTTCTTTTGGGGGGGGGGGCCTCCTCTAGAGCCCCTTTCTGAAGATATTCTAGAACATAGCTCTCTAGAACTCTTTGCTTGCTGCAGGGAAGTAACCTTGTCTGGACGAACCTGTCCGCGGGCGGACTGCTCAAGTCCACAAGGTAACCTTGAGAAATAATGCGAAGGACTCATTGGTCCCGGATATGATCCTGCCAAAAATCTAGAAAATTTTGTAGGCGCGCGCCTACAGGCATGTGGGGAGCAGGGAGCATTGGACATCCAGTCAGACCGGCTAAATAGCAAGAGCCTCGAGGAGGCCCGCAATCAGAGTGACGAGGACTTCTTGGGGGGGTCTAGATCCCCTAGAGGATTTTCCTCCTCTACGGGAACCCCAATCTCTCTGGGTTCTAGGTTGAGGTTCCGGCCTGGAACCAAACCTCTTGTCCCGACCACGAAAGGACTGCTGGGGAAGGGACTTGCCCTTCTTGTCCGACAGCCCCTCCATTATCTGGCCATAGCGCACAGGTTATGCTTAGAGGTAGTATCGGCCTTCCAAGACTTTAAACTGCGGGCAGGAGTCCGCTCTGGTTGAAGCGCCATGGACTTGGACGCCAACTTCAATTGTTGCGGAGCCGAGTCACACAAGAAGTCGATGGCTAAACTGGCCGTCTTACAGGAGGCCAAGATGTCATCCCTGGAAACCCCCTGGTCCAGGTTGGACTGTATCTGGGCGAACCTTGACCGAAGAAAATTCGCCACTTCTGCAGACGCAATAGTGACTGAGGCAGACGCTGACGAATAAACTCGCCTAAGGGCACAATCCGCCTTCTGATCCATCGGATCTTGGAGGCTTGATCCGTCATCCGGTGGTATTATAGTCCTTCTTGATAGCTTGGAAATAGCCATGTCCACCTTTGGGACAGGCCCCCAGGATGATACCTGATCCTCCTTTACAGGAAACACCGCCTTGAATCTCTTGGTCAATACGGGACCCTTCTCTGTTTTTTCATTACTGAAAGTAGGGAACTATCTGCTTTAAAGGCCCTGGGCCCCTTAGAGGCGGAAGATGAGGCTTCCCCCGGATCAACATCCTGATCCCCCTACCGGATGGATCTTAGCAGCCGCTGGGCTTTTTCAGGAGGAAAAAAATAAGCAAAGCCATCCTCGTCCTTAGAGGAGGAAGAGGCCGATCCTTCCCTTACATCCTGAGCCCCCGATACTTCCATCGCCCGGTGAGGAGAGGAAGGACGTCTGCGCTTGGAGACAACGGCATGCTTCAATTCATCTATAGAGGCGTTCATTTGGCTAAGGTTGGTCTCCATGTAGCCCTTAACCCAGTCGATGACGTCATGGACCGTCGGTTCCTGCTGGGGGAGTGCTTTGGCCCTACAGGGAGGGCATCTGGAAAAAGCGTAGCTGTCCTCCAGCACAATCTGGCAGTCATGGCACTGCAGATGACGCCTCTTGCCAGCACTTTTTCTGGTGGGCTCCCGGTCACCGTCTCCGGTAGAAGATATGGCTGCAATACAAAAGAAGGGATAAACTGTAAAATTCAGAGGAAAAAACTGACAATTAACAGCAAGCTTCAGGATCTTTACCCAGAAGATCCTAAGGTTTGAATTGCAAATCGCAACACGCAAGAAACTTGCAAGAAAGCAAAACCTGCAAGTGATCACAAAAGTCTCAAGGTTAAACAGATAAATCTGCGCTCCAGGAGACTGAGCTTGGCGCAACACCAGCTTTAAATAGCCTCGTTTTGGCGCCAAACACACTAGGCTCCGCCCTGGAAGTGGTGGGGTTAACCTTATAATAAAACTTAACTAAATTTGCCTTATACAGGCCCCTATATGAAAAAAAGTTGTAGGGCAACTTGCCCCAAAGAATAAAAAACAAAATGCGCCGCATAAATCATATGGAAAGCTTTTAAAAGGTGGCATGCTATCGGCAGGGCTGAGGAGGAAGTGATGTCACATGACGTCACTTCCCCAAGATGGCGGCGCCCAGCAGAACATGCGGACACCGCTGTAGCCGCATGGGAAGCCGACGCTGGAGCACAGCAACCGGTGAGTGCCCGACCTACGTCCCCATCATAGACCGGATTCGAATCCAAACGATCCGACCCGGCCGCCACAAAAACAAAAATCTCCTCCGCAGAAACGGAGGAGGGACCACCCATCCTAACTGTCCAAAGGACAGAAAAAAACACAAGGGCCTGGGGTTCACGTCCCCTCTTTATTGGGGGAGGGTGTGTGTATGTGTTTAATTTCATTAAAACTTCCACCTGTCCTAACCAGTCCATAGGGGCAGAATACGCCATCTGTGCCACTGGTTAGGATGTAAGGGAAATATATAATACAGATAGTTAGTGGGAGATAGTCAGTGTAGGTTAGATCCTGATATAGTGTAGCTGTTCAGTGTGTAGCAGTGCGGGGTGTTAGGTAGTGTGAGAGGTTCTGCTGTCCATACATACATGCTACACAGACATAGTGCTGTGATGTCACAATTTCACAACAATACATAGTGCACCAATCAGTAATATGTAGTCAGACCTGCTAAAATGTGAAGTTGCATGTATTGCGCCAAAATACATGCATCATTAATTGCCGATTTGCACAATCGCAAATATATTGGAGCACTCCATCTGCATATAAAGCTATTGTAATGTTCTGCCGTGCCAACCATTTTCTCCAGTCTCAGGAAAATTCTAGCAGCTTAAAAAATTGAGCAAAAGTGACCTACGCCTGTATGGCATGTGCAATATGCACATATTACATGGCCATTTTTTCGCAATCAAGAAAATAATGGTGAATTCTCGAATTTATGATGAATATTCACCAAAATATTGCAAATTCAAATATTGACCCTGCCGCTCATCACTACTTATCAGTAAGATAAGAACTGATCTTTAGGGCTCATTCACACAAATGTATGAAGCCCGTGCCGTGGACCGCAAACTGCGGTCCACAATGCACGGGCACCGTCCGTGGGGCAGGCGAATGGGGATCACAGACCCATTCACTTGAATGGGTCCGTGATCCTTCCTTTCCGCAAAAAGAGCAAGTTCTATCTTTTTGCGGTGCGGAGGCATGGAACAGAACCCCAGAAAGCACTCCGTAGTGCTTCCATGGTGTTCCGTCCCGCTTCGCATGAAATTAATTGGTCTGCATCCATAATGCGGAATGGCCACGGAACGGTGCCCGTGTATTGCGGGTCCGCAATACGGCAACGGGCATCACATATTCGTGTGAATGAGCCCTTAATGAGAGCTTATAATGTCAGAGAGCAGAGCTAGGAAGCCCCTTAGCCCCCCCCCAACTGATTGAAAGAGACAAAATCCAGAGGCTGCTTCTAGGGCTCGATATTTTTAATAAAGATCAAAAAATGATATTTAGCTCAAAATAAGTACAATGCAATAAAAATAAATAATAATTGCCCCAAATGTGTATATTGCCTTTAAACTTGAACTTGCATTTTTGTTGCAGATATCACTGTCATAGATCTCATCCTTGTCATCCTCTCCATAACTCCATCACATTTGTTCTTGCTATAGCACTATTTGGTGAAATAATAAGGTTGGTTTCACACTGGCGTTGCGGGAAAAGATGCGGGTGCGTTGCGGGAACATGAGCGATTTTTCTGCGCGAGTGCAAAACATTGTAATGCGTTTTGCACACGCGTGAGAAAAATCTGCATGTTTGGTACCCAGACCCGAACTTAGTCACAGAAGTTCAGGTTTGGGTTAGGTGTTGTGTAGATTGTATTATTTTCCCTTATAACATGGTTATAAGGGAAAATAATAGCATTCTTAATACAGAATGCTTAGTACAATAGCACTGGAGGGGTTAAAAAAAATAAACAATTTAACTCACTTTAATCCACTTGTTCACAGCCCGGCTTCTCTTCTGCCTTCTTCCTTGAGGAATAGGACCTTTGATGACGTCACTGTGCTCATCACATGCTCAATCACATGATCTTTTTTACCATGGTGATGATCATGTGACGGACCATGTGATGAGCACAGTAACATCACCACAGGTCCTTTTCCTGTGCACAGCAAAGAAGACGACAGAAGAGAAGCCGGGCTGTGCGGACAAGTGGATTAAGAGGAGTTATATATTTTTTTTTAACCCCTCCAGCCCTATTGTACTAAGCATTCTGTATTAAGAATGCTATTATTTTCCCTTTTAACCATGTTATAAGGCAGGCATCCTCAAACTGCGGCCCTCCAGCTGTTGTACAACTACAACTCCCACAATACCCTGCTGTAGGCCGATACCTGTAGGCTGTTCGGGCATGCTAGGAGTTGTAGTTTTGCAACAGCTGGAGGGCCGCAGTTTGAGTATGCCTGTTATAAGGGAAAATAATAATGATCAGGTCCCCATGCTGATCGTCTCCTAGCAACCGTGCGTGAAAATCTCACCGCATCCGCACTTGCTTGCGGATGCTTGCGATTTTCACGCAGCCCCATTCACTTCTATGGGGCCTGCGTTGCGTGAAAAACACTCAGAGGAGCATGCTGCGATTTTCACGCAACGCAAAAGTGATGCGTGAAAATCACCGCTCATGTGAACAGCCCCATAGAAATGAATGGGTCAGGATTCAGTGCGGGTGCAATGCGTTCACTTCACACATTGTACCCGCGCGGAATACTCGCTCACTGTTTACCTGCTCACTGTCACAACTGCTATTCACTTGAATATGAAGGAGTGGTCCCATTGAGGTGAATGGGATGGTGGAGAAGAAATTACATCTGCTCACCCCTGTGGTTGCAACTACAAGCAGGTAAACAAAGCAGAGAAGGCAGCGCTCATTCGATCCCTAATCCTCCACCTTCAGGTTGTTGCATCCTATAACAAGCAGGGGCGTAGCGTGGGGGGGGCCGGAGGGGCCGTTGCCCCGGGCGCCAAATTGCAGGGGGCGCCAGGCATCCGAAATTTCAATGAGGGCTACGGGAGCCTATGGCTCCCGTCCCCTCCGTTATGCCCCATAGGCTTCAGGCCACTAGGCCTGAAGCCTATAAGGCAGTAGAGGCGAGCGACGCAGGACTCGGTCACGATAACCTCACTGTGACCTCCTGCGTCGGGTCTCGCGAGATGACGCGATGACGCGGCGCAGGAAGGCACAGTGAGGCGTTCGTGACCGCCTGCGGCCTGCGGCGGGAACAAGCGGGGATGGAGATAGGTAAGTATTTTTTTTTTATGTTAACTTACCTAATTGCAGAGGCTCTGGCGGCAGTATGGGGGGTGGGAGAGGAGAGGAGAGGACTGGAGCAGAAAGGCTTCAATGGCATTGGCATAGTAATAAGAGGGGGACATTATATTAGCAAAGAGGGGGGCCAGTACATTAATAACAGAGGGGCCAGTACATTAATAATAAAGAGGGGGCCAGTACATTATTAATAAAAAGGGGGCCATTATATTAATAATAAAGAGGGGGCCAGTACATTATTAATAAAAAGGGGGCCATTATATTAATAATAAAGAGGGGGCCAGTACATTATTAATAAAAAGGGGGCCATTATATTAATAATAAAGAGGGGGCCAGTACATTATTATTATTAATGTAATGGCCCCCTCTTCATTATTAATGTAATGACCCCCTCTTTATTATTAATATAATGGCCCCCTCTTTATTATTAATGTAATGGCCCCCTCTTTATTATTAATGTTAATGCCCCCTCTTTATTATTAATGTAATGGCCCCCTCTTTATTATTAATGTAATGGCCCCTCTTTATTATTAATGTAATGACCCCCTCTTTATTATTAATGTAATGGCCCCTCTTTATTATTAATGTAATGGCCCCTCTTTATTATTAATGTAATGACCCCCTCTTTATTATTAATATAATGGCCCCTCTTTATTATTAATGTAATGGCCCCTCTTTATTATTAATGTAATGACCCCCTCTTCATTATTAATGTATTGGCCCCCTCTTTATTATTAATGTATTGGCCCCCTCTTTATTATTAATGTAATGACCCCCTCTTTATTATTAATGTAATGACCCCCTCTTTATTATTAATGTAATGCCCCCTCTTTATTATTAATGTAATGGCCCCTCTTTATTATTAATGTAATGGCCCCTCTTTATTATTAATATAATGGCCCCTCTTTATTATTAATATAACGGCCCCCTCTTTATTATTAATGTAACGGCCCCTCTTTATTATTAATGTAATGGCCCCTCTTTATTATTAATATAATGG
The DNA here is from genome assembly GCF_014858855.1 of Bufo gargarizans. Classification (NCBI taxonomy): domain Eukaryota; kingdom Metazoa; phylum Chordata; class Amphibia; order Anura; family Bufonidae; genus Bufo; species Bufo gargarizans. Next base: position 1,122,717 of record NC_058086.1, read on the forward strand.
CCCCCTCTTTATTATTAATGTAATGGCCCCCTCTTTATTATTAATGTAATGGCCCCTCTTTATTATTAATGTAATGGCCCCTCTTTATTATTAATGTAATGGCCCCCTCTTCATTATTAATATAATGACCCCCTCTTTATTATTAATGTAATGACCCCCTCTTTGCTAATATAATGGCCCCCTCTTTGTTATTAAAGAGGGGGCCAGTACATTAATAATAAAGAGGGGGCCATTATAATATACAGGGGGAATGAAAGCTATCTGTCTGGCTCTAGCTCAGTATTGGGAGGCAGCAGGATGACAGTGTTGAAGGAAGGAGAGCATGATAGTAAAGTGAGGAACCTAAATTTTTTTCGGTGAAACTCTGCAGAGACGAGAAGCGGCTGAAAGAAGTTATCATGGCGGTCTTATCTCTGAATGAAGACGTCGAGGAGAGTCTACATCACAGGAGACGTCACTGGATGTAACAGGTATGGTGCGGTATTCTACTGTAATAATAATGTCCATCCACATATCTGTTTCATGGTAGGGTTGGGGGAGAAGATTGAGAATTTGGCCCATACTGCCGCATTCTGGCCCCAGACTTCAGGTCACACTGTACGTGTTCAGAATTCTGGGGCCTCACACCCATCTACTACATTATCTGTACTCAGAGAGTTATCTCTGTGTTATCTGAGGTGTTACATAGGACTGCTAGTGATCTACTATAGTATCTGTTAAAAGTGGCGTGCCTGGGGTAGGCGCGGGGGGGGGGGGGGCGCAATTTTTGGCTTGCCCCGGGTGCTGGCAACCCACGCTACGCCACTGATAACAAGTCTCTGATTAATGTATCGCTCTGCTGACCAAAGTTACATGCTCTACTGTTCTCCTCTACACTTTATAATGCACACTGAATTCTTGAGTCTTCCATGAGTCTTGTTAACGTTTCAGACACAATACTCTGCAAATTTTAAAATTGTTACTGTCAGGCTACATGCACACTACCGTAGGTGCTTTGCGGTCTGCAAAAAAAAGGTATAACGTCCGTACTGTAACAATGCCTATCCACAAAACGGACAAGAATAGCACATGTACTATTTTTTTTCATTTTTTTTGCGGGGCTACGGAACGGACATACGGATGTGGATAGCACACTGTGTGATGGCCGCATTTTTTGTGAACCCAATGAAATGAATAGGTGTGCATCTGATCCGCAAAAAAACTAAACGGAACGGACACAGAAACAAAGTACGCTGGTGTGAATGTAGCCTCATGCTCACGTATTTGGAAAGAGTTATTTACTATGGGAGTTTATCATGAGGGGAATAATTAGTCAGTTTTGCCTGAGTCTGTGTTGGGGTATTTTATACTGCATTTATCAAATGTCGCATGTTGTTGGTCTTATCCTTAAAGAGGACCTGACATATCTGTTTTAGTAACTAACTGCATTTCCCAGGTAAGGGCCAGTTCAGATACAATTTTTGGTGCTGATTTTGGAGCATTTCTGCCTCATAATCAGTTTAAAAAAATGCCTCAAAACAGCCTCCCATTCATTTCAATGGGAAGCATCACTTGCTTTATGAAAAAAGAAGCAGCATGTCCCATCTTGGGGCAGAATCAGCTCTGAATCTCCCATTCAAATAAATAAAAAGTTGAAAAAAATTGCTCCATTTTGTGCATTTTCCGTGCGCAGATCTGCTTCACAAACCTCAAGCTCAAAATTCAGCTTTGTATTGAACCCACACAATGTGTCAAAAACCGGGTGAAAAAAAAAGACGTGGATTGCACAGTGATTTTTTTTTAAGCGTATTTTTCAAAATAAGTCATGTGAACTGGCCCTAATATCAATTCTGGAGAATGTATTCTTATGACTCTCTGACTCCCATCTGTACCTTTAATGCAATATGCATACAATTCTAGCAGGAATAATACAGGAATGGCCAACATGGAGCCATAGGAATAGAATCTCCAGAATTGTTGGGGAATGCAAGTAATTACAAAAACAGACATGTCAGGAGAAAAATATTTTTCATATTTCACCCAAACTTCCAATAAACTTTAGAGGGGGTGATGAATACAAACTGTGGGGCATATTAAAGGGGTTCTGCAGTTTGTTTAAATTGATGATCTATCCTCTGGGCAGATCAGCATCTGATCGGCGGGGGTCCGACACTCGGGACCTCCGGCGATCAGCTGTTTGAGAAGGCTGCGGCACTCCAGCAGCGCCGCGGCCTTCTCAGTTTATCGCTGGCCCAGTGACATCAAGATTAGTATCAACTGGCCTGGGCAGGGCTAAGCTCTATTCAAGTGAATGGAGCTTAGCCCCGCCCAGGCCAGTTGATACTAGTCGTGACATCACTGGGCCAACAGTAAACAGGGAGAAGGCCGTGCGGCGCTCCTGGAGCACTGCTGCCTTCTCAAACAGCTGATAGGTGGGGGTCCCGGGTGTCAGACCCCGCCGATCAGACGCCACTTCTAAATCTACGCCAGCTTCCGAGTGGTCTTATATTTAGACCATTTTATACAGGTGCCATCTGAGTCTGAAAAACGCCTTATATAGGCATATTTCAGTATAATAAAATGACCCTCTGTGTGTCTGGCTTTTGTGATATTGCTGCAGCCATTAGCTGTGATGGATCTGCTGTATTTTCAGTACCTCTTTTACGTTCTGATACTAGATCACTGCAAATAAAACTATTAGGCCTCTTTCACATGAGCGTGACGGATTAGGTCTGGATGCGCTCAGGGTGCGTTCAGTGAAACTCGCACCATTTTGCAAGCAAGTTTAGTCAGTTGTCTGCGATTGCGTTCAGTTATTCAGTTTTTTTTCTGCGAGAGAGCAATGCGTTTGATGCAGTTTTTTTTTTCTTTGCGCGTGATAAAGGTTTACAAACAACATCGCATCGCAACCATTAGTTATTCACTGAAGCCCTACTAACTTCTATGGGGCCAGGGCTGCATGAAAAATGCAGAATATAGAACATTCTACATTTATTGTCACGCATTGCAACCACATGGAAAACTCGCTCGTGTGAAAGGGGCCTTAGTCTTTTAATTTGACAATATTGATCAGGATTGTCTTTTTCAGCCTCCGCATGTGATATGAATGCACAGAAAAAAAAATTACAAAAAAACAAACAATTTTCTAGGCAAATGTGTATTTTATACTACTTAAAATAGAAACAAACAGTTTTTCCACATATTACAAATAATCTGTAAGTTTATGCATACATTCACCATAACATAGTATTGCTAAATTTTATTATACAATACAGAGATATATACAAACAAAAAAGAAAATGTCCATAACATTACATATAGAATAAAGACAAATGAACAATGGCGTATAAACAAGGGAAAGTAATGACATTTTACACCGCTAGCAATGTCCTTATACACATAGTATGCTATCATACATGCTAGTAGTCTGCAGTCTAATCTGCAAATGGACTACATACAATGGGTAACCCTACACATTCTCCATAAGGCCTCAAGCACACTAACGTTGTTTGGGTCCACATCCGAACCGTATTTTTGCGGCTCGATGCAGACCCATTGACTTTAAAGGGGCCCGGCAAAAATAATAGAACATGTCCTATTCTTGTCCGTTTTGCGGACAAGAGTAGGCATTTCTATTACGGGTGGTTGGTTCCGTTCAGCAAATTGTGGAAAACACACGGGCGGTATCTGTGTTTTGAGGTCTGCAAACTGTGGATCCGCAAAACGGTGCAGTCATGTGCATGAGGCCTTATGCAGACAGCTTTGATTTATGTCTGAATCACTACTGAAGCATTTAGGACATCAAACCAGAGAAATTCTAATTAAGCCAAAAACTTGTTATACAGTATAAAGCAGCTACACAGGTGGAGCTTTCTTTCTGTAAAAAGTCATAAAAAACGCCTGAAAAGATGGCAGATGAGGAAAGTTTAGAAAGCAGCATTAATATCAGGAATAATTTATATCATATTCCATGGTAAACAGGGAGGAAATGCTCGGCAAATATGTTGCAGGGCGTCTTTCAAAATAAATAAAAAATCTTTGAAAATCTAAAAGATTGGCAGGGTACAGAACATAGAACCCAAGCATGCTTCATAAGGACCGTTGCCTGTGCCCTACAGATGGGGACCTGTATTGTGGCCCACACAACTACAGAACTGTAATGCACTGGTGCTTGAAAGTTTGGGAACTCTTCAACCTTCTCTATATTTCTGCATAAATTTGGTCTAAAAACTACATCAGAGTTTGACAAGTCCTAAAGTAGATAAAGATAACCAAATAAATGAGTAAAAAAATATTAGACTTGGTCACTTATTTATCAAGGAAAATAAGGCAATATCACATCTGTGAATGGCAGAAGTGTATGAACTTGTTTTTAGTATCTGGAGTGACCGCTTGCACAGCAATAACTGCAACTTATCATTTGTGGCAATTGTTTATTAGTCCTGCACATCGACTTCTGTCACCCCACTAAACGCATTTTTTTTTTGTCTACTTATAATCCCTATCCTGCCATACATTATGTTATTAATTATTTTCGTTCAGTAGATTTAGCCAAAAGCTTACTTTTATGATATGCTAATTACCTTTCTACCAGCAAGTAGGGCGTCTACTTGCTGGTAGCAGCCGCAGAAAACCGCCCCCTCCTTGTGTTGATTTACAGGGCCAGCCGCGATCTCCTCCTCTGGCCAGCCCTGTCAGCTTTTCAAAAATCCTGCGCCTGTGTTGATTCGGCGCAGGCGCTCTGAGATAAGGAGACTCGCCTCCTCAGCACTCCCTCAGTGCGCCTGCGCAGATGACGTATTCTCTTTCGGTGATGTCATTCAGCTCACGGACAGGTGTCCTGACGTTTTCCTTTAGAATTTCTGGTATAATTCAGAATTCATCAAGTTTCTTCAATGGTGGCAAGCTGTACTAACCCAGTTGCCCAAACCATGATACTACCACCAGCATGTTTCAAACATTTGAAACCTTTCTCCAAACATAACACTTCTCATTTAAGCCACAAAGGTATGTTTCAGTCTCATCTGTCCACTGAACAATGTTTTAATAGCCTTCTGGCTTGTCCAGGTGATCTTTAGCAAACTGCAGATGGGCAGCTATGTTCTTTTTGATGAAAAGCAGCTTTATTAAACATTAAAGGGAACCTGTCACCGGGATTTTGGGTAGAGAGCTGAGGACATGGGTTGCTAGATGGCCGCTAGCACATCTGCAATACCCAGTCCCCATAGCTCCGTGTGCTTTTATTGTGTAAAAAAAAATGATTTGATTTGATGCATAAGCAAATTAACCTGAGATGAGTCAGAACTTGAAAATATGACTCTGTTATGTTATCTTCTATGACTCTTATGTTAATTTGCATATGTATCAAATCGTTTTTTTTTACACAATAAAAGCACACAGAGCTATGGGGACTGGGGATTGCGGATGTGCTAGTGGCCATCTAGCAACCCATGTCCTCAGCTCTATACACAAAATGCAGGTGACAGGTTCCCTTTAATACATAATGTGACAAAGGCCTTTATTTGATTAGAGGACACATTGGGTTTCTTTGTGACCTCACAGACCATTACATGCCTTGCTCTTAGGGTCGTCTTGTTAGTTGACCACTCCTGGGGAGGGTACAAATGGACTTGCATTTCCTTCATTTGTTCACAATCTGACTGTGGAGTGGTGGAGTCCAAACTCTTTAGAGATGGTTTTGTAACCTTTCCAGCCTGATGAGCATCCACAACTCTACATCTGAGGTCCTCAGAAATCTCTGTTCCTGCCATATGCTTCCACAAATGTGTTGTGAAGATCAGACTTTGATAGATCCATTTTTCTTTAAAGAGGTAGCCCAATCCCAATCCTAGTGACTAAAATCACCTGACCCTAATTTCACTTTCAAATTATCTGTGAATTCTAAAAGTTCATATACTTTTGCCACTCACAGACACGTAATATTGGATCATTTTCCTTAATAAATACATGGCAGTCATACCTTTGACTAATTTGATTATTTTTATCCAGTTTTAAGACTTCTATAATAATCTAATGTAGTTTTAGGGCAAATTTGTGCAGAAATATAGAACATTCTTAAGGGTTCACACACTTTCACGGAGCACTGTATATTACGGATCTGTACAAACCATTCAATATAGCACCTGTGTAAGTATGTGGGGCTCTGCTGAACCTCCATATATTTCACATTCCAAAAGGAGGGATACGTTTTTTATATTGAATCCAACAGACTAAAATGCAGCATGTTTGACACATTAAAGGGGGTTTGCAAGGGTACAATACTATCTATCCTCAGGATAGGTAATCAGTATCTGATCAGTGAGGTTCTGACACTCGGCATCACCCCCAATTAGCTGTTTGAAAAGACTGTGGCACTCCAATGAGAGCTGTGGTGTTCGCACACCTTACCAAGCACAGGGCCAGACATTTTATAGTGGCTGTGCAAGGTATTGAAGCCCAGGCCCATTCACTTGAATGAGATGCCTTTGGCCAAAGAAAAGGCAGCAGCGGAACAGCCCCTTCAAAACAGTTGATTGGCAGGGGTGCCGGGAGTCAGACCCCCCCCCACTGATCCGACATTGATAACCAATTTTAAGGATAGGTTGTGAACATACTCCTGGAAAAACCGCTTTAAGGAGATGTTCTTCTCTAGAAGGCTTTGGCTCTGAGGCTTTAGCCCAAAATGTTTTTTTCCCCTTGCCACTTATAAGTATCAGCGCGTATAGTGAATGTGGTGCATTTCATATAACAGATATACAGTCTACAATGGTCCAAAGCACAGATAAACATGGCAATTAGAAGAAGTACTAGAAGTCTTAGCACATTTCACACTGCACGGTTTCCTTGTTCTTTGAAATGAAGTAGTGGATAGAGAACTGTGAAAGAGTGTATACTGCTCTTTCCAAATCCAGTATTTGGCATTTTCATTTTACACGCATATCCTCAGAGATGAAAGGTCTGTGCATACTTACTGTATAATCCACATTACTAGTCACAGTCTTACAGGACGTACTCTTAGACTACTTTCACACTAGCGTTCGGGGCTCCGATTGTGAGTTCCGTTTTGAAGGCTCTCACAAGCGGCCCCGAACGGATCCGTACTGCCCTAATGCATTCTGAGTGGATGCAGATCCGCTCAGAATGCAACAGTATGGCAGTGTTTGGCCTCCACTCCGCTCAGCAGGCGGACACCTGTCCGCCTGGCCGTGCGGAGGCAAACAGATCCGTCCAGACTTACAATGTTACAAACGGCTCCGTCCCCCATTGACTTTCAATGTAAAGTCTGGACGGACTTTGACACTTAGAATTTTTTCTAAACTATAATGCAGACGGAACTGTTCTGAACGGATCCCATCGTTTGCATTATAGGAGCGGATCCGTCTGTGCAGACACCAGACAGATCTGCTCTGAACGCAAGTGTGAAAGTACTCTTATCCTGCCAAGCATCTGTGGTCTGTTATCTGAACTGTCCTGAGCACTTCTAATTATGTAGACTGAATACAGTAAGGTCTGGTCAAAACCTATATACTTTGAAAATACCAGATATGATGAATGCTGGTCCAAATCTAAGCAAACAGGTTTTGTAAAATGCACGTTTTAGAAAATAGTTATTACGCTTCTAATGCCAGCAATCAAAAGTATATGAATGCTTACAAATGGTACATGGGAAGGCCTACAACTTCTACCAGTGAACATAAACTCTAACAAATAAATATGCTAATATACACATGCTTTGCCAGGTGTCTACACAACCATTGTAGAAATTACAAAAAATATACTTATATACAAGTATCAGTCTACGTTTCTATTTGTACAAACAAGCCCCTTTAAAATTAAGGAAAAGTCAAGTTTATTTTACAGCATTTTACTTCTTGTGGATAAAAACAATGTAAATGATCCTAATTTGCAAAGGCCTATAAAAAAATAAAATTACAATATGTACACATGTACATAAAGGGTTTTTTCCGGGATTTTAATATTGATGACCTATCCTCAGGAAAGTTCATCAATATCAGAACAACAGAGGGTCCGACACCCGGGACCCCCGCCGATCAGTTGTTTGAAGAGAGTACTACATTCCCTTCTTTGTTTACCTGCTCATCGTCGACATTGCAGCGGTGAGCAGATGTAATTTCAAGAAGCCGTCTCATTCATTTCTATGGGACGGCATGTTGCTATTCAAAGTGTATAGGAATGACCGGCCCATTAAAATGAGGATAGGTCATCAATATTAAAATCCTGGGAAACCCCTTTAGTAATGCATACACATGTTGGTCCTCTAGCTTTTGTGAATGCAAATTGTAATCTTGCTGACCAGCAGAACTAACAAACATGACAATTAAAAAAAACTTGGCTTTCATAAAATGAGAAAACATTTGGAAATGCCTAACACATTGAGCAGCAGGATGACACTAATTTTAGAGGGAACCTATCATCAGTTTCATGCTGCTTGCGTCAGGGGAAGGGTAAAATCCATGTTTCCTGACAAGTCACTATGAAATTTTTGGGGAAACTGATTTAAAATTAAGCTGAGCACAGTGAGACTGAGCAGGAGCTAAATAGTTTGCTTTGCAGCTTCTACCAAACATTCTCAGCTTGATTGCCCATTTTCTCCCTATTTTTATACAGGGAGAGACGTCTATTAAGCCTAGGAAGGAAGGCTGAAGCAGCACAGTAGACCTTTGACCCCATGCCCAGCTCGTTTCTCAAGCATTTCATCATTCAGCTCTCTGCAATGAGGGCGCCTTGTTGACATGTCATGCTGCTCAAACAATAAAAAGGACGACTGGTTCCTTTTAAGGACAATTTAAAACTTCATATTGGGGGGAATAATGTCCTGTATTTATTAGCAGGAACTGTATTCACATGCGGCAGAACATTTTTGCAACAACATCTGCAGTGTGTGAAAGCGCTCTTACTATGTTATTTTCTATTTATTCTATCTTTATCCAGATAAGTGGATGTACAGGTTCTGTAAACTACAAGTCTCGGTTACTTTAAGGGTATGGCCACATGCAGTGGAATTTCAACCTCTGCATTGCACACACTCTGGTGTGTGGGGATGAGATCTGTTATAATCTCATCCACTTTGCTACCACTGTAAACACTGCAGATTTCCTTCACACAATTATACTGTGAAAATCCACTAGGTTAATATCAGTGTGGGTATACCCCAACGAGATACTTCAGGGTTAAATTGGTTTTAGTACAGAAAGAACTGCAATCTGGTCCCTGTGCGGAGATGTCAGGCTTTGCAATGAATGAAGATGCGTTTGCTTTTATGTAACCATCCAGCAGTGTCTTTGGACATGCTGCACACAATCTTGTCTCTAGCTAGTCCGCTGACTTGCTGTGGGCATTTGTAATAAAGGGAATTAAACGTTTTTGTTATAAGGTTTCTGCAGACAGCATCCAGAAACTGGTCAGGGCAAAAACTGCCTTAACCTGATGGAGACCAAGGAAGAAGAAGACAACTGTCCCTTTTTATGGACCTATGCTAGATAAACAGCCAAAGCCTAAATAAACAAACATTCTCAAATACCTTTGAAGCTCATGTATAACTTTGGGCACATTTTTGTTATTATTGCACTCCACTTATCTTGGGGTAAACATCATTTTATCAATATCTTTATTAAAAATGTTCAATGGTTTGTCTTCTACAGCTTTCACCGCCTCTGCAGACTGTTCTTTCTCCTCAATGAGAAGTTCCCTGAGAGCTGAAGTCTTCTCAATCTGATCAGAAGTTAGCTCTAATGCAGTATTTAGGTGCGGCTACACGGTCAGGTTTCCTGATGCAGTTTTGAAAGCCAAAAATCAGGAATGGATCATAAAATGAGAGGATGTATAAAGGACAGACACTACTTCTGTTTTTTTTTATTATTCACTTCTGGTTTTAGTTTCCAAAATCCCTTCAAGAACCCCGACCATGTGGCTACACCATTTATGAGCCGTCAGTACGCTTTATAGCTGGAGAATTACTTTGATCAGTGCATTGATCCATAATAGAAACTTCATGAACAGATGATAAAGGATCCAAATAGACTCGCTAATCATATAATTCATAAAAAGAAAACTTTGGAACAGATTTCATGACCAGAACAAAATTATCAATATTCACAAAATGGCTGACACAACTATGTTCGTTTTACAATTTCAATTATTTGGAACAAAGCTATTTATGGGTGTCCAACTGTAATGTTACTGTGGGTTGCCTTAAAAAAAGGCTGCTAGGTGGCAATTAAAAGAGATCCTTGAGTTTATATTCTGTTAATGTGGGATGATATAAGCCAGGGTCTCTCAACTCCGGCCCTTGGGACCCACCTACCAGTCATGTTTTCTGGATTTCCTTAGTATTGAGCAGGAGATATAATTTGTGTCCATGCATCAGGACTTACCACAGGTATTCATTCTGTGGGATGTTCTCAAATCCTGACCGGTAAGTGGGTCCCGAGGACCGGAGTTGAGAAACCATAATTATAAGCAATGCATATCTCATGATACAAAACAAATTGCATAAGTAATGTATCTGACGATGCGACTGTCTGCTTAGGCTTCTTTTCTGATGACAGTACCTTCCTGTAGAATATTTCACCAAGATTATTCTCAGTTTTTCCATTTGGTTTATAAAAACGCTGACCAGCTTGATTACACTCATCAGAATGGCTGGCATTTATTCCTGGCTGATGTTCAGTAGTTTAAGCCAGACCAAAACAGTGGGTCTCACGAGGCTGCCATGGCAGTGCCCCCACTAAGCTTCACCATCATCTGCTGGCAATCATGATATGAGCGCCTGTCGCCCACCTTCTCCAAAGTCCGTGCCGCTTCAGCCAACATTACTGCTCTCTGGCCAGGAGATGACAAAAATGACAAGGGGAGGTGACGGCATGCCAAAAGGATGGCTGTAGCTCTCTCCCTCTGTCCCAGTAATGATTCCAGGTCACCTGAAGAAGCAAAGAAATCGATGCAGGTAAGTGTCTTACAAAGCATGACAGAAAATTAGACTTGAGCAAAATGTTTCCCTTTACTCACCAGTTCACAGAATACAGTAAGACAAATACATTTCTATACTTTTAAATGCACCAGAAGTGAAACTCAAACGTTGCAAATTGATGTGCTACTCGAATACTACTTCCATAAGATACCAATTAAGGAAGCCATGACAATGCCTACTAACTGCTCATACTCCTTTAAAGTGGTTCTCCGGGTTTTAAATACCTGGCTTACTTGAATTTGGGGGGCGTTTCTGAAGGCTGTGCTGCAATAACTGGTGGGTACGAGTGGGACTTGCTCCAGCCATGAGACGGACTGTGGCTTCATGCAAGAACAACTAGGATTTAAACACAATTATTTTAGTTAGAAACTTCCAAATATGTAAGATTCTCTGTCATTCGGATAAACATTATGGGCACATTTATTAAGATCGGCATTTTGATGCTGGGCTTAATAAAGCCCTAAGGTGGCGGTGGTTACGCCGAAATTATGAAGAGGCGCCAGACTCTTCATAACTTTGGTGTATCCTCCACCAGTTCTAAATCTAAGGCAGCTTCCGAGCGGTCTTAGATTTAGACCTTTTTCTATGCCTGAAACAGGTATAGAAAGTGGTAAATGCCCAAAATCCCCGCCCAAAATTTTAGACCTGGTGTGAGCGGGGAGAAGTTGTTGCACAGCAATCTGTGCCTAAATTACGCACATTTATTTAGGTGTATTGATAAATGACCCCCTATAACTATGCTTACCTTGCATTGTGCAGGTTTAAAGGTGAGGGCCAATCTGCGAAGACTACTGAGGTCCCGCTGAAATCCTGTCAACACAGATGTGGAAGCATGCATTGCTTCTCCGGATGCTTGGGTGGAACATGCCTGTTTCTGCCATAATGAAGTTCTCATGGACAGCAGGAGGTCACAGATCAGCAGCTGCACTACCTGGATATGTATATAGAGACAAAAAAGTCAATTGATTTTGTTATCACTATCTGAAGAATTTAATTACATTTTTAAAGAATTGTTCTCTCTTGCTTACACAGGGGTTATCAAGAGGACACAACACCTATGTATTTGCCTTAGTACGGAATTGAGAGGAGGCTCCTCCACTTTGGACACCTCCCCACCGTCAGTCACAGTTGCTAACAAGCAGTGGCACTCACTCTGGCCTGACTTGACCATGTATATGGCAGCCATTTGACTGACTGGTCACATTGTAATACTCCACCACCTCTGTAGGGGGAATGAACAATAAACAGCAACTTCTCCCGCAAAAATCGCACGTTTGCCAGGGGTCTCAGGAGTTGGAACTCTGATTGCCGGAAGCTCTTATATTAAATTGAATGTCTGTGGTGAAGCAACCCTTTTAAAGTTAAAACCAAACCACAATTTTGATGTCTATGTAAGGGGAATGGAAGATGCCTCTATTGAAGCAGCAATAACCCTGCAAGGTATCCATGATGTACTGAAAGGGTTCATGACCACCAAAAGCTGATCCTGTAGGGGCAACTGTCTTATGTAGGGGCTCCTTTTTTCGGTAGGAGATGACGGTTTGGTACTATTTTAGGGTGCATATGACTTTTTGATCGCTTGGCATTACACTTTTTGTCATGTAAGGTGGCACCATTTTTATTTTATTACGGTGTTCACCTAAAGGGGTTATATTAAGTGATATTTTATACAGCAGGTGGTTACAATTGTGGCAATACCTACTATGTATACTTTTTTTTATTTAAGTTTTACACAATAAAAGCAATTTTGAAACAAAAAAAAATCATGTTTATTCTGAGAGACATATATATTTTTTTTGGGGCGATTGTCTTAGGTAGGGTCTCATTTTTTGTAGGATGAGATGACTGTTTGATTGGTACTATTTTAGGGTGCGTATGACTTTTTGATCGCTTGGTATTACAGTTTTTGTGATGCAAGGTGACAAAAAAAATGGGTTTTTTGACCAATTTTTTTTTCTTTTTACAGTGTTCAACCGAGGGGTTAGGTCATGTGATATTTTAATAGACCTGGTTGTTACGGACACGGCGATACCCAATATGACAACTTTTTTATTTTTTTCACTTTTAACACAATAAAAGCATTTTTGGAAAAAAAAAAAATCATGTTTTAGTGTTTCCATATTCTGAGAGCCATAGTTTTTTATTTTTTGCCTGATTGTTTTATGTAGATGTTCATTTTTTGCGGGATGAGGTGACCGTTTCATTGGTACTATTTTGGGGGGCATACACCTTTTTGATCGCTTGGTATTGCACTTTGTGATTTGAGGTGACAATTTTTTTTTTGTTTTACCACAGTTTTTATTTTATTTTTTCTAGGGCGTTCAGGTGACTGGGTGGATCATGTGATTTTTTTATAGAGCCGGTCGTTACGGACACGGCAATATCCAATAGGTCTGGTTTTCCGTGTTTTTTTTTTACAAATTTTATGTGTTTTATTTTGGGAAATTAAATTTACTTTGGGAAATTATTTTTTTTACTTGCAACTTAATTTTTTATTATGAAAAATCCTTTTTTTTTTTTTTTTTTTTTACCAATCTGGGACTTCAACTTCTGGGGTCTGATCCTCTCTGCAATGTATTACAATACATCCTGTATTGTAATACATTGCATGTCAGCTTGTATCCTGACAGCCTGCCTGTGAGACCTGTTATTACAGTTTTGGGGTAAAAGAAGCAATGAAAAAATTGCAAAATTGGCTGTTTTTACCCTTTTTTCCATTACAACATTCGCTGTAATGGAAAAATAGTACAGGTAAATTTTTTAATTTTGAACAATCATGGATTTTTAAAATGCATTTCCTATTGACTATTGCTCATTTATTATGTTGGCCTGCTACGTGGTGGCCAAAGTAGGAAACGCAGCATGAATGCCCTTAAGCCGCTTCTGCAATAAATTACCGGAATCCTCGCTGGCCATAGAGGATGCCAGTAACAAGCGCTTCTGGGTTTTTCGACCATTTAGATGCCTTTGACCATTTATTGCTGGTCGCAGTAAGGTGCCGCAGGTCTCTGCCATTTAAAACAGCAGAGACCTGCCTGCCATGACGCCAGCTGCACGTGCAAGTAGGCACCATGTTTGAAGTTAAATAACAGGAATAGCTCACTCTTCAGCAAATCTGGACCAGGTGCTCTAGGCCAGAAAACTGTATCACCCGTACAGGAAAAAATGTTAAAAGATAGATATATAGACTGGACTGGCACTCTGTATGTAAGAAACAATGGATGGAATGTACTATGAAATAGTATAAAATACAATGTAGAGTGATCACACAATTTATTCAAATAATAATGATAAAATCAAATAATGTGACAATAATTAATAAAAATAAACGCTGCGCAGCAAGATAAGATAGAATTTACAATCATAAAACTGATAGATCCTTAAAACCAAAATAGCTGCGTATATAAGCCTTGATAGTAAAACAAATGAGTAGATGCTGTGTCTTCTCTTTTGAATGAGCAGAAAAAGTCACGTTAAGGGGACAGTAGTGAGTAATGTCTGTACTCAGGAAGGGGCTTTGAGGAAAGCAGATTCCCAAAAATAGCTTTTCGTTCGGTATAAAATAAGGTGCTGTGTGCTGTAAGGTTAAAAGTTCGTCTTACCTTAGCCCCAGGTGTTCGAGGTAAGGGTAGGTATCATATACCTGATGGTGTGCAGTCCTTTCCCATATATCTCGGCAGACGCCGAGGTAGCGTGGTCGGTGGTATACTTCTGGTTGAATCCACAGCAGGGTATCGTAGAGGCTGATGGCCGGACTGTTGGTATCCCAGAACGCCGCGTCTCACGTGGTGTGTGATGTACCTCCCGTCCGTGACTGTGTTCAGGTATCGCGATAGCTGTGATCGATCGATACTTCAACAGAGAAATTTTCTTACTGGAGCGCTCCAATTTTTAATGAAAAAGTCACAGACTTTGTGTCATCTGTAAGCAGGCCTTTAGGTGAGATGGGAGCTATCAGCTGTTTTTACGCCAAACGCGTTTCGGGGACCTCTTTCGCTTAATTAGATTTAAAAATAACCAAAAAGGAAGATAAATATGTATGTTGCACTTTTCAGAAAACAACTGCGAAAAATGGTTACATACTATACTCTAGTTGCCATTTGCCCCAATGGTTGATAAATGTTCCCTTTGGACAATTTCGCCGTCTAAAAAGAAATTGTACTGAAGAATCACAATATCAGAAGGAAGCCGAGTTACTAAAAAATAAATTTATAGAGAGAAAATATCCCACACATATTTTAGAAACGGCATCCCAGAAAGTAAATGAAATATCTAGAGAAACTTTCTTTATAAATAATTCTGAAGAAAGCACAAATAATACAAAAAGTCAGAAACAAACTGACTACAGAATTATATTACCATTTTCTACTCAACACAAAAATATCGAACGAATTATCAATAAATATTGGCATTTACTAACACAAGATAAGATAATTGGCCCACTATTACCAAAAAAAGCACAGATCACCTACAGTGGAGGAAATAATTATTTGACCCCTCACTGATTTTGTAAGTTTGTCCAATGACAAAGAAATGAAAAGTCTCAGAACAGTATCATTTCAATGGTAGGTTTATTGTAACAGTGGCAGATAGCACATCAAAAGGAAAATCGAAAAAATAACTTTAAATAAAAGATAGCAACTGATTTGCATTTCATTGAGTGAAATAAGTATTTGAACCCCTACCAACCATTAAGAGTTCTGGCTCCCACAGAGTGGTTAGACACTTCTACTCAATTAGTCACCCTCATTAAGGACACCTGTCTTAACTAGTCACCTGTATAAAAGACACCTGTCCACAGAATCAATCAATCAAGCAGACTCCAAACTCTCCAACATGGGAAAGACCAAAGAGCTGTCCAAGGATGTCAGAGACAAAATTGTAGACCTGCACAAGGCTGGAATGGGCTACAAAACCATTAGCAAGAAGCTGGGAGAGAAGGTGACAACTGTTGGTGCGATTGTTCGAAAATGGAAGGAGCACAAAATGACCATCAATCGACCTCGCTCTGGGGCTCCACGCAAGATCTCACCTCGTGGGGTGTCAATGGTTCTGAGAAAGGTGAAAAAGCATCCTAGAACTACACGGGAGGAGTTAGTTAATGACCTCAAATTAGCAGGGACCACAGTCACCAAGAAAACCATTGGAAACACATTACACCGCAATGGATTAAAATCCTGCAGGGCTCGCAAGGTCCCCCTGCTCAGGAAGGCACATGTGCAGGCCCGTCTGAAGTTTGCCAATGAACACCTGAATGATTCAGAGAGTGACTGGGAGAAGGTGCTGTGGTCTGATGAGACTAAAATAGAGCTCTTTGGCATTAACTCAACTCGCTGTGTTTGGAGGAAGAAAAATGCTGCCTATGACCCCCAAAACACCGTCCCCACCGTCAAGCATGGGGGTGGAAACATTTTGCTTTGGGGGTGTTTTTCTGCTAAGGGCACAGGACAACTTATTCGCATAAACGGGAAAATGGACGGAGCCATGTATCGTGAAATCCTGAGCGACAACCTCCTTCCCTCTGCCAGGAAACTGAAAATGGGTCGTGGATGGGTGTTCCAGCACGACAATGACCCAAAACATACAGCAAAGGCAACAAAGGAGTGGCTCAAGAAGAAGCACATTAAGGTCATGGAGTGGCCTAGTCAGTCTCCGGACCTTAATCCAATCGAAAACCTATGGAGGGAGCTCAAGCTCAGAGTTGCACAGAGACAGCCTCGAAACCTTAGGGATTTAGAGATGATCTGCAAAGAGGAGTGGACCAACATTCCTCCTAAAATGTGCGCAAACTTGGTCATCAATTACAAGAAACGTTTGACCTCTGTGCTTGCAAACAAGGGTTTTTCCACCAAGTATTAAGTCTTTTTTTGTTAGAGGGTTCAAATACTTATTTCACTCAATGAAATGCAAATCAGTTGCTATCTTTTATTTAAAGTTATTTTTTCGATTTTCCTTTTGATGTGCTATCTGCCACTGTTACAATAAACCTACCATTGAAATGATACTGTTCTGAGACTTTTCATTTCTTTGTCATTGGACAAACTTACAAAATCAGTGAGGGGTCAAATAATTATTTCCTCCACTGTATACACGGGCACAAAATTTAGGTTTAAAAATTGCTCCCTCAATAAAACATAACCCCAAAAAACCTTCGTCAATTAAAAACTGGATGAGTTTGAAGGGATTTTATAGGTGCGGTAAATGTCAAGGATGCAAAACTACAAAATTTCCCAAAAGAACAACTGAAATTAAATCATTTCAAAATAACTTCTCTATGACTATTAAAAACTTCCTCAGTTGTGATTCTTCTAGCGTAGTATACCTAATCCAATGTCCGTGTGGGAAACAATACATTGGTAGGACGAAACGATGTTTAAAAACAAGAATAAGCGAACATCTACGCAATATTAAAAATGGTTATATGAAACACGCATTATCGAAACATTTTAAAGAAGTCCATAACAAAGACCCAAGGGGCATGTCCTTTATGGCACTACAAAAAATTGACACACATTGGCGAGGAGGCAAACATATAGACAAGATGTCTAGAGCCGAATCAAGAATGATATTTGATTTCGGAAGTTTGATTCCGATGGGTCTAAATGCAGATCTAGAAATATTCGGCTTTTTATAGAGTTATGGGCTGCATGTCCGCTCTCCGACAGAGAGCCCCATGTCAGGCTGTCTATCAGCACTGGGTCTCCCCCTCTGAGGCAGACATGCATCCCTATATCATCACATAACCTTTTCACCATTTTATCATTACTATTCCATCATCCTGCAGTATTTTACTATGTAACAAAATGTTTTTTTATATATTTTAATATTTTATATGTATTATATATTCATTGTTTTAGCCATTATTTACGTATTTGTATTAAACCAAATAAGCTGCAACACTCAATTTTTATTGGGTGAATTAAGCCAGATATCTTAAATGATATATCAAGAAAACGCAACAGTAGCAAAAATGACGCATCGAAATTGCATAAAAAATTCTTGCACATTTGATCGGACATTTACTGAGAACTTTGAATCCAGGTCCGGATTTTGCATCCCTCTAATGGACCTATTTAAATCCAATCGAAAATTGGGAGATCAGCTGCCACTGAAGAAGGGGAAAGAGGTCCCCGAAACGCGTTTGGCGTAAAAACAGCTGATAGCTCCCATCTCACCTAAAGGCCTGCTTACAGATGACACAAAGTCTGTGACTTTTTCATTAAAAATTGGAGCGCTCCAGTAAGAAAATTTCTCTGTTGAAGTATCGATCGATCACAGCTATCGCGATACCTGAACACAGTCACGGACGGGAGGTACATCACACACCACGTGAGACGCGGCGTTCTGGGATACCAACAGTCCGGCCATCAGCCTCTACGATACCCTGCTGTGGATTCAACCAGAAGTATACCACCGACCACGCTACCTCGGCGTCTGCCGAGATATATGGGAAAGGACTGCACACCATCAGGTATATGATACCTACCCTTACCTCGAACACCTGGGGCTAAGGTAAGACGAACTTTTAACCTTACAGCACACAGCACCTTATTTTATACCGAACGAAAAGCTATTTTTGGGAATCTGCTTTCCTCAAAGCCCCTTCCTGAGTACAGACATTACTCACTACTGTCCCCTTAACGTGACTTTTTCTGCTCATTCAAAAGAGAAGACACAGCATCTACTCATTTGTTTTACTATCAAGGCTTATATACGCAGCTATTTTGGTTTTAAGGATCTATCAGTTTTATGATTGTAAATTCTATCTTATCTTGCTGCGCAGCGTTTATTTTTATTAATTATTGTCACATTATTTGATTTTATCATTATTATTTGAATAAATTGTGTGATCACTCTACATTGTATTTTATACTATTTCATAGTACATTCCATCCATTGTTTCTTACATACAGAGTGCCAGTCCAGTCTATATATCTATCTTTTAGGCACCATGTTTGCCTATCGCTCCAGCGCCGTAGTGAAAGGGCTAAATGCAAATTTTTTTTTACGAAACAACTCCTTCACGACCTCCAGCGTACATGTACGGCGGTAGTCGTATCTTTAAACATGCCGCCCGCACGTGCAGTGGGCGCTATAGCCGCCGGGTTTCCGCTTTTTAAAACAGCAGAGACGGATCAGTTTTTTTCTCAAACTATACAAGTGTGGTATCGTAATTGTACTGACCTGGAGAATGAAGATAACCGGTCAATTTTACCGCATCATGAATGGTGTAAAAAAATTAAAATACCTGTCAAAATTGCATTTTTCCCCAATTCCATCCCATTTGAATTTTTTTCCCACTTCCCACTATATTGTATGCAACAGTAAATGGTGCCATTAGAAAGTACAACTTGTCCTGCAAAAAAAAAAGCCCTCATAAAGCTATGTGAACGAAAAAAAAAAAAAAAAAAAAGTTAGGACTCCGGGAAGGCGGGGAGTGAAAAACAAAAATCCTCTAACAGTTAAAACAAGATATTGAAACATTCTCCTTTATTTTGTTTGTTCTGTATATGATTATGTCAGTCATCTTCCCTGAGCTGCGCCTTTGCCCTCAACAGCAGTTCAGAAATATGTTTTACTTCACATTAACATAGCGAGTTTCACGTGCTGGTACCTTCCGACGACAACCCCTGCAGTGAAAACTGACCCACTAATCAATTTTTGGGAGATCGCTTTTTAGGTTCTAGCTTTTATCAATTTTTTTTTTTTTTATCAACCACGGGAAACAATTGTCTGGAAAGGACTTATTGACTTGTATGGTTTTTAAAGCTACTCTATGACTTGTTCAGAAGTAACTGTGCAGAGAGGGAGAGGCGGGAAGCTGTGACCATCACTATTTGTCACTAGTGCAATCCTATACAGGAAACATGTTACATTTCATTGAAATGCTGCCAAGGATAATAATGAGCTGACTGCTGGAAAGTGATCTGTACAGAACAGAAAGTGCTTGCCTATTATTATGAGGCTCAGTGTTAAAAAGTCAGTAATGTATTAAAAAAGTGACATGGAAAATGAAAAAAATGAAAAAAAAATTTAAAAAAAAAAATCATCATCAGCTTGAACATAAAAACTTGATTTAGGCCATTTTATGACAATACAAAATATCAATCTTTATCCAACAGGAATGTGTGTAGCTTGCATATTTTGGGTCATTCACCTGCTCTGCATCATTTCGATAAATGTTACTTTCCTCTTGTGATGATAGAGGCCTGCTCTCTGAGTGACATATAATCACATGTACTATGGATTTAAAAAAATAACGGTATATCTAAACACGTATCTACATGTATATATGGCAGGTTGATCACCACTAATATCTGGCCTATATAACAAGGAAATGTCAACATTTTGATTCTAATTCAGATTCTCATTTTGTCATTTGATTCCAAGCGGTAATAAAACGAGTAGAAGTCCTGCATGTCCACTGACCTACTACATCGTTGGGACAGGTTGTGTCCTTTTATGGAGTAATTAAAAGAAACTTTTTTCTACTTAGCAGAGCTGCGAGCAGCTATGTATGTAACAATTTAAATGTATTATATATTTAAGAACCTTTACTATTTGATGTAACCCAATTTCAAGAGAAAAGAATGGCAAAAGCAAGTGATAAAGATGATACTTGTGAAGCCTCCATACTGCACTGAAGAAACATTGCACAGACACCAGCGAGACATGCAATGCAACAACAATGCACCACGGTGACACCAATTAGACCTCCCTCATCTGCTTTCAAGCTGTTAATAGATATTAGGGATAAAAAGGCTTTTCTGAAACACGAGAGCTCATACATATAAAACTATACAACTGAAAAGTGTCCACATCATCACATTGTACCCGATAATCACCTTGTTGAGATCATTATTGCAGGAGCTGTTCATATTCAGACCATTCCACAAAAAGGCGCTGGCTTTCTCGCACTGATTGAACGAATTTTGTGAACTTTCACTCTTCCCAGACAAGGACATATGCAAGGCTCTGCACATGTGAATGACAGCTTTCACTAAGGGGTTCCTAAATAACAAAAAAAAAAAAAAAAAAAAAAAAAAAAAAAAAAAAGAACAGTTTTATAAGGCCTGTTTCACACTTTCGTTCTGATTTCCAGTTTTGAGATCCGGCAGAGGATCTCAAAACCAGACCAAGACAGTTCCATTTCACGCCAACACATCCGGATGCTTCCGGTCCGTTAGGATGCGGTTGTGCTACATTGAAACGGAACAAACCGGATCTGGCACTAAAATCATAAGTCAATGTGTCGCAGCGGTCGCCAGCATGTGGAGCTGCACCAAATCAGGGGCAAATAGATTTTATATGTGATGTGAACAAGTGTCGATCTTGTAAGTAAAATAAAATACGTAGTGTTTCAATAACCCGTGGGTATTGCACTATGTCGAGTTCCTGTGATTGCTGGTGGATGTTGAGACCGAGGAGCTGAAATTGTTTTGAAGTGAGATAAAATCGTCTTGTGGAAGTGTTGCTGTGTGTTAACTGTTCCTTACTGATGAAGTTCAAGCGCGGACCCTGAATTGCAGTTTATTCTTTACCAAATCAGAACAGGGACCCACTCATAAGAGGCCACTTTGACGTGGTGAGTGGGCCTATGCATTTTGATCAGAATGCATTAGTGCCTCCATGGAGAGGTTTGTAAATTATGCTGAGAAGCAATAAATCAATGACTGGCATTTAGCTGTCCGAATGCCTACGCTGCATCAGCAATATAACCAACTGACAGGCTGCAAATCTGTACAGAAAATTTCTGCACCATATAGTGGAGATTTTCAAAATGTACGGATTTAAAAAAAAAAAAAATCTGCACATACTAGGTAACATGTGAATTTACACCGATTATATGCAAACACTAATATACATGCTATTGTTAACAGCATAAGTGAAAGGGACTGTCCAGGTTCAGAGCAAAGGCATTTTCTGGAGATTCGAGGTAAAGGTGACAATCTTTACCCCCACCTAGTAGTGAACCCGGTGACATCGCCGGCACTAATGGACAGGTTTTAGCGCTGCCATAGCCTGTAAAACGGCTAGCGCAGCGATAAAGCCGGCTCAGTTACCAGCAACGCTGCTAGGCAGAAGCCTCCACCTAGCAGTGTAATAATATAAAACAAAAAAGCCCTTGCCCTGCGCGATCCAGAGCAGGGCAAGGGAGCATGAAATGCTCATATTAGGGGGGCCATAGGGGTGAAAATGGGGATATGTATGGGTTCAGCTGTGAACCTGGACAACCCCTTTAAGTGGTTATTAGTGAAAGACTTACTCAGTATCCAGCATCTTAGGTATCCGCTCTACATCCAAATAATGGGATTTCTCTAAAGTATCATCGCCCTGCAGCCAGCCAACAGCCATTGAGGCCACAGAGTGCCACCAGCGACAGATGGGATCTGAACCTAAAAATTATAAATTATTATAATTCATTCACAATTATAATTATTATAATTAATTGTATACACAAGAGAATGAAAGAGGACTCTAAAGGAATTACCAATGTGGATTTATTCACCCACTGTTACAAGGCAACATTACAGCTCCTCTATAGAGCTGTGCTCGTTAATATAAATAAGCTCATAGATCATCATTAAACAGGTTTTCTGAGATTTTAATACTGATGACCTATCCTCTACTTGGTGAGCATGGAGAAGGCTGTCGCACTCACAGGAGGGCCGCTGCCTTCTCAAACTGCTGATCAGCGGGTGTCAGACCCCCACTGATCAGATACTGACGACCTATCCAGAGGATAGGTCATCAGTATTAAATTCTTGGAAACCCCTTTAAATAGCATCAAATAGAATACAACTAGATTACAATACATCACATTCAAAACAATTCACCTGAGCATTGCAAATAGTGACAGATGCATACAAAATATATCAGAGCACAGTAGATAAGAGATTCCATTATATAAAATACATTAATCAAGAGTAAGTGAAACAGGTGATTAAAACTGAAGAGTATAACAGTAAGGGCCCATTCACATGACCATATGGTCGCCGTCCCTGTGTTGCGGACCACAAAATACGGACACTGGACATGTGAACTCTGCATCACAGATGCGGAACCATTGACTTCAATGGGTCCGCAATTCAAATGATACAGCAAAAGATAGGACATATTCTATCTTTTGCGGTGCAGAGGCACAGATACAAAAGCTCACGGAAAGGCTTCCAAATGTTTCCATTCAGTGCCTCTGCACCGCAAAAGATAGGACATGTCCTTTCTTTTGCCATATCTTGCGGATCGTGGACCCATTGAAGTCAATGGGTCCACATTCGCGATGAGTTCACATGGCCGGTGCTCATGTTTTGCTGTCCGCAACACGGCATAGCAATCATACAATCGTCTGAATGGGTCCTAATCCAGGAGACTGCGTAGGTGTCCAGCTCCGTCTCAGTTTAGGTTTATGGGACCACAGAGAGGTGAGCTTTTGAGATCTGTTCCCATTGTGCGGTTCTGCATGGTGGCTGATGTGACGCTAAGCCTGTGGGTTGGTGGGGCTCAGTGCTGTGGGGGCTTAGCCTGATAGCAGGCATGTGGTTGGGCTCCTGGGTCTTGCAACCAGCAGATTCTGTTTTGTGGCAGCGGTCACCACCATGAAGAGCTGCACCAAAGCAGAATAGGGACCCACTCATAAGAGGCCACCTTAACGTGGTGAGTGGGCATATGAATTTTGATAAAAATTTATACAAAGTGATTCCATGGGGATGTTTGCAAATTATGCAGAGAAGCAATAGATGAATGTATGGCATTTGAATGTCCGATCTATGCCTTTTTTTCTACAGATTAGCAGGTTTAATCGCAGAAAACTGTACGGACAAGGGTGAAATGTATGATCACTAGAGGGACCCCCACTGTTTACATAGACTCCTTTGACTTCTATGGGACTAACATTGATAGCCAGATGTGATTGGAGAAGTGGTAAAGCATGCAGGTGGGGGTCCCAGAGGTCTGACCCCAGGTGATCACATATTTATCACTTATGCTCTGGATCGGGAAACCCCTTTAACAACTTATTTTTCAATTATGTAACTGTGCACTGAGAACATCATAAAACTGATACATTATACTAGTACTGATGTGTAATATCTCATGCAGGAATAAAGGATTTTTGTTGAAAAGCCGAAATGTTAAAATAAAATTCTGGAGTGTGGCTTTTGTCAATGGAAAAGAGTAGTGAAAATACGAAGTAGACAAAACGTATTTAACATGTCTACGTTTACTTACTAGTAGAGGTCAACATGCAGGATGAACCCCCAATGGGGAGGGCACTGACCCCGCTTACAGAATCCGCAAAGATATTTAAAAGTTTCAGATACTCTTGAGCTTTGGAAAACTCGCTGCAAAACAGCAAAACATGTTACATGTAAAACAAACTTAAGTCTTTATAAAATTGAAGAAAACAATGAAGTGGATTCCATTTTAATTCTCTATTATGTCTATAAAATATATCTGTAAAGACTAAATCAAGGCAACTGGACGTACTGTAGACGTCCAGTTGCCTTGATTTATTCTTTACAGATATATACCATGAACTGGAAAAATGAGAACCTTCACAGACATATGTCTATAAAAGTTTAAGAAATTGGATGCTTAGGGTTTGCTATACAGTTCACACAGCCCAAAAAAACGCAACAACCAACAACTAATAAAATATTTTTTCCCCCCACATTTCCCCCCCAAAAATTAAATGCTAAGCAACAAGTCCCAAATGTTTGGATAAGACATGCTATTATTGAGCAAAAGTAAAAAAAAAATAATAATAATAATATACATATTTGGCATCTATGTAATTGTACTGACCCATAGCATAAAAGCAACATGCTAGATATGCTGCACGGTGAACAATGTAAATTTTAAGTACAAAAATAGAATAGCCTTTTTTCCCTTTACCACCTCAAAAAAAAGTTGTTCTAAGTTAAATCAATAGTAAGTTATATTTAAGTGTCAAAAAGATAAAATAAAATAAAAATCACATCTGTTTTGCAAAAGACAAGCTTTCATGTGGCTAGATTGACAGAATGTTCCGTTCATTGGGGGACACAGGCTTGACCATGGTTATAGCTGTTGCCACTAGGAGGCGGACACTAATGGATGGAAAGGGGGAGCAGCATGCGCAACCCTCTGCAGAAAAGTTAGAACCGCCGAAAGCGAAGCCAAATTCCGCTGAAAAAGAATAGAGCTGAAACTTGCCCTTTGAGGGAGCTGAGAGCCAGCCCCAAGTCCATGCCCGACTGCAGGAAAGATAAGAGCCAGAGGGACCTCAGTACATTAGGGGAGATGCTGTGTAGGATGGGGGTGTTCAGTGTATGATGGGAGTGCTCAGTGTATGAGGGAAGATACTGTGGAGGATGGGGATGCACAGTGTATGAGGGGAGATGTTGTGGAGGATAGGGGTGCTCCGTGTATGAGGGGAGATGTTGTGGAGGATAGGGGTGCTCAGTGTATAAGGCGTCTGGAGGAGAAGCAGAGAGGGGAGTATACACCATATATATATATATTTTTATATATTTTTTTCCCCCTAGTCTGATGGCTGCATTTTGGGATCTTATGTGGGCTCTATGTTAAGAAGGGTTTATCCAGCCACGTAAAATTAATTTTCTAAAACGGATTTAAAATGTGATACATCTCTGATCCCTGCCGCATTCCCTCCATTACTTCCCGTGTCTTCGCTGGTCTATGTATTTCTATGTCCCCCTCCACTGAGGCATGAGACCACTGCAGCCAGTAATTGAGAAGTGAGTGGTGGGATCAAAAAAGTTTCACTACTTTTATTATTTTATCATGTTCTCAGCAGTTTTAAAAGTAAACTAATGTAGGCATATGGGGCAGCACTGGGCATAGTATTGGTGGACTCTACAGGGTGGCAGTGTTAAAAGGGGCAACTATATAGGGAGGTTATTTGCTATAAAGGGTCTGGGTGGACTGCAGAAACAACAAGCCAAAGTCAAAAGGTATAAGCTGAATTTCCTGGTCCCTAATGCAAAATCGGTAACAGACCTCCTCTACCCTGTGCCATTTATTAATACTGGTGTCTTTATGTGGCAGAGGGGGCTGCGCACCATTGGCCGAAGATGTGTGCGCATTCTGGAAACAAACTGAAAAGAAAAGGAAAGTGAACAAAATGAGATCGGTGGAGACTTTAAACGTGAATGGGGGTGAGGGGGTGCACTATTGTATTGTTCGCCCTGTTGGCAAAATTCCCTAGAAACTGCCCTGGGTTAGCCCCTGTAAGAAGGGACAAACAACTCTTACCCATCCTGTGTCACTCCAAACAGCAAGACCAGAAGATCCTTGTCAGCATCCCTCCAGGTGCCTTTAAAAACCAGATGTCAGCGTGGGAGCTGGAAGAACCCATGCCCTGCCCCCAAAATGACTCCGGCCCTCAGCGCCAGCCCACCAGCCTCCGTCACCTCCGCCCCGCGGAACATATCACCACATCCCCGGCCGACCCTAGATGCTGGCCTGGGAATATGCCGCCCCCGACAGCAGCAACAGAGTACTGGAAGGAGGGGGCACTTTGGGGCCAATTTCTCTTTTTTTTTTTTTTTTTCAAATACTCACCTGTCTGGCATCTTTTGCCCCCCTGGCTCCAGCCGGGTCACCACCTTCGGTGTGCGGCCCCTTGGGGAGGGATGCTACACTGGAACAGAGGGGACTTGCGGTTGACGGCTGTGGTGATCCGAACGCTGGCGGGAAACAGAGGCTTTGAACCTCTGGTCCTTCTTTGCTTCTGGAGAACGGGAAAGAGCAGGGGGCTTGGGGGGACCCCCTGATCTCCCGTGTGGGAGTGCAGGCAGTTTTTAGGACTGCCTGAAACTCCCGCTAGAAAAAAAAAAATACAAAAACCAGCAGACAGCAAGCTAAAACTGATTTAGCTTAGTCCCTGTAGGAAGGGTATAGCTGAAGGGGAGGAGCTTACACTTTGTGCTTAGTGTCCGCCTCCTAGCGGCAACATCTATACACATGGTCAAGCCTGTGTCCCCCAATGATACGGATGGAAAAATATAGGTATTTTAGGGGTTAAAGTTATCCCAGGGGTATAAAGTTCCAACCACTGTAACCCCCCATCAATCCAGAGAATTGGGTTCCTGTTCTCATGGAGCAATAGGTCGAGCAGGGGGGGGGGGAAGAAAACAGAGATTAAAATAAGGAATCCTCCTTAAATAGGGAAAAAGCTACCAACATTTTATTTTTAAGCCATATCGTCCTGCCCTAATGCAAAGTTTATTGAAAATGCAGTGACCACTGAATGATTCCTACCAGCTTTCGTCTTCCATCGACACTCTGCTGGCTTCTGGCTTGGCAAGAGCATACAACGCTTTCTCCAGCAAAGATTCACAAAATGCCCGATGGATTTGAGCAATGGGGTCAGCTGCAAGAGGAACATGAACATGGAGTGGTTTTAGAATGACTTACTTTTAATATAATAAGGGAAAGATGTCAAATCTGTGGTTAACCCTCTCCTACCTGGATTTCTGGAAGAGCTGTAAATAGACTCTTTTGATGCAGTCTTCACAGTCCAATTAGAATTGATGAAAAAGTGTTTGCCCAGCGGGTGCAGCAGCCAACGTAATGATTCAGGTACAGAATCTGTGTCACTGGAGGAGCTGCTACTTTGGGCACACCCGAGGAAATAGGCCTAAAATAATAAAGTCACATGAAAGTGCAATCATTTCAGTTTTTACTGTTTAGCGATGTTGAAAATTAATCCATAATGCAATGCATGAGAAAACGGGGTGCTCACACTTTAATATAAACCTTACTGAATTTTTCCTGATGAGATTGTTAAGGAACAAGCAGGTACTGCACGTTTAAAGGGGTTGTAAGTTAAAAGTGTGACAATGGCGGGCAACGAGATAAAGTTATAATTAGACTAGATCCTGCGCCTCCCTTCTAGTTCAAGTGCTGTTGGTCTAGCTGGTGGGCCCCCATCCATGCAGCAGCATTGGCTGTCGCCATGCTGCACCCAATAGTGTAGGGATCCACTTGAAAGAGGTTGCTGTGATTTTACCAAGTGGGTTTATACATTTTGATGAACACATATACTAGATTGTAGGCATGTGCACTACATGCCCTTTTTCACATGTGTGGCCTACTTAATATTATTATATAAAAGGTACAGAAATAAATTGCTATCAACTAAAGTTTCAAAGATTTAAGATTTCAAAGTTTAATTTATTTGCTCCTCCAATACTGAACCACAGAAGAAAATCAGAAACAATTTATATCAATGAATCATAAGACATGATACAACATCATCTTACGGATAGTGTCATCTCCGGCTCTCAAAATGGCAAAAAAAATCTGATTTGGAAGGGCATAGATTTAAACTGTTTCCATTCCAAAGCATATTTGCTGTAAATCTGAACAATGGAAGTAACACTGATTATTTGGCTGAACTTACCGACAGAAAAGAGAATTTCCCCGAGAAGGTTATCTTCATCTGCACAGCCGTGGTTAGGTGGATTTCTGCTAGTAAGGTTGGTGAGATCTTGTCACCAGCACATTCAGCTAGGTTTACTGCACATAGAGAGAGATTTAAGCCCGAACAACACCAACTTGACGGCAGCTTTCCTAAAATCAAGAAATGCAAAGGTCAATAAGGAAAGTAAGAGTTGTCTAATTTGTAAGTTAATTCATTGGGTATCTAGGAGAATACCTGTCAAATGTAGCTGGTGCAACTTGTGATACACAAGGGCAGCATCTCGGGCGCTGGTAGTGGCTTCATCCTGGAATTCTGCTTTCTTATAGTGGCCGGGGGTACGTTTGAGTAACCAACGTACCAGGCTTATCTTCTGGAGACTACAACGGATAACGTTCCAGGATAGGCTACATGCAAGGTCGAAGCGGGAAGCAGGAAGAGATCGGCCCAATACACACAAGCAAGTCTGTAAATTCACTGCCGCTGCTCCAAAATCTCCCTATGTGTTAAAGGAATTACAATTTGAATTTCCACACTCGCACAGATGATCATCACAGATGGAGCTTCTTTACTATAAATGCTGTGAGACTACGGAAAGCTCCGTCAGAGCATCTTGTAATAGTTAGTCATCAGAAGACATTATATTAGGGCTGCAGAACACGAATATTTTAGCAATCGAGTATTCTATTGATTATATTTCTCAATTCATTGAGTAATCTAATAAGAAAAACCTACTTAAAATAACGTACGTAATTAGGCATGTATAAAGTTATTGGTTTGAAGGGGTTAATGGAAACACCTTGGCATTAGGCATGTCTAAAGTTATTGGTTTGAAGGGGTTAATGGAAACACCTTGGCATTAGGTATGTATAGTTATTGGTTTGGAGGGGTTAATGGAAGCACCTTGGCATTAGGCATGTCTAAAGTTATTGGTTTGAAGGGGTTAATGGAAACACCTTGGCATTAGGTATGTATAAAGTTATTAATCCCTTCAAACCAATAACTTTATACATGCCCGCTGGGTTTGGAGGGGTTAATGAAAGCACCTTGGTATTAGGCATGTATAAAGTTATTGGTTTGTAGGGGTTAATGAAAGCACCTTGGAGGTGCCTTCATTAACCCCTCTCTAAACCAATAACTTTATACATGCCAAGGTGGTGCCTGCAGCCTCCATTAACCACTCTCTCTCCAGCTGCCTTTCATTTCAATATGAATTTACAGTGACTCAGTGCCCCCGATTCCCCCCTGGCGTGCCTCAAGTGCTGTTAACTTAAATTACCTAATGGCACTGGCACTAGTGAGGAGGGCACAGCCTCAGACACATGGGGTCCGAGACCGTCTTCATCCCAGCATGCACGGGGACCTTACGTGACGTCAGACACACATCGTTAGCCGGCGTGATGATGATGTATGAGCGCAACTGCGCATTACGCAAAGTCCTGCCTCTCTGGCCTCCGGAGGACACGGAAGCGGTGAGTGAGACGCTTAATTTCACTCCTGCTCTGTTATCATGTGATGTAACGATTACTCGATGCAGGGAAACTTTTTGACTCGATTTAATCGAGTTATTCGAATAATCGTTTCAGCCCTACATTATATTACAAATGAAAAGTATAGCCACTGATCCAAGTTTTCTTTATGACTGCAGGCAATTGGCAGCTGCCTCATAAAGGTTGCTTTGCCTTCTTCTGGATCAACACCTATGATTAAAGTAACTGATCGGAAACATGCCTCTATTAGCCGTAGATGTCTGGTTTCTTATCTCACTGGTGGTAAATATACATTAAGCTATGCAGTGTATGCATATATAACCCAAGAAAAGAGAGAAGATAAATTACCCGAGCAAGATCCAGGTCAGCTTGCTTGCGGTGCCTCCAGAATTTTACAGAGGAGCGCGAGTGTAACCGGGTCACTGGCTCTCCATGGATCAACAGTTTCATGAAGACACTGAGAACAATCACCCCATTTACCAGCCAAAGAATTAATGTAGGGATAAGCCAGTCAATCCAGCTCCCAGAAAGACCTGCATTCCAATTAGAGATGTGATATTATTAGCATACAGTACATAATTGGTCACGGAACAACTGTGTCCACTCGAGTTCCCTTTCAATGTACTATTTACCCAATTAAAAAGGAGCAAAATAACTTATAGGGGTATTCCAGGATTTCCAATTGACAGCCTATCCTCATGATAGCTTTTCCTCCAGAACTGCATAGCATCGTCCACTGTGTAGTGGACGGAGCTGGTTACTGTAGCTCTGCTCGTAGTGAAGTGAATGGGATCGATGCTACAGTAACCAGCTCCATGCAATATGAAATGG
The DNA here is from genome assembly GCF_014858855.1 of Bufo gargarizans. NCBI lineage: Eukaryota > Metazoa > Chordata > Amphibia > Anura > Bufonidae > Bufo > Bufo gargarizans. Next base: position 1,153,432 of record NC_058086.1, read on the forward strand.
ACAGAGCGGTGTAGTTATGCTGTTGGAGCTACTTGGTAACAGTTGATTGGGGGGGGTGGAGCATATCCCTGGGGTGGCCTGTCAAAAATAAAATTACAGTTTAAAACAACTGCCGTTCACATGTACTTTTAGGGCATATGGACATCACAGAAGGTTAGCCATTGAGCTGAATACCATCCACATTTACAGCATAAAGCCACATAAAAATTATCAAGAGGCTTCTGAATGTCTCATGAAAGGGATTTTTGTAGGCTCAGCCTTTGAGCTCATTCACACAACCATATGTATTTTGCAGTCCGCAAAATGAGGATGACATCTGTGTGACGTCCGTGTGGCATTCCTTTTCTTGCTTCTTCATTGACTTCAATGGGTCTGTCATCCGCATTTAGTGGCCAAGTATAGGACATGCTCTATCTTTTATAGAACAGACATACAGATACAGAAAGCACACGGAGTGCATGAAGAGGAGACGCGCTGTACCTGAAACGTCAATCCCCAGCATTGTTCTAGTTGTCCCATGCTGCATTGTTCTGTCTGAATGTTGGACATTTTCAGAGTGCAGTAACGACGTCAGAGGGTTAAACGTTAAGCAAAGGAACGTCATAGTGCAAAGAAGCATCCGTGATCGATCCATCATCCCAAGTCCTGTTGGTGAGTCCGGCTCATCCTTCACCTTCAAAACAGATATAACGTATGTAAGTTGGCAATAACTCATAGATGATAGCACAGTTATTATCAACTACAGTGGCAATGCATGGCACATTAAACCAACCTTAGAAAAGGGTAGAGAATAAAACTGAAGGCCAAATTGAAAACTATATTAAAGTTCAAGTACCTTCAGAAAGAAAGTTAAAGTGAACTCATCACAACCTCAATGCTGCCCTCACTGAGCGCAACTTAAAGGGAATGGATCATCAAAAAAAAATGACCAGTTTAAAGGGGTTATTCAATCCCTATAATGTCCCCCTTAATGCCGCTGCATCTCCCAGTCATGTGGATCAAAACATAGGGCGAGGAAGGGGGAGGCAAGTTCCCACTGCGGCCTGCTATTGGCTGCCCCTGTCGCCGGATGTTTTGATCCACGCAACAGGGAGATGCAGCGACAGCCATGTTGGCATCGGAAGCAACGTGAGTTCCGGGGAGCGGGGCAAGTATGACCAGTATGTGGGGCCTGGACATTAAAGGGATTGGATAACCCCTTTAAGTTTTTATGTTAACCTCTTCAGGACACATGACGTACCGGTACGTCATGATGCCCAGGTACTTAAGGACACATGACGTACCGGTACGTCATGTGTTGTTTCGATCACTGCCGCCCGGCTGGCAGTGATCGGAACAAGGTGCCTGCACAAATCATTGAGCAGGCACCTAGGCTAAATGCGCGGGGGGGTCCTGTGGCCCCCCCATGTCGGCGATCGCAACAAACCGCAGGTCAATTCAGACCTGCGGTTTGATGCGCTTTTTGCCGTTTCTGATCCCCACGGTCTCTGACCACGGGGATCAGAAACTTTACAATGCCCAGAATATATATGTTATTCCTCCCCCTGCACCCCTGAATGATATTATGTGGGCGGGTGGTGCAGGGGGAGGGTTGCGGGCGGTGCGGGAGGTGCGGCAGGCGGGATCGCGATCCCCCGCCCGCCTCCCATTGCGTAATCGTTGGTGTAGAGTGGGTATACCAGGGTGCTGGCACCCTAGTATAAACGGCTGACATCGTTGATGCGATGTCAGCCGTTTAACCCTTTCCATACAGCGGTCCGTACGGACCGCTGTATGGAAAAGGTTAACAGCGCAGGGAGCTCCCTCCCTCTCCGATCGGGGGGCTGCTGTGCCTTTGCAGCCCCCCGATGGGAGTGGGAGAGAGCCCCCAGACAGCCCCCCGACACCCCAGTCCTTACCCTTCCCCGTCTGCGAAGTTGTGGCAGACGGAGAAGGTTCCCATGGCAACAGGACGCCTGCTCAGGCGTCCTGCTGTCCGTGGTGCTGAACAGATCTGTGCTGAAGGCATAGATCTGTTCAGTGTAAGTAAAATACAGTGCAGTACCCTATATAGAGTACAGTACTGTATTATACAGACATCAGACCCACTGGATCTTCAAGAACCAAGTGGGTCTGGGTAAAAAAAAAAGTTAAAAAAAGGGAAAAAAAAGTAAAAATCAAAAAACACATTTATCACTGATTAAAAATGAAAAAAATTTAATTCCCTACACGTTTGGTATCGCTGCGTCCGTAACGACCTGATCTATAAAACGGTAATGTTACTTTACCCGAACGGTGAACGCCATAAAAATAAAAAATTAAAAACTATGATAAAATAGAAATTTTGCCCACCTTACTTCCCAAAAAAAGGTAATAAAAGTGATCTAAAAAGTCGCATGTACACCAAAATTGTAACAATCAAACCGTCATCTCATCCCGCAAAAAAATGAGAGTATACATATTGGGTATTGCCGCGTCCGTATGGACCGGCTCTATAAAAATATCACATGACCTAACCCCTCAGGTGACCACCGTAAAAAAATAAAAATAAAAACGGTGTAAAAAAAGCAATTTTTTGTCATCTTACATCACAAAAAGTGCAATAGCAAGCGATCAAAAAATCATATGCACCCCAAAATAGTGTCATCTCATCCCGCAAAAAATGAGACCCTACTCAAGATAATCGCCCAAAAACTGAAACAACTATGGCTCTTAGACTATGTAGACACTAAAACTTTTTTTGTTTTAAAAATGAAATCATTGTGTAAAACTTACATAAATAAAAAAAATTGTATACATATTATGTATCGCCGCGTCCGTGACAACCTGCTCTATAAAATTACCACAGTGGGAAAAATGGGTTAAAATGGAAAATAAGGCAAAAAAATGAAATTTTCAAATTTCATCCCCATTTGCCAATAACTCTTGTGCAACACCTAAAGGGTTAACGACGTATGTAAAATCAGTTTTGAATACCTTGAGGGGTGTAGTTTCTTAGATGGGGTCATTTTTGGGAGTTTTCTATTATCTAAGCCTCACAATATGACTTCAAACCTGAACTGGTCCATAAAAAGTGGGATTTTGAAGATTTCTGAAAATTTTCAAAATTTGCTTCTAAACTTCTAAGCCTTGTAACATCCCCAAAAAATAAAATATCATTCCCAAAATGCTACAAACATGAAGTAGACATATGGGGAATGTAAAATCATCACAATTTTTGGGGGTATTACTATGTATTACAGAAGTAGAGAAACTGAAACTTTGAAATTTGCAAATTTTTGAGATTTTTTGGTAAATTAGGTATTATTTTGTGCAAAAAAAATAATTTTTTGGACTTCATTTTACCAGTGTCATGAAGTACAATATGTGACGAAAAAACTATCTCAGAACGGCCTGGATAAGTCAAAGCGTTTTAAAGTTATCAGCACTTAAAGTGACACTGGTCAGATTTGCAAAAAATGGCCTGGTCCTAAGGTGTAAAAAGGCTGTGTCCCTAAGGGGTTAAAACACTTTTTTTTTTTTTTTTTTAATCCAAACATTCTGCAGTTTTTGCACGGACCACTAAGGCTAATAATAGGTGCACACTTGCTTGCCTGGTACAGAAAACTTTTCATCATTATCCTCACAGCCAGGATTACAATAATAGAGGACACCTCTACAGATAGGCAAGTCTTTCCTTGAACCATGAACTCTGCACAGGGTGCACCTACCCAGCAATGATTGACAGTTTCCTGAGACAGGTGGTTCTGAGACATATATACTCATGGATGGGGGAAGTCATTTTCCTGGAAGGGTCTCTTTGAAAAAAAATCTCTCACACACATCCCAAATATTAATTTAAAGCATCTCAACCAGACAACTGACATACACTACAAGGATTTCACCTTTTCGTCGTCTAACAGGGGGCTCCCTGGCTCTGAATCCACAGAATAAGGAGAGAAGACAGGGGAAGATCCAGAATCCGATGCTGGAGGAGACATCATTAGAATATTTTGGTTGAATTCATCCATCTTCATTTCCATGCTGGTGTCCACCAAACTGCTCAAATCAATGCCCTTCAGATATTCTGTAAAATAACGATTGAGATTTAGGGAAATAGTAAAGTTCTGGCTTTTGTCTCCCTCAACTGGAGATTCCATTATCAGCATATGCACTTCTTTTTATCAAATGTTGACTGAGAGAATATGCAAATAGAATGAGCTTATCCAGCAATAACTTATCTGTTCAGCTGTTATTTAATGGACAAGCAGTGCAAAGAAGCTAATAAAAGACCGTAAAATCACTTATCAGGACTAGATTACCCTTTGATCATCCTAACATACAACTGATTATGCTTGGAAAAAAGGAATGGGAGAGAGTATTCCTAGGAACACCCGTCAATGACTTGATGAAAGAAAACGCACATTCATTGGCAAAAAGCACAACTGCTTTGGACACCTAAATCATCATTTCTGGGCAGCAAATCGCCTTAAAAAGTGTAAAAAGCAATCTGCTGCCCGGAAACAATTATTCTCTATGGGGATGAGCGATCGTAGCAATAATTGCCTTTCCCCATACAAAAGAGGTGATTGCTGCATGTAAATGCAGCTCTCTTTTCATCTGACAAGCAGGCAATCCGGTTCATTCCCAATAACTGGCTGCGGAGTCTGCCTGTGTATAGGGGCCTTAAAGAGGTTCTCCGCTTTTGCTATATTAATAATAGGTCATCAAGGTCAGATCGGCAGGGGCCTGACTGCCAGCACCCCCGCGGTTCAGCTGTTTGAAAATAAATCAATTCACTTCAATGGGACAGCTCTGTTATATTCCCTTGAATAGGAAAAAGCTGTCAAATTGAGGATAGGTCATCAGTATAGCAAAAGCAGAGAACCCCTTTAAGGATCCACTAAGGCTACTTTCACACAGGTGTTTTGGCTTTCCGTTTGAGAGATCCGTCATGGTCTCTCACAAGCGGTCCAAAACTGATCCGTTTTGCCCTAATGAATTCTGAATGGATAAGGATCGGCTCAGAATGCATCAGTTTGCCTCTGTTCGGTCTCCATTCCGCTCTGGAGGCGGACACCAATATGCTGCTTGCAGCGTTTTGGTGTCCATTTGACAAAACTGAGCAAAACAGATCCGTTCTGACACACAATGTAAGTCAATAGGGACGGATCCGTTTTCTATTACACAATTTGGCACAATAGAAAACGGATCCGTCTTGGCTATGTTACAGATAATACAAACGGATCCGTTCTGAACGGATGCAGATGGTTGTATTATCTGAACGGATCCATCTATGCAGATCCATGACGGAGCCGCACCAAACGCAAGTGTGAAAGTAGCCTTACATGGTCAGATAATCTGCCCGTACACAAGAGCCAATCAATAATTTACAGTATGCTGATCAGCGCTTACTTAGCACATTTAACCCGTTTAACCCGAGCTATGTGTAAATATGGCACCAACTCGCACTTGCGGCAGGCGCCATGGCCGGCAGGTCTCTGCTGTTTCATACAGCAGAGACCTGCAGCTAATTACTATGACCGGCATTAACGCCGATCGTGGTAATTAAAGGCGTTAGATGCTGTTATCAAGTGAGATCACTGCATCTAAATGCGCAAAAACCTGAAAGCGCCCTACTGATGTCCCGTGCGGCCAATGTGGGCATTGGTAGTTGCGCTGAACACTAAGCCTCGTTGACAAGGCTTATAGTGTTCATGCTGCAATTATTATTTTGGCCACCAGATGGCAGGCCAGGATAAGAAACGAGCAACTTCTAGTGTAAATCTCATTTTAAATGTGATCAAAAAGTCATGCACACTCCAAAATGGTATCAATAAAAACTACAGATTGTTCTGCAAAGAATGAGCCCCTAAAGAGCTCAGTGGACATAAGTATAAAAAAAAAAAAAAGTTATGGTGGTCTGAATATGGTGATTATTTTTATACTATTTAGACATACTGTCAAAAACCTATACATATGGGGTATCGTTGTAATTGTACTGACCCAGAGAATGAAGGGCATGGGACAGTTTTGCCACAAACGAAACGCCGTGGGAACAAAACCCGTAAAACAGTGGAGGAATTGTGTGTTTTTTGCAATTCAACCCCATTTGGAATTTTTTTATTCCACCCCATTCGGAATTTTTTTTTCTTCCCACTACATTTTATGCCATAATTAATGGTGGCATTAGAAAGTACAAACTGTCCCGCAGAAAAATAAACCCTGATACAGCTCTGTGACCGCAAATATAAAAAAGTTATGGCTCAAGGAAAATAGGAAAGAAAAATGAAAATGCAAAATTGAAAAAACCTCCAGTATCCTAAGGGTTAGGGCCCATGAACACGGCCGTGTGCGGGCCGTGGAACCGCGGCCTGGATCCCTCCTGAGAGCAGGAGTGCACGGCGTCATTGGTTGCTATGACGCCGTGCGCTCCCTGCTGCCGCCGCAATACAGTAATACACTGGTATGATCAATACCAGTGTATTACTGTACTGTGCCGGCAGCAGGGAGCGCACGGCGTCATAGCAACCAGTGACGCCGTGCGCTCCTGCTCTCAGGAGGGATCCAGGCCGCGGTTCCACGGCCCGCACACGGCCGTGTGCATGGGGCCTTAAAGGAAATCTGTCACCAGGATAATTGCTATTGAAGTAAAGCCATAGCCTAATAGCACTTAGTACAGTCTTTGTAGGTGTGCCTTTTTTCAGCAATAGATGTTTTCTATTTTCTGAAAATCCTGTTTATTTGGTTGCAAAGGAGCCAGTAAGGTGCCCAGAGGGGCGTCCCTCTTGCAGGAAGGAGCCCAGGCACGCCTCCTGCCAAGCCCATCCTCATGCTCGGAACAGGGAAAAGGGGGGCAGACTCATGGCCTGAATGTGATGTAGGAGGGGTGGGTGGACATATTGTGGCAGGACGCGTGCCTGGGCTTCTTACTGCAAGAATGAAGCCCCTCTGGGCACCTACTGGCTCATTTTCAGAGGATAAAAAACATATTGCTGGAAGAAAGGCACATCTAGAAATAAAGTACTAAGTGACTTCAATAGCGATTATCCTTTAAATGTAATAATGACTGTACCATAAGGGGATGAACGATCTTTCAGCCCCATACAGTTTTACATATTATCAGCACCACAACCTGATTACACAGGGAGATGAGCTGCTGAAAAATGATCATTTTCATGTCCGCAAATACGATGCTCTCAAAGACAAACAAATGTCTGCTCGCTTGTCAGCTGTTCGGCAGCCATATTTACGGGGACAATTATGAAAATGAACACTGGCCCTTAGACCTAAAGCTGCAGCTGAATGCGATCTGTCTGGCCATACAGAAGCCCAATGTGTATAGGTGTAGCGCAGTGTTCCCCAGTGTATGCTGATGGGAGAAAATAAGGCTTTATGTGAAAACCTACAGTCACAAATATTCTGTAAGACAGAGCCTAGAAGTCTTGAGACATTTCCATACATTTACTGTATGAACAACCTGTACGACTGCTGCATATAACATAGAAGCCTTGTTATACAACTTACTGTTTTTCTGATTGGCCAGTTTGAGAGCCATATTTTCCTGTCGAAGTTTCTGGTTGGCTTGCTGCAAGTATTTTATGTAGTCTATGGCTTTCTTCAAGACACCCGATTTGTGCATCTGAAAATGAAGACATTTAAATAAAACATGCATTACCAAAAGATACAAGGGTGCACATTTATCAAGATAGGCATCATCAGCATCTGATCAGCGGGAGTCCGACCCCTGCCAATCAGCTGTTTGAGAAGGCAGTGGCGCTGGCAGTAGTGCCGCGGCCTTCTCGTTATTTACCGCAGGCCCAGTGACATCACGACTAGTATCAATGGCCTGGGCAGGGCTAAGCTCCATTTAAGTGAACAGAGCTTAGCCCCGCCCAGGCCATTGATACTATTCACTACTGCCACTGCCTTCTCAAACAGCTGATAGGCGGGGGTCCCGGGTGTCAGACCATCCCCGATCAGATGCTGATGATCTAACAAGGCCCTCTGCTGGCAGTGGATCCGTGGGAGTTATGTAGAGGCGCCAGCTTCTACATAACTTTAGCGCATCCACCACCGATTCTAAATGTAAGACAGCTTCCTAGCAGTTTACATTTAGACCATTTTGTAATACAGCTGTAGAAAATGGTTAATGAGATGGGCCTGCTGGCCAGTACCCTTCCACGCCTAGGCCATGCTCACCTTTTTAGACCTGGCACGGGCAGAGAAAAGTCGCAGATTGCGGTGCAAAAACCTTTGTGTCACAATCTGCGCTACAAATACGCCAAATCTTTAGTGTGCCATTTACTAAACTTCCCCACTCAATACACAGGAACAGCACCATGTGCACGGGGATTACACTAATTTTATAGCTGTAAAAACAACACAATGACATGATAAATATATAATAAATAATAAACACACCATTAGTTAAAACATATACCTATAAACCTATACTTGCCAACTGTCCCGAATTTGCCGAGACAATGCAGGCAATTTTGCGCAGTCCTTGGCTGAAAATGGGCAGGGCTAACACAAACCCCACCCATAAATTAGCATTCCCAGGAGAGTTCATGGCATTCTTGAGGGCAGGGTTTATATGACCCGATTTTACCAACTGAGATGTTGGTACGTATGATAAACCCTATGTACTGGAAGCTGTCATATAGATGTTTGTGTAGTAGTCAAAGGTGCGACTTAAAGGGAACCTGTCACCAGTTTTATGGTGTCCTAACTAAGGGCAACATAAATAAGTGACTGATTCTCTTAGCAAAATGCTGGGTCACTTTCTTTAATTGACCCAGTCAATCTGCCAACATCTTCTATTGAAAAGCTCCAGCTGATAATGAGTCATGAATATTCATGAGCTCCTGACTCTCCCCGCCCACCTGCTGCTGATTGACAATTATTTTCCACATGAATCAGCAGCAGGTGGGCAGGGGAGTGGTTATAGCTCTGAATTAAATAAACGCTGGACTCAATGACATCACGCTGGACTCTGTCACGGCAGTAAGTGAATAAATCTAAGGCACTTTTTAGTAGTTAATGATTGTATATAATTAGTTAGATTATAATCAAATATCCACATGACAGGTTCCCTTTAAATTCATGATGAAGGCAAATACTAGCTACTGACTATTGGCATAAAAATATCTTAAAAACCCCTAAATAAGCCACACTCACCTTGGCATCAGTTCCCATCACCAAATCCTTTAGCTCAATGATTTTATCATTGATTGATGAGCGATACCTTTTCTCAATAATGTTATGTGTTGTTCTCCTCTCACCCTCCTTAGGCACCTCTGGCTGTTTTAAAGTGCCGGGCACCTGCTTTATAGGCATCTTTTCCTGTCCCATCATAACTGGCATAGTTGTCAAAATAGTCCCATTGCCACCAACCAATGTCTACAACAAGCAAATAGAAAGTAAGCAAATTATTAGAGTACCACTTCTAGTCAGCAAGAAAATAAGAAACTACCCAATTTAGGCCCAGGCTTAACATTTATGTCAAGTAACAGAACGCAGACAGATTTTATTCCCCTTGAGTTGGACTCCAGTAGACAAACTGTAAATGACCAGTGATTTCTAGGGAAGTGTGTAGAGTCTCACTCTGCTGACCCACCATTCTGCAGTAGATCCAGTGGCAAAATGACACAGCTCCATCCATTGTGCAGTGGACGGAGCTGGTTACTGCAGCGCTTCTCCCATAGATGTGAGTGAGAGCAGTGCTGCAGTAACCATCTCTGTCCATTACACAACAGGTGGAGCCATGTAGTTTTGGCAGGGGCACTACTGCAGAACAGCCGATAGGCAGGGTGCGGGATGTTGGAACCCTGACAGTGACGCTAGGCCATCCCCTTTAAGGGTTGGACATCCCCTTTAAGATGACAGACTTCATTGACAGGTTTTTTTTTTGTGTAGTTCCAACCTCTCCATTATAGGCATGCAGTAATCTTTTCGAGAATTATGAAATAGTGTGTGATGTGCAGCAGCTACCTCACTCAGGACACCATGACAATACAAGTGCAGTCACATGCCCGAGAAATATTCTTCTAATCAAAAAAAAAATCTCTTGCATTAGTCTGGTTTAACTATCCAACGTGAACCTACTTTTCAAGATATACTGGCTGCGCAATCTGCAGTGGATGGCAGTTGGACTATTTCCTCTACAATCTGTGGCCTAAAAGAAGTCTTTGGAAACATCTATAATTTTGGACAAAACCTGCATTTCCAAATTCTGTCCAGGTTATTAACTGAGAGAACAGAAAATGATGAAATCTCTTATCTGAAGCTGCATATCTACATTGGCAGCCATGTATCTTATTGCAGAGAAATGATCATCTACTGAAGCAAATGGCAACACCTTGACCCATAACATGGTGATAAGGCCTCAAGGCCTTTCTATTAATCATTAATTCTATATTGTAGCTAGCAACAGATAAGGAATGCCTTTACCCTAAAAGTGTACGCACCAAAAGTGAAGCTAAATAAAAATCAAGTTCCATAAATATTAAAGAACTGCGAATCACAGGCTGATGTAATAAGACACAACATTACAGTAATCACTACAAAATTAACAGTATTATAATTGTAAAAAAAAAATCCCCATTTAATCATTTGTACCTCAGCTTGGAATACTTATAAAGAAATCCATACTTGCCTGCTCCCCGCCACTCTGTTCCAGCTCCCTGCCTCCCTTTACTGGTCTTCTGGTTCCGGTACTGTAAACTTCATGGGGTCACGTGTGCCACGGCACCCAATAGTTGACCACAGCGGTGACATCCTCAAGCAGCATGTCACTGCTGGTCACGTGACGCTTGCAGATCTTGGTGGAAAGGCAAGTCCAGTAAAGAGAGGCAGGAAGCTGGAAAGGAGCGGGGCGAGCAGGTGAGTATGGGTTTCTCCACAGGTATTCCAGGCTGGGGAGCAAAATAAAAAGAATTATTACAAAATGGATTAGCATAAGCCCAATAATATCAGATCAGTGGGGGTCCAATTCTAAGCCAACTGTTTCTTCCCCTTCACTGTTTACCAGGCTCAGCACCATACTTTCAGTGGTGGTTGTGGCTTGTATTACAGCTCAGAGCAGTTCAGTCCCACTGAAGTGAATGGAACTGAGCTATAATACCACACAGCTACTAGCAAAAGTATTGGGCTGCACCCTGTTAACAAGGGAATACCACTGTTCCATCAATCACCGGATCAACTGGGGCACAGAGATCTGGACCCACATGAGACTGATATTGATGCCCCATCATTATCCTAAATAGTCCACAGTCCTCCCCCCACTATTTATTATTTGAGAACTTGATAGACCATTGTATTTCATCTTCTTCAGACTTGTCACATGGTCAGTGCCACAAGACTGGAGGAAGGCTGAAGTTGTACCAATATTTAAGAAAGGTAACAAGGTTGACCCGTGTAACTAAGGCCAGATCTTGAATGTGAAATTCGGATTTGGGCTCCACATATTATAAAGGATACAGCAGAACTAGAGAGGGTGAGGAAGGCAAGCAACGTATAATGGTAAAAAAGACACCTTAGAGGTGATAACATTTATATATAAAAAAAAAAAAAAGTGTGGTCAGTATAAAGAACTGATACATTAAAGAGTCATTACATACAGAGGAAAGGCGATTTACACAACAATAGAGAAAAATATTCTTTACAGTTGCTGGAGGAGGTCATGGTGCTGTTTGAAATGTGAGAGGCAATCAGGTCCAATCAGTTTATGTGGAGACTACAGACAAGGGGCATGCCATGACAAAGCTCTTCTCTTAATTCAGTCAGCACCCCTGACATTTCCATGTACTGTGAAAAAGTGTGAGGTAACATTTTCAAGGAGATTCCAAGATATTCTGATATTTGGGCCAAAACCTTCTCATACATCCAGATGTAATAGACATGAGCCTGTCAGTTTTGAATGGATGGGCACTGATCATTTTGAAGTGCAACTGACTTCCAGATCCCGACTCTGTGGATAACGAGCTTTATGAGCTGTGAATATCACTTGAAACATCCAAAGAAGACGCACAGTCCCTCTTCATGAGTTGGACATCACTCCCAGAGAAATGCGACTGTCTGACAGAGTTGAACCGGGTATCGACGTTCTGATACCCAATTGATACTTTTAGACCCGGATCGATATGATACCGGGTCTTACTATTTAATGCTACTAGGCTGCGCAGCCTAGTATCTGTTAGAGAACATGGCATGTGTAGTGCTCACTGTGTACCATGTTCTACTCAGCAGCACAGTGGAAAAGGAGGCAGTTTCCCCATCCCCCCTGTGCCGCTGCTGCCACCAATGGGAGCTTAGTACTGCGGAGGAGGGGAGGGACTGTGGCCACTGCACCACCAATGAATAGAATTAACACATTAATTTAAGTGTAGGCAGCGCGTGCCGCTGTGACCCACAGCAATTAACCCCTCAGGAACAGCATGTGTATGTGTGTACGGGTATGTGATACAGCCGCCGCCACACGCTGTCTACACTTAAATTAAAGGTGTTCATTATATTCATTGGTGGCGCAGTGTGCCCCCCCCCCCCAACGCCAGTATTATAAAGTAAAATCATTGGTGGCGCAGTGCCCCCCCCTCCAGTATTATCACTATTATAATCATTGGTGGCGCAGTGGCCACAGGTGACCCCCTCATTATATTTATTGGTGGCAGAAGCCACAGGGTCCCCTCCTCTTCATTGGTGGTACAGTGGCAGCTTCTGATCGGAGCCCCTGCAGTTTAATCCTAGGGCTCTGATCAGTTACCATGGCAGCCAGGACACTACTGAAGCCCTAGCTGCCATGGTAAGCTCCCCGCTGCCCTGTGCGCAAAGCACAGGGAGAGTGTGAAGTCCTATTGACCCTAATAGAGCTCTATTAGAGTGAATAGAACAAGGGATTAAACAAAAGTGCAAACTATTAAAATATTAAAAATATCTCTTTTGGTGAACAGAGTAACGGAAAAGAAAAATCACGATTCGCCATTTTTAGTCACCTTGTCCCCCCCCCCCAAAAAAAAATAGGATAGGACTGTTCTATTATGGGCCGGACATTCCATAAAATGCATGCAGCTTTTTTGGTGTTTTATTTTTTTCACGTGGTATCAAGTATCGCAATACTTTTTTATGGTATCGAAAGCGAATCAAAATTTTGGCATCGTGACACACCTACTACTGTATGAAGAAGATTGCATTAGCAATGCTTTCAGTTTGACTTATTTGTGCAAGCAGATCTGCTCACATATGAATGCCATTCTCTGGCCTTCACAAAGCAGGCTTACTGCAGACCACTCCAAGGCCTGTGTTCAGCTCAGTCATCTCAAATGAACCACAGATGGACTGTCTTTGCAAAGAAAGTCAGGGTCATACTTAATGTTAAGTCCAACTAATTATTTGTGTTATATGACTTGTGTACTGCACGGCACACTGAAAACTTCAGTTTTGATAACTGCTGGTCTGGATGCTTATAACATCAATAGTATTGAAGAATATACATTTCTCATTATTAGAGAACATCACCACTTCCATGACGAGATGGGAGAAAGCCAATGTTTCCACAACTTCCATTGTAGTGAATGAAAGCAACGTAGCTTGCTCTGCTATGCCGTTTGTGTAGCTTCCATTCACTACACTGGGAATTATGGAAACAGCAGAGCACCAGCCTAACCGGTGCCAGTGCTTAGTCCCATCTCGCTATGGGACAACACCTATCAAGTTTTATAAGTGATCTAAGAAAGGCTGAACTTGTTGGACCTGGGCCTTATTTCAACCTATGTAACAAATCAAATGTATTTTTTCCAATAATAAGACTATAAAAGGAAACTACTATTTAAGCTGTTCTCTAATATATTCTTTAATAGTAAAACAAACAGATAAAACAAAAAAAAGACTTACAGGTACTTGCAGAGCAGTGGTCTGCAGTGGGGTAGCAAGCGTTGTGATGGCGGGATTCTGTACCGCAGTCATGACTGGGCTACCGTCCGCTTTCAGGGCTGTGAGGACCAGGGACTCTGTCTTAATGATCTGAGGTTGTACAAGTAGCTGCATGGAAAATCCAGGCAAACAATCATTTAAAGCTGATGCAAAGTCATTTATATTGGTGCATGTTATGTTAGTAGCATTTTCTCCCACAAAACAACAAAGTGACCACCAGGCTCAGAGAATAACAAAGCACCACAGAACGCAATGAAAAAAGTAGATTCTCATAGTGAGGTGCCAAAAAACTGCCACCTACTGTATGTATGGCTAAATGCAGCAGTCTTGTAAAATATGCAAATCTTAAAGGGTTTTTTCAGGACTTATCAGCAGGATACATCTTTAATATGAGATCGGTGGAGATCAGACATGCAGAAACCCCACCATTCAGCTAATTCAGGTGGCCAGCAGTGGTGGAAACTATACAGTAGGTTTTCGGCACTGACATTCTGGGAGCTAAGTTCCAGTATCCTGAAACTGGACACTCCACAGTGGACGGGGCCTTCTGTTTAAAGGTCTGTTCACTGCATAGTGCCTGGCGCTGGTGACTGCCTGAAACATCAGAGTGTGGGGGTTCCAGGTGCTGGTTTACCACTAGAGTTTATGGTAAAATCATTATGTTTCTAGTAAGCCTGAGGCAGAGCTTAATAGGAATGTAACCTCTAGGGTTGAGCGAATCGGATTCAGATTGCTGTATCCGAACCAGATTCTTTTAAAAACATTGTCAAGGATATTGGCTCCGTCCTACTGTAAAATGTATTCCCTCCGCAGAGGTCTTTTCCGACGGCTCAGCAAATATCACAAGACTTATTTTGTCTCACCTCTATCACTGTGTCACTTTGTTTATTTGCATAAATTTATGTATGAAAGTACAAAGCTGAACTTGGCTTCGTTAATGAGGCATGAAACCAAGTTTGGCTTAGTATTTGAGAGGGTCTATATCTGGCCGGTCTGGCTGAAAAAGTCATGCAAGAAAATTAGCCATATTGCTTCCTTTGCTGGCTGGATGCATTTTTCCATCACATTATACACTGCTCATTTCCATGGTTATGACCAGCCTGCAATCCATCAGTGGTGGCCATGCTTGCACACTATAGGAAAAAGCGCTGGCAAGGACCATGGGAGCTCACATAGGCTGGTGTTTTTTCCTATCGTATGCAAGCATGACCACCACTGATGGTGGTCATACATTAATAAGTGGCTTGTAATAAGTTCCTCTACATAGTATTATTTGCTGAATTGAGACAACCCCTTTAGCTATGCATCTTTAAAACTTCTGACATGCCATGGGCACATCATGCTTTATTCATTTGGTGCAGACATCTTTAGAAATGCGGAGGTCTACAAGCTAAAAATGTACGGGGGGGGGGGGGGGGGGGGCAAGGTCTTTAGAATTGTGTTCAGTTTTTACAAACACAGATTGTAAACTACACTTCGCATGAATACTTTGCAAAGACGATGTCCAATTGCAAACAAATATACTTGAGAAGTGAGAATCTTACAGGAACTTGCTGCACTTGTGGAGTAACAGCCTGAACAGTAGCTGGAGTCAGGGTTTGGATTGTGCCCTGTGCGGCAGGACTAAGGGTTTGGATGGTTCCGTTGGCAGTTTGTGTGAGTACCCTCTGGGCTTGGACAGTTTGTACCTGTTGCTGGATGGTCACTGGTTGCATCTGCTGTGTTGCCATCAAACTCGAAACTTGGGGCTGCAGCACTAAGA
This sequence comes from Bufo gargarizans, assembly GCF_014858855.1. Taxonomy (NCBI): domain Eukaryota; kingdom Metazoa; phylum Chordata; class Amphibia; order Anura; family Bufonidae; genus Bufo; species Bufo gargarizans. The sequence goes on from NC_058086.1 coordinate 1,169,084, forward strand.
ACATCAAGAAGAAAAAATCCAGTTACCATAGGGCTGCCGCACATCGCCTGCTGTGGCCAACAGCTGCACGATTCAGTTGTTAGCGACATTTGGCAGCCGCAGCGTGTAACCCCCATTATGCAGCTTTCACCGGTGTGCTATGAGTGCCACATGACAAATGAACATATATTACAAATCTCACCTTGAAAACTTGCAGTGCCGGCATTTTGGTAGATGAGTGGTTGCTGTATAAATCGAGTCTGGGTGGTTGTGCTAAAGGCTGGCGTCAGCATGACCGTCTGCTGCTGCAGCTGATGCTGCGGAGGGGACTGTATGACAGGGCGAGGCTGAAGAACAGGCGTGGTCCTCTGAATGGGGTGCTGGACAGGATTTTTGACAGACACCACTGCTTGTGGTGTCTGAGGCTGTGGTGCTGGGATCTGGTAGTTCGGGGGCTGGGTCGGGCTATACGTCTTGGGTAAACCAGTGTCCATCGCTGTGTTTCCCTGGTAGCTGGAACACAACTGATCTTCAAAAAGGTCAGGGAATTCTCCCACCTGATTGCTAACAAACTGAAGCATTTCTGCAAGAAAGAAGAAATACAGATTAGGAAGCACTTCTATACCCAGTGTAAAGTAATCTGAGTTACAGTACATGCTGGAAATTTCTAATCCACTTCATGTGTCTCTGAAACTTTTTATTTTATTTTTTATATATTTTTTTTTTAAACATAACTAAGTTGTGCCATTTCTCTATTATTCCTTCTAGACTCTTATCAATGAATTGGCAGCAATCTGCAATTAAAGGGGTAATTCCCATCACAATGATCACTGTTAAATCTGTTAATGATTTGACAGTGATCATTTTTTGCAAATACATTTAATTACCCAATTTCCACCCTTTTTGAGAAAATAAGTCCCCTCTTACCTGATTGTCGCCTTTCGTCCCCCCTGGTTACGGACACCTCTCCTGTCGAATCCCGCCAGGCCGCACTTGCGCAGAAGACTGAAGATTTTCTCCCGGCCGGGCTATGTCCTGAAGGCGCACGCCGCCGCGCATGCGCCATGATGAGGTCTTCCGGGCCAGTATAGTACAGAGCCGCGAACGCGCACGCCGGCTCTGTACTATACAGGCCAGGAATAAGTCACCATGGCGCATGCGCGGCGGCGTGCGCGGTCAGGACATAGCCCGGCCGGGAGAAGACGTCAATCAAGCCCAGCCGAATCCAGGAAGTGAACGTCGCTTTCAATTGGGTGTGTCCCTACACAGTCTGACACTTTCAATCAGTGCTGCCAGTATAAGGCTACTTTCACATTTGCGTTCGGGGCTCCGCTTGTGAGTTCCGTTTGAAAGCTCTCACAAGCGGCCCCGAACGGATCCGTACTGCCCCAATGCATTCTGAGTGGATGCGGATCCGCTCAGAATGCATCAGTCTGGCAGCGTTTGGGCTCCACTCCGCTCAGCAGCCGGACACCTGAACGCTGCTTGCAGCGTTCGGGTGTCCGCCTGGCCATGCGGAGGCAAACGGATCCATCCAGACTTACAATGTAAGTCAATGGGGACGGATCCGTTTGAATTTGACACACTATGGCTCAATTTTCAAACGGATCCGTCCCCCATTGACTTTCAATGTAAAGTCTGGACGGATCCGTCTGCGGCTACTTTCACACTTAGAATTTTTTTTACAATATAATGCAGACGGATCCGTTCTGAACGGATCCATTGTCTGCATTATGTGAGCGGATCCGTCTCAGACGGATCCGCTCTGAACGCAAGTGTGAAAGTAGCCTAAGACGGTGCCAACTGGCTCATTCATAAACTTCTAGTAGGAATAATAAATTAATGGCGAAGAAATGCTCCAGAATTGTTATGCGAGTAGTTACTAAAACACACACGTCAGTAGAGGTGACAGGTACTCTTTAAAGACAGAAAATGAAATCTATGCATGCTATAAACAGGCACCGATTTATGGAACAGCTTAATATAGTAATAATCAACTTTATTAATATAGCGCCAATATATTCTGCAGAGCTTTACAATCAGTCATTAATTACATAACAACAAACAGGTCAACAATTAAAATAAGAGGAATGAGGGCCTGCTCACAAGAGCTTACAATCTATAAGGAGATAGCGGTGAGACAAAAGGTAACAAGTGCTTGATTTGTGCCATGGTCCGGCCATCTTAACACAATAGGGGACAGATATAAGGCCGCATGAGCTGTCACCAGCCTATATCTGTAGTGCTTCTGAGTGCACAGGGTGGGGGTGGATATCTGGAGATGGATCAGGTTAAGGGATAATACACGTATTTTCTTTCCGTTCTTTTTGTGGACCATATGTTGAACCGTTTATTTCAATTGGTCCACCCCAAAAAAAAAAAAAAAAAAACGGAAGTTACTCCGTGTGTATTCCGTTTCAGTATGTCCACATTACGGTCAAGGATAGGAATGTTCCATTAGGGCAAGCTGTTCCGTTCCGCAAAATACAGAATGCACACGGATGTCATCCGTATCTTTTGCGGACCGCAAAATACATACGGTCGTGTGCATGAGCTCTAAGAGGGGGGGAGTGAATGGAGGAGTGTTAGATCAGTAGATGTGATAGGCTAACCTTACCACTTTCCAAAAGTTGTGGAAGGAGAGAAAAGTCACATATGACTGGGCAAATATTACATGGTGCTTTTTTACATCACAAGACGAGTACAAATCACTGAAAGGGACTGTCCATGTTCTCTAAAAACATCCCCACGAGCCATTAGAGGTAATAAAATAAAAAGATGAAGCTCTAATCACCGGTAATGCTCCTGTATTTCCAGTGCATTCCACTGGATGTTTACATGACTGCAGTGGGGATGTGCCATATACCCTATGTGACTGCTGCAACCAAGCACTGGCCTCTGCGGTCTTGTGTGATATACCACTGAGGACAGTGGCACTTGGGGCTCTTTTAAATACCGTAACTTGGAAAACCCAATTAATAATAAATCATCCTGTAGGCAGAGGCAGCCAACGCTTAAAGCACACAACATTTTTTAGCCATATGTCATCCGCATTTTTCACAGATTCATTCCTATGGGGCCACGCACACATCCGTACTTTTTGTGGATCGGTGTGGCCGTTCCACAAATTATAGAACATAGATCCTATTCTTGTCTGTACTGTGGAGGAGAACAGGTCTTTTCAGTGATGGGAGCAAGACAAATGCGGAGCGCACATGAAAGGTATCTGTATTTTGTGGACTGAAATACAGAAATTGCATGAGGCTTTAGGCTTACTAATATAAAGATGTACATTTTGCAGATTTTGTTGCAGCGTTTTCCTTGGCTGAAAATCAGTTCCATTCACCTGAATGGGGCTTGCAGAAACACCAGGTGCTCGTCGCCCCTTTCAGAGGAATGGAACTGATTTTAAATTGTAGAAAATGATGCAACAAAATCGTCACAGTGTGAAGGCGCCTTAAAGGGGAGCGCACAGACTGTCTCTGTGTGCATGGCAGAGACAACTGTCTCAGAACTAATTCTAGTGGGCAGAGGTCTCTAGCAGCGCTCTTCATTATGGAAACACAGAGGAGGGGGTCATTTATCATTTAATGTTGTCCTTATGTCAGTTTTAAATCTATTGTTGCTTTTTGTGCCTGCACTAAATTTATGAAGTACACCAGGGGGTCTCCTGGCATAGGTTGCAACTTTTTTTTCAGACTTTCGCAAAAGTTACACATAGTAAATGTGCCATAATCCAGGTCTAATCTCACTTTTAGCTCTTAAATATAGACCACTGTGAAAAGTGGCGAGGATCACAAAATGTCGCAGGTGCCATGACTAAAGTGACATTTTTCCACCACAAAACTGATCAATCTGTTTTCATAAGTGACCCCCCAGAAGGCGCACTTTAAAGGGGTTGTCCAGGAATGAAGGAAATGAAAATACTTAAATACAACTTTATAATAAATATAAAATACATTAATTAAAATATCAATATGCGCTTCCCATACTAGAATACAGAATAAATAGTGTGTAAAATATATGTGGAAGCAATAGCAAGGTCCAGTAGATAAACAAAGATAATGTCAATGAGGTGAATGGGTTCCAATATTAAATAGTCCCAAGTATAAATAATACTGTAAAAACGTCCTGGAATAAAACAGATATAATGCCACAAAGAATGCCCTGTATGCCCAGTAGAAACAATGTATATAAACCAGGGCTGTGGAGTCGGTAGATAAATGGTCCGACTCCTTTGTATTTAATATACGAATGTCATTACCACAGAACTACTGGCTAGGAAGCTGCTGCCTTCTCCTTTGTGTGCTGATCTTCTGCTGAAGACAGGGCAGTGGGAGGATCCAGGAAGGGGCATTTATTGTAAAACATGATTTCCCCAGTAGAATCCCATAGTCATGTTTAAAGTTTCAGCTAACAATCGAGTTTACAAGTTTTTATAGCCTTAGCTGAATGACAGCAGTTTTTCAAATGGTTTACAGCTTCAGTCTTGAACTATTGACTATCCATTCCCTTCACTTATACAAGTGTCTAGTCCTGCAAAAAACACATTTACTTGATCAGTTATCAGTGAGAGGCGAGGATAACCATGGTCGCTGCGTCCCCTGTAACAGCGGAACACAACACAATGGAAAGTATAAGTATTGCCGCTCCTTAAAGGGTTTCTACCACTTTGATTTCACATAATTAGGTGTCAGACACTAGCAATCCGCTAGTGTCTGCTCTGCCAAACTATCCTGCTATAATAGCTTTTGGGGCAGCCGTTTACCTAAAAAAAAGAACTTATATTGATATGTTAATGACCCTCTAGGTGCTATGGGGGCGTCATTAGCACCTAGAGGATCGATCTACCTTCTCAAGATGCCGCCGCCCAGCGCCTCCCTCCAGCCCGCCCATCTGCTTCGGAATGCGATCAAACGGACGACTTCACGCGCATGCGCCGTGCGCGGCTGTATTCGGCGCATGCACAGTGAATGTCCGACCGCTTCCCTGTTCAGACATCTCCACTGCGCCTGCGCCGATGACGTCATAGCGCTCCATCGGCGCAGGCGCAGTGGAGATGTCTGAGCAGGGAAGCGGTCGGACATTCACTGCGCATGCGCCGAATACTGCCGCGCACGGCGCACGCGCGTGAAGTCGTCCGTTTGATCGCATTCCGAAGCAGATGGGCGGGCTGGAGGGAGGCGCTGGGCGGCGGCATCTTGAGAAGGTAGACCGATCCTCTAGGTGCTAATGACGCCCCCATAGCACCTAGAGGGTCATTAACATATCAATATAAGTTTTTTTTTTAGGTAAACGGCTGCCCCAAAAGCTATTATAGCAGGATAGTTTGGCAGAGCAGACACTAGCGGATCGCTAGTGTCTGACACCTAATTATGTGAAATCAAAGTGGTAGAAACCCTTTAAAGGGGTTGTCCAGGTTCAGAGCTGAACCTGGACATACCTCCATTTTCACCCAGGCAGCCCCCCTGACATGAGCATCAGAGCAGTTCATGCTCCGATGCTCTCCTTTGCCCTGCGCTAAATCGCGCAGGGCAAAGGCATTTTTCTGAGTACCGGTGACGTACCGGGGCTCTCTATGGGGCTAACAGGCAGCCCGGTGACGTCACCGGCACTGATGGGCGGGATTTGGCTCTGCCCTAGCCAGTAAAACGGCTAGGGCAGAGCTAAAGCCCGCCCCTCAGAGCCGGTGACGTCACCGAACACACCGCTGGGCGGAAGTTACCGCCCGGCAGTGTGTTATTGAAAACACAAGAGCCTGTGCCCTGCGCGATCTAGCGCAGGGCACGGGAGTGCATCGGAGCATGAGATGCTCCGATGCCAGGCTCAGGAGGGCTGCCGGGGTGAAAATAAGGGTATGTCACAACCCCTTTAACTGTGCGTTGCGTGCCATATAGTGAAGCATATGAAAAGCATGCTTCTTCATGGTCACTTAACGTGTTCGTTTTGCGGTAACATGACGCACTGCATGCATTGGCCTTTATTCTTACAGTAGAGAAGTACCGTATTTTTTGCAAAAGTGGGGGGAAAATAGCAGTGCATCTTATGGGGCGAATGCTACGACCGTCCGGTGAATAGGCTGAGAGGGAGGAGGGGCTGGGGGCCGGCATCTGTTTCTGTAATGGCAGAGGGGCCCGCTGCAGTCACTGTATTCTACTACACCAGGCCCCGCTCACTGTAGTATACGGTAATCATATCTAACTTGTGGGTATTGTTAAAGTATTCCAATCATCTTAAAATCTTCTTGGCAGTCAGGAGGCCAGGCGGGCGCTCGTAGCGTAGCTCATTACGTCACACGCCTACTCCGCCCACTTTATGAATGAAGCAGGCACCGGGCCCCGCTGCCATTACAGAAACAGATGCCGGCCCCCAGTCACTGCACAGGGACACTGTTATGGGGGGGGGGGGGGGGGGGGAATCTGTGGATGACACATAAGATAAGATGCTATATATGTGTCATCCACAGATGCCCCCACAATGATCCCCCCCATAACAGTGTCATCCACAGACCACCATTAGTTCAAAACCCACCAAAAGCACACCTTTTGGTTAAATTTTTTTTTCTTATTTTCCTCCTCAAAAACCTAGGTGCGTCTTATAGGGCGAAAAATACGGCAATTAATTATAACTTTTTGTGAATTGGGACATTTAAACTTGCTTTTTTTTATTTTTATTTCAATTTAAATCTAGTAGGGGTCGGAGTCAGTTCGTTTTTTGCTGACTCCGACTCCAGGTACCCAAAATTGCCTCCGACTCCGAAGCCCTGATATAAACAGAGGTAGCGGCGTCCCGCTATATGAAATTGCCAGCGGCATCCCACTGGAAAAACTTTCCCTGTAATCGTTTTGAAAGCCTGCCGAAGAAAATGGAACAGTCTTACCGTATCAATGAATATCCCACAACCGCTCAGCTGGATGGTCCTGTACTTGTAGGACCAGTATTCACGAGCGTTATTCGTCCCCACTCTCCCACGCTGGTAGTTTGTTTGACACGTGCAGCTAGACTCTGAACTATACAGCGCAAGACCAGCAATACAAGCCAGAGTCTAGCTGCACGTGTCAAACAAACTACCAGCGTGGGAGAGTGGGGACGAATAACGCTCGTGAATACTGGTCCTACAAGTACAGGACCATCCAGCTGAGCGGTTGTGGGACATTCATCGATACGGTAAGACCGTTCCATTTTCTTCGGCAGGCTTTCACAACGATTACAGTGAAAGTTTTTCCAGTGGGACGCCGCTGGCAATTTCATATAGTGAGACGCCGCTACCTCTGTTTTTATACATTGTTTCTACTGGGCATACCGAACATTCTTTGTGGCATTATACCAGGAGTACCCATCTGTTTTATTCCAGGACGTTTTTACAGTATCATTTATACTTGGGACTATTTAATATTGGAACCCATCCACCATTCACCTCATTGACATTATCTTTGTTTATCTACTGGACCTTGCTATTGCTTCCACATATATTTTACGCACTATTTATTCTGATAATATTAATTCTTGTTGATTAGGAGTCTTTATTAGGATGTCCTTATTATATAGTATGGGAAGGGCATATTGATATTTTAATTAATGTTTTTTTATGTGTCAATAAATTCTTTATGGTCCGGATACCTTGAGAGTGTCCAGGTTCTTTTTGTTTCACATATCCAAATTCAAGGGGATAGGGAGAGTCCTCTTTTTCTGAGTGCACCTCTGTTTGGTCTTAGTGAGTCCTGTGCGCCACATTCACTATTTTATTATAAATATATTCCCAAATACCTTTCATTAGTTATAATGGCTTGTTTTGTATGGGGAGCAATCATTAGGGGAAATAAAATGGCCGCCGTCCTATTAGTACACATAAAACCTGTCCTAATCACACAGCAAGACAAGTTACCTCAGAGCAATGAGCTAAAGAGCTGCCTCATCCTCCTCTCTGCTCTGCTTGTCAGGGATTAAGATCCTGAATACAGTAGTTAATATGAATCTCTGTAGAAATGAAGTTCATGAGGAGACAAAGTACAGAGAGGAGGTGGGGATACAGTAATGAGCAGCAGCTCTTGTATGCAGTCTCCATTACCACAGTCTGTCCTGTTTGTCTTCTGTGTGCTTCATGTCTTCTCATTAATGCCATTCCTACAGAGATTCAGCTGAAGATCTTATCATCTGTATTCAGAGTCATAATCCCAGACAAGTAGGAGAGGGGGATGAGGCAGCTCTTTACCTCAGTGTTGTGAAGTAACTTGTCCTGCTGTGTGAGTAGGACAGGTTTTGAGTGTACTAATAGGATGACAGCGATTTTATTTCTCCCAACGATCGCTCCGCAGACAAAACGAGCCATTATAACTAACGAAAGGCATTTGGGAATATATTTATAATAAAGTAATATTTAAAGGGAACCTGTCACCTCACAAAACCATCCCAAGCCGCCAGCAGTACCTGCGTGTAGCCAGCAGCGTTTCTGATGATGCCTTTCTTCCTGAAGGCAGAAGCAGCAAAAGTACTGAAAACGTTTTATCCCCTGCCTGCGCGCTTCTCCACACAAGCTTGAAGTCGAGAGGACAGCGGCTTCCTTGCTTCAAGTCACGGTAACCGTGCCCCCTTCCCTGCCTCTTCGCTGTGACTGACAGTGCTTATGCAGAGAGTTCGGCAAAGCCAGCCAAACTGCCGGCTGTCAGTCACAGGGAAGTGGCAGGGAAGGGGGCACGGTTACCAAGACTTTAAGCAAGGAGGCCACTGCCTCCTTGACTTCAAACATGTGTGGAGAAGCGTGCAGGCAGGGGTTAAACAATGTTTTCAGTACTTTTGCTGCATCTGCCTTCAGGAAGAAAGGCATCATCAGAAAGACTCTGCTGGCAGCTTGGGATGATTTTGGGAGGTGACAGGTTCACTTTAAGTATTTTTACTTTCCTAATTCCCGGAGAACCCATTTAAGCTATGTCCACACGGGCAAAATATATGTGAGAAAAGAGAGGCGATAAGAAGACGGATCTTTCTCTGAGAAAAGCGTGCTTCTGGCAGTGAAAATGCCACTAAATACTGCAAATAACACATTTTAGCCCTTCCCCATTGACTTCAATGTGGTAACACGGCTTAAATACACTTGAGAGAAGTAATATGCCAGCATTCGTGAAATCAGCTCCGTAAGAAAAGATCATGTGCACTAGAGATGAGAGAAGCGAGCTTCGGATGCTACATCCAAAGCCACTTTGCTAAAAAACTTGTGATACTGTACAGAGATTCGTCTCCATATGGTATTAAAATGTATGGGCTCCAATGAGCCAAAGTAAGTTATTCACAAAGTCACACCAGACTTCGGTAATTGATTGTTACAGTGAAAAAACACTTAACTTAAAAACATGGAACCAAACTCGGCTTTGGTTCTGAATGGTACCTTAGAACATACATTCTAATACTATATGGAGATTAATCTCCGTACACTATTATAACTTTTTTTTTTTTTTTTTTTTTTTTAGAGAACTGACTTCTGATGTAGCATTCGAAGTTGCTTCGCTTATCTCTGATGTGCACTAAGGTGTGATATTTTTCAATAAAAAAAAATTGATGAAAGCTCTTCATGGTCCGCAAAACACGGATCCACAAACAAAATGGATTACATCTGCGTGACGTCTGTGTTACATCTGTTTTTCTGCTGATCCATTGTAACAATGCCTGTCCTTGTCGGCCAAACGGACAAGAAAAGAACATGTTCTATCACTTTGCAGAATGGAGTGCGGACATACAGATACAGAATGCACACAGAGTCTTTTCAGTTTTTTTCCGCTGCCCCACTGAAATGAATGGTTCTGCATACGGGCCAGGAAAAAAAAAAAAAAACACGGAACAGACAAAAAGACATTCGTGTGCATGAGCCCTAACTCCGTATAGAACTGCAATTTTACACAAGGCAATACGCTATGTATTTTAGTTGTTTGAACACAGCCTAATAAGATGAAGCGAGATGACACTGCTCTGGGCTCTGTCTTTGACCGTATGTACGGAGGGGGCTCTCCCCCTCGTCATCATTTATATTAGGCTGGGGTCTCCTTTAAAAAAAAAAAAAAAAAAAAGGCAGCATAGGACACAAAACAGAGTAATCAGAATCAGTGATTTAAATAAATAAATAAAAAACGCCCCTATAAACTATTCAAGGAAGGGGAAAAAAAAACAGATGAAGAAGGTACATGCCCCGAGCTGCCAGCCTAATGAACATCTACAATATACGCCGATACCTCTGCATCCTTGCAAGATAAAGAGCAGTTGTCATCTGTTTGTGAATGTAGCTCTGGGTCAACAAAGGCTACACAATAATTCATGAAGTATTTGTACAGTAAATGCACGGATACTTTAGATTACACCTAAGGCTGCGTTCACATCACACTTCTACCATCTGCTTAGCAGATCGGGCTATGAATATGTACGGAAGGACACCTATTTTATAGGCTCGTCACTGTCCTTTTAATTTTTGGCAGACATAGAAGTGCAGTACGCTCCAACTGTACCGTGATAGACTGTTCTTTTTTAACATTGAAGTCTCTGTAAAACAGACGCCCTTCCGTTGACATCCACTCGTATATGTTTAGTGTATCTGTTAAATAGAAAATGGATGATGAAACGTGATGTGAACATGGCCGAAATCTAAACTGCAAACTGGTGCTCTAAGAAACACTAACCCTTTGAAGACTAATGCCTTTCAAAGTTACATAAAATTAGGGATCGAACAATATAGATTATTTAGAGCAGATACCGATAACCTGTGAACTTTCAGGCCGATAGCCGATAACTTATACCGATATTCTGTGCATTTTCATAAAAAAATAAAAATAAATTTCTGTTACTGCGTTCGTCACTTTTTATTTAAATAGTTTAGACTTTTCGGATGTGGCAATATGTTATATGTTTATTGTTTATAAAAAAATTATGTAAATTTGGGAAAAGGGAGTGATTTATACTTAAAATATTTAAATTTTAACTTTTTATTTCATAAATATTTCCCCCCTTAGGGGCTAGAACCTGGGATCTTTTGATCCCTTGTCCTATTCACCCTAATAGTGCACACATCAGCAGGGAGGTTACCATGGCAGCCAGGGCTTCAGTAGCGTCCTGGCTGCCATGGTAACCGATCGGAGCCCCAGGATTACACTGCTGGGGCTCTGATCAGAAGCTGCCACTGCACCACCAATGAATGAAGAGGAGGGGACCCTGTGGCCACTGCGCAACCAATGATTTTAAAACTGGGGGGGTGGGGGAGGGCGCACTGCGCCACCAGTGCATTTAATACTGGGGAGAGCGCACTGCGCCACCAATGATAATTAACGTTATATACAGGAGGCGGGTGTGTCGGCGGCAGAATCATGCAGCCGGCACCCTGCCTCTGACAGGGAGCTGCAATCAGCGGTTAACCCCTAAGCTGTGGCACCTGGAGGGGTTAACTGCGGTTGATCGCTGCTTCTTGTCATATCGGCTGGACGTTAATTATCACAGGTGGCGCAGTGCGCCCGCCCCTCCACCTCCCGTCTCTCCTCATTGGCAGTACGGCACAGGGGGGAGGTGTTGCTGAGGGAACATGAGCGCGCCGACAGCAGCGCGCTCATGTTCTGTGATAGCGTGCTGGACGCATTATCGTCAAGGTTAGATGCCAATAATTTTGAAAATCATGAATATCGGTAACTCCAATCAGTCGATCCCTAATAAAAATGTCACCTTTTGGGCATTCTAAGCATTTTCTTGGGAGCACAGATCAGGCTTTAAAGGGGATGCGTCACGCTTTATGCTGCTAGGTCCTGATATTCAGGAGCTTCTGGCTCTGGACTCATTATACACTGGATCTGTTCAATACTTTAACAAAATGTCTGGGTCAATTAAAGAACGTAACTCAGCATTTTGCTAAGGGGATCTGTCACTAGTTTATGTTGCCCTTAGTTAGGACACCATAAAACTGGTGACAAATTCCCTTTAATGTGGTACCCAGAGAGAACTGGTATCTTTTCATTTTATGTAGCGGTATACAAGAAAATGACTATTTAATGTAACTAGCTACAAAATCATCCCTGCACTCACTCGTGCAAACAATACCAAATATGTGCACTTTGACCTGGTTACAACTAGGGATGAGCGAATCTACTTCGGATGAAACATCCAGTTGATTTGCATAAAACTTTGGGGCGAGCGCTCCGTACAGTATTAGAATGTACTGTCTTCTATGAGCAGAAGTTATTACATCGCGAAGTTTCGCGGGACTTCGGGTAATATGTTCAGAAATTAATTTCTACTGTAAAAAAACCATTTCCCGAACTCTGGTTCGGTTTCCAAGGTACCACTTGGAAACCAGATGTGGATCGCGGACCCCGTTCAAGTGAATGGGTGCGCGTCCACGTGCGGCAGCCCTGCGGTTGGTGCTCTACATTGCGGTCCGCAGCACAGGCCCGGCCGACACATGTTTGGGTGCATGAGGTCCTAACAGAAGATTGCTCAGAGAATGCAGACCATGTTCTTCCTTGCCCTATCAGATGGCTGGAAGCCTGTGAGGTCATCAAACCATCATGGCTTTCCATGGCAATGTCCTGAATAGAGGAAGGGAACTTCCTGCATCCAGGTTTCATTGCGGTGCCCAGCGCTCACTTTGGCATATTTGGTAACAGCGCTGATCATTTCAACTACCCCTTTAGGAGGATCAGGATGACAAAGGGTGAGCCCCATCTTTTTAATGTCAGAGGGCCATTAAAAAGGATCACTCATTTACATTCCTATAGCAATGAAGTATATGCTACAATGACCTAAACATACATATTGGCAAACTGAGATGGCTAATCCCTTCTATACAGCGATCCGTACCATGGAAATGAATGGGACAGCTTGGGTGTAATTATACCTGCCCACCGCTGCAGATGCAACCGCTAGAAGGTAAACAGGGAAGGGGAGGCAGCTCTGGCACAGCGCGAACCTTCTCTTCAAAACAGCTGATCGGCGGGGGTGCCGGGTGCCAGACCCCAGCCGATCTGATATTGATGACCTATCCTGAGGATTGGTCATCAATCAATATAACTTTGACAACCCCTTTAAGTCCCATGATGTACATGTAAGTCATTGGCAGGATGTAATGTGCCCATGAGACCAGTAGGGATTGACAGCCACACTCCTGCAGTAACATCTGGGATGAAAGAAACATAACCATTTAACCCCTGATGCACCATGGGAAGGCGCCCGTCACCCCCAGCATCTTGATGGCTGAGGCATACCTGTGGCTAATGTGTGTGTACCTGTATTTGGACAGTAGCTGGTCTCCAGGGTTCTACATCCCTATCACTACTGCTCATGAGACTATACAACTCATAGTTACACAGGGTGAGAAATATACAGGTCAAGTTCAACCTTTTTAAGACCAATTATCTGATTCATAGTTGGATTAATTATAACCTTCAATGATGTTTGTACTTGTAAGGCCTCTTTCACATAACCGTTTATTTTTCCGTTTGTGAGACTTTTATTTGCGTTCCGTATATGGAACCGTTCATTTCAATGGTTCCGCCCCCCAAAAAACTGAATGCATACGGAGTACATTCCGTTTCCATATTTCCGTTCCGTTGAGAGATAGAACATGTCCTATTATTGCCCGCAAATCACGTTCCGTGGCTCCATTCAAGTCAATGGGTCCGCAAAAAAAAAAAAACATAACACATACAAAATGTGTTGGTGAAATGTGGAAAGGTGAATAAGTAATCACCGGACGCCGCTGGCAGCAGCTTATCGCCTGAGAGAACACAGCCGTATTCGTGATCTGCGATGCATATGTACATGCTGCACCCCTGTGTGTCTTGAGATTATATACAGCGGCAAACAAAGGTGATTTTTTTTGCAGATTCTGTTGGAACCCACAAGGAAATGGAATAAACTGTGGCAGACAATTCTGCATTATGGAGGCCCTGATTCTGTAGGAAGACCAGGTGCCTACTGGGAACAGCATACGTTGGCAAACGTCTATAATAGGGACCGGTATGCCCCCTGTGTGCCAGTGTACAGGTCAATACAGCACTGCACTTAGCATACGAGTCGGAGTTGTTGCCATGTATTAACTACACCGTCACATCTGAAGGTGACCTACGTTTCACGGAAATGCTAGGTTACATACTGCACAATCAGTTCAGGGCATGCAACAAATGCAGGGAAACACTATTAGGTCAGTAGCACACACACCACAGCTCACATACACAACAGATCAGGGACATATTACAGTACAGATTTAGGAGCATCTCAGACATTTATAGCAAAATTACACGCCAGGCTCATTACATGGCTCCTGTAGCTGGAGATGTACAGAATGCAAAATGATGGAGGGCTCATATGACCTTCTACCCTAATGAGCAGCTGAGGCGACACTGCTCTCTATGGAGACTTGTTTATCAATCAATACTCCATGGATAAAAAGTATACAAAATAACCCAAACCAAAGACCTCATCTGTCGACAGCACAGTTTCAGGGTTCTTGCCCTCATCAGTACAGAGTAGGATACTTACTGGTCGGATGAGAAGCCTTAGATGAAGCTTGGGAAAGGGGGAGCTAAGGGTACGTTTACATCAGTGTTGGAAATCGGAGGGCTGTTCCAGAAGGGGGCAATCTGTCGGAGTTCACCATATCTGGCATTGGCATATACAGCCGTTCACCGCTGGATCCCCATAGACTAAAATGGGATCCGGCTGATTTCCATCATAAATGCTGGGTTTCAGTCAGACACATATCGCAGTGTTTTATTGTCCAGCCAATGGCCTGTTTTAATGTTTGAACAGGCTGCCGGATCTCCTAATACGAGTGTGAACCTAGCGTACAACATTTCATTCAGTCTAAAAGTTCATATTAACACTACTCCTGAAAATAAAAGCTCCACAAAAAGCTATGTTTGTACTGCTCTCCTATAGAGCACCATCTGAAGTTTTGCATAGTCAAAACTGCTGACAGATTACCTTTAACTCGCTTTATGTTGTACTACTTTAAAAACACAAATAAGCTGGAGACTAGACAACTGATTTGTGTGTCTACTGGAAGGCTGTATACATAGCATTTAATGAGCACTGTTTCTATAATGACAGATATCATGCGACAGAGCCGCTGACCAAACCCAAGAAGGCCCTGACTATTTTAATAGTCACTGCTCATGGCCATTTTCGCCTAAATGTAGTGCAATAAAAAAAATTAATGCAATAATACCCTAAAACGCACTTCAGATTAATGTGGTCACATTAAGCTGTCATATGCGCCATGTCACAGTATGTGAAAGCGAGCTGCTTGAACACAGATAAAGGCAGATTACATGGAGATAATGTATTACCATAATACAATAACGCCTAATATGGAAAAAGGCAAATAACATTCCAGACGACATCAGGAACGAGGGGCGGCTGATCAACACATCACTCTTCATCAATACACGTATGAATAGTCTACTACTCACGTATACGGTACGTCTCAGCAAAGTCATCAAAAAATCTTTCAAACTTCCCAGCTCCAAAAAAGGGACACATTCATAAGGATGATCTCTACAGATGTATCACCAGAAACTGGTATTAGTATCGATCAGCAATTTATTAGTTCTACCACATAAAAATAAAGATATTTTTGCCCACTAGAGAAGCTACATCTTGTAGACTATAGCCGACTGGACAGAATCAACAATTGAAAGGGGATTTAATGGCAGTTCAATTGTATGTCTGAAAGCCTAGATAATGCAGCATAGAAAAGGCATACACAAAGGCTCTTTTGAAGCTCCCTGGTCACTCACTGTTTTTTGAGGAAAGGAGTGTACTTTATTACCGTACTTCCTAGGTTGTAACAGTCGATAACATTTCTCTAATAATTAAAGGCTATGTACACCTTCGGAGGCTATTTATTTATTTTTTAATGATTGCACGTTACTCATTTTTAGCTAAAAAAAATGTTTTTCAATTGGTTAAAAATATTGAGCTGTTCTGTCAAAGGGTTAACCGTTTTTCCAACTGTGTGACTGGCACTTTCACTTTGTGACGGTCATCTAATAAACCTCATCTTTAAACTACTGAGAGGTCATAAACACTTATTAAGCCACATTCTTATCAGTAAGTTAAGAGCTCAGCTATAATGAGTTTTATAAGAGGTCAGAGAGCAGAGATAAGAAGTCCGTCTGTTCCTGGTCTGACAGAAAAGACTGAAAATCCAAAGGGTGCTACTACTCGGCTCTGTACAGAGAAAAAGACTCAGTATGAAAAAAAAAAAAAAAAAAAAAAAAAAGAGACCAATTAAAAATAATCATTTAAGCTCAAAAGAAGTACAGTGTAATAATTACCCCCAACGGCGTACACATCCTATAAATCCTAGTAACTGGAGCAGCTTAAAGTGTGCAAACATTCACACACACAATACTTATCTACTTTTAAAAATAACAAAATGACAATTAAAATAGGAACAAAAACAATTTATCATCTACATAAGTCTCCTGAAAAGCATTGTTCAACAAACAACTTTCATATTTCTCTATTATAACCACATTTCTCAACTGATCTTAAGATCTCCTTTAGATGTTGGAGACTTGTGATTATGCCTCCAAACAGTATACAAAAGAAGAAAAAAAATATTCATATAAGAATAAACATTACAAAGCTATCGCTGAAATCAGTAAGACAGTTATACTGGAAGACTTATCGACATCATCATCAGCACCTACTGACGAAGAGGCCGAGCCTTGGCCACGATGTTTCAAAAATTTCCATATCTCCATCTACCGAGCTTGGGCGATTAATAGAAGTAAAATGGCAAAGAAAAATCACTCTTCACTCTGAAAATCCTCCTCATTTGGTCTTGCATTGGGATAGTAAACTGTTGCCCTCAGTTGCCCATGGGAGTGTAAAAGCTTTGGAAGATTGAGTTGCAGTTCTAGTGACTGGCAAAGATTTTGAGCATTTGTTTGGCGTACCTGTTGCTCTGAAAGGCACTGGTGAGCAGATGGCTGAAGAAGTTATTCGGGAAGTGGACCGATTTGGGCTATGTCACAATATCATCGGTATATCTTTTGATACTACAGCATCTAATACAGGACTGATCCAAGGGGCATGTACCAGAATTGAAAGGGAATTCGGACGAGGATTGTTGTGGTTGGCTTGCCGTCACCACACTCACAAACTAATATTGAAAGGAGTGTTGTGGCGTACCATCAAGTGGTCCTGACATCCAAATTTTTTGGAAGTTCAAAAGTCTGTGGGCTTCACTTGATAATAAGTTATATATGACAATTCTGGATGAAGAAAGTCCCGTTCAAGGCTTTCTAGAAGAACAACGAGTGAAAATGGTTTACTACATCCAAAATGTCCTAAAAGACGGAAGTCATCCAAGAGAAAACTCAGATCCGACAGTATATTCTAACACAGAGGCCATGGTGATGGGGACGCTTCTAGTTAGAATATACAACGAACTGTGTACATGACTGCCCCCTGCTGCCTGGCAGCACCCGATCTCTTACAGGGGGCTGTGATCTGTACAATTAATCCCACAGGTGCTGCACCTGAAGGGGTTAATTGTGCGTATCATAGCCCCCTGTAAGAGATCTGGGGCTGCCAGGCAGCAGACCCCCCTCCCTCCCCAGTTTAAATTTAATTGGTGAAATTTAAACTGGGGAGGGAGGGGGGGGTCTGTGTCCGGCCGGGAGCTCCTCCTACTGTCACTTACCAGTAGGAGGAGCTCCCGGCCGGACACAGACATCGCAGCAGCCAGCAGGTAAGTATGATGCTTCTACTATTGCTAAGTAACTGCAGTAGCATCCTGGTTGCCATGGTTACCGATCGGAGCCCCAGCGATTAAACTGGGACTCCGATCGGAACCCCGCTGCCACCAATGATTTGGGGAGGCCGCACACTGCCACCAATGTATTAAAACAATAGAGGGAGGAAGGGGGGGCGGGGGGCGCACACTGGCACCAATGTTAATGCAATAGAGGGAGGGAGGGGGTGCCGCACACTGTGCCACCAATGCTATTGTTACAATAGAGGGAGGGAGTGGGGGGGGGGGGCCGCACTGGCCACCAATGATATTCAAACTGGGGAGGGGGGGGGGGTCTGCCCCCTGCTGCCTGGCAGCCCTGATCTCTTACAGGGGGCTATGATACGCACAATTAACCCCTTCAGGAACGGCACCTGAGGGGTTAATTGTGCTGATCACGGCCCCCTGTAAGAGATCGGGTGCTGCCAGGCAGCAGTCATGTACACAGTTTGCAGTATATTCTAACTAGAAGCGTCCCCATCACCATGGGAACGCCTCTGTGTTAGAATATACTGTCGGATATGAGTTTTCACGATGTAACTCATATCCGACAGTATATTCTAACATAGAGGCGTTCCCATGGTGATGGGACGCTTCAAGTTAAAATATACCATCGGATTGGAGAAAACTCAGATCCGATGGTATAAAAGGGACTCCAGACTTTACATTGAAAGTCAATGGGGACGGATCCGTTTGCAATTGCACCATATTGTGTCAACGTCAAACGGATCCATCCCCATTGACTTGCATTGTAATTCAGGACGGATCTGTTTGGCTCCATGTCCGTGGATCCTCAAAAAATCAAGGAAGACCCACGGACGAAAAAACGGTCACGGATCACGGACCTACGGACCCAGTTTTTGAGGACCGTGAAAAAAAACTGTCGTGTGCATGAGGCCTTATTTGTTCGAATTGGACCTGAAAGAAACTTCAAGAAATGAGCTAATCTTTATTCATCATTGATGGTGCCACATCCCCTGCCAGTCCCTGTTTACTAGCCCGCAGCAATGACTGGCGGTCTGCAATCACTGGCCAATGAATGGGACATCAGCGCTATGATCAGCGATTGCTGCGGTTAGCAGTGGAACATAACACATTGCTGCAGCCAAGTAAACAAAGGCAGGAAGAGGGACCCTGGATGGTAGCCGCCAGAGCCTTAAATTAGTATACAGGAAAGACAGAAGTAACAGCATATAGGAGATTCCTGATGAGAAGAACCACTTCATTGTGCCATCCTGTTTCCAGGAATGAGCAGCAGTAAAACATCTCCTGGAACGTCTCTTATCTGGATAGCTGGAATCATTAACTAGATTTTACCAAAGATCAAGTCATTGCCGTTACCAAACAGTGAACAGAACACAGGCCGCTATATACGTGTCCAACTGCTAAACATCCAGAAAACTGTACTGCGGACACTGCCTTGCTTCTTCCAAATGATAAACTGGAGAGGAAGGCACTGGGGAACAGGAGACCTATTGTGCCGTACCTCCAGATCACGAAGAACGTTCAACCACGTGCTCCTGATGTAAGGAGAACAAGGACCTCCAACAGCAGCAAGAAGAGGCACAGACCACATCTACAATCAGCTCTTTAGTCTAAATTTAGAGTCACAAGAACACAGACCCCCCTGTATTCTCAACACTGCTGCCCGTATAAGAAAAAAGGTTCTCTCTCCCAACTAAAATCTCTTCTAATTTCTTTTAATCGTTACCATGGATAAAATGTGAACAAACTCATAATGACTTGAGGCAAGAAATGTTTGAATTCTATTAATTTGTATTTAATGCTCATTACATAAACCATTAAATGTGGCATTTCACACAACCTGACGTTTCCTAAACTTTCTGTCCTGAAGGCGCCTGCTACATTAGTTTCTGACTATGGTTTTTATGCCAAAACCAGGAATTGATACAAAAGAGAGGGAAAGTATAAAAGGTATGTTCACAACTAATTGCGTTTTTTAATGTGGTTTTGGTAGGGATTTTTATTCATGACCATTTTTTATGGAAATTCTGGATGCCACGAGGAATCCGAGTCAACAATGGACACTTTTTTCTGCCGTGTACTTTTTAAAATTGCAAGTGGAAGAGAAAAAAAAGGGATGTTTGAATTAATATGTGGATTCCCCTTGAAATCAATAGGGAAGACCTGAATGCGCTTTTGGTCCAGAGTTTTAGGACAGAATCCATGTCTAAAATCTATCAAGTGAACTAGGGATCGACCGATATAAAAATTTTTAGAGCCGATACCAATAATCTGAACTTTCAGGCCGATAATTTATACCGATATTCTGTGCATTTTCATTTTTGAAAAAAGAATTGTAAGTTTATTGTTAACATGTAGCTTTTTTTGTAAATCTTTCTTTTACATTTATTCTTAATATGTTGGTGTTTGGGGGGGTTTTTTACAATTTTTTTTTTCTACTTACTTTTAGCCCCCTTAGGGGCTAGAACCCTTGTTCTATTCACCCTGATAGAGCTCTATTAGGGTGACTAGGACTTTACACTCTCCCTGCTGCTCTGTGCTTCAGTAGCGCCCAGCTGTCATGGTAACCGATCGGAGCCCCAGGCTTACACTGCTGGGGCTCCGATCAGAAGCTGCCACTGCCACCAATGAGGAGGAGGGGAGAGGGGACCCTGTGGCCACTGCCACTAATGATTAATACTGGGGGGGTTGGGGGGGGCGCACTGCGCCACCAATGAAGATGACTTGCTCGGTAATTCATATACAGGAGGCGGGAGGGTTCTGTGAAAAAAAAAAAACTGACAGCAGAAGAATGCCATCAGGGGGTGGTCTGGCTTTCATAGATGGTTGTAAGGAAATGCTGAAAAGAAGTGACGTTTTCTTTACCGACATGAAAAACAAGTGACCTAATGATGCCATACAGATGAAAAAAATGGTCATTCTAGCCCAGTTTCAACCCACAATGTCAGGCTCAACCCCTGTACACTGTGGGTAGAAACCGGGATAGGATCCCTTTCCTAATGTACGGAACGTGATCCCGGAAGTGCCTGTAACGGTGTAATACTGGAGAGCGCAGCGCCAGCCCAGTAAGGGAATATACAACATAATGAGCCACTCATAATAACTTAGGGCCCATTATTTTTATTGGATAGGTCATCAATACCAGATCCGTTTAGAGAATGGTTGGCACTCCGACTTGCACTAATGATGGTTGGTGCTCAGTGGTAGGGAATTCATCCACGTACACTTATCATCAAGAAACCACGGCACTCAAGCATCTGGTTAAATGCAATTAGTTTATTACTTCCATCCAATTTACATCAAAAAGACACAACGAATGTTTCGGTTCCGTCCCAGAACCTTGTTCACGGCCAATACGTCATAAGAAACGTCCCCGATAGATGGCAGTGTTCCTTATGGTGCTGTTGGGACAGACAGCAGGTAATTAATGGAGAGAAGGGTGTGTACCCTGGCAACCAGCTGACTGGCGGGGGCGATATTGATAGGTCAGAAATAAAAATAATTTGCACAACCCCTTTAAGGGCCCTTTACACGGGCTAAGAATCTGCCAGATAATCGCTAACTAGCGCTTCTTTCCCAACAATCCCCTGCAAAATTGGCCAGCGTAAAGGGACCTTTAGGTGCCGAGTCTAACAATCCAACCTGAATGAACCTCGTTCACAACCTACTTATATCCAGCAGAATAAGAACTGCATGAAATAGTTTTAAATCCGCATCGTGCTAATCATAACGAATCCACACACAAATCACCAGGATAATGGATTCTTGGTAAAACGCACGGCAGATCTGCAGTACGAAAACATACTCCGCGCAGATCCAGTGACATGTGCTGGAAAATGTCACATTGGACTGAAATATAGATTATAATAAACTATATAATACAGATAAAATGTATGATGTAACCGAGTGCTTCCCCTGTATGCGTAGGGTTAAACAGCATGCTACTTCTCCAATTCTCCTCCAACCTGTAACTCCTGCAGAACTCCTCAACCTTGTCTGAAATAAGAGCAATGACAAAACTTGCATAATGCTAAGTCTACACAACGACATTCGTCGCACCAATGTCGCGCAACATTTTATAATGATAGTCTATGGTGTCGCACTGCAACATGTGACTGCGACGTGACAGTTGCAAAAAATCCATTGGAGAGAGACTGCGACATGACAGTCGCAGAAAAATCTGTAGTATTGTGACACCATAGACTATCATTATAAAAATTGTCAGTGTAGTTGTGCCCTCTCTGTCGTGCGACACATGTCGTCGTGTAGACCTAGCCTAAGGCTACTTTCCCACTCCTCCGGCGGGGAACAGCCAGCCGGATCCGTGCTGCTGCTAGTGCACCGTGCCGCTGGAGGTCCGGTCTGGCTTCATGTCGTAGTTTTATTCCGGCCAACTATCAGCATGTTTGCCGTGCTGCGGCCAGACCCCTGGCCCGCCCCCATTATAGTCAATGGGGCCGAAGCGGACCTCCGGGGACACGGTGCACTAGCGGCAGCACGGATGAGGCAGGCTGTTCCACGCCTGGACAGCCTGCCGGAGAAGGCTACTGCTGGTGTGAAAGTAGCCTTAGACTCATTCCAGACAAGTGTATTGGGCTCTGTGCACATTTCGCCATTTTCCACTATTATACTGCAGGAAAAGAAACTACCGTATTTTTCGCTTTATAAGACGCACTTTTTCCCCCCCAAAAGTGGGGGGAAAATGGCAGTGCGTCTTATAAAGCGAATACTTCGCTGACCGCTATGCTGCGCAGTTCGGCCAGCGAAGCATCAGTGTGGAGGGAGGAGGCGGGGACACTCATGGCGGGGCCCGGTGCAGTGACTCTACTCTAATACACCAGGCCCTGCAACTGTAACATTCAATCTGATCTATATCTACCGTAATTGTATATGCTCTGTACGGTACTTACTGTAGTACCGCAAGTATAGCATTAAGACTGCGCAGACTGGCATCTCCCTCTGCCATGCGCCGCCTGCCCCAGCTCCCTCTGCCATGCGCCGCCTGCCCCAGCTCCCTCTGCCATGCGCCGCCTGCCCCAGCTCCCTCTGCCATGCGCCGCCTGCCCCAGCTCCCTCTGCCATGCGCCGCCTGCCCCAGCTCCCTCTGCCATGCGCCGCCTGCCCCAGCTCCCTCTGCCATGCGCCGCCTGCCCCAGCTCCCTCTGCCATGCGCCGCCTGCCCCAGCTCCCTCTGTCTTCTCTTTCGGTGACGTCATCGGTGCAGGCGCACCGAGGGAGTGATGAGGAGGCGAGCCTCATATCAACACAGGCGCGCGATTTTTGAAATACTGAAAGGGCCGGCCGGAGGAGGAGATCGCGGCTGGCCCTGTCAATCAACAGGACGAGGGGGCGTTTTTTTGCGGCTGCTACCAGCAAGTAAACGCCCTACTTGCTGGTAGACAGGTAATTAGCATATCTTAAAAGTACGTTTTTCGCTAAATCTACTGAACGAAAATTATTAATAACAATGTATGGCAATATGGCAGGATAGGGATTATAAGTACACAAAAAAAAAAGTTTAGTGGGGTGACAGAAGCCCTTTAATGCTATACTTATGGTACTACAGTAAGTACTGTACACAGAGCATATACAGTTACGGTAGATATAGATCAGATTGAATGTTTAACAGTTGCGGGGCCCGGTGTATTAGAGTACAGTCACTGCACCGGGCCCCGCCATGAGTGTCCCCGCCTCCTCCTTCCACACTGATGCATCTGATGGGGATCTGTGGATGACATAAGGGTCATCCACAGGTCCCCCCATAACAGTGCGTCATCCACAGGTCCCCCCATAACAGTGCGTCATCCACAGGTCCCCCCATAACAGTGCGTCATCCACAGGTCCCCCCATAACAGTGCGTCATCCACAGGTCCCCCCATAACAGTGCGTCATCCACAGGTCCCCCCATAACAGTGCGTCATCCACAGGTCCCCCCATAACAGTGCGTCATCCACAGGTCCCCCCATAACAGTGCGTCATCCACAGGTCCCCCCATAACAGTGCGTCATCCACAGACCACCATTAGTTCAAAACCACACCTTTTGGTTCAAATTTTTTTTTTTCTTATTTTCCTCCTCAAAAACCTAGGTGCGTCTTATAAAGCGAAAAATACGGTAATATTACACATCAATAGGAAACATCAGGATTTGCCAGGATCTGTTTCAAAACTGAATCAAAGCCGCCGCCACCACCACTCTGATAACGGAAACCACGATGCTAATGTGAACTGATCCGACACAACCGTATGTATTTTGCGGCCTGCAAAAAAAAATTAAAATAATTGACATCCATGTGACACCATGTTCCATAGATTTTTTTCTGCAGATCCATTGTAATGCCTGTCCTGTCAGCAAAATGGACAAGAATAGGACATATTCTATTTGTTTGCAGAACGGACTTGCGAACATACGGAACGCACAGAGTAATTTCCGTTTCTTTGTGACCCCACTGAAATGAATGGTTCCGCATAGTGGGCAAAAAAATAAAATAAAAAATGGAACTGACACAAAATACATTCATGTGTATGAGCCCCTAGAGCCAGATTAGTGGATCAGACTCCAAGCCTTAGGAAACGTGACGTGCGCCCAGCCCGGCGACTCACACCGCGCAGATGATCTCACTATGAAGCTTTCTTGTGACTCAGCCTCACACCTTATAGAGGGTGACATGATGCAATACACAGGTCATTTGTTACATCAAACTTAAAGGGAATTTCCATGGCCACGTTTACTCCTTTAGAGAGGCCACGCCTTTTCACAGCACAAGTTTACTGCAAACTCGTGCTTGCTGTGAGTGGAGGTGGTTTGCCAGATTTGGCCAGCTGCACCCTGTGATCGCACCCTTAGGACTAGTTCACACAAACGTTTTTTTTTTCGTGTTCCGTATACAGAACCATGCATTTCAATGGTTCCCCCAAAAAAACGGAATGTGTTCCATATGCATTCCGTTTTTCTGTTCGTTGAAAGATAGAGATTGTCCTATATTTGGCCGTAAATCATGGGTCGTGGCTCCATTCAAGTCAATGGGTCCGCAAAAAAAAGGAACATACGGAAATGCATCCGTATGTCTTCCGTTTCGTTATTTCTGAAGCACCTATTGAAAATGTTATGCCCAGCCCAATTTTTTCTATGTAATTACTGTATACTGTACATGGCATACGGAAAAACGGAACGGAAACACAACGGAACTCAAAAACGAACAACGGATCCTTAAAAAACGGACCGCAAAAAACAATAAAAGCCAAACGGTCGTGTGAACTAGGCCTTAAAAGGTAGTTTCTCACCAGGAATTTTACTGAGAAAACAAGGCAGAATTGTTGAAGGGCTGGCTCAGCTGAAAGCCTGTCACTCAGTGATCCCGCTAGTAAGTGCACCAAGGGCGGTGCCCTGCTATTCTGTGCACCCCTGCTCCTCCTTTCTGATTGACAAGATCAGGTGAAACCGCAGGACCCTGGCTGCCCTGTCAATCTAGAGAGGGAGGAGGGCGGGTGCACAGGGTGGTGGGGCCCACCCTTGGTGCATTTAATTGCTAATTTGCATATGGATTAAAAGCAACCAATCACTTACGCTGGGTTCAGACCTGAGCGTTCGGAAACGAGCGCTCTGTATGCGCGATTGTACGGGCGTTTACAATCGCGCATACAAAGATTGGCGTTCACACATTGTCGCGCGTTCCCGAATTTCTATGTGCGGGAACGCGCGACAAACGCCCAAAAAAAAGCTCAAGCACTTGTTTGAGCGTCGGGCGTTTTACAGCGCGATCGTACGCGCTGTAAAACGCCCAGGTGAGAACCATTCCCATAGGGAATCATTGGTTCTTGCCTGTTGTGCGTTTTACAGCGCGTAGGAACGCGCTGTAAAACGCTCAGGTGTGAACCCAGCGTAAGTGAAAGGCATCATTACATTTAGTTGTGGTACAAGGCACTGGGGGGTCATTTAGTCAGACCGTTTTTTGACGGTCTTTTCTTTCGTTTACACTGGCGTTGCTGTAGAAAGATGCGTTCAATTCATGACGGCACGTGCCCTCGTCATAAATTAGGTACCTCTTTGGTAGTCTGTGCCCTGCTGGCAAATCTACACCGCCCCCTGGCTAGCGCGTTTTTTCGGCAACTTTTACACCTTTTTTTAAGAGTAAAATGTACCACTCCCTAGACACTCCTATGTGTCGAACATGGCGTAAAAACATCCGTGCATCATACATCGCATGGGCGTAAACCTCTTAGTAAATGACCCCCATTGTGTCTGTGAATTTCCTGGTGACTGATTCCCTTAAAATCCAAACCAAGAGCAGGTCCCACATGTAAGAGAACAGATGCTTCTAGTCCACAGCTGCGCTGTGTGACCAGGGCCAGACTTTACAGCGTAGGGGCTCCAAAGCCTTGGGTCTAGGACACATCATTAGCCAACGTCCTGTCAGCGGCTGATCCCAGGATGGGACTACGTGGCAACCGTGAAGAAGCCCCAGGACCACAGACACCTATGATGTCACACTCCCTGGTATTGGTCACCATCAGTAACCCAATGGTTCCCAGTCACCTCCAATGAATGGCCGCATTGTCAGCCCCACAGAGAAGGCGCAGCTGATGGAGCTCTCAGCTCACACACTATAACTTGCCACAAGTGTAAAAAGTGGAACTCCCCTTTAAGAAACAGTAACACACGGGCAAAGATTTGCCAGCAGGCGACTACTACATGCCGCTCCCATCCTACACATGTCAGCTCGGACTCTCACCATCAATGTCTCCCAGGGTGAGTTCATCCCCAAGTTCGGTCAACGTCTCCATGTTTTCCATACTCATTCCGGCCGTCTCCATATAGCAGGTAGTAAGCCGCTCTATCTGCGCTCCCGGCCGGGGAGCTCGTGCCTTCTCGGAGCTCCTGTCACTTCCTTCCTAAGTCAACAACCTGTCACAGACGAAACCGACGCCATGTTCTGCCAGCCCCTCCCTCCGCTGGAGAGACGTCAGGGACTTGCGTGCCTAGTCTCGTTGTGGATACAGCGAGCTGAGCGAGCTACAGCAATGAGAACGAGGCTTGGCTAATTGCTTCTTAGAACTCCCCCACTGGACGCTCGGGCGTGGGGAGGCCCCGCCCACTCCTCTTGTACTAACGCGTGCAGGTTGTTTTGTTGTCAATGAGACCAGGGACTGCTAGCCAATGAGGGCGCTCGCCGTGCTGTGGGGTGACTCGACGTCATCGATCAGGGGATCTATATTTGCATATGAGGCAGGTTCTTAGGAGAACCTACTACTGTGTCTCCCGCAAACAGAAGCCGACAGCTGTGAGCTCACTCTTAACCTGTTATGTGCCGCGCCAGGAAAGAAAGCAGCGCGCCAAGCGGTGGTGTGGACAGGGCCAGAAGCATTGAGAACTGGTTATTGCCTTCACTTGCGTTTATCTTTTTTGTCTTAATTTTTCTAGTGTTACAGTATACAGACCCTGTGTGCTGGTATTCTGTTATGGTGATATTCTTATACCCAGTGAGTGCTGGGGGAAGGGAGCTTCAGATGCTTCATCCGAAGTCGCTTCCTTCCTAACGTCAGAATACTATTGTATGCAGGGCTGGTGCAAGGATTTTTGCCGCCCTAGGCAAGATAAAAATTGCCGCCGCCCCCCGCCTTATCAGATGATCTGCCCATATCATGTTCCACCCCTTTCTCAGCTTTTAAATTAAAAGAACTGCTATGTTTCCCTTAGGGTTAATCCAGCTTCTTGTAACTGTCTCTTTTTGCGGAAAGGAATTGCGGACGCGGACCCGATCCGGAATTGCAGACCCGGATCCGCAATTCCGATCCTGAAAAAAATAGAACATGTCCTATTCTTGTATGCAATTGCGGACAAGAATAGGCATATTCTTAGTGCCGGCAATGTGCGGTCCGCAAAATGCGGAACGCACATTGCCGCTGTCCGTGTTTTGTGGATCCGCAAAACACACACGGATGTGTGAATGGACCCTAAAAATTTGTTTCCAATGTAGTATTAATAACTAAACAATTACATAATAAACACATTGCATTGTCTACTTACCACCAGGACAATAAGATGATCTGGTCTCTGGCTCTTGGTCTGGCTCTGCGGACTCCCTTGTCACTCTCATTATAACCCCCCCCCCTCCCTTGTCACTCTCATTATTCCCCCCCCCCCTCCCTTGTCACTCTCATTATTTCCCCCCTCCCTTGTCACTCTCATTATTTCCCCCCTCCCTTGTCACTCTCATTATTTCCCCCCTCACTTGTCACTCTCATTATTTCCCCCCTCCCTTGTCACTCTCATTATTTCCCCCTCCCTTGTCACTCTCATTATTTCCCCCTCCCTTGTCACTCTCATTATCCCCCCCTCCCTTGTCACTCTCATTATCCCCCCCTCCCTTGTCACTCTCATAATCCCCCCCCCTTGTCACTCTCATTATTTCCCCCCTCCCTTGTCACTCTCATTATTTCCCCCTCCCTTGTCACTCTCATTATCCCCCCCCCTCCCTTGTCACTCTCATTATCCCCCCTCCCTTGTCACTCTCATTATTCCCCCCCCTTGTCACTCTCATTATTTCCCCCCTTGTCACTCTCATTATTTCCCCCCTTGTCACTCTCATTATTTCCCCCCTTGTCACTCTCATTATTCCACCCCCCTCCCTTGTCACTCTCATTATTTCCCCCCTCCCTTGTCACTCTCATTATTTCCCCCCTCCCTTGTCACTCTCATTATTTCCCCCCTCCCTTGTCACTCTCATTATTTCCCCCCTCCCTTGTCACTCTCATTATTTCCCCCTCCCTTGTCACTCTCATTATCCCCCCCCTCCCTTGTCACTCTCATTATCCCCCCCTCCCTTGTCACTCTCATTATCCCCCCCCTCCCTTGTCACTCTCATTATTTCCCCCCTCCCTTGTCACTCTCATTATTCCACCCCCCTCCCTTGTCACTCTCATTATTCCCCCCCCTTGTCACTCTCATTATTTCCCCCCCTTGTCACTCTCATTATTTCCCCCCTTGTCACTCTCATTATTCCACCCCCCTCCCTTGTCACTCTCATTATTCCCCCCCTTGTCACTCTCATTATTCCACCCCCCTCCCTTGTCACTCTCATTATCCCCCCTCCCTTTTCACTCTCATTATCACCCCCCCTCCCTTGTCACTCTCATTATCCCCACTCCCCCTTCCCTTGTCACTGTCATTATCCCCCCCTTCCTTGTCACTCTCATTATTCCACCCCCCCCTTTGTCACTCTCATTATTCCACCCCCCGTCACTCTCATTATTCAACCCCTCCCCCCTTTGTCACTCTCATTATTCCACCCCCCCGTCACTCTCATTCTACCCCCCCCCCTCTCTCTAGTGTAGCGTGGCCGAGCTCTGTTCAGTCCGCGGTACAGGAGCATTTGTTTCCCGTACCCGGCCGGACTGACAGGAAGTGCACACTAAGTGAACACTTCCTGTCAGTCCGGCCGGGTACAGGAAACAAAAGCTCCTGTACCGCGGACCGAACAGAGCTCGGCCACGCTACATTAACAACAGCACAGAGCAGACACAGCTGGCAGGATTCTTTAGGCCTCTTTCACACTGGCGTCATGTTTTTTGCCCGGATAAGAGGCGGGTGCGTTGCGGGAAAATGCACGATTTTTCCGCGCGAGTTAAAAAGTTAACTCACCTTATCCTCTTGTTCGCGTAGTCCGTTCCCGGTCTGTTCTTTGCTAGCTGTGGGCTTGGGCTGAATGACCTGTGGTGACGTCAGATCACATGCTCCAATCACATGGTCCATCACCATGGTGATGGAGCATGTGATCTGACATCACCACAGGTCCTTTAGCCCACAGCTAAAGAAGAGACCGACCGGGAACTACGCGATCAAGAGGATAAAGTGAGTTAACTTTTTTATTTTTTTAACCCTTCCAGCACTATTATACTATGTATTCTGTAGTCAGAATGCTATTATTTTCCCTTATAACCATGTTATAAGGGAAAATAATACAGTGAATAGACTGTCACCTAGAACCCATGCGTGAAAATCGCACCGCATCCGCACTTGCTTGCAGATGCTTGCGATTTTCACGCAGCCCCATTCACTTCTATGGGGCCTGCGTTGCGTGAAAAACGCACAAAATAGAGCATGCTGCGAAAAAAAAAAAAAAAGTTGTTATATAAGTGATGCGTGAAAATCACCGCTCATGTGAACAGCCCCATAGAAATGAATGGGTCCGGATTCAGTGCAGGTGCAATGCGTTCAACTCACGCATCGCACCCGTGCGGAAAACTCGCCCGTGTGAAAGGGGCCTTAGGCGACGCAGCATGAGGGGCGCCGCCGGCTGCCCGAACTTATATAACAACTTTTTTTTTTTTTTTTTTAAACAGCAACGGGCGCCCCCTGCTAAATGGCGCCCTAGGCGACGGCCTAACTCGCCTTACTGGTGGCGCCGGCCCTGATTGTATGGAGATCCGTCTGCGTACACTATTAGAATGTATGGGCTCCGATGAGACGTTAGTTATTCACAAAGTCATGTGAGACTTCATTGATAACTTCAGTAGTTGATTTTTAAAGTGGAAAACCAGTTAAAAACTTGAAGCCGAACTCTGCTTCGGTTCCGATTGGAGACAGATCTCCGTACAGTATTATTCCGAAGTTTTGAACAAATCGGCTTCGGATGAAGCATCTGAAGCTCATTTCATTTAACACTAGATGCCACCTTTCTCAGGAAAAAAGAGCTGAAAAGGGGGTGTCTTTAGGGCGTGGCGTAACATGGGGCATTAACTGGTGTTTCTCCATACCTAAAAGACTAGATGGATCTTTTCTATTTAAGAACATTTTGTTCCTGTTATTTTTTAAGTAAATGCATTTTTATGCTGTTTTATTAATTTTTTCATTAGGCCAAGTTCACACTTCAGTGTTTGGTCAGTAATTTTCAGCCAAAACCAGGTGCAGGTCAAAAACACAGAACAAGCCTCCATTCTGCCTTATCTGTGGAGGCTTTGGTTTAAAAATCTCTCATTGAAATCACTGAAGTGTGAACTAGGCCTTAAGGCCTAGTTCACACGAACGTTTTTTTTGCGGGTGTACGGGCCGTTTTTTTGTGTTCCGTATATGGTCCGTATACGGAACCATTCATTTCAATGGTTCCGCAAAAAAAACGGAATGTGTTCCGTATGCCTTCCGTTTCCGTTTTTCCGTTCCGTTGAAAGATAGAGCTTGTCCTATATTTGGCCGTAAATCACGGGTCGTGGCTCCATTCATTTCAATGGATCCGCAAAAAAAACGGAACACATACGGAAATGCATCCGTATGTCTTCCGTTTCCGTTCCGTTTTTTCTGAACCATCTATTGAAAATGTTATGGCCAGCCCAATTTTTCCTATGTAATTACTGTAAACTGTACATGGCATACGGAAAAACGGAACGGAACAACGGAACGGAACAACGGAACGGAAACGGAAACACAACGGAACTCAAAAACGGAACAACGGATCCGTGAAAAACGGACCGCAAAAAACTATAAAAGCCATACGATCGTGTGAACTAGGCCTAAGCCTCATTCACACGTCAGTGATTTCCATCAGTGATTGTGAGCCAAAACCAGGATTGGAGACTCCACAGACATAAGGTATTGGCTCAAAATCACTGATGGAAATCCCTGACCGAACACTGATGTGTGAATGAGGCATTATACTGTGCCCCCACTCAGTTTAATGCCCAGTCATGTGCCCCTGCCCAGTATAATTCCCCCATTATGTGGCCCTACACCCTGAGGATGTGAGCGCAGCCGAGGTATGTGTTGGAGGACAATAACCAAAGTTGGCTTCAGGCAGGATTCCCATCACTGTTTCATTTTCCATTCTTGTGATCCGTCAGAAGCACAAAAAAAAAAGCAGGATCCTGTTAAGAAACCAGATCCTTTAAAATAAATAAATTCTGTAAAAAAACGGATCCTGTGCATCTGTTATGTACATTTGGCATGCCTTTGAGCCATTTCCACCTGAGATCCATTATTTTAGATGGAAAAAAAAGACTCTCGTGCAGAACTTTTTTTTCCATCTATAAAAATGTATCTCAGATGGAATCGGCTAAAATGGATGCAAAATGTGCAGCATAACAAATTATATTATTTTTTGTTCTGTTGATGGTTGAGAAGAACGGAAAATGAAATGGTGATGTTTAGAAGCAAGGC
Source organism: Bufo gargarizans (assembly GCF_014858855.1). Classification (NCBI taxonomy): domain Eukaryota; kingdom Metazoa; phylum Chordata; class Amphibia; order Anura; family Bufonidae; genus Bufo; species Bufo gargarizans. The sequence continues at coordinate 1,200,962 of NC_058086.1, forward strand.
TGGGTTCACAAACCTCTCACCGTCACCGGCCTCTGGTTGTAAATACCGCCAGAGCTGGTGTTACCATCCATGATATGTCATATGATGGAAAACATTGGCAGATTCATATGCTGCATGAGAACCATGCGGAAACACATTGTGGCCCTGATGGGCTTCTCTTTTTTGAATCTTGTAAAGTGAAATTTCTGAAAATAGTGACTGTTAGGGTCCACAATACACGGGGCACCGGTCGTGTGCATTCCGCATCACGGATGCGGACCCATTCACTTGAATGGATCCAGAGATTAAGCACGGAAGCACTACGGAGTGCTTCCATGGGGTTCCGGTCCGTGCCTTCGCCCTGCAAAGATAGAGCAAGTTTTATCTTTTTGCGGAAAGGATCGGCAATCTGTGTGCGGCTGCCCCACTGTCAGTGCCGTTCATTGCGGACTGCAATTTGCGGTACACGGGCAGCACACGGTGGTGTGAACAAGCCCTTAGGCCGCTTTTTACAAGAGTGAGCTCAACACATGGAACTTGCAGCATGTGTCTGCGGCAGCTCCTGTCCTGACCTCCCCAGCACTGACGGGTCGCATAGCATTATATTGATTTATGATGCTATGTAACCCTTAGAGGTCTGGAATGTATTGGATAACAGTGACAGCATTATGTCAGTGTTATACAATACATTCCAGAACTCTAACGGTTACACAGCATCATGAATCAATATAATGCTATGCGACCTGTCAGTGCTTGGGAGGGCAGGATGGGAGCTGCCTTATACTCTGCTGTGAACTTGTGTGTGTGAAAGCAGCCTTATGAGAAGGCCGCTAGCCTGCATCACCTCCTGAGTGATACTTACCTGCCCCCCCCCCCCCCCCCCTTCAGTTCTGGGTGCTCCCATTCTCCTCTTTTCTTCCATCAGGGGCATGGACATGGCCACGTTCGCCACTGCAGCTAATCACTGGCCTCAGCGTTCGCATGTGCTAGCACCCGATTACAGCCGAGGTTCTACTGCTGATCAAATACATTTAACCCCTCAGATGCCGTGGTTAAATATGACCACGGCATCTGAGTGGTTTGGAAACAAGAGCCACACTCTGCCGTGCCCAAAACCAGCATTTCCCAACTGAGATTGGGGAACCTGTTAAGCCTCATTTACACGTCAGTGTTTCACGGACGTGTACTGTATGTGTTCTCCATGGACAGCACATGTCCCCATTAATTTTAATGTTTGTATTCAGACATCAGTGTTTTAGCACAGCCCGTGGGTCATGTTGCATCAGTGTTTCACGGATCATTAAGAAGAGATGCTTTGAAAAAAAAAAATTCAGCTATTTTGTGTCAGTGAAACACAGATGCAACACGGACAGCAAAAAACGGACACATGGATCCTTTACGGATGACCAACTGCTCACGGATTTGAGCACGGACACAGACGTGTGAATGAGGCTTTACTTGATAGTAATCGCCCGAAGCGTCAAGCAGGCTTCGGTAGCTATTACTAGAATATACCAATAGAGGCCAGCAGGTAGAGTGTTCTATGATGGCTAGCCATAACAGAACACAATGGGCAATCTCATGATTGCCAGTTAGTCACCACTTAAAAAATGTTTAAAAAAAGTTTAAAAAATATAAAAGAATAAAAAAATCTAAAAGTTCAAATCGTCCCCCCTTTCCTCAAAATATATAACCAATGAAAAATTGCATATCATGGACAACGCCTGTACTATTAAAATATAACAATACGATGAATGGTGTAATGGAAGAAGTGATCAGAAAGTCACACCGCCAGCAAAAAATGAGCGCCATACAGCTCCGTACACATAAGTACAAAAAAGTTATAGGGCTCAGTATATGGCAATGAAAAAAAAAAAAAATCAGTATCGTTGTAATTGTACTGATCTGGAGAATAAAGGTAGCATGTCAATTTTACCATATAGAAAATGTCGTAACCTATAACTGTGGCTGAATTAAAAGTTTGGAATTTTTTTTCCAGCTCTCCACTACATCATATGCAATGTTAAATAGTGCCTTAAAGGGGTTTTATCATCTTTGTAATCATGTTTCAAACCCTTGTGGGGGCAAAAGGTGGAGGCACTTTGGGGGCTGATGGATGTAGCAGGGCTGTATATGTGGCAGGTCAGCATCAATGCTGGTGAAAGAGATAAACAGATGTAGCAGAGCTGTATATGCGGCTGTTCTGACATAGTGCTGGTTGAATAGATAAACAGACAAATGTAGCAGAGCTGTATATGAAGCTTTTCAGACCCAGTGCTAGCGGGGGAGTAGAATAAAGATGTAGTAGTGCTGTATAGGAAGCCATTCAGCCAAAGTGATGTTAGGGGACTAGAGAAGACACATGTAGCTGAGCTGTATATGCATCTATAAAGATACATAGTGTAAGGTTTATACACAACTGGAGTACAGCTGTAATGGAAACAAATCTGCATCAGTGCTGGTGGGTGGGGGTTGGTCAAGCTTTTGGGCTAATGTATAATATGGAATTATAGTTTTTGGTGCACAGAATGGGTTTGTAAAAGATCAGACGGAGATTGTATGTGTAAAACTGCAGAACAGCCACTTGTTACTGTGCACTGAGCTCACTTCACATGGCTCTCTGAGTGACCATTCCCCTCACTGCAGGCTGCCAGACTGATGAGTCACATGAACTAGCACGCAGGACTCAGCTCTCAGTGTGATGTCATAAGGAGGCGTGGCCGGCCTTCACTCTAGCTGCCTAAGCCCGCCCAGCCTTAGCAGCAGAAAAACCAGGAAGTGAACAGCTAGCTGGCAGCAATTGAGACTCAAGTAGCAAGATGGGAAAACCCCTTTAAGAAATGCAACTTGTCCCGCAAAAAATAACCCCTCTTAAGGCTATGTGAATGAAAAAAAGTTATGGCTCTGGGAAGGCAGGGAGTGAAAAACACAAAAATGGAAAATAGCAAGGCTTTCCAAAGGTTAACTGTTCCAGCAGCATGTACCTGCAGTCCTGGCTTCCCCTTAGGAGGCACAAGACCGCGTGTCAGCCATGCCCATGCTGCAGATCGCAAATTGCTATCCGCAGTGCATGGGCACCAACCGTGTGCCTGCCGTCTGTGGACGCATACCCACCACTACTTTTTTTACCACAGACAGTACTCCGTAGTCCTTCTGTTCTGCACCATATGTCCCGGATTGCGAACAGTTAAAGGGAGTCTGTCACCAGATTGTGACCTAATAGACCGCTTACATAGCGCTCTAGCATAGCAGTCTATGATTCTAATGGTACAGTTTTTACCTAATGGTAAAAACGGACTTTTATTCATATGTAAATTTGGGCTCGCAAGTGCCCAGGGAGGGGTTCACCTCGTTGGAGCCCAGGCTGTTCTGCCTCTTTTTGTCATATCCCCGCCCCAGCCTCTTCCTCTGCCCCCCCCCCCCGCTCTTCCTTTGCGTCCTCCTTCTCTGCAGCGAGATCACGCGCCTGCGCTATCCATTGCTTGGACGGGGCATGCGCACTGCGATGCCCATTGTGGGCACGGCATCGCAGTAGCTACTACGCATGCGCCGGCCAACGGCGGGAAACAGCGGCGAGGAGGCGGACCAGAGACACCCACAATGGGCATCGCAGTGCGCATGCCCCGGCCAAGCAATGGATAGCGCAGGCGCGGGATCTCGCTGCAGAGAAGGAGGACGCAGGGATATGACGAAAAGAGGCAGAACAGCCTGGGCTCCAACGAGGTGAACCCCTCCCTGGGCACTTGTGAGCCCTAATTTACATATGAATAAAAGTCAGTTTTTGCCTTGGGGGAACTTCACAAGCACACATCAAAGGTACCATTAGAATCATAGACTGCTATGCTAGAGCGCTATGTAAGCGGTCTATTAGGTCACAATCTGGTGACAGACTCCCTTTAAATGAATGGGTCTGCATCCGTGATATGGTGCGCACACAGCCGGTCCCGATATATTGCAGACCTGCTGTTTGTGGTCCGCAATATGGGCAAAGGCTGCAAACGGTCGTATGCATGAGGCCTAAAGATGTTTTTCCGTACGCCTCCCACAACGGCACTTCAGCAGGAGGGTACCCCACCCCCAGGGACAGGAAACGATGTAGAAAGCAGAAGTTTAAATGCCTCCTCCTCATTACCTTCTCCAGTCGTTTCCTGTCCCTTGGGATGAGTGGAAAGCGGGCAGGCTCCCTCCTGCCGAAGTTTCATGCGCCCAGCCTGTGGTGAGTATTCCCTGCTTTGCAGGTGGGCTGTGTCAGAGCGGCGGACGCTGGGGGCGAGATACGGCTCCCACCGCTTGCTTCTGGTGTAAGTCCTCACTTTAGGCAGCCCCAGACGGTGCACCAGCTCAGGAAGAAGCCACTTGCAGGGCCAGAAGGCGCGCAAGATCTCTGGGCCAAGATCTGGTCATGTGACCCCGGCTTGGCCATGTGACGCGCCGGCAGGTCATGTGACCAGGAAGCTGGAAAATGCCGTACAGCAGAGCAGCAGTGGATTTCTTAGCATGTCTCTGCAACAGGAGAAGCCTTCTGATGCCCCTAAGGCCCCCAGTCCGGTAAGTCTCCTCTGGAGTGATTTTATTTTACACTATCACCTGTGGGATTTTTTGTCTCTTTAACCCTGGTGACGGTTACCCCACTCCTTCCCCTACACTAAAAAAGAGCCCCTGCTCTTTATTCGTTCTTTCAGAATAGAGAATCCGGAAGGAGTGGGGAATCTGCACAGAAGAGAAAATTTGCTATTTGCAAAAAGCATCTGGCAGCACATAGTGAAAAACCTATCTGCCAAAGATGTACGGACAAAATAATGGCTGAAGATTCCCCTTATCTTGTGGAAAATTTACAATCCATTATAAGAGAAGAAGTGAGTTCAGCAGTGGAAGCAAAAATGGCGTCCTTTTCCCCAAAACCTTCCACTTCTAAAATGTTCACGGAGCCCCAGATAGAATGGGATATGGAGGACGAAGATATTAATGATTCGTCTGACTCAGGATCCTCCTCTGATGAGGAGGTCAGTGGTCCGTTATGATCAGTAGAGGACACTGACGGCCTCTTGAAAGCAATAAGATTAGCTCTAAATATTGAAGAATCTAGACGGTCACAGTTGGACCAGGATCAGATCTTCAAAGGGCTGGGTGATAGGAAGAGGAGAGTGTTCCCCATCCATGACAGGATCTGAAAACTTATACTGGATGAATGGAAGGACCCAGAGAAAAGGGCTGGTATTTCAAAAGTCTTTAAAAGAAGATATTCCTTTAGCAAGGAAGATTCGTCTCTTTGGGATAAGACACCAAAGGTTGACGCCCCTGTTGCACGAATTTCTAAAAAGGCAGCCTTACCTTTTGAAGACGTCGGCTTATTAAAGGATGCTATGGATAAAAAGTGTGAATCCGTACTTAAAAAAGCTTGGGAATCCAATACCGCTATGTTGAGACCCAGCATAGCTGCCACCTATACGGCTAGATCTCTTGCTCTCTTAGCTGGAGGAACACCTGGTCTCTGACACCCCCAGAGAGGATCTCCTGGCCTCCTTGCCGGTTTTGAAACAGGCCTCTAATTTCCTGGCAGACGCATCTGCCAATCTGGTAAAGTTATCAGCTAGGTCGGCGTCTCTTTCTAATATGGCAAGGAGGTCAGTCTGGTTACGCTCTTGGTCAGGCGATACCACTTCAAAAAATAAACTCTGCAGTATCCCTTGCAAAGGAGATCGTCTTTTCGGTTCTGTCTTAGACGACATTCTGGAAAAGGCCTCTGATGGAGAAAAAAGGGGTTTCCACCAGAGTCCAGGTTCTTCCAACAGCGTTGTTCCTTTCGCCCCCAAAGTAAGGGTAGACAGGACCATAGGAAAAAGGATCCCTCTAGTTCTTGGCAGTCCTCAAAGGGGAGAGGTAGGAATTTCCTCTTTAGCCAGGATAAGTCTACAAAACAGTCCTCCCAATGACGCCAGGAGCCCGGTGGGGGGGGGGGGGGGGGGAGTCTCTCTTCTAGAGTCTCAGATTTCCCTTTTGTTAGAAAAAAGAGCGGTGGTTCCAGTTAGAGCAGACCAGGAAGGAAGGGGATTCTACTCCCCAATTTTTCTCGTAAAAAAAACAAAAAAAAACAAAACAATGGCTCTTTCAGAGCAATTATCAATCTAAAGTGCCTCAACAAGTATATAAAATACAAAAGGTTTCAATATGGAAACGGTAAGATCTACAGTGAACCTTTTAACTCAGGACTGCTCCATGGTAACACTCGACCTGGTGGATGCATATTACCATGTTCCGATCCATCAGAAACATCAAAAATATCTGCGTTTCTCCATCTCCAGTTTCAGGTGTTACCTTTTGGCCTGGCCTCTGCACCCAGAGTGTTCACAAAGATTATTGCAGAAATCTCAGCTATTTTCCACCAGAAAGGGATAAACCTCATACCCTATTTGGACGATTTTTCTCATTACAGCAGCCTCCCAGACTCCGCTGCAGCTACAGGTGAAGTTCGTCCTGGAGACCTTAACATCCCTAGGTTGGAAACTAAATCTAGAAAAATCAAATCTATCACCCAGCCGAAAGATGATCTTTCTAGGTATTCTTCTGGATTCCAGCCAAATGACCTCTTTTCTTCAAGAACAAAAGATCTGAGACATCAAGTCAAATATTTCTGGCTTTTCACACCAGAGAAAGGTCATGTTCCGAAGGATTATGAAACTTCTGGGACTCATGACATCGACGATTCCTGTGGTGAGATGGGCCCAGGCTCACGGGAGACCGCTTCAGGAATTCCTGCTAAAACAGTAGAACAAAAGCATCTTCTCCCTGGAAAAGACAGTTACCTTACCTCCAGGGGTCAGACTCTCCTTGCAGTGGTGGCTGAACGAAAGAAACCTAGTCAAGGGGGTCCCTTGGAGGCTCTCCAATCAAACAGTGGTAACAACAGACGCAAGCGGGGCAGGTTAGGGAGCCCATTGTCAAGGTCAGTTGTTACAGGGGTCCTGGGATGCAGAGACCCTTCCCCTTTGTTCAAACGCCAAAGAGCTTCTGACCATGTTTCTGGCCCTAAAAGCCCTGGTTCCAGTCATCCGAGGACAAAACATAAAAATCCTCTCCGACAACTCCACCACGGTGGTATATCTCAACAAGCAAGGGGGGAACAAGAAGCAGTTCCCTTTGATAGCATCTCAGATCTTTTCTTGGGCAGAGTCAAACATCCAGTCCATAACCGCGGTCCATCTAAAGGGGGGCGAGAACACACTGGCAGACTTCCTGAGCAGGAAGAGAATTTGGCCAGGGGAGTGGAGCCTCAAAAAAGCGATGTTCCAGAACATCTGCAGCAAATGGAAAATACCAAGAATAGACCTCTTTGCTTCCCAGAAGAACAAACAGGTGGACCTTTTCTATTCCCTCTCGACAAAGGACCACCCGGGGAGAGTGGATGCCTTAGCGGGTCCATGGCCATTGGGTCTGCTCTATGCGTTTCCTCCTTTCCAGCTCATACCAAAGGTTCTGGCAAAGCTAATAGAGGAACAAGCCCATGTCATCCTAGTGGCTCCATACTGGCCCAAAAGGCCTTGGTTCTCCCTCCTTCTGAACCTCTCCAAGGGGGACTTCTGGACCCTTCCTCAGTCTCCGGACCTTCTCCATCAGGGCCCAGCCTGGCATCCGGCAATCAGCCAACTAAAATTGACAGCTTGGAATTTGAGCACTCCATTTTGAAGTCCAAGGGCTTCTTGGATGCAGTTATTTCCACCCTGCTCTCTAGCAGAAAGCAAGTAACTTCCAATATCTACTGGAGAACTTGGAAAGCCTTCCTTTCATTTGCCAAGGAATCCTGGAATCCTACTCTTCCCCCAGATATGAGGAAAATTGTAGACTTCCTTCAGAAGGGACTAGATCAGGCATCCTCAAACTGCAGCCCTCCAGCTGTTGTAAAACTACAACTCCCACAATGCCCTGCTGTAGGCTGATACCTGTAGGCTGTTTGGGCATGCTGGGAGTTGTAGTTTTGCAACAGCTGGAGGGCCGCAGTTTGAGGATGCCTGCACTAGATAAATGTCTTCGTGTCAGTACAATTAAAGTCCAGATTTCAGCCCTTAGTGCCGTCTTGGATATGAGATTAGCGGATTTGGATGTTGTCAAGAGGTTCATAAAGGGAGCCAGCAGACTTCACCCAGTTATTAGAGCTACCTTAATTTGGTCCTTTCCGTCCTTATGGACCATCCCTTTGAACCTCTTGAGTCAATCCCCCTCAGGTTGCTGTCCTTTAAATCTGCCTTTCTCATAGCTATCACCTCAGCCAGGAGAGTGGGGGAGATCCACGCTCTTTCATGCAGACCTCCATATCTAACCATCCTTGACGATAGGATTATATTGAGACATGAACCCTTCTTCTTACCAAAGGTTTTCTCTAAATTCCACTGCCAACAGGAGATTTCCTTACCCACCTTCTGCGCAGGGGCGAAGTCTTCAAAAGAAAGATGTTTCCAACATCTGGATGTACGTAGATGTATTCTTGGCTATCTGGAAGCCACAAAGGGACAGCGAAAATCCGACCATCTTCTGGTCCAGTATGCAAGCCAAAATAGGGGGCAGGCAGCATAAAAAATTACTATAGCCCGCTGGATAAGAATGACCATTGCAATGGCCTATATAATTAAGGGTCTTACTCCTCCAGAGGGTCTAACAGCCCATTCAACCAGAGCGATCTCTACCTCCTAGGCAGAATCTGCCTCTGCCTCCTTGTCACAGATCTGCCAGGCTGCTACATGGGCAAATCCTTCCACCTTTTTTAACCACTATAGGTTGGACGTTCAGTCCAATTCGGATTTGTCGTTCGGACGTAAAGTCCTGTCAGCGGCAGTCCCTCCCCTAATGGATTTCTTTGTTATTCCTCCTGCTGAAATGCTGTTGTGGGAGGCGTACGTAAAAGATGATAATTACTCTTACCGGTAATTGCATTTTCTGTATAGCCTCCAACAGCACTGGTTTTTTCCCACCCATTAATTCCTTACATTTTTTTGTCTATTATAACTTGATCTATATCTCCCTACAAATAAAAGGTTACTTCTTCAGCATCATCCTGGTTCCTTTGGTACTTACTGGAGAAGTTAATGGGGAGGAGGCATTTAAACTTCTGCTTTCTATGTCGTTTCCTGTCCCTGGGGGCAGGTTACCCTCCTGCTGAAGTGCCGTTGTGGAGGCTATACGGAAAATCCAATTACCGGTAAGAGTAGTTATCATCTTTTTTGGTCTTAAGGTAGAGTGTGTGTTATTTCTAGTCATGCCAAAGGTAGATATAGCTGAGGTGTAAACAGGTATAGGTTCACAAGCTAAGGCGATAAGAGGGGAATATTAAAGGGATTGTCAAGGATTTTTAAGTGCTTACTTATTCTTAGGATCTGACAGTACACACCCCCGCCAATCAGCTGTCCTGTGTAGCTGTGACTGGTACTATACAGCATTGTGAGCCTTGCTTCCATTAACCCCTTCCCGAAATGTGACATACTATTATGTCACAGAGGGAAGTTATTTCCTGCAGATTGACATAATAGTACCATCATGCTGATCAGGCGGTTACAGGACCTGTGCCCGCCTGATCAGTGCAGGGTCTGGCCATGACTGACAGCCAGGCCCCTGCTGTATCCACCAGCATCACTGAAAATGCTGATGCCAGTGGATTACCCCTTTATATGCTGCTGTAAATGCTTCCCGCAGTGTATAGGAGGTTTGCAGACAGAGGGAGCCACCTCTAGCTCTCCATTGCGCTCTGCTATGGCAACCCCATCCAAATCGCTCATGTGTTATTTCTGTCCCAGCGTTCACCACATTGGAAATATTTTTTTATATTTTAATAGTTCGCACTTTTTTTGGGGTGTGGTAATATGTTATATGTTTATTTATTATTTATATTTTTTATATGTAAAATTGGGTGATTTAAACTTAATATTTTGGTGTTTGTTTTTTTTATTTACTTTTTTAATTTATTTAATAATTAGCCCCCCTAGGGACTAGACCCTGGGATCTTTTAATTCCTTGTCCTATTCACCCTAATAGAGCTCTATTAGGGTGAATAGGACTTTACACTGTCTCTGCTGCCCTGTGCTTTGTGCAATCCAGCACACCTATACAAACTCAACTATAAACCTATCATCAGCTCTATTGCAACCAGTTTACAGAGGTGGTCCCCCCTCCATATCTCGTGGTTTGGGAGGATTAATGCTATCAAGATGGACATCCTTCCCAAGCTATTATATTTGTTTCAGACAGTCCCGTGCGTCCTCCCACTAATGTTTTTTAATCAGATTCGCAAGCTAGCCTCGCAATTTATATGGGCCGGGTCCAGAGCCAGGCTTAGTTACGCTACCCTGTCTCGACCCAAATCCTTGGGAGGAGCAGGTCTGCCCAATTTTAGCTCTTATTATAGAGCTGCAATAGCAAACTGTGTCCTAGATCTTATCCATAACCAGAAGGGGAAGCTGTGGGTGGAGATGGTCCATGAACTGGATCCTTCCCTGGCGACTGGTATTTTTTGGTTGCCACAAACACACCAGAAACAATTACTGGATCCCAATCGCCCATCCCTCCTTTATATGCTCGCTAAATCTTGGGGTAAGTTTGCGACCAAACACAACCTGATCACAGCCTATGGTCCTTAACGTCTGTCCTAATTTGCCGGTGGCTCTCAGACACCTACCATCCTTCCATGCCACTTCTTTACCCGTGATCAAGATACGAGACCTCTACGGGAACTCTGGTATACTGCCTGTGGCTGACCTATCGCACATATTACCAAGATCCCCAGGACAATGGTTTCTCTACTTCCAGCTCCGCAACTTCCTCAGTTCCCTGGCCCCCAGATCTCAGCTTTCGGCCAAATCAACTGACTTTGAGAAGCTCTGCCTAGCAGACTCCTGTCCGGGACATGCTATCTCTTTAGCGTACGGCTTGTTGGGCACTAGGGAGGTTGGAAATGGATCACTGAAGTCCCAAATCACGGATGCTAGGCTTGCAACTGACTGGGAGAGGGAACTGAACACCACATTATCTGATGATCAGTGGAAAAGAGCACTCCTGTACACGCACAAGTCCATCGTTTCTTGTCAATTGCAGGAACTCAACTATAAGATACTCATGCGATGGTATAGAACTCAAGTGAAGGTCCACTGACTCGACCCTTCGGTCCCCGACACATGCTGGTGCTGTAATGCAGCGGTGGGCACCATGCTTCATATATGGTGGGAGTGCCCAGGAGTCTCTACTTTATGGTCAGATGTTTTTGCCCTATACAATGCTTTACATCACCCGAACATCACACCCTAACCATTGATTGCCTTACTGTCCATATATCTGGGGCGCCCCCAACAGATAAAAAGAGGGACACTTAGAATCTTTATTCAGGCCATGAGGAAAATTATTCCACGCAGATGGTGGTCCACGGAGAATATCCTGGACCTCAGCCCTAGACACCCTAGTTCGTATGGAGGAACCCATAACCGGGTACAGATTTTTTCTCGCTCTTGAGACCCATGGTTCCAATTTTCGAAACTCATCCCGTTTCGCAATCTGGTTGGCTACTGGTACTATGGAGACTCACGGTTCCTAATGTGGTTCCTGGGACACTAGGTAGTAAAGAACACTCTCAGCTTCCTTACCGGCTATTCTATGGCCTTGCCCCCCCCCCCCCCACCCCCGATCTTGTGTGCCTGCTAGGCCTGATTCCCTACAGCGGGTAAATTGAACAACATTACATTACTCATACAATATATGTGTTACCTGCACTCGTCCCCCCGCCCCCTAGTCTGTCCCCCCTCCCCTCTGTCTTTGAAACCGGGGGTACAAATACACATACAGTTGGTAAATTGAATAACTGTGTATTTCTCATGCATTATGCTTGTTCTTTTGGATTATGATTATTTCACCTATATTTGGATGAATGTGAACTTGCTGACTATTCTATTCATTTTCTCTGCCTAATAAAAAATGATTGAACCATAAAAGCTCTTTGTACTAAGAAAGGATGACCATATCTTTCATTTAATTTTTCCCAAGCTTGCTTGTAGGCTTCTTCGTCTTTTCTATAGGAGTTACCTTCAAGAACTTTCTTTGCTTCCCCTCCAACATATCTCTGAAGGTAGAATAACCTGTCGACTGGACTGAAGCAACGATGTTCAATGATCATTTGGAAACTTGCCTTCCACTCTATGAACTCTCTGAAAGTCTAGCTAGGACTGTTCTCTGTGATCTTGCTGGGGACAATGGTTGTAATATTCTCCTTAGCATTGCCGTGCCATCTAGGAATAGAATCCTCCGGTTCTATTTTCTCACTTAGTTCTGAATTAGGTGAGTCCCATTCTTTTTCTTTTCCGGTAGAGATAGGGAAAAGGTGTGTGGATTTACCCTATAACACTGGACTAGGCGTCTCTTTGTCTTTCTTAGCAAGGATGGAAAGATAATGACTTATTTCTTCACTACATGCTGGAGATTTCCTTTCATTCTCTTGAGCGTATGAAGGAAAATAGGAGTCTTTGTCTTCACTTAGTACAGATTTGAACCTATGACTACTCTGACTCATATCCTCCTCATGTACTCTGAGTCTGGCTTCTATGATCTTAACTTCTTTCGGCTTTTCCAGACTTTTTATCTGGCGCTGTGCTTCCATTTCAGCTTCCATCTGATGGTGTTGTGCATCCATTTCAGCTTCCATTTGATGGCGCTGTGCTTCCATTTGACAGTGCAGTGCCTCGATGGCAGCTTCCATTTCAATTTCTGCTCTCTTGACAGCAAGCTGTTCAGCTAATTCCTTTCTTTTGGCTTAAGTATTTAAGGACTCTGATATATGGGTGGCACTTCTTCTAGTGAAGGAAGTCACACTTGAGATTGTGGTTCCCCCTAAAGACCTAGCATAGTCTCTCATAAAAAGCTCATTCATTCTACTTCTTGCTTTAACTTCTTCATAATTAGCTGCAGATGAAAGTTCTCTCATGAGCCTTACTAAATCTTTAGTGACTGCAGTACATGTTTCCATGTTCCTTACAATATCCTGGGAAGGAGCATAAGCTCTGATTCAGATTCTTCTACTGTCTGTACCATATCACTCAAATTCCTGTATGATTTAATATATGATTTTCACCTATCATATATCCAGGTGAACTTCTCTTTTAAAGAGGACCTTTCATCAGTTTTGACATAAGCTAATTATGGTATTACCCCCCCCCCCTCTTGATCCACTGTGGCCCCCTGATGATTTGGCGCACTGTATTATAATGAGCATTAAGACGCAGTCTCCTTCTCCTTGGCTGTGAGCGTCATCCAATCAGAGCGGACTGCTCATAGCAAAGGAGAAGGAATCTCACTCCTTCTCCCTGGGTGTGAGCGGTCCGCAATGCTGACAAAATGCAGAAATAAATTACTTTAATTTTAAATACGTTAGAGTCCATATACTACAAACTGTCCTTTTTTGTTTTTACTTTAAAGTCTCTTATTTCTAAACACAAAACAATGTCTCTTTATGCCAAAGTCTATATACAATGATACGTAATAAAAGGAAAGCTCTGACCTTATTCTGAAGAGCAGGAACAAATGTCAGTCTTAAAGGAGATGTGTCTTTTCTTAATATGATGCTATGCCCTGCACTGACTTGTGATGCTTTGTGCAGACTTGCAATGCTTGCGGTGTGCTGGTTTAGATACCCTGCTTGCGATGTTCTGTGCTGACTTGCGATGCGCTGGCTTGGATACGCTTCAGCAGACCTTGGACCTAGTTATGTGAAACTAGCTGGCTGCAGTACGTGGTCTCTCCGTGTATAGCGGTGCGGGCACTCTAGCTCTGGACTTTGGGCTCCCACCATGTGTCTCTTTCTCTCTCTAGGGATCGCAGGAGAGTTGGCGCTCTTTCTCTGACTATTTTGCCTTTGCCATTCTGCCACTTTAAGAGTCGGCTGCAGTTTGACTAATGCACACGTTCTATGGCCTCTATAGTAGCTCTGCTGAGGTGTCTTTGCTTGCTCACTCAGGGAACAGTTGCTGTGCAGCGGTATATGCTGGCGCTCTGCTGCTTGAATGTGCGCTTTACTGTGCAAGTTGAGGATCGCTATTACTTCGCCCTCTGGGGGAAATAGTTCCACTGTGGCAGGCGCAGCACTATGAAGGGCCTTTTTTTGCTGTGGCATTAGAATAATTTGTATATCTCTGTCCTTTTAGTCTAACCAGACTGTCTTACTCTGTAATTCCTCTAGCGCCGTTCATGGAAGCACTAGGTTTAAAGAGCACACCAAATGCCTGAAACTTCTTTATTAACTTCAACTTTTCTTCATATATAACACTGCCACCTCTGCAGTTGATAGTCCATGTACAAAACACATGTTGAATAAAGGATCATAAGATGGTGTTTCGACTGTTAAAATCTTGTCATTCAACATAAAATATATATTTCTCTCTTGTATCTGTACTCTCACTTTAAGTTATTTAAGCACTTTATGATCTCTCTGAGAGGTTTATCTGAGGTCTAACTAATAGTTCTACTTGCTGAATTTGGTCGCAATTTGCAGTATGCAGTTAGCAGTTAACTATTTGCAGATTGGTTGCGTATGATCTGGTATGGTTGTATGCAATTGGGATTGCAATATGAAATTTGGATTGTGAACTTTGTAGTTTTGCAAATGGTGGAACTGTAAGTAAACACACATATAACTGGTTGAGTATATAGTTCTAATGACTATATCAACAGTAGGAACATTATATATATATATATATATATATATACACACACACACACACTGCTCAAAAAATTAAGGGAACACAAAAATAACACATCCTAGATCTGAATTAATTAAATATTCTTCTGAAATACTTTGTTCTTTACATAGTTAAATATATTGCTGACAACAAAATCACATTGGATTTGGAGTCACACTCAAAATGAAAGTGGAAAAACACACTACAGGCAGATCCAACTTTGATGTAATGTCCTTAAAACAAGTCAAAATGAGGCTCAGTAGTGTGTGTGGCCTCCACGTGCCTGTATTACCTCTCTACAATGCCTGTGCATGCGCCTGATGAGGTGGCGGACGGTCTCCTGAGGGATCTCCTCCCAGACCTGGACTAAAGCATCTGCCAACTCCTGGACAGTCTGTGGTGCAACGTGACGTTGGTGGATAGAGCGAGACATGATGTCCCAGATGTGTTCAATTGGATTCAGGTCTGGGGAACGGGCGGGCCAGTCCATAGCATCAATGCCTTAGTCTTGCAGGAACTGCTGACACACTCCAGCCACATGAGGTCTAGCATTGTCTAGAATTAGGAGGAACCCAGGGCCAACCGCACCAGCATATGGTCTCACAAGGGGTCTGAGGATCTCATCTCGGTCCCTAATGGCAGTCAGGCTACCTCTGGCGAGCACATGCAGGGCTGTGCGGCCCTCCAAAGAAATGCCACCCCACACCATTACTGACCCAATGCCAAACCGGTCATGCTGGAGGATGTTGCAGGCAGCAGAACATTCTCCACGGCGTCTCCAGACTCTGTTACATCTGTCATGTGCTCAGTGTAAACCTGCTTTCATCTGTGAAGAGCACAGGGCGCCAGTGGCGAATTTGCCAATCTTGGTGCTCTCTGGCAAATGCCAAATGTCCTGCACGGTGTTGGGCTGTAAGCACAACCCCCACCTGAGGACGTCGGGCCCTCATATCACCCTCATGGAGTCTGTTTCTGACCGTTTGAGCAGACACATGCACATTTGTGGCCTGCTGGAGGTCATTTTGCAGGGCTCTGGCAGTGCTCCTCCTGTTCCTCCTTGCACAAAGGCGGAGGTAGCGGTCCTGATGCTGGGTTGTTGCCCTTCTACGGCCTCCTCCACGTCTCCTGATGTACTGGCCTGTCTCCTGGTAGCACCTCCATGCTCTGGACACTACGCTGACAGACACAGCAAACCTTCTTGCCACAGCTCGCATTGATGTGCCATCCTGGATAAGCTGCACTACCTGAGCCACTTGTGTGGGTTCTAGACTCCGTCTCATGCTACCACTAGAGTGAAAGCACCGCCAGCATTCAAAAGTGACCAAAACATCAGCCAGGAAGCATAGGAACTGAGAAGTGGTCTGTGGTCACCACCTGCAGAACCACTCCTTTATTGGGGGTGTCTTGCTAATTGCCTATAATTTCCACCTGTTGTCTTTCCCATTTGCACAACAGCATGTGAAATTGATTGTCACTCAGTGTTGCTTCCTAAGTGGACAGTTTGATTTCACAGAAGTTGGATTGACTTGGAGTTACATTGTGTTGTTTAAGTGTTCCCTTTTTTTTTTTTTTTTTTTTTTTTTAGCAGTGTATATATTTTAAATACCTATTTCGGCCTCTCTGCTTCCATAAAACACAGCTCTTGGTGGAGTGAATGTCTGTTCAGCTTCTCTTTTCTGGTGTAATGATTCTAGCAGCTCCTCCTAGGGGAATTTCCCACACGGGCTGTGTGTGAGGCTGGCTGTGATTGGTCAAAACTCCTGCTGTGTGTGAGGCTGGCTGTGATTGGTTAAAACTCCTGCCCAGCAACAACAGTTTAACTTTATGCTTTCTGTTGCTGTGTCATTTAGCTTATCTTACATTATATAATGAATCTTAAAGGCATATTATCTTTTCTGCTTCTGTGAACACAATATATAACAGTAATATGACATCCAAACATGAAGTCGCTGTACATAACTCTGCTTTTGTCTTTAACACACAAACATAGGAACTGTATTAAGGTTATTGGCAGGTCTAGCTGTATAAACACACAAGCTATGTTATCAACCTAGGACAGGTCTTAGCTGGCCAGCTACACCTCCTCCTCCCCTCTCTCTTCTTATTGGCAGCAGTGGCACAGGGGAGAGGGAGGGAGAGACTCCTTCTCCCCTATGCTGCTAAGGAGAACATGGAGCGTGCTGAGAGCAGCATGTGCCATGTTCTCTGATACTAGGCTGTGCAGTAGTAGCACAGCCTAGTATCTGTAAATGTCAAATCCCGGTATTGAATCGATACCGGTGCAAAAGTATTGATTGGGTATCGATAAGTGTAAAGTAGGATTAGGATTTAAAAAAAAAATATCCTAAGCTCTGAGCATCTCATGGAGCACTGTTTAATCCATCATCCGAATAAGGAAGAAGTGTGGATGGCACAACTGCAAACCTACCGAACATGGCCGTCCACTTAAAGTGACAGCCCAGACAAGGAGAGCACTAATTAGAGAAGCAGCCAAGAAGCCCACGGTCACTCTGGAGGAGCTGCAGAGAGCCACAGTTCAGGTGGGAGAGTCTGGCCAATGACAACTATTAGTATTGTGCAACACAAATTTGGATTTTATGGAAGAGTGGCAAGAAGAAAGCCATTTTTTTAAATCAAGCCATGAGAAGTCATGTGTGCCACAAGCTATGTTTCAATTCACAACAAACATTTGGAAGAAGGTGCTCTGGTCAGATAAGACCAAAGTTGAAATTTTTGGCCTAAATGCAAAACGCTATGTGTAGCAGAAAACTAACATTACACATCACCCTAAATACACATTCCCAACCATGAAACATGGTGGTGGCAGCATCATGCTGTGGGGATACTTTTCTATAGCACTTAGAGGGAAGCTGGTCAGAGTTGATGGGAAGATGGATAGAGATAAATACAGGGCAATCCTGGAGGAAAACCTGGTAGAGGCTGCAAAAGACTTGAGACTGGGGCAGAGGTTCACCTTTCAGCAGGAGGACCCTAAACATACAGCCAGAGCTAAAATAGAATGGTTTAGTTCAAAGCATTTTCATGTATGAGAATGACCCAGTCAAAGTCCAGACCTAAATACCACTGAGAATCTGTGGCAAGACACTTCCATCCAATCAGACTGAGCTTAAGCTATCTTGCTAAAAAGAATGGGCAAAAATTCTGCCTCTAGATGTGCAAAGCTGGTAAAGACATATCCCTAAAGACTTGTAAGGAAAGGTGGTCCTACAAAGTTTTTATTCTAGGGGGTCTGAATACAAATGCACACCACACTTTCCAGATTTTTATTTATCATAAATTATGAAAACCATCACATAAAATCACCAAAAAAATACATTTAAGTTTGTGGGTGTAACATGAAAAAATGTGGAACAGTTCAAGGGGTATGAATACCTTTTCAAGGTACTGTCACGGTCCCTCCTGTGAAAGAGGTGAGAAGATCAGATAGACTTGCTGCACGTGGGGCTATCTGACAGGTCTCTCTGTTTTCCTCTATGTATCTTTGGCAGGATTTCACCTCTCCTCAGGTGCTGCTCGTTTTCAGTGATGAGGCTCTATTTAGATCCGCCTCACACTGCCGACCATGCGGTTGATAGTTTCTGCTTGGAGTTGCTAGTGCTGGTTTGTCTTGGATCTCCTGCTTCTTCATACATCTCTACGCTAAGTACTCGTTACCTTCGCTGTTTATTTTCTGGTGTGTATTGTTTCTAGGCCTCAGGGAGACACAGGTTCCTTCATTCTGAAAGGAACCAGCTGTCTTATCCCCTGCTACCTATCCTAGGTGTTGTCGCAAATTCTACGACACACTTCTTCTTTTGTGTGGCTCCAAATCAGTTAAGATTATAAGTATGAGCTGATATAGATTTCTTAATGAGACCAATACAGGCTGGTATCATGGCAAATATGCCATCCTTTATTACAATTACATACACTTATATAGGCAATATGAGGTAGACAAAAGGGTGGTCCTAGATGAAAGTTTATTGGCTCTGACAAAAAGGGAGTAGTTTGCTAACTTTATTCCTGAGTTTGATTGGCACATTTGAAACTAGCAACTTAACTCCTCCTTTCTTTCATTAATGATCTTAGAACAAAGAAAATGTACAGAGGCATTTAATTGATTTCTGCCATCTAGTGGAGAATAATGTGTACTACAACAAAGAGAGACAAAATAAAATCCTGTCTCTCACAAATCCTTCCTTTTTGCGGTAAATAGATACAAGATGAATAAGCAATGTGAGGTACTCTCCCAATGCCCTAAACAGCAAAGAGCTGGACTTTCCTTATTGCTTCACCAAGTCCCCCCAACTCCCTTTCAGGTTTGCTTTCATCTGGATCTATTTATTCCGCAACTATCAACAAGATTTTATTTGTTTTAGGACGGAATCGTGTTCCTCAAAGAGGTTCTCCAAATAATCTTTAGGTTTGTCAGTGTCACTATGTACATGTGGTTGCAGGTGTGGTTGAATTGAACATTTTAAAAACAATTTTTCTAAAACAAGGAATCACACAACACCCTATTAATGCCAGTACCACAAATACTACCACCAGTGTCATTAACAGATTGGCTAACACACTAGCCATGAAGTAAATGGGTTGTTGATTCCAGAGTTTTCCTCTAGTTCATTTGATAAGGCAGTCAGTCCTTTCAAACCCTTTGTGATGCTTCCGTCAGGGGCAGTGTTGTTCGGAATTTTAAAGGTGCAGCAGGACCTTCCAATCATCTTGCAGACGCCTCCTTTTTCCGCTAGGATCATGTCGAGAGCCAGTCGATTCTGTAACACCATCACCGATGAAGAGCTCAGTTGTTCTGCTATTCCTTTTACCGCATCTCGAGTATAATTTACGAATCTCTGTTGATTTATAGTACAAATAGTTAATCCAGCCTACATTTTTATTTACGCCAATTATGGGAAATATTGATTCGAAACCAGCAGCTATCTGGTTTCCAGCCTTGAATTCATCAGGAACTCCTCTAGGGACTCCTATAGCATCTATGTATACATGAGAATCAAAAGATGTAGAGAGTGACCTCCTTTAGCCGTGACCGTACACTGGTTTGCTTATTGACTTGATCCCACTCAAGAGTCGAAAATAGAACAAATGGCATCAGCACCTTAATCAAGGTACATTGGCCAATCCATTCCATTCGTATCCTGGGTCAGAGCTTCAGGTCTCCACGCAACCACCAGATATCTGAATGTTGACAATCTTGGTGGACAAACCATTTGTCAGGGTAAGCATCAGAGTCACTACTTGTCTCATTTAAATAGATGTTATAGGAACAGTATCCTGGAGGGAAAACACCAATGTCTTTGCCTGTACTGTTACGATTGAAACAGGTATAATCTCCAGGGTATGGCGTTATACCGAAACCCATATGATCTTTATCATGAACAATAGGATAAAGTAATTCTAATGTTCTGCAGCGGGAGGTGTCATTACTGGGAATGGTTTCAGTGTGCATCTTAAGGATGCACTCTAACCCTCAGGATCGGTAACCTCACTCAAAGGGAAAGGTACTGTACCCAAATGAGGTCGAGCTGCAGCACATGCTATGCAGTTGGATCGCTTCTGGGAAAGAACCGTATAGCGGATCCACTCTAGCCATACATTTGTGTCTGAAAACCCTGTCTCTAAAGCCATTCTGTCAATCATAGGTGAAGCTGTAGGAGATACATATGCAATTACACTCTGATTCCCTTGTATTAATATTGCTCTAAATACGGAATTTGGGACTTGATTTGTGCATTTTCCCCTGTACAATATAAAATGAACAGTAAGGCATGCAAAAAATATTACGGCCCTTGCAGTCATTCCAGCACTTGAGGTTCTGGTACTTTTTTGCAGTGAGATGCGTGGACCCAATTTGGCTTTCCTTCCAACTTGACAGCAGTGGCGGTGGCTAACAGTACTTAATGTGGACCCTCAAATCGTGGTTCTAGGACTTTTCGCACGTGTCGTTTCACCACTACCCAATCTCCTGGTTGTAGAGAATGAGTTGCCTCTATGCTGTCTGGATCTGGAAGAGAAGCAAAAACTTGGGAATACACATTAGACAGTCTGTTTGTAAGACGGATAACGTACTTTGAAAGACTATTATGCTGCATCTGGACAGGTAATTGTATCGTGCTGAGTGACAACTGCATACCTAGTATAAAACTTTCCCTGGATACCATACCGCGATCCATCCACAAAGAGCTCTAAATCTGGGTTTTCTAAGGGAGTATCTACCACGTGATCAAACCCTGCTGTCTCTTGGGACATTAATTGGAGACAGTCGTGTTTATCTTCCAGGTCAGGAAGATATTCAGCTAGATGACTCCTACTACTACTAAAAACAGTAATTGGATAATTGAGAACAATCTCAGAGCTTTTGTCAAGCATGAGTTGTACAGTCACTACCGCACGGACACAAGATGGCGCTCCTCTAGCAAGTCTGGCAGAGTAATACGCCACTGGACGCTATTGGCCAGCCCTAGCTTGTGTGAGAACAGCTGAAGCATGGCCAAGACATTCAGTGCAATAAAGTCTGAAATCTTTATTGTAATCTGGTAGACCCAATGCTGGTGTGGAACTGATGACTAGTTTTAATGTATGAAAGTTCTCCATGGCCTTATCTGTTTTATCTGTTAATGAAAAAGGAAGAGAGGTGAGACAATCATACAAGGGTTGCAGAAGAGCAGAGGCCTTTCTGATCCAAGGCCTACAGTATGAGACTAGACCCAAATAAATTCTCAGAGCCCCCACTGTAGTAGGCAAAGGAATTTGTTTGATTGCAGTTATACGGTCTGGGGTGAGATGTCTAACCCCAGAAGATATACAGTGCCCTAGAAAAGTGACAGTGGTACAACAAAATTGAAGCTTCTTGCGGGAAGCTTTACAGCCATTTTTGAGCCAGGAAGGTGAGAAGAGACACCGAAGTTTGTTTACACACCTCCTCTCCCGGGCAGCAAAGAAGTCATCTATATATTGAAGTAAGACAACTCCTTCAGATGGAATGGGCCAATCCGCTAAAACCTGGGCTAAGGCAGTACTGTACATACTGGGGGAATTATGTGCACCTTGTGGTAAGACCGTCCAGGTGTATTGCTTCCTGTCATGTGTGAAAGCAAAAAGATATCTACAATCTGGATGTAACGGAACTGAGAAAAATGCATTTGCAAGATCCACCAAAGTGAAATGGGTAGCACTGTGGGGAATCTGTGCCAACAACGTATGTGGGTTTGGTACCACAGGGGTATTAAAAACTGTAGCCTCATTAACAGCCCTAAGATCATGTACCATTCTATACTGCACTGGCTGACCTTTTTCCTCCCTTTTCTTAATGGGGAACAAGGGAGTGTTACATGGAGAGGTGGTTTCAATTAGTACCCCATTACTGACAAAATCATGCACTATTTTAGTGATTGGCATCCGTTTGTTGTATACTGAGGGAATACTGCGCCTTTCGAGGTAAAGGAGCATCAGGTTTACGTTCTACCATCATTGCAGCGACAGATAAATGGCCAACATCTGTAGGTCTGGAGGCCCACAAATGTTCAGGTAATTGTTGCAGCAGAAGGTACACGCCCTCTCCAGAGAGTGTAGACACGTACATGTGGAATGGATTATAATCACAGGCCACTAAGAGACATATATCCTCTTCTCCTAGTTTGCCTTGTAACTTCACAGTACAATCAGGAAGATATGTTATCTGCGCATATATTCTCTTCAACAAATCTGCTCCTAGCAAATTAACAGGGGCGGTGTCACTGACTAAGAGACGACTTAGCATTTGTTGGTTTGGGGAAAATTAAATTTGTATTGGCTTTGTGAGAGGAGTAGGAACCTCATTACCATCTACTCCTACACATGGAATACTATCCTTAGACATGAGGGATCTTTTTACATGTTTGCTGCGAATAACTTGTTTTGGCTGCTCCAGTGTCAATCAAAAAGGGGCTCCCCCCCCCCCCCATTGATTGCCAAGGAGACAACTGGGGCAGGCCCTAAGGTTTGAATTTTTAATAGGGGCACAGCATTTGACTCTGGATTGCCAACTCCCTATGGGCATCGCACTTGAGGGGGCTGAGCTTTCTCCTCCTCCCATGGGTTAGGAGATTGGCAGTCCCGCATAAAGTGCCCCACCCTGCCGCAGTTATAACATCTTAAGAGATACCTTGGTTTCCTTCCCCCTTATTGGGGAGAAGGCTGGTAAGTGGCCACACCCGCCTTAGGTCTTTTGTTCAATTCAGCTTCTACCCCCTTTGCTACTTGTAACAAAATGGAGGGCTGTATAGTTCTCCATTCAGGCCTAGCTGATACCAGACCCTTGCAAATGCTTTCCCTAAGACCATCCACAAAAGCAGCACTCAAAATTCTCTCATGCATGTCTGAGGTATACTCAAGCCCAAATCCACCCATCTTTGCTGGAGTCTAGTGTAAAATGTCTCCACACTTTCCATTTTATCCTGATGCATATCCGACAACGTAACAGACTGATCACCTAATCGCTTTCTCCCCCATTCCGTGAGCTTCACTATGTATTGCTCACCGGACAACAAAGTAGTATCATCTCCCTCATAAGATCCCACTGCAGAGGCTATAATCTGAGAGAAGGAGTCACCAGCTTTACACTGAACTAAATCTTCTAAATCCCTCCAGCAACATGAGAAAGCTTTCCGTATCTTTGCTAACTCTCAACAGAACGGCATGGGTAAGTCCTCTGGATTGGGGATTCTACTCATCATGGCCAGCTTCTCACTAGGGGACCAAGAGCGATACACAGGTTCATCAGGGATGTCATTTGGACCTCTGAGAGGAGCAGCTCTAGGGGTTAGGTACCTGGGTGTACGATAGGATATATTTGGTCGGGTGGATTTGGCGTAGATGATAGAGCAAGGGAAACTGGGTTCATGAGATTTCGCATATCCAACAATGATGTTGGATATCCCATACTTTCCTGTGATAGAAATCCACTCAAGTCTGAAATCGGACTTAAAGTGGGTGTATTCCTAGATTGAGTAGACTGGTCTTGAATATTTCTAGTAGGCATCATAGGGGCAATTACTGCAGGTACATTTTTAACTGTTGGGACATACAATTGGGAAGGGTTATTGGCAGACATCACTGGATATTATCCAGTGCTGGGAACTATGATAGGAATTGTGTCCTGTCTTTGAGATCCACAAACAACACACATGTTACTCATCTCAGCATTTTTGTGTCTGCACACACACTCCCATCCCCCATAAGGAGAGGGTTGGTGTTCTAAGGAAGCAGTTTTGGGGGAAGGGATGGAGGGAGCAGAAGGCACAGTGGGAGGTACTGATAAGCACATTCCAGTACATGGTGTAGAGGAGGGGCTGACAGAAGAAGCAATAGTATTGTTTGATGAACCACAAGACCCAGGATTACTTTTTAAAGTTACAACAGATGTGGTGGGGGAAGGGATGCCACATGGCAGACTCTCCTGTTCTTTGTTCCCTACCACACCCAAATCCTCCATTTTACTATACTAATATTGTCCATTCTTAATTTCTTTTAACTTTCCATCAGTCACATCTGCAGACAACTTCCACCATAACTCTGCTTGCACCAGCCTATTATTATCTCTCAACCAACCTTTATTTTCCTGTAATATATTTTTCCATAAAATTTAATCTAATCTTCCAGTTTTAGGCATACCAATTGCCTGCATGAACGATTTTAACTTAGTTACTGAAACTTTTCCTTCTCTTTCTCTCATCAACTGAGCTGCTGTTAACATCTCCTCACTTGGTCCTGCAACATTAGAATTTTCCATTATTGTAGTTACACTAAGATCAAACAATTGCTAATTATTATCGAGCCCGCTAACTTAAGCGTAGTTGCACAAAGATCAAACGATATCCAATATCCATATAGATCAAACGATATATAATAGTATTGAGCCACAATCTCTCTTGGTGAAGACCCCTAGTCAATTCACCGGGATACAAAATCTTAATCACATCCAATCGCCTATGACAATTGGTGTTAACCCTTTCCTCAAGATTCTCGTCAGAACTTGGCTGGGATCCAATTCTACGTCACAGGATATCCGACTCAGCTGTCTAACAACTTCCGTTTAGTTCCAGCATGTCCCACCACACAAAGAAGGAATATTTCAACAGGTTCTTTTGCTATAAGGCAGATCAGCTATAATTTGAACCCTTATATTGCGATAACACCAATTCAACTCTTGAGAAATCACTTGGGCAAAAGACTCAGAGGGGGTTGTAAGAATTAAAGCTTCTTACCTTGCTGCAGCTTTTGCCTCGTCTGATGGTTTTACGCAAGTCCTCTCCTGGCGTTTGAATTGGAAATTACGCAAGCTGTCTGCCCCACATTGGGCGCCAATTTGTTCTACGACACACTTCTTCTTTTGTGTGGCTCCAAATCAGTTAGGATTATTAGTATGAGCTCATACAGCTTTCTCAATGAGACCAATAAAGGCTGGTATCATGGAAAATATGCCGTCCTTTATTACAGTTACATACACTTATATAGGCAATATGAGGTAGACAAAAGGGTGGTTCTAGATGAAAGTTTATTGGCTCTGTGACAAAAAGGGAGTAGTTTGCTAACTTTATTCCTGAGTTTAATTAATTGGCACATTTGAAACTAGCAACTTAATTCCTCCTTTCTTTCACTAATGATCTTAGAACAAAGAAAATGTACACGAGGCATTTAATTGATTTTATTTAATTGGAGAATAATGTGTACTGCAACAAAGAGAGACAAAATAAAATCCTGTCTCTCACATAGGGATCGTCAGTTTTAGCAGGGCTTTAGGTCTCCGGTGTATGAGTATTTCCACCATCAGGATCTGCTCATATTGGCAGGAGTTAGGGAAAGGCCTAGGGATTACTAGGAGGTCACCATCCCTCTTCCTTAGCTTTTGAGGCCTAGATTGTTGTCTATTCATTGTGTGTATTTGGTGTTTTCCCTTCCCCTTAACCTGTGACATGTACCATACATAAAAAAAAATTAAGTTTCCAGTAAAAAAGTGCCCCTTTCCCCTCATCAAGCCATTTTTAATAACAAAAAAGAGACATATTCGGTATTGCCATGTCCATAACGACTAGTTCCATAAAACTATCATATGATCTACCCCATCAGGTGAATGTCGTTAAAATGTATCCCAAAATAGTACCAATAAAAGTGTCTTCTCATCCTGCAAAAAAAATGAGCCCACATGTAAGACCATTGCTAGAAAAAAAATATATAGCTTTCAGAAAATGACAACACAAAAACATGATTTAAAAATGCTTTAACTGTGGTATGTCCAGCAAAAGATTAGGGCCACAGCATAATAATTAGGTGGATTGCTTTTCACATACACTAGGCACAACATATTGAGCACTGAAATTGTATATATGTGTAAAAATTCAATTTTAACTTTGCACCATCTACTGTGAAGTGATCTCTGTAAAACACCTGTGGTGTCAAAATGTTCACTACAACCAGTGTGAGAGGTGTGGTTTCTAAATTGGGGTCCCTTCTTGGGGGTGTCTTTTTTTATTTATTTAACCTTAGAGCCTCTGCATTTGTCATCCAGCGCTGTATAAATCACCAAACTAGGCCTCAAATGCACATAATAATTATCTTTATTTATATAGCGCCAACATATTTAGCAGCGCTTTACAAATTAGGGTTCATGTACAAAACAAAATTCATCACAAAATTACAGGGTAATATACAGCTGAAACACTAGAGATGAGGACCCTGCTTGCAAGAGCTTATAATCTATGAGGAAGTGGGGGTGATGCAAAAGGTAAAGTTGATTGTTATATGAAGTGGCCCAGCTAACTAAAAGGAATGGTGCAGGCTGAGCTGCATGAGCTAGTGCTTTGGGTGTGGG
Source organism: Bufo gargarizans (assembly GCF_014858855.1). NCBI lineage: Eukaryota > Metazoa > Chordata > Amphibia > Anura > Bufonidae > Bufo > Bufo gargarizans. Next base: position 1,227,506 of record NC_058086.1, read on the forward strand.
GATTACTGTCAGAAGATGGTGGTCAGTTCTGAAGAATAAGAGTTGGTGGAAGGGGGGTAAACTAGGAGAAGTCAGTTTATGGAACAGGATAAGCTTGCCTGAAGAGATGTGTTTTTAAGGCACTTTAGAAGGTGAGGAAGTTGTGAATTAACCTGATTGTCCAGGGCAGAGCGTTCCACAGAGTAGATGCAAAAGTCTTGAAGACAGGAGTGAGAGGTTCAAATTATGGAGGATGTTAATCGTAGGCTACTTTCACACTAGCGTTTTTGCTGGATCCGGCAGGGCTCAGCAAAAACGCTTCCGTTACTGATAATACAACCATCTGCATCTGTTATGAACAGAGCCAGTTGTATTATCTTTAACATAGCCAAGACGGATCTGTCATGAACTCCATTGAAAGTCAGTGGGGGACGGATCAGTTTTCAATTGTCCCAGAGAAAATGGATCCGTACCCATTGACTTGCATTGTGCACTGCAGAAACCTTCTCCCTGGCTGTGACACTCTCCGCTGTGATTGGATCACGGCATGGCCAGGAAGAAGGAGATGCCCATTGAGAAACCCTGGCGTCTCCTCCTCCCTGTACCGATGCTCAGTATTAACATACTGAGCAGGAAAAATACAGGGGGACGCAGGAGCGATATTTTACATTCAGGGTGGCAGCATCAGTGGGGGGTACCCCACAAGTAAAGGTATTTATCTAGAATAAAACAAAACCGTAAAAGGTCCTCTTTAACATAGTAACATAGTACATAAGGCCGAAAAAAGACATTTGTCCATCCAGTTCGGCCTGTTATCCCGCAAGTTGATCCAGAGGAAGGCAAAAAAAAAAACCCTGTGAAGACAGAAACTGATTGGGTACTGGGAGATTATTTCCTGACAGATGTTACCAATCTTGTCTCTGAAGTAAGTGCCCAGTTCTTCAACATAGAAGTCAATGATGGGCACATGCACTATAGGGCTTAGAGGGACAGGTGAAGTAATGATGCTTGGCAATGTGGAGGGCAGAGTTGTAGGTTTTATCCATTCAGGGGGAGGGGCCTGGATGCAGCGTGTTATGGCTGCGCCTGTGTGAGTCTCGGCATGCTCACTCCTTACCTGATGCCAGTGTGTGAGTGCCCGAGAATCTCTGCCTTGGAGCACGTGTGGGGATAGCGTGAGTGAAAGCTGGGGCAAGGTGGAGGAGAAGTGAGACGGGCATGAGGTGCTGGGAGTGGAAGTGCGTGGTGAGACGCTGAGGACTGCTCTAAACTGCGGGACGCAGGTTTGGTGGTCTGGTGTAAGAAAGGGCTTTGGAGCTGGGGGGTGGAGAGGTAAAGGCTGTGGTGTAGCGGAATAAGTGGCAGTGTCCCGTTCCCTGCCTAGTTGCAAAACTTGCTCCCCCCCAAGAGACATAATAAAGGGCTGAAAAGCCATTAGAATAGTTAAGCGGAGAGCCCGTATAGGGCCAAAGAGGATGACAGACTTTTTTCCGACTTCATAGCAGGAGGGTACAAAGGAGGAGGAATACCCAGCCCCAGTACTAACACCTGAACCGTTAGTTCCAATTCCCAGACCAACGCCGTGGGGAAAAAGGCTAGGTGGACATAGCCTTGATATCAGGCATAGCGTGAGAGGCCCAGAAGTTTGTGAGGGAGATTCTCTAAATGTTACCACAGTGGGAGATAACACAGAGGTGGAGTGGGATAAGGAGATATGGCCTCTTGAATATTAGATTTTAGCAGAAAAAGATCCAAATTTGACTTAACCCCTGGAGCAGCTAGAGGAATCAAGTATGGCCCAACAAAATTCTATATTTAATCATACTGATAGTACATCTATGAGTAGTAGTATACTACCACCAGTGATGATGGGTGAACTGGGGGAATCCTTTAAATGTCTGCCTGCAAAGTGTTGTACCCCTACCTCAAATGTAAGGCAAGTTATAAAATCTTATATAATAAGCACAAGAGGGAGCCCTGATATACATGATTAACGTGTGCAGTTTGACGCTGATGAGCCCATCACCAATTACTCGCTTAGAGACATGCTCCTGACTCTACATAATTTTATAAAAGGGGACTTGAGATCAGCAGTGTCCATTATGAAGACGTCTATAAAAGATCTATACGGACGTACAACTCATGTTGAGGCTAAGATGGCAGATCTCAATGAGGCACATAATGTGTTAGTAACCTCAAATGCGGCACTGGAGAAGGAAGTGCAGCAACTGAGGTCTAAGGTGACTGACTTAGAGAATAGATCAAATTCCGGGGGATACCAGAATTTATTTCTGTTTTGACCTATGTGTGGTGTTATGGAAGCCTAACAGGATTGGGATAAAAAGGGGAAAGGGAAGGATGAGGGCCTGGGAATATATAAAAAAAAAAAAAGCAATAAGGGATATGGCTGTTAAACTAATGTCTGTAAATGTCTAGGGTCATCAACTTTATGCTGCCCATACTAACGGTAACATAAAGTAGAGACAGGTGAGTTGATTTCAGCAGTCTGTTATTTAAAAGTTAAAAGTAAGTGGTTGCCAAAAACCAACATCACAATCTTTGCAGACTTGGCCTGGAAAAGAGTCACGGCCACCTGAGAAGAGTCATGGTTATTCATAAATTCCTGCTCTCTCGCCCACCTGCTGTTGATTGACAGGATTCTACCAAGTTTTTTGCTCTTTCTCTCTAGGAGAGAACTGCCAACCATCAGCAGATGGTCGGGGAGAGCAGGAGATTATGAATAACCATGACTCTTCCCAGGTAGATTTGAATCTTTTCAAAGGTTGTGTCTGTGATAAATCAGCATTTCTATCACTATTTTACGCTGTCCTCAGTGAGATCAACATAAAGTTGATGACAGGTTCCCTTTAAATAGCACCTTCAAACGGAATATGATGTGGAGGCTCTGCAACAGGGATGTGATGTACTTTTTGCACAGGAGACCCACCTTATACATAGAAGGGAGTAATAATCGAGGTACACGATCTGGCGACCTTTCAGCTGCACTCAGTGGTTTTAGACCCAGGTGGAAGATACTTATTAGTGAGATGCATGATAAAAGATATAGCTTATACCCTCCTTAATGTATATTTCCCTCCTAAGAAACAACTGGCCTTTTTGAAAAAGGTGTTGAGAATACATCAAGCTGATGAATATGGAAACGTAATATTATGAGCAGATTTTAACTCTATTATGGATAATGAGCTTGATACCACCAGCCCAGCTGATAGACCGACACTCTTGATAGATTATTTATATTCTCAGGGCTTGTTTGATACATGGAGATGTAGCCATGGTATGGAACGAGATTATACTTTATTTTTTTCTCACTCATACCCTTCATATTCAAGGATTTACATGTTTTTTGTTGATGGGAGACTCCTGCCGACTGTGGTAGATGCCCGGATTTATTCGATTACTTGGTCAGACCATGCGCCGATCTCTCTTGTTATAAAAAGTAAAAATACAGTATTGCATATCCAAGACATCTTTGTGATGACATACTGTACTTATGATTGGTGTCCTGTATGTTCTGGAACACTGATTTTGCAATCATTATTTTGGGAAAAAAATGAATAAAATTATATTGAAAAAAAAAGTTTAAAATACTGTGCCAAAAGGTTACCAGTTCAGATTCACAGGCGTAGTTTGTGCTGTTTAAACAGAAAGGTGCACCATAGGGTAATACTGTATAAATCAGGTAAGAATTGATTCCAGAATAATGCTCACTTTGCGAAGTTGTGCTAACTGTAGGCACAACTCTAGATTAAGCTCATCAAGATGTATACTGGAATCCCAGATGGCGGTTGATCTGCAGCCAAGGATAGAGGTCTTCCTATCGGAGATGTCTGAAGTCCCCAGGAAGATGCAAACTTTCCAAAACACCTGATTCTCCCACGGTGCAGGAAACCAACCACGGTCCAGCCAGTTGAAGGTTGAGGTCTTTATTGCAGATATACAACGCGTTTCGGGGAATCTCTCCCCTTTACCTGATGAAGAGGAGAGATTCCCCAAAATGTGTTGTATATCTGCAATAAACACCTCAACGTTCAACTCTCTGGACCGTGGTTGGTTTCTTGCGCTGTAGGAGGTTACCAGTGGCGTTTGAATGAGGTCTTATTACATCATCCTAAATATAGGAGCAATTTTGGTATGATATAGAATGCACATAAGGAGTATGTGAGGGGGATATTTTTTTAATATGGGGCAACAAAACAAAGGTGTCGGAGGGCTAAAATAGATGATTTATTAAAACAGATTAGAATGTTAGAAAATCAAAATAAATTATCTCCATCAATATTAATTACACAACAGCTTAGGGGAATTAGAGGTAAGCTATAAAATATATTAATGTATAAACATGATCTTATATTACCGAGAACAAACTGAAATTATTTGAATGATAATAAGGCAGGTGCAACTTTAGCACGTAAGTTAAAAGGATATAGAAGTAGGACACAAATAAAATTCCTTTATGATGAGAATAACAAAAAAAATTGTAAATCCACAACATATTGCGGAAAAATTCCATAAATATTATGCTAGCCTATATTAATTTAGATAAATCATTAGATGTAAAACAACCGAACGCGTACATAATTACACGTTTTTAGATGCAATTTCATTAACGAAAATATGTTCAAGAGAATTAGCTAATTTATCAGTATCCTTTACAAAGGCTGAGATAATACAAGCGGTTAAGTCCTTAACCCTAAGTTCACACCTGAGCGTTTTACAGCGCGTTCCTACGCGCTGTAAAACGCTCAACAAGGAGAAACCAATGCTTCCCTATGGGAATGGTTCTCACCTGGGCGTTTTACAGCGCGTATGATCGCGCTGTAAAACGCCCGACGCTCAAACAAGTTCTTGAGCTTTTTTGGGGCGTTTTGTCGCGCGTTCCCGTACATAGATATTCAGGAACGCGCGACAATATGTGTTCGCTTGTCTCTGTATGCGCGATTGTAAACGCCCGTACAATACAGAGCGCTCCTTTCAGAACGCTCAGGTCTGAACCCAGGGTAAAACTCCAGAAAGTGCCAGGCCCAAATGGGTTCTCCAGTGCCTACTATTAAACGTATGTAACAAACATTAGCTCCCTATATGGCAAATGTTTTTAACTTAGCTGGCAGTTTACCAGAAGAAATGCTATAGGCAACAATAGTTACGTTACCTAAAGAAGGGAAGATTTAACAAAACCAGAAAGCTGCTAAAGTATTGGCTTCCCATCTTATAAAAATATTGCCAACTATTATTAATCCAGATCAGGTGGGTTTTGTTCCTGGCTGTCAGACATCAGATGGTACACATAGCTTTCTGGATTTAATTCAGCTAGTGGAGTGTACTCGAACGCCTTCTCTGCTTCTCTCCCTGGATGCAGAGGACAGACATTCTGCTGTTTGTCCACAAGATGCTGCTGTTTCCTAAACACAGCTACAGACTGCACATATATCTCCATATTCATAATATGTGGAAGTACACACAGAGCCTGGAGAGGAACAGAAAGACAGAGCAGCCATCTTAGAGGTAGGTGAAACTAAGGAACTGTGTGAGCAGAGAATCTGATGGCATCCAGGTATGAGAGCATCCCTCCGATACCAGAGCTGCAGCTAAGTGAAGCTGATCGTATCCAAGACACTGAGCCTGTCTAGAGGAAAGAAGATTGCGGCCAGGAACACTGATGAGAGCAGAGGAACAAAGCAACATACACTGCGATACCGCATGCTTGTTGGACAAACATTTGTTTTGTTCAGAGTCGCCAGCGGATGCAAAGCAGACCCGGGTCGGTAAGATCGTGCACACACCTCATCACAGTGTTGGCGCCTAGAGATGGAGCCCAGGTCTTAATTTAGGGTTTCTGTTTGTGTCAGGCCAAAAGTGTTACCCTTGTTCATTTCAAGGACTTCATAGCTTAAAGCGACATTTCTCATTGGGGTTACTTTCATCGTTCGTGACTTCACTGTATCCTGGGGAGCCCACCCCGATATATGGCTTACCCATGGGTTATTAAAAATAGCTATCTTTGCTTTATACTCATCCCCTTCAGTGGCAGTGCTGATATCAGGGTGTTTGTCTACTCATTTGTATATTAAGAATGGAACACGCCAGGGATGCCCATTGTCACCTATCATTTTTCAGGCAGGAGAGATCGGTGCATGGTATCTGGGTTGGAACACAGGAACATAAGATCGAATTGTACACAGATGACATTATATTAGCAATAACAAAGCCAGAGGTATCTCTTCTTAAGATCCAAGATGCAATGCCGGAGTTTGCAGGGGTCTCCTATTATAAGGTTAATGTTAGTAAATCGCAAGTGTTGAATTTAAGCGTGTCACCAAATATACATACAACAACATCTCCCATATCAATGGTTACTAGTAATGAAATATCTTGGCATATATTTACCAGTTAAATACAGAGATTTATATTGTTTAAATTATGAACCATTGATTGAGGAGATTAAGAAGCAGCTCTTGTCGTTTTACAAATTTTCCCTCTCTTTGCCTCTCTTGGATCTGACAGTTGAAATGTTCGCTCTCCCCATTATATTATATACGTTTCAAACTCTGGTTTATCTGATCAGTATATTAAGCATCTGCAAGATGTAATTAATGCTTTTGTTTGGTTTTATAAATAGGCAAAGGTTAATTTTCAAACAATAATTCATCCTTGGCATCAAAGAGGTATGGGTATACCTGATATTAAAAGTTATTATATTATAATCTTGTCTCAGTTGAAGGATTGGTGGGACTTGAGATGTGAAAAAAGATGGACGGATATTGAGACAGCCATAGCTCAGGTCCCCCTGATCAGTTTGCTGAGGAAGACAACAGCACCAAAGCTAAAGAAAGATCAATTATCATTATCTTCCATTATGATCTCAGTGAGAGTTTGGAGAGAGTATTTCTCCCAACAGGGTAGTGTAGATGAGGGTGAGTAGAGAAGAGTACCCACACCGACAATAGGAGGGAAGGGAAAGGCCTCAAAGCTAGGGAAAGGGAAACGGACACCACCTATGGAAACTCTAATCCTAGCCCTGACTCATATTCGCATGAACAGACCCTGAGGGTAGGAATGTTCATACACAGCAACCTGAGACCCTAGAAACCCTGAATTGCCCTGGAGCAGTGGCTGGGCTTGAGACAGCCTGTTCCTTTCAAAATGAAAGAACAAGCGTCTCCCTGAGGCCTAGTAACCAAAAACAGAGGGGAAACAACAAAATATGAAAGGGAAGTAATGCTTAACTTCTGAAGTAAATAGACGAGCAGGAACTCAGAAGAGGACACACCAGCTCTTCCAATACCAAACTGTAGCTATCAACCACATAGCATGATATGTGAGGCCAGACTAAATAGAGGAGTAGGAATGACCACTAAGCTACACCTGTGACAAGAGGTGTCATCATTACCAGCAACAACACTGAAAACAAGTGAAACCAAATAGGCTCACATCATGTGCAGCCAGTCTCTTAGATCTTCTGACACCTGTCACGTTAAAGACTGTGACAGTACCCCCCCCCCCCCCCCCTTCTACGGGTGGCCTTTTAGCAGCCGACTAGATTTAATTAATCTAAAAGGATTAAACAACTTCCCTGGAGGACAAGAATCCGGTGCATCTCCCTGGGCCTCCAACACCTCTGCCTCGAGGGCGGGATATAGGGCAGCTATTACTACCCCTTCGGACAATATCGGACCAGTATCTTCCAAAAGAGTAGGTAACCCAGGAATTGCACTTCCTAAACTGCAAATACACACTTCTCCAAGTTAGCATACAATGTTTTCTCTCTTAGGATCTGTAACACCTGTCTCACGTGATCCTGATGAGTCTCTGTGTCTGGAGAATAAATTAGTATGTCATCCAGATACACAACAACAAACCTCCCCACCAGATGATAAAAGATGTAATTAACAAAATGCTGAAAAACCGCAGGAATATTAGGTAACCCAAACGGCATGACCGGGTTCTCAAAATGACCCTCTGGGTATTAAACGCCGTCTTCTATTCATCCCCTTCCTTGATCCTGACCAGAATATATGCCCCCCTTAAATCCAACTTGGAGAACACCTTGGCACCAACAATCTGATTGATTAAACAAGTCAAAGGAAGGGAGTATGGATCACGGACCTTAAAGAGGACCTTTCACCGATTATGACAATGTGAACTAACTATACAGACATGGAGAGTGGCGCCGGGGATCTCACTGCACTTACTATTATCCCTGGGTGCCACTCCGTTGTCCTGCTATGCTCTCCGGTATTTTTGCTAGTAGGCGGAGATTTCAGTCACTAAGTTATGGTAGGCAGAGTCTGCCCTTGTTCTGCTGTAGTGCTGGCCAATCCCATTGCAAAGCTCACAGCCTAGGAGAAAATAACCTCCCAGGCTGTGAGCTCTGCGCTGCGAATGGCCAGCGCTACAGCAGAACAAGGGCAGACTCCGCCTACTATAACTTAGTGACCGGAAGGCATAGCGGGAGAACGGAGCGGCGCCCAGGGATAATAGTAAGTGCAGTGAGATCCCTGGGCACCGCTCTCCATGTCTGTATAGTTAGTTCACATTGTCATAATCGGTGAAAGGTCCTCTATAATCCAATTGAGCTCACGGAAGTCCAGACATGACCTAACAGTTCCGGCTTTCTTCTTTACAAAGAAAAACCCTGCTGCCAGTGGGGATTTGGAAGTTCTAATATGTCCCTTAGCCAAACTCTCGGCAATGTACTCTCACATGGCCGTTCTTTCGGGTTCAGAAAGGTTATATAACCTAGATTTGGGCAACTTCGCTCTGGAAATAAGATTGATAGGACAATCATATTCTCAATGGGGTAAATCCTGGCAACCACTCTCAGAAAATGCGTCAGAAAAATCAGAAATGAAAGTGGGTACAGCTTTAGTGGTTAAGACAGAAAGAGATGTATTAAGACAGTTGTCCATGCAAAAGTCACTCCAATCGAGAATCTGTCTCGCTTACCAGTCAATGGTAGGATTATGTTTGCTTAGCCAAGGTAAACCCAGGACCAACAAAGCAGGCAGACCCTCCAGCACAAAACACAAAATGGATTCCTGATGAAAATCACCCATTCTTAAACGGATGTCCTACACCATCTGTGACAAACCTTTCTGAGAAAGTGGTGCAGAGTCAATTGCAAACACCAAAATATTTTTTTCTAATGCACTTGTCAATCCATGCAAATGGACGAACTGACCATCAACTAGGTTAACTCCTGCCCCACTGTCAATAAAAACCTAAATTCCCCCAGTTTTGGACTCTAACGCCACCTCGGCAGACAAGAGAAATCGGGTACTACCAGTAAATGACAAAAGTAAGTTCTCTGACTCCCCACCCACACCACCAAAAGTAAGATGGGGATTAAACCTTTTTTTTTTTACCTTGACGCTGAATGTAAGGGCAAACATTAACAAAATATCCCCTTTTTTGCAGGAAAAACATACTCCCTTCTTATGACTAACATTCTTGCAAGCAGGTCCAGGGGTAGCTCCCCCTAACTACATAGGTTCGTCACCAGACGTAAACTCAGCAGTCTCTCCACCCAAAGTTTCAGAGGAAGCCGCCACGTTATATGATGATTCGTTCTGAGAGGGAGGGACGTTAGAGCTCTCTCTCAGGCGTCTATCAATATGCATGGCAAGGGACATAGCTGCTTCCAATGACTCAGGATTGTCGTGAAAGGCCAACGCGTCCTTTAAGCCTCTCGGATAATCCCTGGAAAAAAAATTCAGCTACGAAGAGCTAAATCATTCCACTCCGTATCCGTAGTTCATCTTCTAAATTCAGAGCAATAGATCTCTGCAGAACGCTCTCCCTGCCATAATCCACGTAATTTAGTCTCGGCCAGGGAGCGTCCCCTTTAAGCAATGAAATTATAACACCAACTGTTTGACTCTCATCCCCAGATCAGAGCGGACATAACGTAAAGTACAATTTACATGACTCTCTTAACCGAATGAAATTATCGCTTTCCCCCGAAAATCTGTCTGGAAGTGCAACCTTAGGTTCAGGACAGGCCTGGTAACTACTTCTGGTACCAGCAGCCTGTGATTTCTGGATCTGCGTGCGTAGGTCGGCTACCTCCAAAGACAGACCCTGCAATCGTCTAGCCAGTGCAGCGATAGAATCCATAGCCTCACTGACACAAACATAAATGTCGTTTTTTGGCAGTTGATAATGTCACGTACCCGCAGACTAAAAATTACAGTAACAAATATTTTAAAAACATTTATTCAGAAAATAATGCATAAAAACAGTTTCAGTCCCCTTCTTTATAAAATGTTCAGATGCCGAGCTCATATAACATTAGAGACAGCAATCTAGTAATCCTTTGTCCACACTTTAGTTGTTAAATCCACTCTTATTACATATTTGTGGCGTAGACTGGTATTAATGCCGCACTGGTTGTATGTCACTGTATATAATACAGTGGTTAGATACAGTTTAAACGTTCAATGTTCCAGGTAATGATATTGTCCACTGTTATATAATCAGAGATATTTCACTCTTACCAGACTCAACTGTCTTCCTGGGCTGATCACGCTTGCACTGCCAGCCGGGATGTCTTTGCGCATGCGCTTTGAGATCTTACCCACGCCGAACTTTGCAAATCTTTCAGCGTTCTATTCTCTTGCTTACAGAGTCTGTGTAGGATCACTTTTAAAGCTTGATTCCTGGCCTCAAGCTCTGCTACTGTCTCCTGTTCTGTATTGCCAATTATCTGCAGTTCCAGTAATAGACTGTCCAGACTGCTTCTGTGATGCAGTTTCTTAGCATCTCGGTCATCCAGCCATGTTTCCTACAGTCATATTGTGCCAAAAACGACAAAATCAGTATAAGTGACTGTTCAGACTGTACCTGTAGTTTTGCTGCATTTTCTGTGACTAGAGCTTCTGGTGTTTGCATCAGAGTCCCTGACTCCAGTGGGTCAGTTGCCAACTATATTGAGACTATCCCAAGAAGTAGCAGGCTGGTTGCTCCCCTGCAGTGAAGTACAGATCCATGTACAGGGGTTAAAGGGATATCAGGGGAGCGCCGGAATAACGCCCTTAGGGTTTAGTCCAAAGCTAAACTAGTTAGCACAAGTATGCCCAAAGACAGGAACTATGGTAACATAACAGAAAAAATACCTGTTTGACACCACCCACATCCCTCCTGCTCCTGCCGTTTGAGGCATCAAGCTTTATGGTTACAGTTTTCACACAAAAGGCTTAGTGGTTAAATTCTTGCAGGTGACAAGTGTATGGCTACATTCTGCATTCTAATTGATCAGATAATTATATTTGGATTGTAATTGGTTCTACCTGAATAGAAGGTGCTCCAATTGAACTTGAAATTGGTGTATGACACTATGAGGTCTCCTAGGAATCATAACTCCATTCTCTAGTCTTTCTCTTTTTTTCCAATTGTTTTCTCCCCCCTTTCAAGATCTTTAATGCAATGACATCAATAATAAGTTATGTCAGAGTGACACTGACATATATAGCTATGGGCAAACACATGGTTGACAGTCATCACAAACAACTTATTTAAAAACATACCACACTGTCAGATTCCTTATCCTTTTTAAAATAAAATAAAAATTCTAAAATAGACCCATATCGGGGTCAGTATGGCAAGTATCAATGGCTTGTTCTAAAAAATTAGTCCAGAAATGTATGCCTTAACAGGGGCAGATGCCTACCATGTTCATATACACAAATAATGTCAAAAGTACAAGTTGTTTATTCTGAACAACATAGTTTGTAAGGCTGAAAAAAGGCACCTGTTCATCCAAAGTTTCACTGCTCTTACTGTAAAGAATCCTCTTCTATGTTTGTGTAAAAACCTTATTTCTTCTAGACGTACAGGATGTCCCCTCGTCATAGTCCAGGGGATAAATAGATGATTGGAGAGATCTCTATACTGCCCCCTGATGTATTTATACAATTATTAGATCTCCCCTCAGTTGTCTTTTTTTCTAACCTGAATAATAAGTGTCCAAAAATTTGCCGTTTTCTTGAGGAGCAGCAGCTGGACAGTAGAGAACCTGATGGACAGAAGATATGTGGCTGCAAAGGGATAGTAGTAGCAGCCAATATGTCTGCCTAGAAGTTCATGGGAAAGGAACAGGTGGACTCACTTTGAAATGATACCTGGCATGTACAAACTCACAACCAATGTAGTTGTAAGACCTTTATTAAATATTGCTTTTCACGTGGACATGTTTTAGTGTACTCAGGACCCCTTTTTCAAGTCTGAGAGCAGGCAGATGTTTCCTGATCCTCACTGCTTGTGGCTGGAGTGGGGTCGGCATTTGACTTGTGCGGTGTGCCCATGTGATCCTAATTTATATATACATGACTACAAGGTCATTAAAAGTAAGGGTACTGAAGCAGGATTTTGGTCAGCGGCCAATGTATGTAACAAATGAGGGGGTTTCAAAACTGCAAGCCATCCTTCTCCAATTTTGTAACCAAAAGGTTTTACAGTGAGGGGTATTGATAGGGTAAATCTAGGTTCTAGGTGTGGTAATCTGAAATGTGCCTTATTAAAGAACATTGTATAGCGGCTATGCTTGGTATTGCAGCTCAGCCCCATTGTAAACGCGTTTTGCAGCCATACAAGAGTCATTCAATTCTTGTTTGAGGGATTTTCATCCATTTTTACTCGCAAAAGTCTCCCAGTTCTGTAAGATTCCTGGGCCATCTTGCAGGCATACTATGTTTAGGAAAGAGCCGCCCCATTGAAATGAATGGAACAGCTTGTACAGTAGTTACACCTGCTCGTCACTGTGCTGTCGACGACAAGTACAGCCTTCCCTTCAAGGGGACCAGGTGTAGGACCCCCGACGATCTGGAATTGAGGATAGGTCATCAATATTTAAATACCAGAAACCCCTTTATCATTAGAGAGGTGATCTTTTCATGAAATTCTGTGCCCTTTTTTCTCCAAACATACCTTTGCTCATTGTGGCCAAAGAGATCTATTTTAACCTCATCAGTACACAGGCCTTTTCAAAATGCATCAGGCTTGCTCTTGTTCTTTAGCAAACATCTGACTGAATTTTGTGGTGAGGACGCAGGAGAGGTTTTCTTCTGATAACTCTTACATGTAGGCTATATTTGTGCATTTTGAAAAAGCCACATGCTTTTTGGAAACAAGTCCTGTGGACCAATAAGGTTAAAATAAACTCTTTGGCCACAATGTGCAATGTGGAGATCAGATACTGAGTAAAACTCCTATATAAGACTCTGTATCTCACATAGATCCAGAGATCTGCCCATTCATTTCTCTGCTAGATTTATATTAAGCTGACAGCTCAAGGGGAGGTTCTTTTCTGCTGCAGCTCAAGGGGCAGTTGAAGGATTAAACCGAGCATGTGCGGCCTTCTTAGTAAGTAGCACAAAGAAATGAGAAAAAAAACTGCGGATGGCACTATGCAGATACATTTTATTGAATAACTCAGTAGCTATACTAAATTTTTAATTACATGCAGTTCCAAAAGTATTCAGATTCAGGTGCTGGTTTGAAAACTGTAGACAATTTTTTGTGAGACAACCTATTTAACCTACTTGGTGGTATTCCCGAGCGTGACTCGGGGTTAATTTTTGCTGCCAGGAGCGGTAACCCCGAGTCACCCTCAGGGTACTATTGCAGTCCCCTCACCTTCTGCCGGCGATGTCCTCCACTGTGATCGCCGGCGAGAGCGCATTTGACTTCCTGGTTCCGTTCCCTGCGAGCAGCAGCTGCGCATGGGAGCGGAACTGGGCGGGAAATTCAAATAAATATAAACACAAAAAGTGACACACACAAACATAAAATAGGTTATACATTGTAATCTGAGAGGATTACACTGTATAACCTCAGATCTGACTGTACAGTGCCCCTTGCCTGCCATTTTACTGTCATTTGTGGCCATAAAATACATTTATAAGATGGCATCAAAAAAGCGCAACTTTACTACAAAAGCGCTTTTGGACCAGTTGAGCGACAGTGACACGGAGGTGCTCGCAGAACTGAGCAATAGTGATTTGCGGGGAGATTTGTCATCTGACACTGATCTGGCAAGTGACAACGGCGATGATCCTGCACCTGACCTCAGCCATGTGCGCACTTGGTGCCCTATTGACTGCGATACGGACCAGGTAGCGCCCCCAAGATTCCTGTTCACTGGATCACCTGGGATGAAGGTAGATGTTGAGTGTGACAACCCTCTGGCATACCTGCATATCTTCCTCACTGAGGAGGTAATTGAAAAAATTGTCACGTAGACAAATTGCTACCAAGAGCAGCAATCCGCTACGCTGCATGCCACGTTTTCCAGAAGCAGAAAGTGGGAACCGGTGACCAAAGAGGACATGTGGCAGTTTCTGGGGGGTGATGGGGAAACCGCTCCAGAAATGGTACTGGACCACCAATAAGTTACTGGCCACTCCATTTTTTGGCACCGTGATGTCCAGTTTTCTCCAATCCGATGGTATATTTTAATTGAAGCATCCCCATCACCATGGGAACGCCTCTATGTTAGAATATACCATCGGATTTGAGCTAGATCGTGAAAACTCAGATCTGACAGTATATTCTAACACAGAGGCGTTCCCATAGTAATGGGGACGCTTCAAGTTAGAATATACTAAGAACTGTGTACATAACTGCCCCCTGCTGCCGTGCACCACCTGATCTCTTACAGGGGGCTGTGATCCGCACAATTAACCCTTCAGGTGCCGCACCTGAGGGGTTAATTGTGTGGATCTCATCCCCCTGATCAGGTGCTGCCAGGCAGCAGGGGCCAGACCCCCCTCCCTCCAAAAGCATTCGTGGCCACTGTGCCCCCCCTCCCTCCCCAGTATTAAATGCATTGGTGGCCAGTGCTGTCCCCCCCTCCCTCCCTCTTATTAAAAGCATTAGTGGCCAGTGCTGTCCCCCCCTCCCTCCCTCGTATTAAAAGCATTGGTGGCCAGTGCGGCCCCCCTCCCCAGTTTTAAAAGCATTGGTGGCCAGTGCGCCCCCTCCCTCCCTCTTATTAAAAGCATTAGTGGCCAGTACTGTCCCCCCTCCCTCCCTCGTATTAAAAGCATTGGTGGCCAGTGCGGCCCCCCTCCCCAGTATTAAAAGCATTGGTGGCCAGTGCGCCCCCCTCGTATTAAAAGCATTGGTGGCCAGTGCGGCCCCCCTCCCTCCCTCGTATTAAAAGCATTGGTGGCCAGTGCGGCCCCCCTCCCCAGTATTAAAAGCATTGGTGGCCAGTGCGCCCCGCCAGTATTAAAAGCATTGGTGGCCAGTGCGGCCCCGCCCTCCCTTCCTCCCTCCCCAGTATTTAAAGCATTGGTGGCAGTGGCCACAGGCTAACAACCCCCCTCCCCCCATCATTGGTGGCAGCGGAGCGTCATTTCCGATCGAAGTCCCAGTTTAATCGCTGGGCCTCCGATCGGTTACCATGGCAGCCAGGACGCTACTGCAGTCCTGGCTGCCATGGTTATTTAGCTTATACTTACCTGCGCTGTCTGTGGCCGGCTGGCGCTCCTCCTCCTGGTAAGTGACAGGTCTGTGCAGCGCTGTTAGTGCGGGGTTGTTAGCCTGAGGCCACTGCCACCAATGCTTTTAATACTGGGGAGGGAGGGAGGGGGGGCTGCACTGGCCACCAATGCTTTTAATACTGGGGAGGGAGGGAGGGGGGGCCGCACTGGCCACCAATGCTTTTAATACGAGGGATGGAAGGGGGGGCCACACTGGCCACCAATGCTTTTAATACTGGGGAGGGAGGGGGGGCAGCACTGGCCACCAATGCTTTTAATACTGGAGAGGGAGGGGGGGCACACTGGCCACCAATGCTTTTGGAGGGAGGGGGGTCTGGCAGCTCCCGATCAGGGGGCTGAGATCCACACAATTAACCCCTCAGCCCCCTGTAAGAGATCGGGTGGTGCCAGGCAGCAGGGGGCAGTTATGTACACAGTTCTTAGTATATTCTAACTAAGCGTCCCCATCACCATGGGGACGCCTCTAGAATATACTGTCGGATCTGAGTTTTCATGATTGTGAAAACTCAGATCTGAAAAAGCTGTTATGCAGACGGATCCGCACTGAACGGATACCATTGTTTGCATGTATAGGTGCGGATCCGTCTGTGCAGATACCAGACGGATCGGCACCGAACGCAAGTGTGAATGTAGCCTAAGCTGGATACGGTACATTGCATCCAAAAGAGCGCGGTTTGCCATCAAATCCTACATGCTCTGCGAGTCATCCACTGGGAACATCTGGAACTCTGTCATTTACACCGATAAAGGCACGAAGTTCAACCCCAGGTACATCGGCTATGGGATGGCCACATCATCTGTCCTTACACTGCTGGAGCCATTGCTGAACCAGGGATATTGTGTGACCAATTTCTACACGTCTCCGGAACTGTATGAGGTTTTGCTACAAAACAAGACTGATGCATATGGTACCGTTAGGCCTAACCAACGTGACATGCCATCTATGTTTGCCAAGAAAAAAACTCAAAACCAGAAAAATGGTTGCCTGGCAGAAGGGTAAGATAATGGCAATGCGATGGCGAGACAAGAAGGACGTGTGTCTCATGAGTACTGTGCACAATACCTCTACTGCCATGGTCCACACAAAGGGTGGGAAAGATGTGCTGAAGTCGTTATAGACTATAATAACACCATGGGAGGTGTCGACAGAGCCAATCAGGCAATTACATTTTATCCGGCTATGCGCAAACAGCAAAAAAATATATTATAAGAAGATCTTCTGGCATCTTCTGGAACAATGCCTTTGGAATGCATATATCCTGTACAGAGCAAAGAGTAACAAGCCTCTTGTTCATTCTGAGTTTATATGGAATGTGGTTGAGCGGATTTTTGTCAACCACCAGACGCCATCAGTAGCTGTTACTCTTAAACGCCTAACTGGGTTGTCAACCCAGAACGCCTGACTGGTCGTCACTTTATCGACTACATCTCACCAACCGCAAAAAAGGCAGTACCTACCAGGATGTGCATGGTTTGTTGCTCAAAGAGAGATAGCAATGGAAAGAAAGTCCGAAAAGAAACCATGTTCCATTGTTCTGATTGTGACGTCGGACTTTGTGCAGTCCCATGTTTCAAAATTTATCACACTCAGGATGTTTATTGAATTTTCTGTGTTTGACAAATTTCATTATTTTTATTAATTATATTATTTATTAGATTATAATTCATAATTTTGTGTTTCAATCTTTATCACATCTTGGATGTCTACTAAAGTCTTGTTTGGTCAGGTTTAAGTAATTTCTAAGAATTGCAAGCCTACAATACATAACACCAAATTTCATACATAAAATTGTACCACTTTTGGTACAAAATTCCTGACATAATCATACCGACAGGGAGGTTAAGTGTGTGTCACCTACTGGTGAATATGTATAGAAATAAAAGAAAAAGGGAAAAACGAGGGTCAGTCCGATCCTAAGGATATGTAAATCCGAAAGATAAGACAGACTAGGAGGCGCCAGTGGAAATGGAGTATTAGCCGTGGGGTGGCTTTTAGGACAGTAAAAATCTTGGAGAAAAGATAAGTGAGGAGGAAACCACTAGATGGTGATGGGGAGGCAGCTAATGGGAAAAGAGGCTACGCAGATAGCTATCTGCATGTGAGAATCAAATATGTGAGAACCAGTTGATGAAATGTGGGCCCATCAGTCATAGATGGAGACCTACGAACCAGCCGGATGCAAGACCCAACAAAAAAGCGCCAGGAACCCCTAAAGTGGACCATACATGGAAGAATAAACACACCAATATTAGTATAGTGCTAGAAAAATACTAGTAAAGAGCTAGAAGAATATTGGTGGAATGTGACCATGAGAAGAAATTAAAACAGCATAAATGCTCAATGGTACATAAAATAGGAAGTAATAATATATCTCTCATATAAGAATCATATTAAAACAAATGTATAAATAATGTAAAATATTAGTCGAATTCAATA
Source organism: Bufo gargarizans (assembly GCF_014858855.1). Classification (NCBI taxonomy): domain Eukaryota; kingdom Metazoa; phylum Chordata; class Amphibia; order Anura; family Bufonidae; genus Bufo; species Bufo gargarizans. The sequence continues at coordinate 1,245,443 of NC_058086.1, forward strand.
TTGATAAAATTCGATGTTTACTCACTTCACTAGGGGGTGGTTTGCCAGGATAAGCACATAACACCATCAAAACCTATACCCTCCTAGCCAGAATCGCATGTAGAGTGGCAGAAAATGATGGCAGCCCAGTCACAGCGAACTTATTAATTCCTTTAACCCCTTAAGGACTTAGGAAGTACTGGTACACCATGTTTGCCAAGTCCTTAAGTTTAAAAGTACATTGCGGCGCGGTGGGGGTTAATAGTAACAGGATGCCCGCTGAAATCATTCAGCGGGCATCCTGTCACAACGCCGGGGGGATGTCATGTGACCTGCGGTTTGTGGCATTTACCTGCGGTTGCAGTGGCGGGCGGTGCCATCGGGTCCCCATGTGGCATGGAAGGCAGCGCAATGTCAAAGGAAGGCATCGCGCTGCCTTCCAGTGACGAGCCTGAAGCTGTATGAGTAATACACACAGTATTACTCATACAGCCAATGCATTCCAATACAGAAGTATTGGAATGCATTGTAAAGGATTAGACCCCCAAAAGTTCAAGTCCTAATGTGGGACAAAAAAATAAAGAGAAAAAAAGTTGAAAAATAAAGTTTTCCCACCCAACATTTTACGTTTCAAGTAAAAATAAACAAAAACATAATTTTCCCCAAATAAAGGAAGAAAAAAAAAGGAAAAAAATAAAGTATATATATTAGGTATCGCCACGTCCGTATCGACTGGCTCTATAAACATATCACATGACCTAACCCCTCAGATGAAAACCATAAAAAATAAAAAAATAAAAACATTTTTTTGTCACCTTACATCTCAAAAGTACAACAGCAAGCGATCAAAAAGGCGTTTGCCCACCAAAATAGTACCAATCTAACCGTCACCTCATCCTGCAAAAAATGAGCCTCTACTGAGACAATCGCCCAAAAAATAAAAAACAATATGGCTCAGAATATGGAGACACTAAACAATTTTTTTTTGTTTTAAAAAAGCTGTTATTGTGTAAAACTTACATAAATAAAAAAAAAGTATACATATTTGGTATCGCCACATTCATATCGACCGACTCTATAAAAATATCACATGACCTAACCCCTCAGATGAACCGTAAAAAATTCAAAATAAAAACTGTGCTAAATAAACCATTTTTTGTCACAGTTTTGAATACCTTGAGGGGGGTAGTTTATAGAATGGGGTAATTTTTGTGTGGTTTCCATTATGTAAGCCTTGCAAAGTGACTTCAGACCTGAACTGGTCCCTAAAAATTAGGTTTTTGAAAATGTCAGAACATTTCAAGATTTGCTTCTAAACTTCTAAGCCTTGTAACATCTCCAAAATAAAATATCATTCCCAAAATGATCCAAACTTGAAGTAGACATATGGGGAATGTAAAGTAATAACTATTTTTTGGAGGTATTACTATGTATTTTAGAAGTAGAGAAATTGAAACTTGGAAATTTCCAATTTTTTACTTCATTTTGGGTAAATTTGGTATTTTTTTATAAATAAAAATGATTTTTTTTTTACTTCATTTTACCAGTGTCATGAAGTACAATATGTGATGTGGCCTGGATAACTCAAAGCGTTTTAAAGTTATCAGCACTTAAAGTGACACTGGTCAGATTAGCAAAAAATGGCCAAGTCCGTAAGGTGAAATAGGGCAGAGTCCTTAAGGGGTTAATATGGAAATTCTGCTCAGCGCATTTAGGGGTAAACGAATAGAGACCCCTTCATCAGGAGAAACACATGACACAACACAACAACATCTAATATAAATACAAAAAGACCGCCAAATGTAAGTGGACTGTACATTGTTTGGTGCAGGGCGTGGCACATCATGTCTGGAGTTCCACATGTTAAAGTGTGAACATCCGGTTTAAGTGGACACTTCCGGTCCCCGTGCGTACTTCCGGGTCCGCTTGCGTTCCGGTTTGAAGTGCTGTGCGTACTTCCAGAAGCTCGTATCGGTGTTTCGTGAAAATCTGCTGCCCGTGAGAATCTGCTGCCCTTGTCATTTCCGGGAAGGAGTTTCTTGAAGAGGAGGCGTGTTTGCGGCTGCGTACCATTGCTCCGGGTACCAGTATTTTGCAGCCGATGGCTGTGAACGCGCCAGGGCAGTTGAAAATAATGTTCCTGCTATGTGAAAGCGCCTAGAGTGCCAGGGCAGCTTACTTTTACGGGCCACCGTGCATGCGCAGGAACAGTAAATTATCTTAGCAGGTATACAGCGCCAGGGCAGCTGAAATTTACAGCCCAGCACGCATGCGCAGGAACAGTAGGTTATCTTAAAAGGTATACAGCGCCAGGGCAGCTTCTCAGTAACAGTATGTTATATTTACAGGGACCCTGCGCCCAGCATCACCATCACCCGATTGGCACAGTGGAGGTAACTGGCACCAGAGGGGGGAGGGGGTATCTCATCATCACAGGGACACTGCGCCTGCTGCCAGCAAGCACCCCATTGGCACAATGGAGGTAATTGGCACCAAAGGGGGCATCTTATCATCACAGAGATACTGCGCCTGCGGCCAGCAAGCACCCCATTGGCACAATGGAGGTAACTGGCACCAGAGGGGGCATCTCATAATCACAGGGACACTGCGGCCAGCAAGCACCCCATTGGCACAATGGAGGTAACTGACACCAGAGGGGGCATCTCATCATCACAGGGACACTGTGCCTGCGGCCAGCAAGCACCCCATTGGCACAATGATGGTAACTGGCACCAGAGGGGGCATCTCATCATCACAGGGACAGGAGCAGTAGATTATCTTAACAGGTATACAGCCTTAGAAGACGTCCTCCTAGAGTTCAGTGGGGAGCAGGCTAGAATGGTGTTGGCAAAAGAATATATGAATAATCTGCCATGTGCGGCAGCACAGTGGCTCAAGTGGTTAGCACTGTTGCCTTGCAGCGCTGGGGTCCTGTGTTTGAATCCGACCAAGGGCAACATCTGCATGGAGTTTGCATGTTTTCCCCGTGTTTGCATGGGTTTCCTGAGCCTTAGTACTACAACACTGTTCACCTGAGGGGTTAGGTCATGTGATATTTTTATAGAGCTGATCGATATGGACGCAACGATACCTAATATGCTAACTTTTTTTTATCCTGTTTTTTATTTTTTTTAAATTGTTACTTTATTTTGAGAGTTTTTTTATTTTATTTTGAAGGGTGCTGGATCTCACAGGCTCTTTCCTGGAAGGCAGTCATGATGCCTAAGGAAGGCATCAGGCTGCCTTCCCTGCCATCGGGTCCCTATCACAGCAGCACGGGGACTCAATAGACACTGCGCACCAGACTGGATCCCCCACATGCCGCGGTCAGCGCTGATTGCGCCCATGCAGGGGTTAATGCACCAGCATCGGTGATTTCACCAATGCGGGGCATGCATTCAGGGGTTCGGCTATCAGTGACAGCTCCTGCACCAGCCCGATCACAGCGTCGTAGTACTAAGGCTCTGGGCCTTAAATCACAGACTTATGCACTGTACAAATACGGCGCGGGTCCTGGACTTAAAGAGGACCTTTCATCGGTCCAAACATTGTGAACTAAGTATCATGACATATACAGCGGCGCCCAGGGATCTCACTGCACTTACTATTATCCCTGGCCGCCGCTCCGTTCTCCCGTTATGTCCTCCTGTATGTTCAGGGACTTGGTTATAGTAGGCGGAGTCTGCCCTTGTTCTGCTGGGCGTCTCCTTCTCCTAGGCTGTAGCGCTGGCCAATCGCAGCGCAGAGCTCACAGCCTGGGAGTTTTTTTTCCCAGGCTGTGAGCTCTGCCCTGTGATCTGAGGTCTGATTAACATGGGGGGTCTTATAAATATTGGGTGTCTGAATAGGGGTCTTATTAACATTATCCATCTTTATTTCTGTCCTGAGGGCAGTGATACAGTTGAATCTAGGGGGGTAGCTTGGCCTTTGGCCGGGCACATAAGTACCTGATGCTCCCAGTGTTAAAGAGGTTGTCTCATCATAGACAATAGAGGCATATCGCTAGGATATGCCTCCATTCTCTTATAGGACCCGCACCTATATAGAGAACAGAGCCCAAAAGTGAAGGAGGGCACACTATGCAGCCGCAGCCGCCCTTCATTCATTTTCTATGGGGCCGACGAATATAGTCGAGCACTGGCTCGGCTATTTCCATCGAGCCAATATAAGTGATTGGGAGCGGTGGCCTGTCATGCGTGGTGCACAGCTATTCACTTCTATGTGAAACGGGTTTGATAGTGGCCAGACCGGAGCCCTCCAGCCACCACCTTGCAGGGCTCCGTTCTCGGTATAGGTGTGGGTCCCAGCAGTGGGACCCCCGCACCTATAAGACAATGGGGGCATATCCTAGTGACATGCCACCATTGTCTCCAGGGAATCATCCCACCAGGAATATTTTCCAAAAGGCCTATGATGAGTCTGCACTTGACTACATACATGTGTATAAACATGAACCATGTCCTACGCTAATCCACATGCCCCTCCTTAGAACTCTGCATTGGTGATTACAGTTGGATCAATACATTTGCCATTTACAAAACATATAGCAAGAGATTGGCAGCATTGTACATGTCTCACTGTAAAATCTATTTAGCTGTGTCAGGTTTAAGCCTTCAATACTGCCAATCATTTTTAATTTATATTATGGACTCCAGAAAGAGGACCTCATTCTACCAGCTGCTCAGGGTATATTCCAAACTCTAGAAAGAGGACCTCATCCTAACAACGGAACAAGGCAGATTACTCAGAACTTCTTTTGCTCACTCCATTCCAGTCTGCTCTACACTAAACAGACTAGATTGTAGAATCCAGAAGGGGGACTTCATTCTAATAACTGCTAGACCACTGCACATTTATTTATTTAATGCACTTATATAGTACTACTATATTCCACAGCGCTTTACAGACATTAGCATGAGGCTGTACCCATTTGGGCTCACAATCTAAGGTCCCTATCAGTATGTCTTTGGAGTGTGGGAGGAAACCCACGCAAACACAGGGAGAACATACAAACTCCATGCAGATGTTGCCAGTTGAGGACCGTCTTCTAAGGCTGTATACCTGTTAAGATAATCTACTGTTCCTGTCCCTGTGATGATGAGATGCCCCCTCCCCCCTCTGGTGCCAGTTACCTCCATTGTGCCAATCGGGTGATGGTGATGCTGGGCGCAGGGTCCCTGTAAATATAACATACTGTTACTGAGAAGTGTGCGCTGGGCTGTAAATTTCAGCTGCCCTGGTGCTGTATACCTGTTAAGATAACTTACTGTTCCTGCGCATGAGCGGTGCCTCTTGAAAATAAGCTGCCCTGGAGCATTGGCGCATTCCTGTCAGTCCCTGTGCACAATCACATATCGCGCATGCGCAATTGCCCATAAAAGTAAGCTGACCTGGCACTCTGGGCACGTTCAAACAGCGCGCATGCGCGCTAGCCTGTTATTTTCAGCTGCAAAATACTGGTTTGAGTGATGGTGCGCAGCCACAAACACGCCTCCTCTTTTAGCCTATCAGGTGGCCCGCTTCGAGAAACTCCTCCCTGGAAATGACGAGGGCAGCAGATTCTCACGGGCAGCAGATTTTCACGGAATATCGGCAGAGTGGATAGATATAGAAACTAATGACCGGGTGAATTACAAGAACATTGTTGTAACTGCGGCTAGAAGGTATTAATTATTCTATCATAAATTAACTACATATTGAATGCATACCTAGAAGGATATAAAGGGATATAATAAAATGAACCAAATATGCATAAAACCTTGCATAGGGATGTGTATAAAAGTATATGTGTACACATTTATTATATAGTATACTGGCATGTATGTACATACAGTACAGACCAAAAGTTTGGACACACCATCTCATTCAAAGAGTTTTCTTTATTTGCATGACTATGAAAATTGTAGATTCACACTGAAGGCATCAAAACTATGAATTAACACATGTGGAATTATGTACATAACAAAAGAGTGTGAAACAACTGAAAATATGTCATATTCTAGGTTCTTCAAAGTAGCCACCTTTTTCTTTGATTACTGCTTTGCACACTCTTGGCATTCTTTTGATGAGCTTCAAGGGGTAGTCACCTGAAATGGTCTTCCAACAGTCTTGAAGGAGTTCGCAGAGATGCTTAGCACTTGTTGGCCCTTTTGCCTTCACTCTGCGGTCCAGCTCACCCCAAACCATCTCGATTGGGTTCAGGTCCGGTGACTGTGGAGGCCAGGTCATCTGGCGCACTACCCCATCACTCTCCTTCATGATCAAATAGCCCTTACACAGCCTGGAGGTGTGTTTGGGGTCATTGTCCTGTTGAAAAATAAATGATGGTCCATCTAAACACAAACCGGATGGAATAGCATGCCGCTGCAAGATGCTGTGGTAGCCATGCTGTCTCAGTATGCCTTCAATTTTGAATAAATCCCCAACAGTGTCACCAGCAAAGCACCCCCACACCATCACACCTCCTCCTCCATGCTTCACGGTGGGAACCAGGCATGTAGAGTCCATCCGTTCACCTTTTCTGCGTCGCACAAAGACACTGTGGTTGGAACCAAAGATCTCAAATTTGGACTCATCAGACCAAAGCACAGATTTCCACTGGTCTAATGTCCATTCCTTTTGTTCTTTAGCCCAAACAAGTCTCTTCTGCTTGTTGCCTGTCCTTAGCAGTGGTTTCCTAGCAGATATTCTACCATGAAGGCCTGATTCACACAGTCTCCTCTTAACAGTTGTTCTAGAGATGTGTCTGCTGCTAGAACTGTGTGGCATTGACCTGGTCTCTAATCTGAGCTGCTGTTAACCTGCGATTTCTGAGGCTGGTGACTTGTATGAACTTATCCTCCGCAGCAGAGGAGACTCTTGGTCTTCCTATCCTGGGGCGGTCCGCATGTGAGCCAGTTTCTTTGAAGCGCTTGATGTTTTTTGTGACTGCACTTGGGGACACTTTCAAAGTTTTCCAAATTTTTCGGACTGACTGACCTTCATTTCTTAAAGTAATTATGGCCACTTTTCTTTACTTAGCTGCTTTTTTCTTGCCATAATACAAATTCTAACAGTCTATTCAGTAGGACTATCAGCTGTGTATCCACCTGACTTCTCCACAACGCAACTGATGGTCCCAACCCCATTTATAAGGCAAGAAATCCCACTTATTAAACCTGACAGGGCACACCTGTGAAGTGAAAACCATTTCAGGTGACTACCTCTTGAAGCTCATCAAGAGAATGCCAAGAGTGTGCAAAGCAGTATTCAAAGCAAAATGTGGCTACTTTGAAGAACCTAGAATATGACATATTTTCAGTTGTTTCACACTTTTTGTCTATGTATATAATTCCACATGTGTTAATTCATAGTTTTGATGCCTTCAGTGTAAATCTACAATTTCCATAGTTATGAAAATAAAGAAAACTCTTTGAATGAGAAGGTGTGTCCAGACTTTTGGTCTGTACTGTATATAGTACGCTAAAGAAGTGTACAGTAAAAAGGCACATAATCACATATAAAAATTTATAAAAATAGGTATACTGGTGTAAAATTCTAATTGAAGGTGGAGTCTATATAAGCAATAAAAGACAGAGTCAGTAGAAGTCTGCTGTGATAGAAACACCTCCAGAATATATATATGTGTGTACTTTTGAAAAACGAATACATAATAAATCACATACATAGTAAAACGGATGCATGGTAAAGAAATAAATAGAAGTAAAAGAAGGATAAGAATATTAATATCATATTAATATCTATAAAACATCCCTAAAAATAATATGACACCCAATCAATGTAGAGAACTGATTACGCAGGGAATTGTATATATTCTATATTGTATATGTGCATACTTCAGTAATTGACATATTCTAGAGTTTCATTCAAGCCAAAAGGCGTAAGGGTGTTTAATTTAAAAATCCAAAACATCTCCTTCCTACAGAGTTGCTGATAGGAGAGGGGTACATGTTCTAGAGGGATGACTTTCAATACAGCTGGATTCCCATCATGTGCTGCTGCAAAGTGGCGAGATACGCTATGGGTAATAACTTTCCTATTTATGTTGGACCTATGTTCATTCATCCGTTTGCGGAGTGTTTGTGTCGTACAGGCCTACATAATACAGGTTACATGGACATTGCAATGTAATGTAAGTTCTGCTGCAAGTCATGTGATATTGTAAGGTGATTGGGGATTCTATGTGTCGTCTGGCAACAGTTGCACCTACGTACTTGGCATTTGTACGAGTCTTTCTGTTTAGTTTTAATCTGAGTCCATGTCTGGTTCGCAGTTTTTTTTTGGAAGTTTTGGGCAAGAAGGAGCTAGTAGATTTTTTAAGGTTTTGGCCCTGTGAAAAGTCAGTTTTGGTTGCTTGGGAAGGGCCTTACCTAAAATGGGATCTCTTTGTAAGACAAACCATTGTTTGGCAAGGACCTTGCGAATCAGATGGTGTTTAGAATTATAATGGGTGATAAGTCCTATATTGGGTGGGGATGTAGTGTTTTTGTGTCCAATTTTTTGTTTGAGGCTGTCTTTTTAGTTTTCCATTGAAACCCAATATTTAGATTCCCTGATGAGTTGCCGGGGGTAATCTTTCTCAATAAACCTAGTACTAAGGTTGATTTGTTCATTCATGGTGACATCAGTTGAACAATTTCTCCTTATTCTTCTCATTTGACTAAACAGTATATTGGTCTTCCATTTGTGATTGTGGCAGCTCTTGAAATCTAAATAGCTATTGGCATCGACACTCCTGAAGTGTGTTTTGGTGGATATGCAATTATTCTCATTAGAGGTGGAGGTCAAGGAAAATTGCCTCTTTTGGATGGCAAAGGCAGATTAGCTGGCGAAACATGTTGGGGGACAGTCTCGTTTTAGCTTCTGAGATCTTTGTCAGTGTCGGCTTTCAGTAAGATTGCTATAGCAAGTCTTCAACACATTTAGTGTCTGCATGTGGAATCTTCCATGGCGAAATAGATAGTACGATATTACATGTGTCTGTGAATACAGCAATATAGTGTGTGAATGAATGGGGTGTGCACCTCAGGTTTGCATGCTAGTTAGGACATTACTGCTGAAATACTGACAGGACATCAGAAAGTTTTAACTTAGTAGTGCTCACATTTATTTCACTTAGGAATCTTAGTAGACTTAATGAAAGTTAAGTTTTATTATCTGGGATAAGAGAGGTCATTAGTAGAGTCGAGCGAACACCAGGAGGTTCGGGTTCGAGAAGTTCGGCCGAACTTCCCGGAAATGTTCGGGTTCGGGATCCGAACCCGATCCGAACTTCGTCCCGAACCCGAACCCCATTGAAGTCAATGGGGACCCGAACTTTTCGGCACTAAAACGGCTGTAAAACAGCCCAGGAAAGGGCTAGAGGGCTGCAAAAGGCAGCAACATGTAGGTAAATCCCCTGCAAACAAATGTGGATAGGGAAATGAATTAAAATAAAAATTAAATAAATAAAAATTAACCAAAATCAATTGGAGAGAGGTCCCATAGCAGAGAATCTGGCTTCCCGTCACCCACCACTGGAACAGTCCATTGTCAGATATTTAGGCCCAGCACCCAGGCAGAGGAGAGAGGTCCCGTAACAGAGAATCTGGCTTCATGTCAGCAGAGAATCAGTCTTCATATCATAGCAGAGAATCAGGCTTCACGTCAGCCACCAGTGCAACAGTCCATTGGCATATATTTAGGCCCAGCACACAGGCAGAGGAGAGAGGTCCCGTAACAGAGGATCTGGCTTCATGTCAGCAGAGAATTAGTCTGCATGTCATAGCAGAGAATGAGGCTTCACGTCAGCCACCACTGCAACAGTCCATTGGCATATATTTAGGCCCAGCACCCAGGCAGAGGAGAGAGGTCCCGTAACAGACAATCTGGCTTCATGTCAGCAGAGAATTAGTCTGCATGTCATAGCAGAGAATGAGGCTTCACGTCAGCCACCACTGCAACAGTCCATTGCCATATATTTAGGCCCAGCACCCAGGCAGAGGAGAGAGGTCCCGTAACAGAGGATCTGGCTTCATGTCAGCAGAGAATTAGTCTGCATGTCATAGCAGAGAATGAGGCTTCACGTCAGCCACCACTGCAACAGTCCATTGGCATATATTTAGGCCCAGCACACAGGCAGAGGAGAGAGGTCCCGTAACAGAGGATCTGGCTTCATGTCAGCAGAGAATTAGTCTGCATGTCATAGCAGAGAATGAGGCTTCACGTCAGCCACCATTGCAACAGTCCATTGGCATATATTTAGGCCCAGCACCCAGGCAGAGGAGAGAGGTCCCGTAACAGACAATCTGGCTTCATGTCAGCAGAGAATCAGTCTTCATATCATAGCAGAGAATCAGGCTTCATGTCAGCCACCAGTGCAACAGTCCATTGGCATATATTTAGGCCCAGCACACAGGCAGAGGAGAGAGGTCCCGTAACAGAGGATCTGGCTTCATGTCAGCAGAGAATCAGTCTGCATGTCATAGCAGAAAATCAGGCTTCACGTCAGCCACCACTGCAACAGTCCATTGTCAGATATTTAGGCCCAGCACCCAGGCAGAGGAGAGAGGTCCTGTAACAGACAATCTGGCTTCATGTCAGCAGAGAATTAGTCTGCATGTCATAGCAGAGAATCAGGCTTCACGTCACCCAACATTGGAACAGTCCATTGGCATATATTTAGGCCCTGGCACCCAGACAGAGGAGAGGTTCATTCAACTTTGGGTAGCCTCGCAATATAATGGTAAAATGAAAATAAAAATAGGATTGAATGAGGAAGTGCCCTGGAGTCCAAAAATATATGGTTAAGGGGAGGTAGTTAATGTCTAATCTGGACAAGGGACAGACAGGTCCTGTGGGATCCATGCCTGGTTCATTTTTATGAACGTCAGCTTGTCCACATTGGCTGTAGACAGGCGGCTGCGTTTGTCTGTAATGACGCCCCCTGCCGTGCTGAATACACGTTCAGACAAAGCGCTGGCCGCCGGGCAGGCCAGCACCTCCAAGGCATAAAAGGCTAGCTCTGGCCACGTGGACAATTTAGAGACCCAGAAGTTGAATGGGGCCGAACCATCAGTCAGTACGTGGAGGGGTGTGCACACGTACTGTTCCACCATGTTAGTGAAATGTTGCCTCCTGCTAACACGTTGCATATCAGGTGGTGGTGCAGTTAGCTGTGGCGTGTTGACAAAAGTTTTCCACATCTCTGCCATGCTAACCCTGCCCTCAGAGGAGCTGGCCGTGACACAGCTGCCTTGGCGACCTCTTGCTCCTCCTCTGCCTTGGCCTTGGGCTTCCACTTGTTCCCCTGTGACATTTGGGAATGCTCTCAGTAGCGCGTCTACCAACATGCGCTTGTACTCGCGCATCTTCCTATCACGCTCCAGTGCAGGAAGTAAGGTGGGCACATTGTCTTTGTAGCGTGGATCCAGCAGGGTGGCAACCCAGTAGTCCGCACAGGTTAAAATGTGGGCAACTCTGCTGTCGTTGCGCAGGCACTGCAGCATGTAGTCGCTCATGTGTGCCAGGCTGCCCAGGGGTAAGGACAAGCTGTCCTCTGTGGGAGGCGTATCGTCATCGTCCTGCCTTTCCCCCCAGCCACGCACCAGTGATGGACCCGAGCTGCGTTGGGTGCCACCCCGCTGTGACCATGCTTCATCCTCATCCTCCTCCACCTCCTCCTCATCCTCGTCCTCCAGTAGTGGGCCCTGGCTGGCCACATTTGTACCTGGCCTCTGCTGTTGCCAAAAACCTCCCTCTGAGTCACTTCGAAGAGACTGGCCTGAAAGTGCTAAAAATGACCCCTTTTCCTCCTCCTCCTCCTCCTGGGCCACCTCCTCTTCCATCATCGCCCTAAGTGTTTTCTCAAGGAGACATAGAAGTGGTATTGTAACGCTGATAACGGCGTCATCGCCACTGGCCATGTTGGTGGAGTACTCGAAACAGCGCAACAGGGCACACAGGTCTCGCATGGAGGCCCAGTCATTGGTGGTGAAGTGGTGCTGTTCTGTAGTGCGACTGACCCGTGCGTTCTGCAGCTGAAACTCCACTATGGCCTGCTGCTGCTCGCACAGTCTGTCCAGCATATGCAAGGTGGAGTTCCACCTGGTGGGCACGTCGCATATGAGGCGGTGAGCGGGAAGGCCGAAGTTACGCTGTAGCGCAGACAGGCGAGCAGCAGCAGGATGTGAACGCCGGAAGCGCGAACAGACGGCCCGCACTTTATGCAGCAGCTCTGACATGTCGGGGTAGTTGTGAATGAACTTCTGCACCACCAAATTCAGCACATGCGCCAAGCAAGGGATGTGCGTCAAATTGGCTAGTCCCAGAGCTGCAACGAGATTTCGCCCATTATCACACACCACCAGGCCGGGCTTGAGGCTCACCGGCAGCAACCACTCGTCGGTCTGTTGTTCTATACCCCGCCACAACTCCTGTGCGGTGTGGGGCCTGTCCCCCAAACATATGAGTTTCAGAATGGCCTGCTGACGTTTACCCCGGGCTGTGCTGAAGTTGGTGGTGAAGGTGTGTGGCTGACTGGATGAGCAGGTGGAAGAAGAGGAGGAGGAAGCCGAGAAGGAGGAGGTGGCAACAGGAGGCAAAGAATGTTGCCCTGCGATCCTTGGCGGCGGAAGGACTTGCGCCAAACAGCTCTCCGCCTGGGGCCCAGCTGCCACTACATTTACCCAGTGTGCAGTTAGGGAGATATAGCGTCCCTGGCCGTGCTTACTGGTCCACGTATCTGTGGTTAGGTGGACCTTGCTACAGATGGCGTTGCGCAGTGCACACTTGATTTTATCGGATACTTAGTTGTGCAGGGAAGGCACAGCTCTCTTGGAGAAGTAGTGGCGGCTGGGAACAACATACTGTGGGACAGCAAGCGACATGAGCTGTTTGAAGCTGTCTGTGTCCACCAGCCTAAATGACAGCATTTCATAGGCCAGTAGTTTAGAAATGCTGGCATTCAGGGCTAGGGATCGAGGGTGGCTAGGTGGGAATTTACGCTTTCTCTCAAATGTTTGTGAGATGGAGAGCTGAACGCTGGCGTGTGACATGGTTGAGACGCTTGGTGACGGAGGTGGTGGTGGTGTTGGTGGTACATCCCCTGTTTGCTGGGCGGCAGGTGCCAACGTTCCTCCAGAGGCGGAGGAAGAGGCCGAGGCGGCAGCAGCAGAAGAGGCCGAGGCGGCAGCAGCAGAAGAGGTAGCAGGGGGAGCCTGAGTGACTTCCTTGGTTTTAAGGTGTTTACTCCACTGCAGTTCATGCTTTGCATGCAGGTGCCTGGTCATGCAGGTTGTGCTCAGGTTCAGAACGTTAATGCCTCGCTTCAGGCTCTGATGGCACAGCGTGCAAACCACTCGGGTCTTGTCGTCAGCACATTGTTTGAAGAAGTGCCATGCCAGGGAACTCCTTGAAGCTACCTTTGGGGTGCTCGGTCCCAGATGGCGGCGGTCAGTAGCAGGCGGAGTCTCTTGGCGGCGGGTGTTCTGCTTTTGCCCACTGCTCCCTCTTTTGCTACGCTGTTGGCTCGGTCTCACCACTGCCTCTTCCTCCGAACTGTGAAAGTCAGTGGCACGACCTTCATTCCATGTGGGGTCTAGGACCTCATCGTCCCCTGCATCGTCTTCCACCCAGTCTTGATCCCTGACCTCCTGTTCAGTCTGCACACTGCAGAAAGACGCAGCAGTTGGCACCTGTGTTTCGTCATCATCAGAGACATGCTGAGGTGGTATTCCCATGTCCTCATCATCAGGAAACATAAGTGGTTGTGCGTCAGTGCATTCTATGTCTTTCACCGCTGGGGAAGGGCTAGGTGGATGCCCTTGGGAAACCTTGCCAGCGGAGTCTTCAAACAGCATAAGAGACTGCTGCATAACTTGAGGCTGAGACAGTTTCCCTGGTATGCATGGGGGTGATGTGACAGACTGATGGGGTTGGTTTTCAGGCGCCATCTGTGCGCTTTCTGCAGAAGACTGGGTGGGAGATAATGTGAACGTGCTGGATCCACTGTCGGCCACCCAATTGACTAATGCCTGTACCTGCTCAGGCCTTACCATCCTTAGAACGGCATTGGGCCCCACCATATATCGCTGTAAATTCTGGCGGCTACTGGGACCTGAGGTAGTTGGTACACTAGGACGTGTGGATGTGGCAGAACGGCCACGTCCTCTCTCAGCACCAGAGGGTCCACTAACACCACCACGACCATGTCCACGTCCGCGTCCCTTACTAGATGTTTTCCTCATTGTTATGGTTCACCACAACAACAAAAATATTATTTGGCCCAATGTATTGTATTCAAATTCAGCGGGATATAAATTTGAGGCCTAGTATTTAGGCGCTGGGTGACCGGTATGGATTTAGTGACAGAATTAGACTTGGAAATGCACAGTAGCGTGTGTGTGAAGTTATTCTGAATGACCCTATGTGCACCTTGAATATTATATACCCTTTTAGGGATAGATTTCAAATAGCTCTGATATAGCAGAAACCACTAAATTATGAAATTGCTAAATTGGGAATTGTATTTCAACCCAGAACAAAAAATGTGCTTTGACGGACACTAAATAACTTTCCCAGCCACAACAGGACAGCGGTAATGAGAGATTTAGCGGGATATAAATTTGAGGCCTAGTATTTAGGCGCTGGGTGACCGGTATGGATTTAGTGACAGAATTAGACTTGGAAATGCACAGTAGCGTGTGTGTGAAGTTATTCTGAATGACCCTATGTGCACCTTGAATATTATATACCCTTTTAGGGATAGATTTCAAATAGCTCTGATATAGCAGAAACCACTAAATTATGAAATTGCTAAATTGGGAATTGTATTTCAACCCAGAACAAAAACTGTGCTTTGACGGACACTAAATAACTTTCCCATCCACAACAGGACAGCGGTAACGAGAGATTTAGCGGGATATAAATTTGAGGCCTAGTATTTAGGCGCTGGGTGACCGGTATGGATTTACTAACAGAATTAGACTTGGAAATGCACAGTAGCGTGTGTGTGAAGTTATTCTGAATGACCCTATGTGCACCTTGAATATTATATACCCTTTTAGGGATAGATTTCAAATAGCTCTGATATAGCAGAAACCACTAAATTATGAAATTGCTAAATTGGGAATTGTATTTCAACCCAGAACGAAAAATGTGCTTTGACGGACACTAAATAACTTTCCCAGCCACAACAGGACAGCGGTAACGAGAGATTTAGCGGGATATAAATTTGAGGCCTAGTATTTAGGCGCTGGGTGACCGGTATGGATTTACTAACAGAATTAGACTTGGAAATGCACAGTAGCGTGTGTGTGAAGTTATTCTGAATGACCCTATGTGCACCTTGAATATTATATACCCTTTTAGGGATAGATTTCAAATAGCTCTGATATAGCAGAAACCACTAAATTATGAAATTGCTAAATTGGGAATTGTATTTCAACCCAGAACAAAAAATGTGCTTTGACGAACACTAAATAACTTTCCCAGCCACAACAGGACAGCGGTAACGAGAGATTTAGCGGGATATAAATTTGAGGCCTAGTATTTAGGCGCTGGGTGACCGGTATGGATTTACTAACAGAATTAGACTTGGAAATGCACAGTAGCGTGTGTGTGAAGTTATTCTGAATGACCCTATGTGCACCTTGAATATTATATACCCTTTTAGGGATAGATTTCAAATAGCTCTGATATAGCAGAAACCACTAAATTATGAATTTGCTAAATTGGGAATTGTATTTCAACCCAGAACAAAAAATGTGCTTTGACGGACACTAAATAACTTTCCCAGCCACAACAGGACAGCGGTAACGAGAGATTTAGCGGGATATAAATTTGAGGCCTAGTATTTAGGCGCTGGGTGACCGGTATGGATTTACTAACAGAATTAGACTTGGAAATGCACAGTAGCGTGTGTGTGAAGTTATTCTGAATGACCCTATGTGCACCTTGAATATTATATACCCTTTTAGGGATAGATTTCAAATAGCTCTGATATAGCAGAAACCACTAAATTATGAAATTGCTAAATTGGGAATTGTATTTCAACCCAGAACAAAAAATGTGCTTTGACGGACACTAAATAACTTTCCCAGCCACAACAGGACAGCGGTAACGAGAGATTTAGCGGGATATAAATTTGAGGCCTAGTATTTAGGCGCTGGGTGACCGGTATGGATTTACTAACAGAATTAGACTTGGAAATGCACAGTAGCATGTGTGTGAAGTTATTCTGAATGACCCTATGTGCACCTTGAATATTATATACCCTTTTAGGGATAGATTTCAAATAGCTCTGATATAGCAGAAACCACTAAATTATGAAATTGCTAAATTGGGAATTGTATTTCAACCCAGAACAAAAAATGTGCTTTGACGGACACTAAATAACTTTCCCATCCACAACAGGACAGCGGTAACGAGAGATTTAGCGGGATATAAATTTGAGGCCTAGTATTTAGGCGCTGGGTGACCGGTATGGATTTACTAACAGAATTAGACTTGGAAATGCACAGTAGCGTGTGTGTGAAGTTATTCTGAATGACCCTATGTGCACCTTGAATATTATATACCCTTTTAGGGATAGATTTCAAATAGCTCTGATATAGCAGAAACCACTAAATTATGAAATTGCTAAATTGGGAATTGTATTTCAACCCTGAACAAAAAATGTGCTTTGACGGACACTAAATAACTTGCCCAGCCACAACAGTACAGCGGTAACGACAGATTTAGCGGGATATAAATTTGAGGCCTAGTATTTAGGCGCTGGGTGACCGGTATGGATTTAGTGACAGAATTAGACTGGGATATGGCCAAAAAATAACCACACTATTGCTGGTTAAATGCACTTGGTGTGACAGCTTGACCAACCACACTACTGAGGGTTAAATGCACTTGGTGACGGGCGCAGCTTGCCCCTGATGTAGTATATATATGGCCAAAAAATGAACAGACAATTGCTGGTTAAATGCACTTGGTGTGACAGCTTCACCCTGATGTAGGCTTTAGCCAAAAAACAACCACACCATTGAGGGTTAAATGCACTTGGTGACAGGCGCAGCTTGCCCCTGATGTAGTATATGGCCAAAAAATGAACAGACTATTGCTGGTTAAATGCACTTGGTGTGACAGCTTGATCAACCACACTACTGAGGGTTAAATGCACTTGGTGACGGGCGCAGCTTGCCCCTGATGTAGTATATGGCCAAAAAATGAACAGACTATTGCTGGTTAAATGCACTTGGTGTCACAGCTTGACCAACCACACTACTGAGGGTTAAATGCACTTGGTGACGGGCGCAGCTTGCCCCTGATGTAGTATATGGCCAAAAAATGAACAGACTATTGCTGGTTAAATGCACTTGGTGACGGGCGCAGCTTGCCCCTGATTTAGTATATGGCCAAAAAATGAACAGACTATTGCTGGTTAAATGCACTTGGTGTGATAGCTTGACCAACCACACTACTGAGGGTTAAATGCACTTGGTAACGGGCGCAGCTTGCCCCTGATGTAGTATATGGCCAAAAAATAAACAGACTATTGCTGGTTAAATGCACTTGGTGTGACAGCTTCACCCTGATGTAGGCTTTAGCCAAAAAACAACCACACCATTGAGGGTTAAATGCACTTGGTCGCAGCTTGGATGCACTTGGTCGCAGCACCGCACAAGACACAAAATGGCCGCCGATCACCCCAGAAAAAAGTGACTGACAAACGGTCTGGGCAGCCTAAAAACAGTGAGCAATTGAGTATCAGCAGCTCAATGATCCACAGCTGCAGATCGATCAATTAATCAAGTGCTTTGGAGGAGTTAATCAGCCTAATCTCGCCCTACTGTCGCAGCCGCAACCTCTCCCTACGCTAATCAGAGCAGAGTGACGGGCGGCGCTATGTGACTCCAGCTTAAATAGAGGCTGGGTCACATGGTGCTCTGGCCAATCACAGCCATGCCAATAGTAGGCATGGCTGTGACGGCCTCTTGGGGCAAGTAGTATGACGCTTGTTGATTGGCTGCTTTGCAGCCTTTCAAAAAGCGCCAAGAAAGCGTCACAAAAGCGCCAAGAAAGCGACGAACACCGAACCCGAACCCGGACTTTTACGAAAATGTCCGGGTTCGGGTCCGTGTCACGGACACCCCAAAATTCGGTACGAACCTGAACTATACAGTTCGAGTTCGCTCATCCCTAGTCATTAGCCTTAACAGGCTTGAATTGTTTGTTTAACTATTTGAGTTGATGCATTGGATAAAAGATCCTTACTTTTACCCCTCTATATAAGAATAATGTCATCTATATATCTTCTATAGAAGACAATGTTAGGAGTGCCTCTTTCTTGTAGATAAATTGTCTCATTGTATGTGAAATAATTGTGCTGTAAAATGAACTCAATAGAATTTTGTGGCATACAGTCATCAGCATCGAAGAATTATTTTACTGCTTTAGTACCCAATGTATGTATAATATTGCTGTAAAGGGAAGGGACGTCCAGAGTCGCCCATACGAAATTTTCTTCCCATTTGATGGTTTCAAGAGTATTGAGGTGGTGCGATGTGTCCCGGAGATAAGAAGGTAATGAGACGACATATCTATGAAGTATACCGTCAATGTAGGGTATAGGTTGGAGGTAAGAGAACCTATCCATGTTATGATGGGTTGCCCAGGGGTGGGGGTGGGGGGGGGGGGTGGATAACAACTTGTTTATTTTTGGTAGAAAGTAGAAAATTGCTGTAACTGGATAGAAAGTTTTTAGAAATGTTCTCTCTTTTTTTATCAAGAACCCCTGATTGGAAACCTTTGTCTATCAAGTCGTATAATAATTCCTTGTATTTTTTTGTGGGATCAGTCTTCAGGGGTCTGTAATATTCGGTGTTTGATAGTATTCTGAGGGCCTCAGCTTCATAATAGATTACATCCATGATCACTATTGCACCACCTTTATCTGCACTTTTTATAACGATCTCTCTGTTTTTCCATTTTTTGGGGGGGCGGCTATCAGTAAGTCCAGGCTTAGATTATTGGGTTCTGAGTTGTGAAGAATAGATTGCCTAATCTTATTACCATTACTCGTGGGATTACTCCCACCGCCTCGGCGGATCCTACTTATAATTCGCAGAAGTCTTTTCATATTCCCATTCTTCAACCAGACCTTACCAATAACATGGAGCTATCGACAAGTCCATGTATAACAGCATGGGTTTATTCACGGCAAAAATGGTAAAATGTCACCCAAGAATGTAACAGAACCTGTCTACTAGGTAGAGCAGGGGTATTGCACAGCCAAAAATTTGTGAATGTCACCCAATTATGTAACAGAAAAATTAGTGAAATTTATTAACCTGTCAACTAGGTAGAGCAGGGGTATATCACTGCCAAAAATTGGTGAATGTCACCCGACAATGTAACAGAAAAATTAGTGAAATTTATTAACCTGACTACTAGGTTGAGCAGGGGTATATCACAGCCAAAAATTGGTGAATGTCACCCAACCATGTAACAGAAATATTAGTGAAATTTATTAACCTGTCAACTAGGAAGAGCAGGGGTATATCACAGCCAAAAATTTGTGAATTTCAACTGAAAATGTAACAGACAAATTTGTGAAATTTGTTTACCTGTCTACTAGGTAGAGCAGGGGTATATCACAGCCAAAAATTTGGGAATTTCACCCAAAAATGTATTAGTGAAAAATTAGTGAAATGACATAAAATACGTACAATTAAAAATGTATCTTGATGCATGAGGTGGAGGTCCATATGGAGTAGGAGGTTGAGGAGGCGGTGGACGTAACAGTGTAGGTGGAAGCGGCGGTGGAGGAGGATGAGTTAGCCAACACTGGTTTTTGGTTTAACATTTTATTTTTTTAAATTAGGGTACACCCCAAAAGAGTGGGAAATATCAAAAGTACAACAATGAGCAATTGCGCTGTAGTATAACAATGGCTCGGTAAGGCTGGTATACATGTCTATTCTGCACAAGGTACGGACAAGTCCTGTGCGATCCATGCCTGGTTCATTTTAATGAACGTAAGCTTGTTGACATTGGCTGTGGACAGGCGGCTGTGCTTGTCTGTGATAACGCCCCCTGCCGTGCTAAACACACGTTTAGATAATACACTGGCTGCAGGGCAGGCCAACACCTCCAAGGCATAAAGGGCAAGCTTGGGCCATGTCCCCAATTTGAAAACCCAGAAGATGAAGGGGGCAGACCTGTCATTCAGTACGTGTAGGCATGTGCACACATACTGCTCTACCATGTTGCTGAAATGCTGCCTCCTTCTAAGACGTTCCATATTAGCTGGTGGTGCTGGTTGTTGTGGCATGCTGACAAAGCTTTTCCACATTTTGAGGTGCTGGTGGTGCGCCAGCTCTATTGGCGACCTCTTCCTCCTCCTCTGCCTTCGCCTTGTTTTTCCACTGTGCCCTCGCTGTCAGGTGGTAATGCCACCAGCAGCGCGTCTACCAGCGTGTACTTGAGCTTGTACTCGCGCATCTTACGATCACGCTTCAGTGAGGGAATTAAGGACAGTATGTTGTCCTTGTAATGGGGATCCAGCAGCCACCCAGTAATCAGCACAAGTTAGAATGTGGCCAACTCGGCGGTTGTTGCGGAGACACTGCAGCATGTAATCGCTCATGTGTGCTAGGCTGCCCAGAGGCCACAAAAAGCTGTCCTCTGTGGAGGTGTATCGTCTGTGTCCTCTGTATCCCCCCAGCCATGCACCAGTGATAGCCATGAGCTGGTCTGGGTGCCACCCTGCTGTGATCATGGTTCAAACTCCTTCATCTCCTCCTCCTCATCCACCACCTCGTCATTCTCCAGAACTGTGCCCTGGCTGGACAATTGTGTACCTTGGGTTTGTGGGTGCAGGAACCCACCCTCGGAGCCACTTGGGAATGACTGGCTGGAAACCCTACGAAATGATCCCTCTTCCTCCTCCTCCTCCTGTGCCACATCCTCTTCTATCATCGCCAGAAGCGTTTTTTCAAGGAGGCATAGAAGTGGGATAGTAACACTGAGAATAGCGTTATCGGCACTGGCCATGTTGGTGGAGTACTCGAAACAGCACAACAATGAACACAAGTCTCGCATGGAGGCCCAGTCATTGGTGGTGAAGTGGTGCTGTTCCGCAGAGCAACTCACCCGTGCGTGCTGCAGCTGAAACTCCACTATCGCCTGCTGCTGCTCGCACAGTCTGGCCAGTATGTGCAAGGTGGAGTTCCACCTTGTGGGCACGTCGCATATGAGGCGGTGAGCTGGAAGACCGAAGTTATGCTGCAGCGCCGACAGGCCAGCAGCAGCAGGGTGAGAATGCCGAAAGCGCGCACAGATGGCCCGTACTTTCTGCAGCAGCTCTGACATATTGGGGTAATTTTTAAGGAACCTCTGCACCACCAAATTCAGCACATGCGCCAGGCATGGGATGTGCTTCAAACCGGCTAGTCCCAGAGCTGCTACGAGATTTCACCCATTATCGCACACCACCAGGCCGGCCCTGAGGCTCACTGGCACCAACCACTCATCTGTCTGTTGTTCCATGCCCGTCCACAGCTCCTGCGCGGTGTGGGGTTTGTCCGCCAAACAGATAAGTTTTAAAACTGCCTGCTGTCGTTTACCCCTGGCTGTGCTGAAGTTGGTGGTGAAGGTGATACACTGACTGGATGAGAAGCCGGTAGAGGATGAGGAAGCGGAGTAGGAGGAGGAAGCAACAGGAGGCAAACTGAAGCGCCCTGCAATCCTTGGTGGTCGAAGGACATGCTCCAAACTGCTATCCGCCTCAGGCCGAGCCGCCACTGCATTTACCCAGTGTGCTGTTAGGGAGATATAACATCCCTGACTGTGCTTACTGGTCCACGTATCCGTAGTTAGGTGGACCTTGCCACAGATGGCGTTGCGCAGCGCACACCTGATTTTGTCCCCCACTTGGTTGTGCAGGGAAGGGATGGCTCACCTGGAAAAGTAGTGGAAGCTGGGCACGATGTACTGTGGGACAGCCACCACCATAAGGCTTTTAAAACTCTCCGTCTCCACCAGACGGACTGACAGCATTTCAAAGGCCAGGAATATTGAAATGCTGGCATTCAGGGCCAGGGATCGCGGGTGGGTAGGGGGGTACTTCCTCTTCTGCTCTAGTGTTTGGGAGATGGACGCTTCTGTGGGACATTGTGGAGATGCTTGGTGACCCAGGTGTTGGTGTTGCTGGCAGATCCTCTGTTTGCGGGGTGGCAGGTGCCACTGTTACTCCAGAGGTGGATGAAGAGGCCAAGACTGCAGCAAAAGAGAAAGCAGGAGGAGCCAGAGACCTTTCTTGGTTTTTGAGGTGTCTACTCCACTGCAGCTCGTGCTTTGCTCTTAGATGCCTAGTCATGCAGTTTGTGCTCAGGTTGAGCACGTTTATGCCTCGCTTCAGGCTCTGATTGCACAGCGTTTAAACCACTCGTGTCATGTCATCAGCATATTGTCTGAAGAACTGCCACGCCAGTGAACTCCTTGGAGCTGGCTTTGGTGTGCTCGGTCCCTTGCTGCGGTGGGCAGCAGCAGGCGTACTGTCTAGGGGACGGCCACTCCACTTTTGCACCCTGCTCCCTCTTCTGCTGTGTTGGTGTCTCTGTGCGACCACCGCCTCTTCCTCTGAACTACACAGGTCACTTGCATGACCTTGATGACCTCATTGTCCTCCACATCATCTTCAACCCAGTCTTCACCCCTGCCCTCCTTGTCAGTCTGCACACTGCAGAAAGCCACATCAGTTGGCACCTGTGTTTCATCATCATCCGAGACGTGCTGCAATGGTCCTCCCATGTACTCATCTTGAAACATAAGTGGTTGGGCATCGGTCTTCCACTTCTGGGGCAGGGCTCTGTGGATGGTCCTTGGAAACTGTAGAATGTGCTCTGCTTTGCGGGTGCCTCAAATTACTGAAGAACAACTATATCTTAACTCAGTGTTGGATTTATTTACAAATAGGGATATATCTACATTCTAAATACAATTAAGGGAATGGGAGAGGGGATTGGAGGGGGTCAGGATCCTTGAGCTAGCTACACCATTCTCTCTCTCAGTCACACATGCCATGGGCTTTTCTCTGTACCCAGAACACTCCTCTCCAGCAGGTCTCAGCGAATCACATTCTTGATTGTAGAGTCCAGGAAGACTTGTCTTGTCCCAGAGGTCACCAAGGTCACCATTGCTCTTACTTGTGAGTTAGGTAATTACACAGGAAGAAAGTTGTATCATATACCCCTGCCCCCATCCCAGCATACAAGTCCTTGCTGACACAGGTGTGGGCAGTAAATACCAGCAGGGGGTCGGGCTTTCCCCAGGATGTGACAGTCTTGGCAGATCTTCCTTTCATCAGTGTCCTGCCCCAAGAACCCTTTGATGGTCTTCAATTGCATATCAAGCAGACCCGGGCTGATTCAGTTCAAGATATCAAGGAACATCTTTGCATTAAAGCTGTATCATAGATGTCAATTTTATCAGTTCCAACAGAAACCCTGCTAGCAGAGTCATTAAAAAGCAGAACAGACTGCTGCATGACTTAGGGCTCAGACTGCTTGGCTGATTTGCAAGGGGGTGAGGTGAAACACTGATGGACATCGGCTGCAGGTGCTAACTCTGATATTTCAGCAGGAGACTGGGTGGGAGACAATGTTAAAGGAACTGGAGGCACTGTCAGCAACCCAAGTTACTATCACCTGTACTTGTTCTGGCCTCACCATTCGTAGAGCCGCATTAGGCCCGACCAAATAATGCTGATGGTTCTGTCGCCTACTCACACCTGAAGAAGGTGTTTCACTTGTGCGTGTAGCTAGCACAGATCGAGCACATCCTCTCCCTGCAACAGGAGCTCCACCAGCAGCACCACGACCGGGGCCACGTCCCTTATTCGATGCTCTCCTCGTTCTCAGCAAATTTTGGATCTGTCACGGTGGACAGGATCTCATAAACACAGATAAACCAAGCAACAAGTTTCTAGGCGAGAAGCTGGGGTAAGGTCACCTCCTAGCAAATCCCTAACAGCTCTCCCTATACTGCTAAGCGCACATTCAGACCCTAAAAGTGGGAATAATGTGTCCTCGTACCTGGGCTGCAAATACCCTAAAATCCCTGAGATGGTGAAAGGGGAATAGGGCAGCCTGCTCCCTCAGAACCTGGAGGGGACAGGCGTAACACAAACAGCCTAGACAGCAAACCACAAAAACAGAAACCAAACTTATCTTATCTGAGCCGGAACAGACAACCCCTCCTTCCTTGCTTCCAAGGCCAGACTGATTTCTATAACCCGCACGGAACACTGGGATTGAGTGTGATTTAAACCAATGATCCCACCCAGTGCACCTGAAGGGAGGCGGATCTAGCACGACTCCAAAACAAAAAACTAAACACGTGCTGCTAATCTGGCCGACCTCCACACATAGTCAGAGCAGGGCATGACTGTACCCCCCCTCTACGGGTGACCTCCGGACACCCCGGATCAACCTTATCCGGGTGGGATCTGTGAAAAGCCCTCACCAGTTGGCTGGCACTGGCATCCAGCGCCGGAACCCACATCCTCTCCTCAGGACCGTATCCCCTCCAGTGTACCAGGTACTGAAGGGAACCCCCGAAGAACTCTAGAGTCGAGAACCCTGGAGATCTCGAACTCCACATTTCCATCGACCAGAACAGGAGGAGGAGGCAATGGCAATGGGTCCACCGGTTTCACGTATTTTTTCAGTAAAGACCTGTGGAACACATCATGGATCCTCCAAATCTGTGGAAAATCCAGCCGAAACGCTACTGGATTGATCACTGCAGATATTTTGTATGGACCAATAAATCTTGGACCAAGTTTCCAAGATGGCACTCTCAGTTTAATATTTTTAGTGGACAACCACACCAGATCACCCACACACAGGTCCGGACCAGTCACACGTCTCTTGTCAGCCATTCGCTTATACCTCTCACTCATCCTCTCCAAATTCACTTGGATCCTCCGCCAGATAGAAGACAAGGCAGAAGAAAATCTCTCCTCCTCTGGCATCCCAGAGGAATTAGTCCCAGAAAAGGTACCAAACTGAGGATGAAAACGACTTACCCGTGGACTCCTGCCTACGGTTATTCAAAGCAGATTCTGCTAGGGACAAGAATGAGGACCAGTCCTCTTGATTCTCAGCCACAAAGCACCTCAAGTAGGTCTCCAGGTTTTGATTAGTACGCTCTGTCTGTCCATTCGACTGCGGATGAAAAGCCGAAGAGAACGAAAGTTGAATGCCAAGCCGAGAGCAGAACGCCCTCCAAAACCTGAAGACAAACTGCGTGCCCCTATCAGAGACCATATCCGAAGGAATACCATGCAATTTCACAATATTATCAACAAAAATCTGCGCAAGTCTTGGCATTAGGCAGACTAGTTAATGATATAAAGTGAGCCATTTTACTAAAACGGTCAACTACCACCAAAATTACTGTTCTCCCGGAGGAACTCGGCAGATCCGCGATAAAGTCCATAGACAAGTGCGTCCAAGGATGAGACGGAATAGACAAAGGA
The DNA here is from genome assembly GCF_014858855.1 of Bufo gargarizans. Taxonomy (NCBI): domain Eukaryota; kingdom Metazoa; phylum Chordata; class Amphibia; order Anura; family Bufonidae; genus Bufo; species Bufo gargarizans. The sequence goes on from NC_058086.1 coordinate 1,270,938, forward strand.
AAAAGTGAACCAGCCAATCGAGTATGAGCAACCTTTGACCGAGCACAGGTTTCACAGGCTGCAATGTAATCCTCGATGCTCTTATGTAACGCTGGCCACCAGAACCTCCAGGACACCAGGATGTCCAGCAAGGACAGTATCATGATGTTCCTTGAATACCTTGCATCGCAGACCTTCAGGAACAAACAACCTCCCTGGGGGACAAGAACCAGGAGCCCCCTCATGGGCTCACAACACCTCCATCTCCAATTCGGGGTACAGAGCGGAGACCACCACTCCATCAGCCAAAATTGAGACAAGGCATCTGCCTTGACGTTCTTAACCCCCAGGCGAAAGGTAACCACAAAATTGAACCTGGTAAAAAACAGTGACCATCTGGCCTGTCTAGGGTTCAGACGCTTGGCAGATTGCAGGTAAGCCAAATTCTTATGATCTGTATATACTGTAACGGGGTGAGATGCCCCATCCAACCAGTGACGCCATTCCTAAAAGGCCAACTTGATGGCCAGCAACTCTCTATCTCCTACATCATAATTCTTCTCGGCGACTGAGAGCTTCTTGGAGAAAAGAGTACACGGGACCCATTTGCCAGGAGATGAACCCTGCGACAGCACCGCTCCAACCCCCACTTCTGATGACCTTTTTGGGGTCCATACGAAAACCAGAGTCAGAAAGCAGATATCCCAAAAACGGAAGCTCCTGCACCGAAAACACACATTTCTACAATTTGGCATATAATTTATTCTCCCGAAGGATCGTCAAAACCTGTCTCACATGATCCTGATGGGTCTTCAGATCAGGAGAGTAAATTAAAATGTCATCCAAGTAAACCACCACGAACCTCCCCACCAAATGATGGAAAATGTCATTGACGAATCGCTGAAATACCGCTGGCGCGTTCGTCAACCCAAAAGGCATAACCAGATTCTCAAAATGACCCTCGTGCATATTGAAGGCCATTTTCCACTCATCCCCTTCCTTGATTCTAATCAGATTGTAGGCCCCTCTCATATCCAACTTGGAGAACACCTTGGTTCCAACAATCTGATCAAAATGGTTGGAGATCAAAGGTAGGGAATATGGATCCCGGACCGTAATACGGTTCAATTCCCGGAAATCCAAACAAGGTCTCAGCAATCCATCCTTCTTTTTTACAAAGAACAAATCTACTGCCACCGGAGACTAATATGACCTTTTGCCAAACTCTCAGCGATATACTTCCGCATGACCTCTCTTTCGGGTTGAGAAAGATTGTAAAGCCGAGACTTTGGCAACTTAGCCCCTGGGATGAGATTAACTGGACAATCATAGTCACGATGAGGGGACAATTCCTGAGCCCCACCCTCTGAAAAGACATCCGCAAAATCAGAGAGATACTGAGGTAAAGCCGTAGTGGACACACCAGAGATAGATGTGTCAAGACAATTATCCGAACTAAATTCACTCCAACCAATGATTTGTCTTGCTTGCCAATCTATAATTGGGTTATGTTTAGTCAACCATGGTAACCCCAAAACTATAGGAGCCGGCAAATCCTTCATGACAAAACAAGACGTAATCTCAACATGTGAATCACCCACCCTTAAGTGAATACTATGAGCAATATGAGTGAGACTCCTTTGAGAAAGAAGGGAAGAATCTATTGCAAAAACCGGAATCTCTCTTTCTAAAGTGCAAGTACTCAGGTCTAAATTTTGAAGAAAAAGAAAGTCAATAAGGTTTACTCCAGCACCACAGTCAACGAATACTTCAACAAAAAAATGATCTCAAGTCTAGCGCCACCATAGATGGAAGGAGAAAACGGGTATTACAGGGAGCTTGCATACCTGCTTGCTCCACCACACCATTCACGCTACCAAGAGTCAGGAAAGTTTTTTTTTTCTTTTTCTCATCAACATGCGGTGTAACAAACGGACAAGCAAAAATAAAATGACCACTTTTCCCACAGTAGTAACATAGTTTATGCAATTTCCTAAAGTCTCTACTACCAGAACGGAAAGAAACCTGACCCAGCTGCATGGGTTCCTCCCCTACCCCAGAGTTACCTGTAACATCACCCTGGGAAGAAGTAGAGACAAAACCACTCACAGAAGGGATCCCTTGCACGGGGGGAGCTCTACCCCTCTCTCTAATACATCTATCTAACCGTACTGCCAAAGACATTGCATTCTCCAAAGAATCTGGGTACTCATGAAAAGCAAGGGCATCTTTCAATCTCTCGGATAACCCCTGACAAAACTGACTACGTAACGCGGGGTCATTCCACTCTGACTCGGTATCCCATCTCCTAAACTCAACACAGTAAGCCTCTGCAGTATGTTCACCCTGTAATAAATTACGTAATTTCAATTCCGCCTTCGAGACCCGATCTGGGTCATCGTAGATTAATCCCAGGGCCTTGAAAAATTCTTCCACCGACCGGAGGGCCCGAGAACTGGGCGGCAGAGAAAAGGCCCAGGATTGCGCGTCCCCTTTAAGCAGAGAAATGATTATACCAATCCTCTGACTTTCATCACCTGACGACGATGGACGCAGCCGAAAATACAATTTGCATGACTCTCTAAAACGGATAAAGTCATCCGTACCCCCTGCAAATTTATCAGGAAGAGCGACTTTAGGCTCCCCACAAATTTGACCTGCACCTGATGCCAGAGCATTCTGACACCGTGTGACCGAATTACGCAGATCCGCAACCTCTAGGGATAATCCCTGCATGCGGTCAACTAGCGCATCAATTGACCCCATCACAGAACCGCTAGGCAATGGCAGTCAGAGTATGGCGGGTTTTAATGTCACGGCGGACAGGATCTCAGAAACACAGATAAACCAAGCAACAAGTTTCTAGGCGAGAAGCTGGGGTAAGGTCACCTCCTAGCAAATCCCTAACAGCTCTCCCTATACTGCTAAGCCCACATTCAGACCCTAAAGGTGGGAATAATGTGTCCTCGTGCCTGGGCTGAAAATACCCTAGAATCCCTGAGATGGTGAAAGGGGAATAGGGCAGCCTGCTCCCTCTGAACCTGGAGGGGACAGGCGTAACACAAACAGCCTAGACAGCAAACCACAAAAACAGAAACCAAACTTATCTTATCTGAGCCGGAACAGAAAATCCTTTCTTCCTTGCTTCCAAGGCCAGACTGATTTCTATAACCTGCAAGGAACACTGGGATTGAGTGTGATTTAAACCAATGATCCCACCCAGTGCACCTGAAGGGAGGCAGATCTAGCACGACTCCAAAAAAAACACAAAACTAAACACGTGCTGCTGATCTGGCTGACCTCCGAACATAGTCAGAGCAGGGCATGACAGGATCTTGCCCAAAATGGGTGTTTTTTTTTTAAACAGAATATGCATCAAAGGCCGCAAATTTAGTATTTTGCCCAAAATGGGTGATTTTTTAATAACAGAATATAACAGCAGTATCTAACACGTACAGTACAGACCAAAAGTTTGGACACTGTACGTATCAAAACTATGAATTAACACATGGGGAATTATATACATAACAAAAAAGTGTGAAATAACTGAAAATATGTCATATTCTAGGTTCTTCAAAGTAGCCACCTTTTGCTTTGATTACTGCTTTGCACACTCTTGGCATTCTCTTGATGAGCTTCAAGAGGTAGTCACCTGAAATGGTTTTCACTTCACAGGTGTGCCCTGTCAGGTTTAATAAGTGGGATTTCTTGCCTTATAAATGGGGTTGGGACCATCAGTTGCGTTGTGGAGAAGTCAGGTGGATACACAGCTGATAGTCCTACTGAATAGACTGTTAGAATTTGTATTATGGCAAGAAAAAAGCAGCTAAGTAAAGAAAAACGAGTGGCCATAATTACTCTAAGAAATGAAGGTCAGTCAGTCCAAAAAATTGGGAAAACTTTGAAAGTGTCCCCAAGTGCAGTCACAAAAACCATCAAGCGCTACAAAGAAACTGGCTCACATGCGGACCCCCCCAGGAAAGGAAGACCAAGAGTTACGTCTGTTGCGGAGGATAAGTTTATCCGAGTGACCAGCCTCAGAAATCGCAGGTTAACAGCAGCTCAGATTAGAGACCAGGTCAATGCCACACAGAGTTCTAGCAGCAGACACATCTCTAGAACAACTGTTAAGAGGAGACTGTGTGAATCAGGCCTTCATGGTAGAATATCTGCTAGGAAACCACTGCTAAGGACAGGCAACAAGCAGAAGAGACTTGTTTGGGCTAAAGAACACAAGGAATGGACATTAGACCAGTGGAAATCTGTGCTTTGGTCTGATGAGTCCAAATTTGAGATCTTTGGTTCCAACCACCGTGTCTATGTGCGACGCAGAAAAGGTGAACGGATGGACTCTACATGCCTGGTTCCCACCGTGAAGCATGGAGGAGGAGGTGTGATGGTGTGGGGGTGCTTTGCTGGTGACACTGTTGGGGATTTATTTAAAATTGAAGGCATACTGAACCAGCATGGCTACCACAGCATCTTGCAGCGGCATGCTATTCCATCCGGTTTGCGTTTAGTTGGACCATCATTTATTTTTCAACAGGACAATGATCCCAAACATACCTTCAGGCTGTGTAAGGGCTATTTGACCATGAAGGAGAGTGGTGGGGTAGTGCGCCAGATGACCTGGCCTCCACAGTCACCGGACCTGAACCCAATCGAGATGGTTTGGGGTGAGCTGGACCGCAGAGTGAAGGCAAAAGGGCCAACAAGTGCTAAGCATCTCTGGGAACTCCTTTAAGACTGTTGGAAGACCATTTCAGGTGACTACCTCTTGAAGCTCATCAAGAGAATGCCAAGAGTGTGCAAAGCAGTAATCAAAGCAAAAGGTGGCTACTTTGAAGAACCTAGAATATGAAATATTTTCAGTTGTTTCACACTTTTTTGTTATGTATATAATTCCACATGTGTTAATTCATAGTTTTGATGCCTTCAGTGTGAATCTACAATTTTCATAGTCATGAAAATAAAGAAAACTCTTTGAATGAGAAGGTGTGTCCAAATGTTTGGTCTGTACTGTATATTTCACACTGAAAGATGCAGCAAAGACTGCGAATTTAGTATTTTGCCCAAAATGTGTGTTATTTTTAATAACAGAAGATAGCAGCAGTATCTAACTCGTGTATTTCAAACTGACAGATACAGCAAAGGCTGCAAATTTAGTATTTTGGCCAAAATGGGTGGTTTTTTTAATAACAGAAGATAACAGCAGTATCTAACACGTGTATTCCACACTGACAGATGCAGCAAAGGCCACAAATTTTGTATTTTGCCCCAAATGGGTATTTTTTTAATAACAGCAGTATCTAACGCGTGTTTTTCACACTGACAGATGCAGCAAAGGCTGCAAATTTTGTATTTTGCCCAAAATGGGTGTTTTTTAATAACAGAAGATACAGCAGTATCTTATACGTGTATTTTGCACTGACAGATGCAGCAAAGGCCGCAGATTTAGTATTTTGCTCAAAATGGGTGTTTTTTAATAGCAGAAGATAACAGCAGTATCTAACACATGTATTTCACACTGACAGATGCAGCCAAGGCTACGAATTTTGTATTTTGTCCAAAATGGGTGTTTTTTTAATAACAGAATATAACAGCAGTATCTAACACGTGTATTTCGCACTGACAGATGCAGCAAAGGCTGCAAATTTTGTATTTTGCCCGAAATGGGTGTTTTTTAATAATAGAAGTTAACAGCAGTATCTAACATGTGTGTTTCACACTGACAGATGCAGCCAAGGCTGCGAATTTAGTATTTTGCCCAAAATGGGTGTTTTTATAATTGCAGAATATAACAGCAGCATCTAACGTGTGTATTTCACACTGACAGATGCAGCAAAGGCTGCAAATTTAGTATTTTGGCCAAAATGTGTGTTTTTATTAATAACAGAAGATAGCAGCAGTATCTAACGTGTGTGTTTCACACAGCAGTATCTAACGTGTGTGTTTCACACTGACAGATGCAGCCAAGGCTGCGAATTTAGTATTTTGCCCAAAATGGGTGTTTTTATAATTGCAGAATATAACAGCAGCATCTAACGCGTGTATTTCACACTGACAGATGCAGCAAAGGTTGCAAATTTAGTATTTTGGCCAAAAAAGGGTGTTTTTTAAAACCCAGAAAATTATTGCAGTATTTCAAGATTATATTTCACCCTGACAAATGAAGCATAGGCCCCAGATGTAGGGTATTGCCAAAAAAGGGTGCTTTTTTAAACCTAGAAAATTATTGCAGTATTTGAAGCTTGTATTTAACCCTGACAGATGCAGCAAACGCCGCAAATTTAGTATTTTGCCCAAAATGGGTGTTTTTATAATTGCAGAATATAACAGCAGCATCTAACGCGTGTATTTCACACTGACAGATGCAGCAAAGGCTGCAAATTTAGTATTTTGGCCAAAATGGGTGTTTTTTTTAATAACAGAAGATAGCAGCAGTATCTAACACGTGTATTTCACATTGACAGATGCAGCAAAGGCTGCAAATGTAGTATTTTGGCCAAAAAAGGGTGTTTTTTAAAACCCAGAAAATTATTGCAGTATTTCAAGATTATATTTCACACTGACAAATGCAGCATAGGCCCCAGATGTAGGGTATTGCTAAAACAGGGTGCTTTTTTAAACCCAGAAAATTATTGCAGTATTTCAAGCTTGTATTTAACAATGACAGATGCAGCAAACTCCACAAATTTAGTATTTTGCCCAAAAAGGGTGTTTTTTTTAAACCCAGAAACTTATTGCAGTATTTCAAGCTTATATTTCACACTGACAAATGCAGCATAAGCCCCAGATGTAGGGTATTGCCAAAAGGATGCTTTTTTAAACTCAGAAAATTACTGCAGTATTTGAAGCTTGTATTTAACAATGACAGATACAGCAAACTCTGCAAATTTTGTATTTTGCCCAAAAAGTTTTTTTTTAAATAACAGAATATAACAGTGGTATCTAACGGTTGTATTTCACACTGACAGATGCCGAAAAGGCCGCAAATTTAGTATTTTGCCCAAAATGGGTGTTTTTTTAATAGCTGAATATAACAGTAGTATCTAACGCTTGTATTTCACACTGACAGATGCAGCAAACGCTGCAAATTTAGTATTTTGCCCAAAAAGGGTGTTTTTTTAAAACTCTGAAAATTATTGCAGTATTTCAAGCTTGCATTTCACACTGACAAATGCTGCAAAGGCCCCAGATGTAGGGTCTTGCAAAAAATGGGTGATTTTTTTTAAACCCAGAATATAATTGCAGTATTTCAAGATTGTATTTGACAGAATGCACATATGCTGTGCTGGTGCACTGAACTTGCATAAAATGTCTGCCACCGCCCACCTAACTAACAGACGGATAAAAGTTAGTTTTCTGTATCACTGGGCTCAGGGCAGGGTAAAAAGATTGTGCACTGCACCCACAAAACAAAATCTAGGTAGATCGCTGATTTAACAAGCACTTCAGATTAAAGATTATTTCCTATTCTCTCCCTCACAGCAGCAGCATCCTATCATAGTAACATAGTACATAAGGCCGAAAAAAGACATTTGTCCATCCAGTTCGGCCTGTTATCCCGCAAGTTGATCCAGAGGAAGACCCCTCTCTAGTAGCTATAGCCTGTAATATTATTAAGCTCCAGAAATACGTCCAGGCCCCTCTTGAATTCCTTTATTGTACTCACCATCACCACCTCCTCAGGCAGAGAGTTCCATATTCTCACTGCTCTTACCGTAAAGAATCCTTTTCTATGTTTGTGTACAAACCTTCTTTCCTCCAGGCGCAGAGGATGTCCCCTCGTCACAGTCACAGTCCTGGGGATAAATAGGTGATGGGATAGATCTCTGTACTGACCCTTGATATATTTATACATATTAATTAGATCTCCCCTCAGTCGTCTTTTTTCTAAAGTGAATAACTCTAATTTTGATAATCTTTCAGGGTACTGTAGTTGCCCCATTCCAGTTATTACTTTAGTTGCCCTCCTCTGGACCTTCTCCAGCTCTGCTATGTCTGCCTTGTTTACAGGAGCCCAGAACTGTACACAGTACTCCATGTGTGGTCTGACTAGCGATTTGTAAAGTGGTAGGACTATGTTCTTATCACGGGAATCTATGCCCCTTCTGATGCAACCCATTATCTTGTTGGCCTTGGCAGCAGCTGCCTGACACTGGTTTTTGCAGCTTAGTTTGCTGTTTATTAAAATTCCTAGATCCTTTTCCATGTCAGTGTTACCGAGTGTTTTACCATTTAGTATGTACGGTTGACTTGCATTTTTCCTTCCCATGTGCATAACTTTACATTTATCAGTGTTAAACCCCATCTGCCACTTATCTGCCCAAGCCTCCAGTCTATCCAGATCCCTCTGTAGTAGTATACTGTCCTCATCAGTGTAAATTACTTTACACAGTTTAGTGTCATCTGCGAAAATTGATACTTTACTATGCAAGCCTTCTACAAGATCATTAATAAATATATTGAAGAGAATAGGGCCCAATACTGACCCCTGAGGTACCCCACTAGTGACAGTGACCCAATCTGAGTGTGTACCGTTAATAACCACCCTCTGTTTTCTATCACTGAGCCAGTTACTTACCCACATACAGATGTTTTCTCCCAGTCCGAGCATTCTCATTTTATATACTAACCTTTTATGTGGTACAGTGTCAAATGCTTTGGAGAAGTCCAGATATACGACATCCATTGATTCGCCGCTGTCAAGTCTAGAACTTACCTCCTCATAGAAACTGATTAAATTAGTCTGACATGACCGATCCCTCACGAAGCCATGCTGATATGGCGTTATTTGCTTATTTCTGTTGAGATGCTCTAATATAGCATCTCTCAGAAAACCTTCAAACAGTTTACCCACAACAGATGTTAAACTTACCGGCCTATAGTTTCCAGGGTCTGTTTTTGGCCCCTTTTTGAATATTGGCACCACATATGCCATGCGCCAATCCTGTGGGACATTCCCTACACTAATCAGAGCAGAGTGACGTGCAGCACTACGTGACTCCAGCTTATATAGAGGCTGGGTCACATTCTGCACTGGCCAATCACAGCCATGCCATTAGTAGGCATGGCTATGATGGCTTCTAAGGGCACACAAGTTAAACGCTTGTTTATTGGCTGCTCTGCAGCCTTTCGAAAAGCACCATTAAATCGCTGAACAACAAACACAAACCCAAACTTTTACTGAAAAATTCGGGTTCGGGGTCCAAAAATCCTAAAGCTCGCTAAGCTCAACCCTAGTCTTTATGTATAAATAAACACTGAGAAAGGGGAAACTCAGACTCTATAGTACACCAACTCTGTGTGTGCTTGATTGTGCTTGACCCGGCCAGTAAATCGCCTTATCCTTGACAACTTCATTTTCAGTAGAGGAAGCTACGCTAACACCTCCTGTCATCCAAGTGGCGTCTTGGGAAGGGCTACATCATCTGAGGTGACAAAGCTTTGTCAGCAACAATGACAAATGGAGCCAGTGGCCCTGCAGACCTGGGCAGTCTTATGGGCTCTGGAAGCTGGCTGGCTGAAAGCTGTTCACCCATTCTGGAAGATGAGGGCATCTTATGTGCTTCTATAGGACAGCCAAGGACAACAGCACTACCACAAGAAATATTGTTTACAATTGAAGAACCAGTATCCTGAGTGAGGCAGTTTCTTAACACGGATGTGTTTGCTATCCATAGCCCCAATGCAGTTTGGAAACTGTGCAGAATATTTGAAGTCCTCGGAGCCAGGCTTCCGCCTTGGGCTGTGGCATCAGTGTCTCTCAGAGCAGCTACTCTGTTACTTCACAAGTGTGACAGATAATCCAAAGGCAAATCCCCTCATTCTGCCAGACCTACAAGGAGAAGATGACTTACCAGCACCGGCTCCCTACTCCTTCTCATAGAGGCCTGCGATGCTCCGCTGGGCTCTATCAATGTCAAGATCCGTTTTGACATTGCTGCAGCCAATCTCTGACCATGGCGGTGTCCAGCTCCCCTTATGTAATGACAAATGGTCACATGACACAAGGGGAGCGGTAAGATAGAATGGCCCAAGCAGAGATAAGGGTATGTAATGAAGGTGCCACGTGTGTCTGGGGTGGTCAATAAAACTGTGGGAGCTGCTCATGCTTGTTGGATGATCAAATGATCCTCTCTACTGGTGAGCTGTCTGGAGCCTGTTCGTCATGTTTTAATGCCCTCACATAACCACTGTTCCCAGAATCTCCTCTAATAGAACTCCTCAGAACAGTCTAGATGGGGGCAATTTGTTAAAAAGAAGATCCCGCTTCTCTCAGTTCAATGAAGTGCCCCCTTTCAAATTCTTTAAAATGGGCAAAATGTCTTTGAGTGCTTCGGAGAGGCATGTCTTGCAGACTGCGATCTGTCGCCAAGAGGTACACCACATAAAAGTAACCTCTTAAAAAGCCTTTTTATAGGGTAGCAGAGGAAGCAGTTTTATGCCTGCTTGTAGCAAGACCAAGTGCCTAATCAGACCACACTAGTAATCATGTACATATTTGTCTGAGACATAACTGCATGCTGAGATTTTCAACAACCCAATATTTCTATGTGGGTGCATTATTTTATTGTCAATGAGTGTACAGTCGTGGCCCAAAGTTTTGAGAATGATGCAAATATTAGTTTTCACAAAGTTTGCTAAACTGCTTTTAGATCTTTTTTTCAGTTGTTTCTGTGATGTAGTGAAATATAACTGCACGCACTTCATACGTTTCAAAAGCTTTTATCGACAATTACATGACATTTATGCAGAGTCAGTATTTGCAGTGTTGGCCCTTCTTTTTCAGGACCTCTGCAATTCGACTGGGCATGCTCTCAATCAACTTCTGGGCCAATTCCTGACTGATAGCAACCCATTCTTTCATAATCACTTCTTGGAGTTTGTCAGAATTAGTGGGTTTTTGTTTTTCCACCCGCCTCTTGAGGATTGACCACAAGTTCTCAATGCGATTAAGATCTGGGGAGTTTCCAGGCCATGGACCCAAAATGTCAACGTTTTGGTCCCCGAGCTGCTTAGTTATCACTTTTGCCTTATGCTCCATCGTGCTGGAAAATGCATTGTTCTTCACCAAACTGTTGTTGGATTGTTGGAAGAAGTTGCTGTTGGAGGGTGTTTTGGTACCATTCTTTATTCATGGCTGTGTTTTGGGGCAAAATTGTGAGTGAGTCCACTCCCTTAGATGAGAAGCAACCCCACACATGAATGGTCTCAGGATGCTTTACTGTTAGCATGACACAGGACTGATGGTAGCGCTCAACTTTTCTTCTTCGGACAAGCCTTTTTCCTGATGCCCCAAACAATCGGAAAGAGGCTTCATCGGAGAATATGACTTTGCCCCAGTCCTCAGCAGTCCATTCACCATATTTTCTGCAGAAGATCAATCTGTCCCTGATGTTTTTTGGGAGAGAAGTGGCTTCTTTGCTGCCCTTCTTGACACCAGGCCATCTTCCAAAAGTCTTTGCCTCACTGTGCGTGCAGATGCCTGCCTGCTGCTATTCCTGAGCAAGCTCTGCACTGGTGGCACTCTGATCCCGCAGCTGAATCCTCTTTAGGAGACGATCCTGGCGCTTGCTGGACTTTCTTGGACACCCTGAAGCCTTCTTAACAAGAATTGAACCTCTTTCCTTGAGGTTCTTGATGATCCTATAAATTGTTGATTGAGGTGCAATCTTAGTAGCCACAATATCCTTGTCTGTGAAGCCATTTTTATGCAACGCAATGATGGCTGCACGCGTTTCTTTGCAGGTCACCATGGTTAACAATGGAAGAACAATGATTTCAAGCATCACCCTCCTTTTAACAGGTGAAGTCTGCCCTTTTAACCCAATAAGCCTGACATAATAATCTCCAGCCTTGTGCTCGTCAACAGTCTCACCTGAGTTAACAAGACGATTACTGAAATGATCTCAGCAGGTCCTTTAATGACAGCAATGAAATGCAGTGGAAATGTTTTTTTGGAATTAAGTTAATTTTCATGGCAAAGAAGGACTATGCAATTCATCTGATTCTGGAGTAAATGCAAATTGCTATTATAAAAACTTCCAATTTCCAATATTTATGTAATTCTCAAAACTTTTGGCCACGACTGTACATATGTGCAGCTTTAGGAGAGCTTATCATCAGCAGCTGTAGCAACACTGCCCTCTAATGGTGGTCATAATACCATAGTACTATCACACAAAATGACAGCATATCAGAGGCAGGGCTGATTCTAGCTCTTCTGCTGCCTGAGGCTCCCCTCGTATTAAAATAAAATAGCATGAAAACCAAGTAGCCACCGAACTCCGAGACTTTCAGATAATGTTGTTGATATCACCTGCAATCCTATGTAAAACCACAGATAACACTAGTGCTGATAATGTGGTAGTGTTACCTTCAGTCCTTTTTCTTTTCAATTTTCTTTTTATCAATGTTTACCAGTCACATGTGATAATACAATATACCTTGTACAGGTAATTGTTACATGACAATCAGTGATAACGTGAACAGGTAATGATTACATGACATTCAATCATATCTTGAAGATTAACAGGTCTTGAGCCGGGTTATGTAGATCTGGATTTGATGTCAAGACTGAAAGGATGGTGATTTATGTAATCTAGGACATTTATTGTCTAGAAGTATTAGCATTTGACCTGTATTAACAATCTTTGTGAGAGTATTGTCAAGAGTTAAGAGAACCTGTATAGTAACTTTGTGGCGTGTACGGGGGAACGGGGGAAGGAAGATGAAGAAGCTGGGGGGGGGGGGGGTAGGTAGGTTAGTCAAGATTTAGGTAAACCTGACATCACTGTCTGAAATTCATTGAGGTATAGAAGGAAATGGTGATGTTGTGATTGGTGATTTCGTCTCATGCGGTGGGCGGCTGTTCTCCTGATACATGGTTAAGGAAAGAGGTAGTTTTGCTGTAGGTAATCCATGGGGCAAAACGTTTTACAAATCTACTGTGGGTATGGTTAGCGAATGCGACAATCTCTTCAATACTATATATTTGGTCTACTTTTTAAAACCATTGATGCAGTGTGGGGCATGATGTAATTCTCCATAAAGGGGGGAAAAGGAGTTTAGCTGCTGCTAACAGGAATAAAACAAGGGATCTTCTTTGCACACTCTGTCATTCTTTATTCCTACCTATGTAGAGATACATTTTGGAGAGTAGAGCGCCACATTTGCATTAAACACTTCCTTATTGTGTTAAAGAGCTTACAAGTCTGCTTACTAGATGTTGTTGTGAAGAATCACAACTACTGTAGATCGCTTTGCTGGTTATTTGGTGTCCCGACCAGCGTGCGGTTGTCTTGGGCTGCGGTCGCGGTCCTCTGCAGGTGTCAGATGAAGAGAAATAAGTAAGTAGAGAGGAAATAACGTGCTTCTTAAAATAATACCTTTATTAATAATAGGGGGTAACAGAGCTCAAGTTATAACCAATACTTAAAGACAGATACTTTAAGAAAACTCCAACCATAGAGAAAATATCAAGATAGATGCTCGCAGGGAGAGATAATACTCACATTGGTATCTGGTGTGGCTATATGGAGACAGGGGAGGGGGGGATTGGGGACGGGAAAAGATTACCTTTACCTAGACGTCCCTGGAGAACTAAGACCTGTGCCCAGGGATACCCCCTTGTGGTGGAGGTACCCTATCCCCGTACCTATGTCTATACTCAACCCTTTTAAGGCCCTACTTCAATGTACGAATATATGGGTAATAGGTACAATATCCTATGGGGTATGTAAATTGTCCCAAGGAAAAAAAAGAGATGTCTATATACTTTATTAAACCCCAACGCATTTCACCTGCGCCTGGCAGTTCATCAGGGGTGATAGAAAAATAATTGTAGAGAATATAAATAGATAAAGAGATAAATATAGATGATACTTAGCTCCCATTAGTGGCTTGTGGGATAGGATATAGGGATAATGGAGTGACTCTGTCAGTAGATATAGAACCTGCAACCAAAAAGGACGATGTCACAAAAGCAGATAATACACACATAGAGTATCTAAGTATATTGTACTTACTGGCCAGAGGAGCCCACAGCACGCTTGTGTGGATATCCGGGGAGCTGATGAGGCTAGTGAAAGAGTGCCGGTTTTCCGTTATATTTCCCTACCGAGTGAGATTTCCCTAACCTCATCACTTCCGGTCACACCGGACATGACGTGAGGAGGTGTGGCACGCCGCTCAGGTGCACAATGACGGGGTAGGGAAATTTCACAGCAGAGTTAGCTGAACACCGGCCAACACTGCGCATGCGCCGGGAGCCTCACCAGCGGTTAGGGTAGGGAAAAAATACGGGCCAGTGCGCAGGCTCGGTGATCAGATGGATGTTCTCAGCTGGATACCGGCCAACACTGCACATGCGTTGGGAGCCTCACCAGTGGTTAGGGTAGGGAAAAAGCACTGGCCCGTAATTTTTCTCTTCCCTAACAGCTGGTGAGGCTCCCAGCACATGCGCAGTGTCGCCCGCCAGTGTCCAGCTGAGAACATCCATCCGATCACTGTGCCTGCGCACTGGCCCGTAATTTTTCCCTACCCTACCCCGTCTTTGTGTGCCACACCTCCGGCACACCTCCTCACGTCACGTCCGTTGCGGCCAGAAGTGACAAGGGTAGGGAAATCTCACGAGGTAGGGAAATATAACGAAACACTGGCACTCAGTATTTAAGCGCCGGCATCACATGAAACATCTGGACGCAATACCAGCATATTTCCGGTAATTGGAACGCATCACAGTGACGCGACACGTCACTTACGGTATCTGGAACGCACCTGTGGAACGCATGTCTCCAGACGCCTAAACGGAAGTGCTGGAGAGCATCGGAGGCTACTGGGAATGTCTGAGATGGGCTGATGGTTAATGTAAAGAGTCAAAGAGACCTATAGGGTGCCCAATGAAATCTAAGGTGATGCTCTCGGCAGGGTGCAGAAGGAAAGGAATGCCATACGGTTTTTGGAAGGCAGATTTTGCTGGACTGTTTTTTTGACACCATGTCCCATTTGAAGCCCCCCTGATGCACCCCTAGAGTAGAAACTCCAAAAAAGTGACCCCATTTTAGAAAGTAAATACGGAATAGGGTGGCAGTATTGTTGGTACTAGTTTAGGCTACATATGATTTTTGGTTGCTCTATATTACACTTTTTGTGCGGCAAGGTAACAAGAAATAGATTTTTGGGCACTTTTTTTTTGTTATTTACAACATTCATCTGACAGGTTAGATCATGTGGTAATTTTAAAGAGCAGGTTGTCACGGACGCGGCGATACCTAATATGTATACAATTTTTTTTATTTATGTAAGTTTTATACAATAACTTCATTTTTAAAACCAAAAAAATTGTCTTCATAGTCTAAGAGCCATAGTTTTTTCAGTTTTTGGGCGATTATCTTGAGTAGTGCTGGCACCCTGGTATAACCCACTAGACGCCAACGATTATTCAAGGGGAGGCGGGCGGGGGATCGCAATCCCGCCTGCCGCACCGCCCGCCTCCCGCAACGCCCCCACCGCCTGCGACACCCCCCCTGCACCACCCGCCGCCATCAAATCGTGCAGGGGGGTGCAAAATCTCTAATTTAGACACTCTAAAGTTTCTGATCAGAAACTGCAAAAAGCGCAGCAAACCGCAGGTCTGAATTGACCTGCGGTTTGCTGCGATCGCCGACACGGGGGGGTCACATGACCCCCCCTGGCGTTGTGACAGGATGCCGGCTGAATGATTTCAGCCGCCATCCTGTTCAGATTAACCCCTGGGGCGCCGGAATGCGCAGCAATGTCTTGAGACAGGGGATCTTCTGGTCACCATAGATGTATGCAGTTTGTATAAATTGATTAACTGCGGTTGAATGTATCCTGGAATCATCTCAATATACTTTACATGAACGGGAATTTTTTCGACAATTACTTGGACTAGTTCTACGGGAAAATTATTTTTTATTCCAGGATACCTTCTTCCAGCAGAAGCGGGGGACCGCGATGGGCTCGCATGCCGCACCGCCATATGCAAATAGCTATATGATTTGGTTCAAAAAAAAAATTGTATATACAAATTTACTATACACACAGCATTGTATATTTTGGCGTTGTTTCATAGACGACATTTTTTGCATATGGCGGGGCGGCATCGAGTCCCTCCATAACTTCTTTCAAGAATTGAATAACACATGGCCAGAGTTATCCTTTACAATTCAAAGTGATTCGCATCAGATCAATTTTCTTGACACACTGGTGATTAAAGGTCAGGACAATCAGATACATACTGATTTGTATATAAAGAAAACTGACAAAAACAGTTTATTACATTATTCAAGTAACCATTCACCGTTTGTAAAGAAATCCTTACCGTATTCACAGTTTCAGCGTGTCAAGAGAATTGTATCAGATGAACCTGTTAGGGATACTAGATTGAGTGAGATGGCAGATAAATTCTATTCTAGAGGCTATCCTAGGCCTCTTTTAGACTCAGAATTGAAGAAATGCACTAGTCAGGATATTCAAAAATCTGGTAGGGCCGGTAAACGCTTACCCTTTATTGTAAAATATCATCCTTTGATAAATAAATTTTGCCATGTTATCAATAAGTATTGGGGAATTATGCGCACGGCCTACACAGATATTATTGAATTTTGTGATGTCCCTATGATCTGCTATAAGAGAACTAAAAATATTCGTGATACGATCGTCAAAGCGGACATAGGTGGCACCGCAATGCCACGCCAGCTTTTTCTGAGTACTCCAAAAAAGGGAACTTTTCCTTGTTTACAGTGCGTTCACTGTTCGGCGGTTATTAGAGGGGAAACTTTTTCTCATCCACATACCGGAATTTTTTTTCCTATAAAAGGTATTTTTACCTGTGACAGCAACTTTGTTATTTATTTGTTGAAGTGCCCTTGTGGCCTTATATACATTGGGGAGACATCTACCAGAATGAAGGATAGATTTAGCAATCATAAATCTACTATACGGAAGAAAAATTTGCTATTGCCAGTTCCCCTTCATTTTGATGGATGTTCCCACAATGTTTCACAACTTAGATTTCAAATTATTGAGCAGGTGTTGCCAGCACGAAGAGGTGGCAACAGAGTGCTCATGCTTAAAAAACGTGAGAGCTTCTGGATACATACCTTGCAGACTCTGGAACCTAGAGGTCTCAATCGAGAGTATGATTTAAACGCATTTCTGTGAAAAACAATAGATTTATTTTGCCTTTCTATATGTGTACAAGAAAAATATTTTTTTATATATATATTTTTTCCTCTTTAGTCACAGAAAAAATAAAAAGAGAAAATAAAGACAAAGCCAGTTTCAATCTATATGTGGAAAAAATCCATTTAACATGCGATTTCAATGGATGCTGTATTGGGCTGTCTTATACTGTCTGCTTTTTCTGTTTTCTTTTTTCTTTTCTTTTTATGGATCTGCACATTTATTTTTGTGACTGACATATAATGTAACAAGGAGTTGCCGTTATACTTATGAAATATCTAGCTATATTGTTATTCTATTGCAACGCTGTTACAACAATGTATTGAATCCATTACGTTCGATCCATGTATCAATAATGTTGTAAATTACTGCATGCAATGATATGTTTACTTTGGTAGTCATGGTAACATGACGTCAACACGTTTTTTACGTCTAGGGCGGCGCACTATTTAAATTTTTGTTCTGAACAAATGTATTATGCTTGACAAAGGCTCGTACCTGAGCCGAAACACGTGTCGCTTGTTTGTTCTCTGCTCTGTTCCTCCTATGCTACATGCTTGAATAAAGCATCATCTTCTACCACACGACTCGAGTGCCGGTCTCTTCCTTGTATGTACCTATTATTCATACATTGAAGTAGGTCCTTAACAGGGTTGAGTATAGACATAGGTACAGGGACAGGGTACCTCCACCACTAGGGGGTATCCCTCGGCACAGGTCTTAGTTCTCTAGGGACGTCTAGGGAAAGATAATCTTTTCCCGTCCCCAATCCCCCCTCCCGTCTCCATATAGCCACACCAGATACCTATGTGAGTATTATCTCTCCCTGCGACCATCTATCTTGATATTTTCTCTATGGTCGGAGTTTTCTTAAAGTATCTGTCTTTAAGTATTGGTTATCACTTGAGCAGTTTCTTGCTCTGTTACCCCCTAATATTATTAATAAATGTATTATTTTAATAAGCACGTTATTTCCTCTCTACTTACTTAACCAAATTAATTACGTGTCTGTTATCTATACTATCTTTACGATAATTTTCTTTAAAATGAAGAGAAATGGGGGTTGTGTCCTGACTATGGCGGAGTGAACACGCGTCTCTGAGAGCTCCTGCCACGAGAGTGAATTTGCAAGCGTTCCTAGCTCACCGGTGCCTGGCTTTTAAGCTCAGATGGTTCGGACTAGAAGGGGTTCAACAGCCGGTCCCCCTATTACTCCCGCAGACGTGAGGCACAAGGGCATCCAGCAGTTTTTTGCTTCGGAGGGGCAGAAGGTAACAGGCCGCGACCCCGGCGTGGCTGCTCTCCCACTAGCAGCACGCAAACTTAACATCGCAGCGCCCCCATACAAGCCCCTACTAAGCCTGAAGTCTGCTGAGAACGATCTACGTCTCAATATGCACCAGTCCCAGTCACTCGCCACGGGTCGGAAGAAGGACTCACCGCTGTCTCATCAGGCCCATGCTGTAAACGGCGGAGACACGAGGCATGCGCCATCTTGCCAGGCCGCACTAGATCCTATGTCATTGACTCCAGCATCGGTGCCCCTTCACTCGCAAGCCCTATCCCAATCCCCTCCTCAAACAGAACCAGATGATCCTTCCTGGGACTGGAGGGCCCATAGTCGGCAGCTGACGACCAGGCAAGAAATGGAGCAATTCATTGTACGCCTGGAGTCTTCATATAAGCAAGAGCTCCATACCCTGTCTACCAACCTACAGCTAGTTGAGGAAAGGGTTGATGATGTCCCCTCTCACCAGGCTGAATTGTCTGCCCGGCTCGACGAAGTGGAAGATAAAGGTCTCCAGAGAGATCAACACATTAGCCAGCTATACCGGCCCCATGAAGACGCTGAGAATCGCAGTAGGCGGAACAATATCAGGCTGCGGGGCCTACATGAATCGATACCTACAGCAGATCTCATTCATACTTTGCAGGACTTTTTCAAGATGATACTAAACAGACCGGTCTCTGATGACCTTGAAATTGACAGGGCGCAAAGGACACTCGGCCCACCGAATCCGGATCCTGCCAGACCCAGAGATGTGATTTGTCGCTTACATTAGTACTCCATAAAAAAGGAAATCATGCGGAAATCGCACAACACAGCAATAGAATTCAAGGGAGCCCACATCTTGCTTCTACAAGATTTAGCCCACTCTACCCTGCAACAACGAAGAGCTCTTCGCCCCCCTGTTAGAATGCCTCAGTGAAAGAGACATTCCCTACATGTGGGGATATCCGTTCCAGTTGGTGGTCAGAAGATGTGGCAAACGTCATGAATTGCGAGACCCCTCAGAGTTGGCAGATTTTCTAGCCGCGCTAGGACTACCTGATATTGAGCTACTTGAATGGAGCACCACCCCCATGATCCCGATGCCATTTTCAGTCTGGAAGTCTACACCTTCGGGACGCAATAGGGGGTCGGATAATTGGAGACTGCCATCTTGATCTCCCTTTCATATTGCATTGCATATTATGCACAGTTTGTTTCTCATAAAATGCTCCTATGCTTGAGGTCTCTTGTCAGTCGCGGCCTAGGCGCCTTGGTTTATCTTAGACAGAGGTGTTACCCTGATTGACAAGATGGCTTAGTTCCTTTACCTCTAGATGTGGAGTAAGCATTTAGATAGGTGTTCTCTACTTCATAGCCCAGTTTTTAGATGTAGAGCTCTGTTTTGACAAAAGTTGGCAAGTTCTATTCACCTGTCACTCCTTCCGTCCATTATCCTCTTTTCTAGGACGCTCACTTTGACAACTAATGATCATTTATACACTCGGGCAGGTCTCCATACCGGCTATTGGAAGACAGTCCCCTAGTCAACAGGCTGAAATCAAACTTGTCTCCCTAATCGTTAGAGTTTTTTTTTACTATCCCTGACAAAAGGGCAAAGATTCTTGCGTGAACGCAAAAAGATAAAGTGCAGATCTTGCTTCTCCAAGAAACGCATTTTAAGACACACCATATCCCAAACTTTAGGTTCAAAGCCTATACCACCTGGTTTCACAGTACAAATCCAGAAGCTAAAACTAAGGGTGTTTCTATCGCTTTGCATAAAAATTTACCCTGCTCTGTTATAGATTCTAGATCCTGCAGCAAGGGATGTTACGTCTTTGTCAAGCTGGCCATCCATGGGAGAGCGTACACTGTAGGTAACATATGCCTTCCAAACTCTTGACAAAGTAAGACGTTTGCAGCTATTATGTCGAAGCTCGAATCTTTCATGGATGGCATTGTACTGATAGGGGGCGACTTTAACCTACCTCTTAACCCATCACTAGATACCTCCTTGGGACGATCTCTGGTTCCTAACTCAACAATATCCAAAGTTTGCAGAACAACAGGCTTGTAGATGTATGGAGGATTCTAAATCCGGCAAGTCGTTATTACACTTACTACTCCCCAGCCCATAGCACATATAACAGAATTGACCTGATTACTATCTCCCATCATGCACTGTCATACCATTCTAAGGCAGCTATTGGATCGGCTGTATGGTCGGATCATGCTCCTGTTTCACTTATTTTAGCTCTACCCGACTTAGTTGCCAAAGAATGGACGTGGCGGCTCAATGACAATCTACTAAAGGATATGGTATGTAGGCAAGCAATTTTGAAGGCCATTACAGACTTTCTTGACACTCATGCTACTGATCCTGCGGCCCCTCCTCTGCAGTGGGAGGCACTTAAATGCGTGGCACGGGGCACTTTTATTCAACATGGCTCGAGATTGAAAAAAGAAGGGGAGGCACGTATTAGGAGCTTGTCTGAAAAACTACTCCATTTAGAGTCCTTGCATAAGGGCTCTCTTACCCCTGCTCTGTTAACTGAGTTGACTTCGGTTAGGAATAAGCTAAAAGAAGAGATCAGCAAGAAATTTACTTATGCTAGAGAACATTATCAGAGCTTCTTATTTGAGAAAGCCAATAAATGTGGATCGGCCCTAGCCAAACTCCTACATCCCAGACTGACACAATCCTATATCCCAGAGATTAAAGATTCAGGGGGTAAGACTTTACATCACCCTCTTCATATTGCTGAAGCATTCAGATTGTATTATGAATCACTTTATAATATAAAAGGCCAATCTGCGGACATGCCATCTCCGGGACTGGACAGCCGCATTTCATCTTACCTAGAAGAGACGGCCCTGCCCATAATCTCGTCGGACCAACAGACCGACATGGATCAACCTTTCTCTGAATCTGAAGTTAGATTGGTGGTCAAGTCTCTTAAAGGGCGTAAGCAGGGGCGTAGCTATAGGGGGTGCAGAGGTAGCAGTCGCTACTGGGCCCAGGAGCCTGAGGGGGCCCAAAGACCCTTGTGGTGCATAAGAAGACACCAGTATTATAGAAAGTGCATGGTCGTCAAGTTACACCTCTGGCTCAAGGGGGTGCCATTTACATTTTTTCCTCGGGCATCACGAAGGCCTTGTGATTCCTGCCCCTGGCCAAAAAGCACTGAGGGAAGGCGGGCCCCAAGCTGAACTCTTGCACCAGGGCCTATGAGCCATTAGCTACGCCCCTGGGCGTAAGAGTCCAGGTCCAGATGGGTTTACTGGCTTTTTCTATAAGAAATTCCTTGATCTGCTTATTCCCTTGCTGACAAAAGTTTTTAATAGCATCTCTCCTACCTCTCCTTTTCCCAGGCAATCCTTAGAAGCCCACATTGTAGTTATACCTAAGCCCAATAAGGACACCACGGTTTGTGGCAACTATAGGCCAATATCACTAATAAACTGTGACATAAAAAGCTATTCAAAAATACTGGTGAATCGCCTATGGATGGTTTTGCCGAAGTGTATTAGCCTGGATCAGGTTGGGTTTGTCCTGGGCCGAGAGGCCAGAGACAATACCATCCGCACTATCACATTAATCCACCAAGCCCAGGAACAACAAAATCCCCTGTGCCTGATGTCTGTTGATGCCGAGAAGGCATTTGACAGGGTTCACTGGCGATTTATGTTGGCTTCCTTGCGGCAAGTTGGAATAGGGAACAGATTTTTGGAATATGTATCAGCTTTATACAGCTGCCCCACAGCTAGGGTTAGAATTAACAGTATCCTAGCTTCTTCTTTTGAGATCCATAATGGGACACATCAGGGGTGCCCGTTATCCCCTCTCTTATATGTCCTTCAAATGGAACATCTAGCACAAGCCATTCGTCTCAATCCAGATGTCAGGGGTATCAACATCAAGAATAGACATCATAAATTAGCGTTGTATGCAGACGACTTGCTCCTATATGTGTCGGCCCCCCACATCTCAATTCCATCTCTACTCTGTGAGTTTGACAGATTCGGACATCTGAGCAATTTTAAGGTGAACCTCTCAAAGACAGTTATTGAATGTATCTCTGGCCCCTGAGGCTGTAACCACCCTCCGAGACAACTTCTCTTTTAAATGGAAAGACCATAACTTGACGTACTTGGGCATCCAGATCCCTGCGCAATTGCATTTACTTTTCTCGCTTAACTACTTGCCACTGCAGAGGAGGACGCTGGAGAATATTAAAAAATACTCCCTTAAACATCTCTCCTGGTTTGGACGTATGGCCGCCTTTAAGATGGATATCCTACCGAGGTTTCTATACCTCTTCCAGACTATCCCTATACATGTTCCTAGGTCATACTTTCGAGAATTACAGAAAGGGCTGAACAAGTTTATATGGCAAGCCAGCAAACCCAGACTGCAGAAACAGGTCCTGACTAAGCAGAAATCTTTAGGAGGATTTGGACTCTCCGATATGTTCATCTATCATAGTGCGACTGTACTCACCAGACTGAGGGACTGGCTACATAAAGACTCTCAGAAACTATGGGTTGGCCTGGAACAATCACTTTGTCCTCTCTCTCTTCAGGCATTGCCCTGGATTGCTTTGGCGGACAGACCACCTACTGATAGATGGCCATACTTGGTGAGACATGCCCTGGTAGTCTGGGATTACTGGATATCCTCTTCACAGGTATCCATAAGACCCGGTCCTATGTCTCCTTTACATAGCAACCCGGCCTTTACACCGGGCCTTACCCCCTCCTCATTAAAGCTGCTCAAGACGGTTTATTGAGGGTTAGAGACATAATTACTTCTAGTCAGTTATCCTCTATAGGGACACTTCGACAGAATGCAGCTTTCACAGTAGTTTTGTGGTTGGGTTATGCTCAGGTAAGGTCATTTATTGGACTCACATTTTCAGGCAGAGAGATAGGCCAGCTGACAGACTTTGACAAACTTTACCTAGCTCCCGCGGGCGGTCGAGGTACAATATCAGCCATGTATCAGATTCTGCTAAATCTCCAAAACGAAGAGAGAGCCCCATTCATCGATAAATGGGAGAGGGACCTACAAACTACCTTCTCAGCAGATGAAGTGAGGAAGTTGTGTACGCTCTCCCATGGAATGTCAATGGCGACTCAAGTTAAAGAGAAGAATTACAAAGTTATCTCCAGGTGGTACTTATGCCCTACTAATCTTCACCAGATGTTTCCTTTAGTTTCAGATCAATGTTGGCGTTGTGAATGAGAGAGAGGCTCCATACTTCACATTTGGTGGGGCTGTCCTTTGATAAAGCCTTTCTGGGAACAGGTTTTAAAGATATACGCTAGCTATTCTAGTAAATCCATCCCCAATATACCTCAAATCACTCTGCTCTCACTCCTTCCGGGATCCATCTCGCAAGTCAAGAAGGGTGCTCTACGGCTCTTTTTGGCTGCGACGCGTATGGTAATTCCAAGACACTGGAAAACCAACTCCTCCCCCACTCTGATAGAATGGGCGAGTGAACTGAAATTCATATTAAGGATGGAAGAACTGATAGCAGACAGTCAAGAAAGGGGGGAGCTGTTTCAGAACAGATATACTTCTCTGACCTTTTTTTTGGATTCTCAGGGATTTAAAGATATGTTGTAATCCTGTGGATATTCTTATACATTTTTCCGCAAAGGTGCCTTGATACCCCTTGTCCCCCCCCCTCCCACCCTCACCCTCCTCCCTTATGTGTCCTATATGTTTTGTTTGACTAGGAAGCTAGCTTGATGCAAATCTATGCCTGGCGATTTCGTTCGTGAGTCTGCAAGGCTTACGGCGAGTCTTATATTGCTACAGGATGTTATTTTCCCTTACTTAAGGTCCCCTGTTACATACGGGCAGGGCTGTGGAGTCGGTAGATAAATGCTCCGACTCCGACTCCGACTCCTCAGTTTTTTGTACTTCCGACTCCGACTCCGACTCCGACTCCCCGACTCCGACTCCTCTGTATTTAATATGCAAATGTATTTTATACATTCCTTGAAGGAAAGAAAGAAGTTCTTCTAAGCTCTTCTAGCACAGAGAGGTAGTTGGGCAGAAGCTGCTACCTTCTCCTTTGTGTGCTGATCTTCTGCTGAAGATGGGGCAGTGGGAGGATCCAGGAAGGGACATTTATTTTAAAACATGATTTCCCTAGAAGAATCCCATAGTCATGTTTAAAGTTTAAGATAACATTCTGAGTTTACACGTTTTATAGCCTTAGGCCCCATGCACACGGCCGTGTGCGGGCCGTGGAACCGCGGCCTGGATCCCTCCTGAGAGCAGAAGCGCACGGCGTCACTGGTTGCTATGACGCCGTGCGCTCCCTGCTGCCGGCACAGTACAGTAATACACTGGTATAGATCATACCAGTGTATTACTGTACTGTGCCGGCAGCAGGGAGCGCACGGCGTCATAGCAACCAGTGACGCCGTGCGCTCCTGCTCTCAGGAGGGATCCAGGCCGCGGTTCCACGGCCCGCACACGGCCGTGTGCATGGGGCCTTAGCTGAATGACAGCAGTTTTTCCAATGGTTTACAGCTTCAGTCTTGAACTATTGACCCTCCATTACCTTCACTTATACAAGTGTCTCTAGTCCTGCAAAACACATATTTACTTATCAGTGAGAGGCTCGGTAAACCATGGGCATTGTGTTCCCTGTAACATCAGAACACAACACAATGGAAAGTATATGTATTGCCACTCCAAATTGTGCATTGCGTGCCATATAGTGAAGCATATGAAAAGCATGCTTCTTCACATCACTGAACGCGTTTGTTTTGCGGTTACGTGAGGCACTGCATGCATTGGCCTTTATTCTTACAGTAGAGAAGTCATTAATTATAACTGTTTATGAATTCGGACATTTAAACTTGCTTCTTTTTTTTTTTTATTCCAATTTAAATTTAGTAGGAGTCGGAGTCGGTTCATTTTTTGCCGACTCCGACTCCGACTCCAGGTACCCAAAATTGACTCCGACTCCGACTCCTCGACTCCGACTCCGACTCCGACTCCACAGCCCTGCATACGGGACGATACGTGTTTCTTTAGTTACACTGTACACTTATAAGATGGATGTATTATGTGGGTCCAGCGCGACCTATTGTTGGGCTTTGCCTGTACCTTGTTTTCTGCTATCTTTTTCTGTAAAATGCCATTTGAAAAGAAAAGGAAAATGAATAAAATCAAATTACACATAAAATGAAGAGAAATAACCTTTTAAAAACATATCTGTGAAGGTTCTCATTTATCCAGGTCATGGTATATATCTGTAAAGAATAAATCAAGGCAACTGGACGTACTGTAGATTTCTTGAAAACTTGTGGGTATCCAGTTTGGGCCTTTGTCAAAACAGAAGGAAGGAGAAGAAAGAGCACCAAGACTACCAGTGAGGGCGAGAAGCATGACAGACGCAAGAATATGGTTATCCCATATGTAGCTGGGGTGTCTGAGAAACTCAAAAGGATTTTTAATAAACATCACATTCCTGTTTGCTTTAAACCCAGCAACACACTGAGGCAACAACTGGTTCACCCCAAAGACCCAACGCCTAAACACAAGATGGACAACATTGTGTACGCAGTCCAGTGCAATGAGGAATGTTCAGAACTGTATATTGGCGAAACAAAACAACAACTACATCAGCGTATGGCTCAGCATAGAAGAGCCAAAACCTCTGGTCAAGATTCAGCCGTGTACCTACATCTAAAAGGAACAGTTCACACCTTTGAAGACAGTCAAGTACGTGTTTTGGATAAGGAGGCCGATTGGTACAAACGAGGCGTGAAGGAGGCCATCTACGTAAAAATGGAGAAGCCAAGCTTGAATAGAGGTGGGGGGGTTAGACATCTATTGTCTGCCACATACAATGCTGTCTTGACACCTTTTTCTGGGAAGTCTTTATCACCTACTGACTCCAATTAGGATAATGGAATCAACACCTTTGACCCAATGCTGGGTATAATTACCAGATGTTGATTCAGTTACATATTTATTCCCAGAATTTTTGTACAGTCACTCAGAATTGAGAAAGCTCGTTGGAAGAACGAGTTAAACGTTTTCAAGAAATCTACAGCACGTCCAGTTGCCTTGATTTATTCTTTACAGATATATTTAAAAAACATAGTTGCGGACCCCTTTGGCGCTGCCTATTCCTTGATTCAATGAAATGCAGAGTTGAAGTGTCTGGTATTAAGAGATCTTTTATTATACATGCAGTGCGCAGCCCTGCAGGGTGAGGCGAATGGTGAGGTAACAGGGGTAGTTACTAACCGAGGGTGGTTATAGTACTCACAGTCTTTTATATACCCTGGGCAGACATACAGCAGTGATGGAGAGGCTGGCACAGGGGTCCTCTGGGGCGCTCTCTGTGTATAGGGACCAGGCCTGATGGTATGTGAGGTGCCCTGGATGTTGCAGATTTGTAATGTGCCAGTGGCAAGATCCCTTTAAGTTCGTGACGCCAGTACCGGTAACGATGGCACACCGATGTATTGTAGGAATAATTAAGGAACACAAAGTTGTAGTGAACCAAAACTTCCTTTTACTGAGACAGTTCAACTATTTAACTGTGGTCAGTTCCACAGGTAAACAGGTTGTAACAGGCAGGCTTGATATAAAAACGGCAGGCAATGTCTTTGCAAGATACTCAGAGGGAATAACACTTACAGATCAGGCTGCACTTTTCCTCAGAATCCTGTCTGTCTTTCTCCAAGGCCCGTATGCCCTATAGCTGGCTTTATCCTTGTTCAGGGAAAACTTCCTCTGGCATATATATCCTTGCTGTAGAATATCCTTCTGCCCTTCGGCTCTCTGTTTGGCTGGAAATACACTGGGCTCTGCACTGCACCTTTTAGGGAACTTGGTTTTCTCAGGAGGTACACTCTTTTCCTGGATGGCAGCTTCTGAGCTTCTTTTACTCAGGAACCTCAGGCAGGCTAGACTGCACTAACTAGCCTCCTGGAATATACTGCACTCCCTCCTTCCTGTCTGGGCCTAACCATATATACTAGGGGTTCCCTAGCACCCTATACTGTCTAGGAGGAGGAACTACCCCTAAAAGGCCTGATACAGGAGATAACAGGGAAAACACATACAAACATTATATAAAATACAATGACCGTGTTCCACAGGAGGTGGACAATAATGTGGCCATATTGACCCTTGTGTAGTGCCCACATTTATCTAGTGGGACAGTTCATACTGCTGCTTTGAGGTTGTCTGTCCTCGGCGCAAAATAGGGGACCCGCCCAGCTGGAAACTGCAACCTGAAAGACAAAATGAAAAGCATTAATCACTACTTTTGCAGTACAAATATATCAGGCAGCTCCGCTGGCAAAAGAACAAGTGCGGTGAAAAGGGGCGTCGTTCTCTTCATACAGGATAGAACAGGGAACATGGGCGTTGACCTGGTACAGCGGATCAGAATTAACCAGGATAGTCCATAATAATGAAAATTGAAACAATAACATAAGTTCCTGGAGGCTCAAAAGAACAAAATGAGTCTGTACCCGGGTCTTGTAGATAGTTAAACAGGGGTTTCCCGGGAGGGGCTACTCTGGCCCACAATGTAGTCTCCAAATCTCACAGGTGGGTGCCCCTTTATAGGCCGCGTGGACCTTCTTACTGGCAGAGGCTCTTCCTGCCTTGGTTCAGGGGGGCCAGAGGAATCCACAGGCCCTGGAGCCCTTTCAAGTACACCCTGGGACCGGTCATCCTGGGGTTGAGGACTAGCAGGAACTGGAGCCGGTACCACCAAGTTCAACCAGGGTGTGAGGAACCAATGAAGTGGCTCCTTGTCAAGTAACAGGTTTTCAACAGCCTGCATAGGATCAACAGGTTGGGCTGACAACTCGGGCTCTGGAGACTCTGGCTCAATGTCTCCTGCTGCAGTTTCTTCTTCTACGCAGGGTTTTAAACGATTTCTGTGTACAATTTGGGAACCTTTACCTTCCTTGGAAATTTGATAAATGTGGGCCTCAGCATTAGGAATAGTAGTTATAACGTAGGGAGTCCTTTCCCACTTACTGTCCAGTTTACTGGTTCGGTGGTTATTTTTCAACCACACCATGTCTCCTAAAGCTAGAGGTTCCGCATGAGCAGCCAGGTCATAGTATCTCTGCTGTCGTTCTCGGGCACTTTCCATGCACTCCTGAACAATCTCCTTGGCATTAAGGAGACGTCTTTGATGCTCCACCACCCAATCAGTCTTTGGTACTGGGTTGATGACATCAGGCACTTGTACATCCAGGGAATGGTCGGCAGGCAGCCTCCCTTGACGGCCGAACATCAAAAAGAAGGGTGTGTACCCGGTGGAACAGTGAATTGTATTAATATATGTATACATAAGTTGTGGCAGCAGAGTAGGCCAATTACCCCTTGTCTCAGGGGGTACTGCTCTCAGCATTTCAATAAGAGTTTGATTCATCTTTTCACAGAGCCCGTTACCTTGAGGATGATAGGCTGTGGTCCGGACCTTCTGGCAGTTATGTAGCAGGCACATCTCCTGGAACAACTGTGATTCAAACGCAGACCCCTGGTCAGTGAGGATTTTCTCTGGGCAGCCGTAGGGCAGGAGGAAATGCTTCCAGAATGCTTCCGCCGCAGTCTTGGCTGTCAGGTTCTTCACGGGCACTGCTACAACAAACTTAGTGAAGTGATCAATAATGGTCATGGCATAAGTATAACCTGAGCGACTTGGCTCCAACTTCACATGATCAATGGCAACAAGCTCCAGAGGAGTTTTACTCACGATAGGATGGAGAGGCGCTCCCTGGTCATGACATTCACTTCTGCCGATGGCACAGGCAGTACATTCCCGGCACCATTTTTCGATGTCCTCTCTCATCCCAATCCAATAGAAACTTCTGCGAATGGTGGCCTCAGTTTTCTGCACGCCAAAATGTCCGGACTGGTTATTATACATCTCTAACACCAGACTGGAATATCGACGGGGTATGAGGATCTGGTACACCCTATCGCAGGACACTGGATCCAGGCTCCTCCTTAGCAACAGGCGTTTTTGAAGGAAGAGTTGGTGGCGATGTCACAATTTCAATAGTTCTGGGTCTGCACTCTTCCTGCGGACTCTTTCAGGAGTTCTTCCGCTGGTAAGGAAGTCGAGCAGTTCACCGAGAACTCTACTTTATGACTGAAGCTTAATCCACCTTTCTTTTTCGCCTCTGGATTCAGGATTATTCAATGGAGAGGGATCAGCAGCTGAGTGATTTTCAGTGTGAACATTATCTTGCTGAGCAAATTTGTTGTAAAACGCCGGCATCTCCACTTCTTCCCAGGCATCCTTTGGTTCATCTGGTACTTCTGTAGTGGGAAGCCTAGACAGGGCATCAGCATTATCATTTGAGCGGCCTGCTCTGTATTTCACAGTGAAGTCATAGTTGGCAAGGCGGGAAGCCCATCTTTGCTCCAGGGCCCCTAACTTGGCTATAGTCAGATGTGCCAGGGGATTGTTGTCCGTGAAGGTGACAAATGGAGTGGCAGCAAGGTAGTCCTTGAACTTTTCAGTCACAGCCCACACTAAAATCAAGGAGCTCCAGCTTGAAGGAAGTATAATTCTGATTGTTTTTCTCAGCTCCCCTCAGGGATCTGCTGGCGTAGGCAATCACCCTCTCTTTGTTGTCTTGCACCTGAGCCAACACGACTCCCAGGCCTCTTTTACTGGCATTCGTATAGAGGTGGAATGGCTTCTGATAATCCGGGTAACCCAGGATAGGGGGTTCAGTCAGCTTCTTCTTTGGAAGTTGGAAGGCAATCTCCCGTTCTTCATTCCATTCAACAGGGATAGGAGTCTTTGCACTCTTTTTGGGATGCCCCCTTAGGAGTTCCTGGATCGGATCCGCAATCTGTGCAAAATGCGGGATGAAGCGTCTGTAATATCCTGCAAAGCTGAGGAAACTTCTCACCTCCTTCACGGTGGTAGGAGTAGGCCAATTGCAGACAGCAGCAAGTTTATCAGGATCAGGCTTGACTCTATCTGCACTAGCAACGTGCCCTAGGTACTTAACTGCTGGTTTCAGCAGATGGCACTTGGACGGCTTGATTTTAAGGCCATATTTAACGAGGACTTGAAACACTTCAGTCAGATGTTTTAAATGGTCCTCATATGTCTTGGAGTATATTATGACATCATCCAAGTATAGCAGTACAGTCTCAAAGTTCTTATGCCCTAAACAACGCTCCATCAACCGCTGGAACGTCCCTGGAGCTTTACACAGTCCGAAAGGCATGTAATTAAATTCAAACAGGCCCATAGGCGTAGTGAAGGCGGTCTTTTCCCGGTCTTCCGGGGCCATAGGTACCTGCCAGTATCCACTGGTTAAGTCCAGAGTTGAGAAGTAGGCTGATGACCCCAGGGCAGTCAAAGACTCTTCAATGCGTGGCAACGGATAAGCGTCTTTGTGGGTGATTTGATTGATTTTTGTATAGTCCACGCAGAACCTAATACTGCCATCCTTTTTACAAACAAGAACTAGGGGCGAGGCCCAGGGGCTATGACTGTCCCAGATTATATTAGAGCCCTTCATTTCCTGTATCATGTCTTTTACGGACTGATAGGTAGTAGGTGGTATGGGTCTGTATTTCTCCTTGATAGGAGGATGAGAGCCAGTGGGTATGGTGTGTTTGATTACACTGACCTCTCCGTAGTCCATGGAGTGCTTGCTAAAAGCCTTGTGGTGCTCTTTCACCAGACTCAGGACTCCCTCTATTTGCTCCTTCGGGGGAGATTCGTTCCCCACATGAAGTTCCTCCCACCAGGATACTGAAGAGGCGCTGGCAGGGGTGCTGCTGCTCTGTGCGGTGTGGAAAGTCTCCGTGGCAGGCAGACGGATAACATCCTGGAAGGATACCTGGAAAAGCTGAGCAACAGGGCAGTGTTTAGAGAGAGTAACAGGGTGATCACCGAAATTAATCAAACGGACAGGCACTTTACCTTGAGATATAGTCACCAGGCTCTTGGCTGCTCGCACGAAGGGATGATTCTCAATTTGGATAGGCTCCACTAGGGCTTGTTTCAGGCTATTATTTTCAGAGCTGGGCCATGACATGACTTCCCTGCGGGCGGCCCCTTCTAGCTGTGCTAAGAGGATCTCCATTTGTTGCTCAGTGGAGATAGGGTAGAGCCGGAACAAGGCCAGGATCTGGTCTTTAAAGTCCTTCAGTTTGTGGGCTTCCCCGGAATATTGCAGGAACCAGGGGGCCCCGAAATAATATAGCATGGTCAGCGGCATCAGACTGGATGCTGCCGCAGCGGCGGGCGCCCTGTTCTCATCTGGGTGAATTACAGAAGGCTCATTAGGGGCCACCTGCTCCGTTTCCTCAGGTGCGACATGGCGTGGTCTATGGAAGCAAGTTCTATATGCAGAACCGCGCTGGACTTTACTTTCTTAGGCCGTTGCTAACAGTGACCACAGCCCTTTAAGGAGCGGCGGAGCAGGCCAAAATCCGAATTGGATGTGTTTTTCCCCTGGGTTAAGTCTCTTATTACTAACGAGGGACCTCCCCCCAGTCTCCCAGCAAGGTTCGGAATCTTTCCCGGTGCTCGAATATAAAGTAATCGGTTAGTACCGAAAGTTTACTCACTCTGGTGATGCGCAGTCCAGGTCTCGTGAGGTACAAGATTACGTCGTGCGGAGGTCCCACGCGCAGCATCAGGAGATAGGCTCGGCCTCTCTGTGTGCCGGGATTCAAGGTAGGCGGTATCTTTTTCCTTTTGCAGGCTGGGCGGTATCTTCTCTTCTTTTTCGCGCCAAACGAACACAACGAGGCGTACCGATAATCCAGTCAGCTTAGGCGGCCATCTTTAGGCATAAGACTGTCTGTTCACTGACTGCTGCTGAATAGTATAGGAATGGGTCTGGTGTGCCCAGTCCACCCAGCAATTTAGGGAGTGTTGGTGTCGAGAAACCTAGTCTGGGGCTTTTGTTTTTCCACATATAGTTTGAGAAGAGTGATCTGACTTTTAGAAAATAAGTCTTTGGGAGCTTGATTGGTAGCATCTGGAACAAATAAATGAATTTAGGCAGGATGAGTACCTTTAGTAAGTTCTTCCTTCCAATCCAGGATATGAAGGGAGCAGACCAGGATTCTATTTCGTGGAGAGAGTTTTGTAATAATGGGAGGTAATTAAGTTTGATTAAGTCGGGCAACGTGCTCGGGCAGTGTTCTTAAGGTATTCAGATATATTCATGCCTAATGCCTCTTATTTTTCTAGGTTTATTTTTAAATTGTAAAGGGAACGAAATAGGTTAAATGTGTCCAGCACTGCTAGTAACTCTTTTGTAGGGTCAGTGAGAATTAAAAGGAGGGCGTCTGAAGGCTACCGCTTTATGTTTTACTGCGTTAACCGTATATCCTGCTATGGCAGGATGTTGTCTTATGCTCTGGATGTTGTCTTTTCACTAGGATGAATAGTGAGGGAGATAGTGGACAGCCTTGCCGAGTACCATTTAGGATGTTGAACGAGTCTGACAGCAGGCCATTGATGCGTACTCTTGTGTAGGGGCGAGTGTATATTTGAGAGAAAGATTTTTAAAAAGGATCAGGGATCTTAAAATAGCAAAGAGTTTCAGTCATGAAGCTCCAGTCCACCCTGTTAAAGGCTTTCTCGGCATCTACATCCAGAAAGACTAAAGGGGAGCAAAGTATGTTTGCGTGTTGCATGAAATGGAGAAGTCTGATTAAATTATCTTTGCCCTCTCTGCCCTTTACAAAGCTGACTTGTTCAGAGGAGATAAGATTCGGCAGCAGGGGGCTCAGATGCTGCGCTACAAAGCCGGCAAAAACCTTGAGTCATTGTTTAAAAGATATATTGGTCTATAATTACTGCATAATTCTGGATCTTTCCTCTCTTTGTGTATAAGGGCCTGATACAGGAGATAACAGGGAAAACACATACAAACATTATATAAAATACAATGACCATGTTCCACAGGAGGTGGACAATAACGTGGCCATATTGACCCTTGTGTAGTGCCCACATTTACCTAGTGGGACACTACATACAGTATAGTCAACGTGTTTCTGGATTACCCCCTTTGTTAGGACAATTCATTCCTACTGTTGTGGAAATGTTATTAGGCAGACATTTTATTTTATGATGTGTGTGTGTTTTTATAGATTGTCATCTGTCTCCCTGTGTCGGATTTAGCAGGAGAGCACTCTAGCAGAGGGTACTTTGGCTGAATCGGGACCAGTGGTAAAACCGTCAGTGTGAAAACCTTCTCATGGGCTTGGAGATGTGTTCTCAGTGTGTAGGGGGGCATTTGCTGGTTTGTGAGCACTAAGTGCAAGCACTGGGCTTCTTCCCTTCAAATGTCTATAGACATTAGAAAAGTGAAGTCTGCATAACGAGAGATGCATATTATACCTCTGCTGCGGCTTCGCTATCCCTTTCTGGATACATATCTGCTTTTAAGACATGCATATCTGCCTTGTCGGTATACTCGTACCGTATACTGACAATGTCTCGCAGATAATCTCAAACCTATAAGAACCAGTAGAATGATCTTTATTAGATACTGTTCACTTTTGAGCAGTATTGAATGAGGTCAATGCTGACAGTGATGGGGGTGGGCGGCCACCTGGCTGATCGGACAATGGACATGACTCATCCTTCCTTATACAGGGATGGGGTGTGTGCATTGTCTGCCCCTCCCTGTCCCGTGACATGTCATCACCTCCTGTATGTCATATACTTGTCTTGGGCCAGCCCCTTTTACAATTCAATCAAGATGGTAGCACCTGGGTCTGTCTCTGACTGCAGCTGAGGGAACAGGGATTTACCTTTTTCCTTACACAAACTTTGATGTGAGCTGATTACAACTATTAATATTTCTACAACACTACCTAAGAATATTGAGAGAGTTTTGTAATAATGGGAGGTAATTAAGTTTGATTAAGTCGGGCAACATGCTCGGGCAGTGTTCTTAAGGTGTTCAGATATATTCATGCCTAATGCCTCTTATTTTTCTAGGTTTATTTTTAAATTGTAAAGGGAACCAAATAGGTTAAATGTGTCCAGCACTGCTAGTGGCTCTTTTGTAGGGTCAGTGAGAATTAAAAGGAGGGTGTCAGTGAAGGCTACCGCTTTATGTTTTACTGCGTTAACCGTATATCCTGCTATGGCAGGATGTTGTCTTATGATCTGGATGTTGTCTTTTCACTAGGATGAATAGTGAGGGAGATAGTGGACAGCCTTGCCGAGTACCATTTAGGATGTCGAACGAGTCTGACAGCAGGCCATTGATGCGTACTCTTGTGTAGGGGCGAGTGTATATTTGAGAGATAGATTTGTAAAAAGGATCAGGGATCTTAAAATAGCAAAGAGTTTAAGTCATGAAGCTCCAGTCCACCCTGTTAAAGGCTTTCTTGGCATCTATGTCTAGAAAGACTAAAGGGGAGCAAAGTATGTATGCGTGTTGCATGAAATGGAGAAGTCTGATTAAATTATCTTTGCCCTCTCTGCCCTTTACAAAGCTGACTTGTTCAGGGGAGATAAGATTCAGCAGCAGGGGACTCAGATGCTGCGCTACAAAGCCGGCAAAAACCTTGAGTCATTGTGATCCCACACTCGGATATTCCGAGGAGCTCTATCCAGCGCCACTGTTACATTTGGCCCTCGTGTCCAGCACGCTTGAAGAGGGACCTGAGATATTGTGCCCTGATTCCCAACCTCTTGAGCCTGCACAGTCTCAAGAAGATGACAGTGGTGAACGGCAATCATTCGTTCACAAGGTGGATGATGATGAGACACAGTTGTCAATCACTGAGGTTGTGGTTAGGTCAAGTCAGGAGGATGAGCAGAGTGAGGAAGTGGAAGAGGAGGTGGTTGACGATGAGGTCACTGCCCCAACATGGGAAGGTGAAAAGCCAAGCGAGGAGAACAGTATTGCAACAGGCTGGAAGAGACAGTGTGGTTGCAAAAGGAAGAAGTGAGCCACAACAAACAGGCCTAAAACCATTACACCGAACACCCCATGTGTAAATCTACCTTGCCAAGGGGTAGGTGTTCTGCAGTATGGCACTTTTTTTAGGAAAGTGCAGATGACAAAAGAGTAGTTTGCAACCTGTGCTGTACCAAAATGAGCCAGGGCGTGAACACTAGCAACCTCACCACCACCAGCATGATCTGCCACATGGCTTCTAAGCACTCAAACAAGTGGGCCGAATGCTTGGGTCCAAAATCTGGGTCTGTGGGTCACACCACTGCCTCCTCTTCCCCTGTTTTACGCACTGCTGGCCAATCCCCTGTTGAAGGCACAGGCCTGGATGCCCCTCGCCCTGCACCTGGACCTTCGCATGAACCATCAGTAACAACATCCACTTCCCTGTCCCAGCGCAGCGTCCAAATTTCCATAACACAGTCATTTGAACGCAAGCGTAAATACCCACCCACCAGCCATAGCACTAAATGCACAATTTTCGAAATTACTGGCCCTTGAAATGTTGCCATTTAGGCTTGTGGACACTGAGGTACATATGTATGGGTCCGCGCTAGGTTTCCACAGGCAGGCTTTCACTCACAGGAAGATTCTATGGAGATTCCACAATGTTACAGGCATATCTCCAATAACAATCCCGATACCGACCAGCAAAGTTTCACTCCTCCTCTCCTTCAGGAGAAACAGAACAAAGTGCAATACCCAGGGTGTTTAATATTAAGTAAGGTTTATTGTACTTACAAACATCAATAGGTAAAAGCGTGTGTAGATGCCCGACCCGGGTTTCGCCTTTGCTTCATCTGGGGCGTTACAAACTAATCAGCCAAAGCTATGTTCTTATACCTCCCAACTCTTATGTCAGATCCTGTTTCCTGAATTCTGATTCACATATAATCGTATACATTCGATAAACATTCGATTATTTAACATCGCATTCTAAAAAACCGTATACATTCGATTATTTAAAATCGCATGATAAAATCAACCCTTTTAAAACATACAATAAAATCGTAAGATAAAAAAAAATTTTTTTTTTTTTTTCCTCCTTTCATGAAAATTTTCACACATAAAATCACCAACACATTGCTACATTGTTGAAAAACACATTAAAGCAAAGTGTCACAACAAGCACATTAAAGCAAAGTTTCAGTGTGCGCGCTCTGAGTTGGACATGAGCCACACATATAATCTAGGTGTCATACTTCATTATATTTTCTACACATTTCATACAATAAAAGGAATTATGATAACCCCAATGCCTACTTATATAAAAAAAAACACCTATGTCATGGAAACTGTTAATGTGCTAAGGACTACCTAATAAATACCCCACGCTAAAACCTCTATTAACCCACCCTGTACCTGAACCACCTATTTTCCTACATATACTAAATAAGGAGCAGCTGATGGACACTAGAAGATATGTAACCTGGTGATACCGTTCAATACATGCTAACTGCCTTCATGTCCTATTCTATATTTAGGCCTTTAGGTTGCAGGGTATTCAGTTCGTATATCCATTTTACCTCGATTTTATTGATCTGTTGTACCGCATCCCCACCTCTCCAATTTTTCTGCACATGTTCAACTCCAACAAATCTTAGACCGGCAGGATTCTTCTGGTGGACTCTTTTAAAATGTGCAGATACACTGTGTGACTCAAGACCCCGTTTTATATTGCCTATATGTTCACCAATCCTAGTTTTTCATTTTCTTAAGGTTCTACCAACATATTGTAGCCCGCAGGGGCACTCTAAAACATAGATTACCCCTGCGGACTCACAAGATAATTGTCCTCTCGTGCGCAATTCATTTTGATTGGAGCAGGAAGATATCGTATTCTGAGTACTGCACTTTTTATCCATCATAGATCTATTTTTGCAACCCAAACAAAAACCACACCACACAAAGTTATTTTTGGTGGACTTTTTGGTCTTTGCTTTTAGACATCCTCTTACTATTTTGTTCCGTACAGTGGGTGCCCTCTTAAAAATAAAAGGTGGTTTGTTTGGGATCAGAGGACCAATGACCTCGTCATTCTTCAATATTCTCCAGTTCTTCCTGATTGCCTGCTTGATCTCAGGACAAGAAGCTGAATACAGAGTTTTAAATGCCCACTTGAATCTATCAGTGTTTTTCTCTCTAGCTGTTTTTATTCCACCTTGGTTTTCACCAACTACCCTTCTTTGATCTTGTAGTACCTCCTCATTATAACCCTTTTCTTTGAACCTATTTACAACGATCTCACTCTGTGTCTCATAGTCTGCCTGGTGGGTGCAATTTTTTTTTATGTGTTGGAGCTGACTCTTGGGGACCCCCTGTAGCCATGGGCTATAATGACAACTAGTGGCATCGATATAGCCATTCCTATCTGTAGGCTTGAAGAAGGTTTTAGTTGTGAGTCGTTGATTGATGATAGATATTTCCGAATCAAGGAAACCACATTTCTTGGCCATGTTGGCCAGGCTTTGTGAGGAGCAGAGAGCAGTTGTGGAATACCAGCTGCAACATGGTCGTCTCCTTTCGAGTCAACTGCCACTAATCACAAGCGAGGAGTGGGCATTGATGTCAGACCTCTGTGAGGTTTTAAAAAACTTTGATGAATCCACACAGATGGTTAGTGAAGATAACGCTATTAACAGCGTTACCATCCCACTGCTGTGTCTACTCAAACAATCGCTGCTCACGGATTACTGGGTGTTCGCCCTCACCCTAAGATCTGGGACCGTTTAATAGGTGAGTTGAGGCCTCTCACATTATATGAGATGAAAGTCATAGTTTGTATTTCAGTGGCTATCTGAAAGTTTAAAGATCGATAGCCTGGTCATGAGACGTGATCTCGAGTGAAGAATTTTGTGAGGTAGAGGAAGCATGAACTGGTGAGGAAAATGTAAAGGTGGGGCATACACTACCCTTGGAAAACCTGGTAGTAGAATTATGTGTACTATAATTAAGAACACAAAAATGAGCATTCTGTGGTATTTGTACTACAGTAAGGGGGTACTTTCAGGTGCACTCATATAGCTGAAAGACAATAACTATTGAAAACCTGTAAGAGAAAGTTATATATAATACTCAGCAGATGAGGAGCAGTCTCTCAGGAGATGTGTCTCGGCAGCTCACGCCGGGTTCAAGACGTCTTAGCGGAGTCTAAGCTCTCTGGGACTTCTTTCTGGCTCTTTGATTCTTGGACTTTTCAACCATTTCTCATGACATCAGCACAGGTAGAGGTGGTATGTCAATGGTTGAATGTGGCATCTCTAGTAGTGGTGGC
The DNA here is from genome assembly GCF_014858855.1 of Bufo gargarizans. NCBI lineage: Eukaryota > Metazoa > Chordata > Amphibia > Anura > Bufonidae > Bufo > Bufo gargarizans. Next base: position 1,309,646 of record NC_058086.1, read on the forward strand.
GGGTCAAGTTGGATGTCCAGTTCCGCCACTACTTTAATCACTTCTTCAGACGTGGGAGCTGTGTAGCGTTTTCCATTGGCTGAGATGGAGATGCCAAACGCGAATAGCCAGCGAAACACATATTGTCTCTAGCGTAAGACATCTGTTAGTGGCTTGAGTAATCGCCATTTGGTCAGTGTAGTAGGGGCCAGATCTATAAATATGGCTATTGGGCTGTTGTTATAGATAAGAGAGTCTGAGGATCTTGTATTCTGCAGGACTTTTTCTTTTATGCGGAAGTCTAGCAGTTTGCATATGATTAGTGTTGATCAAGCACTGTAGTGCTCGGGGGCTCGGGCCAAACACATCAGGATGTTCAGGTGCTCGACCACCCGAGTATAATGGAAGTCAATGGGAGTGTCAAGGAACCATGAACCAGACGTACAACAAGAGATAAGTGGAAATAAGAAGGCTTTATTGAAAATCAAGCTGTAAGGCAAAAGTCCAAACGGATGGCTAAACCGAAGCAGGGTCTTGCGAAGCCAGAGGTCAGGAACCAGAAGGGTAGTCAGACGAAGCCTGGATCAGGAACCAGCAGGGTAGTCAGACGAAGCCAGGATCAGGAACCAGAAGCAGCAGCAGTCTTAGAAGCATGTGAACACAGGAGGACCAAGCAAGGAACTGAAGCCACAGACCTCCTATATATATGAGCTAGGCATCCAGCTCCTCCCAGTGGGAAGGAGAAGCCGCAGGGTGGGAGGCTACAAGAAACCCAGAAACCAAGATGGCCGCCAGCACATGTCAAACAAAGGAGAACAGCAAGAAGGTAAGACCATGACAGTACCTCCCCCTCAAGGGCCCCTCCTCCGCGGAGTAAAGAACGGTTTCTGAGGGAAGCGTGCGTGGAAGGCTCGGAGCAAGGCAGGAGCATGGACATCTGCGGAGGGAACCCAGGAACGCTCCTCTGGACCATAACCACGCCAATGGACCAAAAACTGCACCCGACCGCGGACCAGGCGTGAGTCCAGGATATTGCTCACCTCATACTCTTCACGATTGCCCACTTGGACCAGACGAGGCCGAGGAACCGAGGAAGTGAAACGATTACACACCAGTGGCTTCAACAGGGAGACATGAAACACGTTGGAGATCCGCATGCCAGGAGGAAGCGCAAGGGCATAGGCTACCGGGTTTACCCTGCGAAGCACTCGGAAGGGACCAACAAAGCGAGGCGCCAGCTTGGGAGTGGGCACTCGAAGGTTGAGGTTGCGGGTGGACAACCATACGCGGTCTCCGACCTGGTAGGAAGGAGCGGGCGCTCGTCTGCGATCAGCCTGGAGTCTCTGGCGCTGCGCAGAGACCTCAAGGGACCTCTGGATCTGTACCCAAGAAGCACGTAGGACGGAAAGGTGATCCTCCACAGCCGGAATATCCTGGGGAGAGAATACCTCCGGTAACACGGCAGGTTGGAACCCATAATTGGCCATGAAGGGAGACGTCCCAGAGGAAGAGTTCACCGCCGTGTTCCTGGCAAACTCAGCCCAAGGCAGGAGGTCAACCCAATTGTCTTGGTGATCGGAGACATAGCAACAAAGGAATTGCTCCAAGGCCTGATTGGATCGTTCTGCGGCCCCATTGGACTGAGGGTGGTAGGCCGAGGAGAAAGAGAGATGAATCCCCAACTGGGAGCAAAAGGAGCACCAGAACCTGGACACAAACTGACTCCCCCGATCCGACACAATCTCCTTGGGCAAACCGTGCAACCGGAAGACCTCCCTGGCAAAAATCGTGGCCAACTCTCGTGCAGAGGGTAACTTCTTGAGAGGAACACAGTGGCACATTTTGGAAAACCGATCCACAATCATGAGAATGACCGTATGGCCTCGGGATGCAGGGAGGTCCACAATGAAATCCATCCCCAGGTGTGACCATGGACGCTCCCCGGTGGCTATGGGTTGCAAAAGGCCCAACGGACGGTGCCGAGGGGACTTACTCTGGGCACAAACGGAGCATGCCGCTACATATGCGGCGATGTCGGAACGTAGAGAAGGCCACCAGAACAGACGTGAAACAGCCCAGGACAGCTGATTCTTTCCAGGATGCCCCGCGGCCTTGGAGTTATGGTAGGTTCGCAACAACCGAGTGCGCAACTCCTCAGGCACAAAACATCTGCCGTTGGGTCTCCCAGAGGGAGCACCAGATTGAGCCGCCAAAATCTGCTCACCCAGGGGAGAGGTCAGGCTGGTGCGAATGGCGGCCAGGATCTGATTCGGAGGTATGACCGAAGTCGGAATCGACTCCTCCCCGGACAGCTCGGAGTACTGCCGTGATAAGGCATCCGCTCTGATGTTCTTGGAACCGGGTAGGTAGGAGACCACGTAATTAAAACGTGACAAGAACAGAGCCCATCTGGCCTGACGTGGTGTCAATCTCTTGGCCTCAGAGAGGTAGTTCAGATTCTTGTGGTCCGTCAGGATGAGAACCGGAACCACCAAGCCCTCGAGCAAGTGCCTCCATTCTTTAAGGGCCTGCACGATGGCCAATAACTCCCTGTCACCAATCTGATAGTTGCACTCCGCGGAAGACAGTTTCCGGGAGTAAAACCCACAAGGAAGCAGAGGACCCTCTGGTGTTCTACGCTGAGACAGAAGGGCGCCTACTCCCGTCTCAGACGCGTCCACCTCGAGGACAAAAGGCAACCCAGGGTTGGGATGCAACAGAATCGGAGCCGACACAAAGGCGGACTTTAGAGCCTCAAAAGCTCGGATGGCCTCGAGCGGCCAGACCTGGGGATTACTGCCCTTCCTGGTCAGATCCGTGAGAGGCTTGGCTAGCATGGAAAAGTCCCTGATGAACTTCCGATAATAATTGGCGAAGCCCAAAAAGCGCTGCAGGGCACGAAGACCACTGGGCTGGGGCCACTGTAAGACAGCCGAAACCTTCTCAGGATCCATGGAGAACCCCTCAGCGGAAATGATGTAACCTAAGAAGGTTACCTGGGATCGGTGAAATTCGCATTTCTCAAGCTTACCGAACAGCTTGTTCTCTCGTAACCGTTGCAACACTCGTCTGACATCCAGAATGTGGGCCTCCATGGATTCAGAATATACCAAGATGTCATCCAAATAGACCACCACACACTGCTGCAACAGGTCACGGAAAACATTGTTGATGAATTCCTGGAAGACTGCGGGCGCATTGCACAACCCAAAGGGCATAACCAAGGATTCATAATGACCGGTCCTGGTGTTAAACGCGGTCTTCCACTCATCGCCCGCCTTGATCCTTACCAGGTTATATGCCGCCCTCAGGTCGAGTTTGGTAAAGACCGTTGCCCCTTTGAGGCGATCGAACAGCTCGGAAATCAAGGGTATCGGGTAAGCGTTCTTGATCGTGATGCGATTGAGACCCCTGTAATCGATGCAAGGCCTCAACTCACCGCCCTTCTTTTTCACAAAGAAAAATCCAGCCCCTGCCGGGGACGAGGATTTGCGAATGTGTCCGCGTGAAAGCGCCTCCCTCACGTACTCCTCCATGGCCTCATTCTCCGCTACCGACAGTGGATAGACTTTGCCACGAGGAGGAACGGCACCAGATTGTAACTCAATGGCACAATCGTATGGGCGGTGCGGAGGTAGGGCAACCGCACGCACCTTATCGAATACATCCCGGTACTCCTCGTATTCAGGAGGCAACAGAGAGTCTGAGGAAGTACACAGCAACTTGACAGACCCATGGATGCAACTAGCCCCACACTGCAGTGACCACGAGAGGATCTCGGCCGATCTCCAATCGAAAGTCGGATTATGCTTCTGGAGCCAGGGGTACCCCAAGACCACCGAGTAGTGTGGAGACTAAATAACCTGGAGACAGACCGACTCTCTGTGAACGGCACCAATGGCCATCCCCACTGGAAGGGTCTCATGAGTCACGTGTGGCGGCAGAAGGGGTCTGCCGTCTATCGCCTCAAGAGCCAGTGGGGAACCTCGAGGCTGCAGAGGAATGGAATTGGCGGCAGCGAACACACTATCAATGAACAAACCACCAGCACCAGAGTCCACCAACGCCTGGGTCGTCACCGAGCCCCTGACCCAGGAGAGGACAACAGTAATCAGTGGTTTGTCAACACGGGAAACCGGGGACGAGGAGACTCCACCCAAGATCTGCCCCCGACAGGATCTCAGGTGCGAGCGTTTCCCGGACGGTTCGGGCATGCCAACCGAAAATGCCCACCGAGACCACAGTACATGCACCGGCCCTCGCGTCTCCGGAGTGTCCTCTCCCCCTCGGACAGGCGAGCAAACCCCAGCTGCATGGGTTCACCCCCAGACAAGTCATCCCCAGGAGGCGTGGGAGGAGAGGGAGGCACGGGTGGGACAGCAAACGTAGGCGCCAATCTGTTAGAAGGCCTCCGCAGGCTCTCCTTAAAGGAAGGTCTCTCCCTGAGTCTGGTGTCAATCAAAATCAGGAAAGAAATAAGAGACTCGAGCTCTACTGGTAGGTCCTTAGCTGCAACCTCATCCTTCAAGGCATCCGAGAGACCATGAGAGAAAGCAGCGACCAGAGCCTCATTATTCCAGCCCACCTCTGCTGCCAGGGTACGAAACTCAATGGCGTATTCAGCTACGGATCGTGAACCCTGTCTGATGGACATAAGGAGCTTCGCAGCAGAGGCGGCACGAGCCGGCACATCGAATACCTTCCGAAGAGAAGCAACAAAACCGGAAAACTCGGCAACTACCGGATTATTGTTCTCCCATAAAGGGCTGGCCCAGGCCAAGGCCTTGTCCGAGAGCAGCGAGATCAAGAAGCCCACCTTTGATCTCTCAGTAGGAAAGGCATGTGGCAGCAACTCGAAATAAATGCCCACCTGGTTAAGGAAACCTCGGCACTGAGTTGGCTCTCCCCCAAAGCGCTGTGGAAGGGGGGCAGAACCGGTCATACCCCGAAACACCGCAGGCGCAGCAACAGGTGTCGGGGTAGACTCTGGCGCAACAACCGGAGCGGCAGTAGGAGCGGGCCCAGGAGCGACAACCGACCCATCGGCAACGGAAGCTAAATGAGCCATGCGTTCAAGCAGGGTTTGCAACGCCACAGCGAACCGACCCAACAGGTGATCCTGCTGATCAAGTCTGGCAACCAGCGTAGATAGCGAGGATGGCCCTGTACCGTCAGAATTCATGGCTTGGTCCTAATGTCAAGGAACCATGAACCAGACGTACAACAAGAGATAAGTGGAAATAAGAAGGCTTTATTGAAAATCAAGCTGTAAGGCAAAAGTCCAAACGGATGGCTAAACCGAAGCAGGGTCTTGCGAAGCCAGAGGTCAGGAACCAGAAGGGTAGTCAGACGAAGCCTGGATCAGGAACCAGCAGGGTAGTCAGACGAAGCCAGGATCAGGAACCAGAAGCAGCAGCAGTCTTAGAAGCATGTGAACACAGGAGGACCAAGCAAGGAACTGAAGCCACAGACCTCCTATATATATGAGCTAGGCATCCAGCTCCTCCCAGTGGGAAGGAGAAGCCGCAGGGTGGGAGGCTACAAGAAACCCAGAAACCAAGATGGCCGCCAGCACATGTCAAACGAAGGAGAACAGCAAGAAGGTAAGACCATGACAGGGAGAACCCGAGCATTAAACCAGGTACCCCCTGCTCTGAAGAGGGGAGGGTGCCTGGTTCATAGGAAAATGTCAGAAATTGATGGAAACACCACCTAAATGGTTCTGGAACAGCATGTGGAGGATGTCTGGATGCATCTTGTACTCACAGGTCACTGCTGGAAACAATGTTGGCAGAATTGTATGCCACTTTTACAGACTGACAATAATACGCACACAACCGAAGAAAAAAATATCAATTTTAGAGGAAAAATTGATAGGAAACATTCTTTCCTGTATATTTACTTGTATATAAAGTGCAAGTGCTGCCAAAAATTACACGGAAGAGGCACTTCGATACAACCTGTATATCACATAAAGGAGGGCCTCATTCACATTGTGGTACAATTGTTCAGGTAGTGAGACTCCTACACTCATAAAGCCTATGCATTAAGTGAAAGGGCTGCCAAAAGTTACAAGGAAGCGGCACTCCAATACACCCTTTGCTACACATAAAGGAGGGCATCAAACACAGCCTTGTGAAATTATGATTTATGGCCTGCTGCTGACCCTCAAAAACATTTGGAGCAAGGGCCTGCTGATCTGACCATCTAAAAAATTATGGGCAAGGGTCTGCTGCCGCTTTGGTGACTCTAGATAACCTGGGGCCGATGGCACGTCCCCGTGACGGCAACGATCCATTCGGATGTCTGCCCTATTAACTTTCGATGTTATTTTCCTGATAAGAGAAAGGATTGCGCTGCGAGAGAAGATTCTTTTAAATGTTCCTTTTTTCTTCTTACATTCGGAAAAAATCTTCAGTTAGATGGGCCACATTCAATCATTAATTCTCAATTGCATGGAAACCTGAAATGCAGCAACAAAAACGCACTATGGTGTAGTATGTTCTGAACACCTGTCGCATCGGGTGCATGCAATATACTCACAAAATTCACTCGTAACGCGCATAGAAAGAGACCGGTGTGTCTTCAATCAAGAAGCTCTAGTTGTGGAGCAGGCAAGACCAGGAACCTTCGATTCAGTAGATCTTAATCCGAACCACGATCCCACCAGCAGAGTGTCGCTTTGAGAAATCACCCGTCTCACACTTCCATGGAACTCAGAGAGGAAGGAAGGCGCAGGAATAGTGAAGTACGTACCAATTGTTGCGGATAGAAATGGTTTAATATACTCACAAAGTTTACAAGAATAAAATCGTGTTAAGAACAATCTATGTTTCCCGACCCAGGTTTTGCCATAATGCTTCTTCTGGGGCGTTAATTACTAAGTGGGAAACACTGAGTTTAAATTCACAAGGATACCTGCCCTCTTGGATACGTCACAATGACCTCTAGACCTATTTAAGACATCTCATTATATTTCATTAAAAAGGGGGGAACGGAAACCACAAAATTCCAACCACACATATACATAACAAAATCGGACATTCTCATGAGAACTTAATAGCGGAGATGAGTAGTAAATGGGCTGATGGACCTATAACTCCTCCTATTTTTTATGTTATTTTCAGCCCAAACCATGTAGACCATGGTTAATGGGGGAATCATGGTTCAATTCCGGAGAGGGAGCCTGAGAAACAGCTACGGCTACCACATCCAAGCAAGGCAGCATGCGCGCAAATTACCTATTAGGTATAATTAGGTGATGGCCTGCAAGTGAGCTGACCCTGTAAAAGATTTTAGGTGTGGGCCTGCAGGTGAACTGACCCTGTAAAAGATTTTAGGTGCGGGCCTGCAGGTGAGCTGACCTTGTAAAAGATTTTAGATGCGGGCCTGCTGGTGAGCTCACCCTGTAAAAGATTGTAGGTGAAGGCCTGCTGGTGAGCTGACCCTGTAAAAAATAATATGCAAGGGACCTGCTGGTGAGCTAACCCTGTAAAATATTTTAGTTGCGGGCCTGCTGGTGAGCTGACTCTCTAAAACATTATATGCGAGGGCCTTCAGGTGAGCTGACCCTGTAAAACATTATATGCAAGGGCATGTAGGTGAGCTGACCCTCTAAAAAAATAAATGCCAGTGCCTTCAGGTGAGCTAACCCTGTAAAAGATTTGAGGTGCGGGCCTGCTGGTGAGCTGACCCTCTAAAAGATTTGAGGTGCTGGCCTGCTGGTGAGCTGACCCTCTAAAAAAAATTATGTGAGGTCCTTCGGGTTAGCCGACCCTGTAAAAGATTTGAGGTGTGGGCCTGCTGGTGAGCTGACCCAGTAAAAGATTGTAGGTGAAGGCCTGCTGGTGAGCTGACTCTCTAAAAAATTATATGCGAGGGCCTCAAGGGAAGCTGACCCTGTAAAAGATTGTAGGTGAGTGCCTGCTGGTGAGCTGACTCTCTAAAAAACTATATGTGAGGGCCTGCAGCTGAGCTGACCCTCTAAAAAATTATATGCAAGGGTCTGCAGCTTAGCTGACCCTCTAAAAAATTATATGTGAGGGCCTGCATGTGAGCTGACACTGTAAAACATTATATGCAAAGGGAATATATGCGAGGGCATTATATGTGACGAATAAGCATGTTGATATGATGGAAGAGGAGGAGGAGGATGAGAAAAGGAAGTTTCAACCATATACCCTTGTTTGTGGTGGAAGGGGTGCATGGGAATACAGTGTATTCAGTACTTTAAAAAATAACACATTTAAAGTGCTTTTATGTTCAGCCGCTTTCCTCTGGTGGAGTCGAGAAGTCATGGTCAATCCAGGCCTTGTTCATTTTTATAAGAGTCAACCTGTTAGCATTTTCAGTTGACAGGCGGATACGCTTATCTGTTATAATGCGACCAACAGCACTAAATACCCGCTCAGACATGTGCCATGTGTCCAGCTTGGACACCCAGTAGTTGTAAGGCACTGAGGGATCATTGAGGATGCTGACACGGTCTGCTATGTACTCCTTCACCATCTTCCCCCCCAAAAAAAATTCCTCCTTGTGACACTAGACCGCACATCAGGGTGAGGGTGCTGGCGGGGTGTCATGAAACAGTCCCAGGCTTTGGAGAGTGTTGCCCTGCCTTTGTTGGAACTGCTGTGTGTTCCCTTTGTCTCCCCTCCTCGGTTGACCAAGGAACTACGGCCTCTGCCGCCAGCGTTGTTAGATGGAAATTTTTAGAGCAATTTTTCAACAAGGATCTTCTGGCATTGCACCGTTTTGCTCATCCTCTCCACCAATGAGAGATAAGAAGTTCTCTTTGTAGCGGGGGTCCAGAAGGGTGAACATCCAGTAATCCGTGTCGTCTAAAATGCGTATAGCGCGAGGGCCGCGGGAAAGGCAGCCTAACATGAAGTCAGCCATGTGTGCCAGAGTACCAACAGGCAAGACTTCTCTGTCGTCATCAGGAGGATCACTCTCAATCTCCTCATCCTCTTCCTCCTCTTCTGCCCACCCACGCTGAGTAGATGGAATTAAACTTCCATGGGTACTACCCTCTGTAGCAGAGGCAACCGTCTCCTGCTCCTCCTCCTCTTCATCATCCAATTCGCGCTGAGAAGACGAACTGAGGATGGTCAGGCTATCACCCTGTGTAATGTCTTCCCCCATTTCCACCTCTTTCACATGCAAAGCATCGTCCTTAATTGTGAGCAGCGAGCTTTTGAGTAGACACAGAAGTGGAATGGTTACGCTGATAATAGCATTATTGCCGCTCACCATTAGTGAGGAGCGGCAGGGGTCATATTCGAATTCTCGATATTTCGCTAATATTTTGTAAAATATTCATCGAACATTTGCGAATTCGAATATTCGTTATAGTCTTTTTTTTACTAAATAAATCGGCAATGTAATGATTGCGTAATATGCAAATATTATGCAATCAATACAGGCATGGTTCAAAAAGGAATATATAGCACTATATTGAATATATTTGTTTTTTAGAGTATTTGTCATTTTTTTCCCATCTGAAGTTATAATTCCTCCCTGTTTAAGTTGCTTGTCAAGTGAACGAAGCTTAGCCGCGCCCCAGGCCAGTTGATACTAGTCGTGACATCACTGGGCAAGCCGTAAACAGCTGATCAGCGGGGATCCCGGGTGTCGGACCCCCGCCGGTCAGATGCTAATGATCTATCCAGTTTAAACAAACTGCAGAACCCCTTTAAATTGCTTGACAAGCAACTTAAGCAGGGAGGAAACATAACTTCAGAAGGAAAAAAATGATAAATATTATAAAAAACAAATATATAGCACTATATTTAATATAGTGCTATATATTAGTTTTTGAACCACGCCTGTATTGATCGCGTAATATACGCATATTACGCAATCATTACATTGCCGATATTTCAAGTAAAAAAAATATGACGAATATTTGAAAAACTAATATATAGCACTATATTAGAAATATTCGCAAATTCTCGAAGTTTAGATATTCGCGATAAATATTCGTAATTCGAATATTCGTGCTAAACACTACTCACCATCTGTGTTGATTCCTCAAAGTTTCTTAAAACCTCACAGAGGTCAGACATCCATGCCCACTCCTCGCTTGTGAATAGCTGAAGCTGACTGGAAAGGTGACGACCATGTTGCAACTGGTATTCCACTACTGCCCTCTGCTGCTCACAAAGCCTGGCCAACATGTGGAACGTCGAGTTCCAGCTCGTGCTTACGTTGCACAAGAGCCGCTGAGATGGCAATTTCAAGCGCTGCTGCAGCATTGACAGACCGGCTGAAGCTGTCGTGACTTGCGGAAATGTGCACACACGCGGCGCACCTTCACCAGTAGCTCAGGCAAATTGGGGTAGGTTTTGAGAAACCGCTGTACCACAAGGTTGAACACGTGGGCTAGGCATGGGATATGTCTGAGCTTCCTGAGCTCCAAAGCCGCCGCCAAGTTACAGCCATTATCAGACTCAGCCATGCCTGGTTCTAGGTTAAGTGGCGAGAGCCTCAGCTCAGTCTGGTCTCTTATCCCCTTCCACAGCTCTGTGTCACAACCAGACATCTGAGAAGCTCTGACAGATGCCTTTCAGAACCTCCTCCTTGAGCTTTCTTTGTTTTGGTTTTCAGTTCCTCATCTCGTTAGCCTCTCTCAGCTGTCTTGTAGTTGGACTGATTGCATCCCTTTAAATTCCTCCCCATAATGCATTAGTGTGCAGTTTATACAACTTCCTGGAGTGTGTGTGCATGCTGATCCTATTTCCCAGTCTTCTACAAGATAAGTGTTGTACTTTCATTTGTGATTTTATGTTTGCTGGATCCCAGGTGACCCTGACTCCCTCCGTGTCTAGTGTAGGGAGCCGGTGGTCGTGTCCCTTCACTATTATTAGGGTGTTCAGGTGTTATATAGTCGAGGTACGAGGATATGCGATCATCCACCATTGGGATGTTCGCATAGGCTGAGCAGTTAGGGAGAGTGCCAGGTCTTATGCAGGGGTCTCCCTTTTGTTCCTTAGTTTCGGATCCAGTGAGTCATATATTCCTGTTTTTGCTATTGATTCCGCTCCACTTTCTCAGAAATCATTAAAGGGCATAGTTCACAATATTCGTTTAATTGTGAGTGATGCTCATGTTGAGGATGTGTCATGTTTCGTCCTTAGCGGATTACCTACTCCTCTTGTGTTGGGGCTACCCTGGCTCACTAAACATAACCCCACGATTGATTGGCAAGCGAGGCAAATAAATGGTTGGAGTGACTTTTGCAGAGAGAATTGCCTCACGACATCTGTTTCTGAGGTTTCTACTAAGACTGTACCACCTTTTCTCTCTGAATTTTTGGATGTCTTCTCTGAGAGTGGAGTTCAGGATTTGCCCCCGCACAGGGAGTACGATTGCCCTATTAATCTCATCCCAGGCGCCAAGCTGCCTAAATCTCGTTTACACAATCTTTCCCAACCTGAAAGGGTCACTATGCGTGCTTATATCTCTGAGAGTCTGAGAAAAGGACACATACGACCCTCGAAGTCACCTGTTGCCGCTGGTTTTTTCTTTGTTAAGAAAAAAGATGGTTCTTTAAGACCATGTCTGGATTTCAGGGAGCTGAACAGTATTACTATTCGTGACCCTTATCCGCTTCCTCTGATTCCGGACCTGTTTAACCAGATTGTTGGGGCTAAAGTCTTTTCCAAATTAGATCTAAGAGGGGCATATAACCTGGTCAGGGTCAGAGAAGGAGACGAATGGAAGACGGCCTTCAATACCCCTGAGGGCCATTTTGAGAATTTGGTTATGCCTTTTGGTTTGATGAATGCCCCAGCCGTTTTTCAGCATTTCGTGAACAGCATTTTTTATCATTTAATGGGGAAATTTGTATTAGTGTATTTGGATGACATTTTGATTTTTTCTCCTGATTTCAAAACTCATAAGTAACACTTACGTCAGGTCTTGCTCATCCTGCGGGAGAATAAATTATACGCGAAACTGGAAAAATGTGTGTTTGCGGTTCCAGAAATCCAACTTCTGGGGTTTCTTCTCTCCGCTTCTGGTTTTCGCATGGACCCCGAGAAGGTCCGCGCTGTGCTTGAGTGGGAGCTTCCTGAGAATCAGAAGGCACTGATGCGTTTTTTGGGCTTTGCCAATTATTACAGGAAGTTTATTTTGAATTATTCCTCTATTGTTAAACCACTCACTGATATGACCAGAAAGGGGGTAGATTTTTCTTCCTGGTCGGTAGAGGCGCGTAAGGCCTTTTCTAATATCAAGGAGAGTTTTGCTTCCGCTCCCATCTTGGTACAACCTGATATTTCTCTACCCTTCATAGTTGAGGTTGATGCTTCTGAGGTAAGTGTGGGTGCGGTCTTGTCTCAGGGTTCCTCTCCTGCCAAATGGCGACCGTGTGACTTTTTCTCAAAGAAACTCTCCTCCGCAGAGAGAAATTACGATGTGGGAGATAGGGAATTGTTGGCCATCAAGTTGGCTTTTGAGGAATGGCACCATTGGCTAGAGGGAGCCAGACATAAACATCCAGCAATTTAGGATATACGTCAAAATAATGGGTTAAGTATTCAGAATTTATGCAGTCCAGCTACAGCGTAACCCTTACAAAAAGATTTATCAACTTTATTACTACTTACGACAGACACATATGTCCAAAAGTGTCCAGGCGTACACCAGACCACCGAGATTATTGGCCAAGATGTGGAATTCGTAGCCCTAAACTACACGTCCTAAGACTAGGCCCTTAGCCCAGGGGCGACTCCTGATGGTGGAGGCCCCCTGTCCTCGAACCTGACTGACAACTCCTGATTTACCCTATTAAATATGGGTTAAGAGGCCATTGATATAATGGTGGGCTGGTGTAGGCGTGGACAAAGAGGATCAATAACAAAAAATGCACAATGTATACAACCCTGTTGATATCAGATACCAACAGGCACACGGTGCAGTCAACTACAATTACATATATACAAAGACACCAAATAATGATAATTAATAATGCCACAGAACTAATCTGTGTTCAACCCCAACGCGTTTCCCCCACGGTGTGGGATCATCAGGGGGTAAATGAAATGAGATAATTAAATTGATATGAGAAAAGACCATGTCAGACGGGAGGAGGCTGAAATAATATTGGCACATCCATGATACACCCGTCTAGCAAGTGGTGTCAAAAAGTGACGTAATAAATTAAAAGATTGGACCAGATGACAATCCTGGGAGGTATAGAGGGAAGAAAAGTACCAAACGTCTTGATGTATCGGGCGTGTGTTTCTCACATAAGACAATCAAAAATGGATATCTGTAAAGAAAAAAGGGGGAATACACATTGTATACAAGCGTCCAATTGAACCCCAGCACCACACCAACTAATGTGAGAGACCGCCACCAGCAAAGGCCATATTAAAGGAGGTCACTCACTGTGTCTAGAGAAAATACAATACACAGATGCGGCCACGACCGGTCTCATAAAATACAAGTGGCAATCTTCAAGATAATGGAATTCTTAGAGGCCAGCCATGTTACTGGTGTCCAAGAGAGACTTCACTCACATCAAAAGCAGCGATACACTGAAGACATAATGTAGTTGCCAATCAATACAGAGTCAAACTATAGAGGACCCGTACATGATAACACCATTGGATTAAAGAAATAAGCATACCTTGAGATATGATCTGGATCAGATAAACCAGCCCCTTAGGATATGGCAGCCTATTAGTAAGAGTCCACTACATAACAAAGAAGTGTGTGTCAAAAAGGACCATTATAGCCAGCTCATGTCTAGGGGTGATGCAGCAGAGTTACTTACTCTTGGTGCTTCTAGATGGCAAGTCCCTCTAATACAGCAAGCGTGTTTCCCCTCCCAGGGTCCAACACTAAATCACTCAAATTAGCCTCTATTTTATAGCGATCACCCAGATTAATAATTGAGACTACCTGTGTCAAAATGATTCCCCTCATATGTGCCTGTCAGGGTGCCGCCGTTGCTTCAGATGTTCGCCCCATTGTGACTGGCGTGCGTTCCACAGTGGAGCGCACGCCGCATGACATCCGGTTCCAACGTCCGGATGTGACGTCAAAGAGCCGTGCACTCCAGCATGGAGCGCACAGCGATCATAGACTGATGAGTCACATTTGCAGGCGTCCAGGTACAGCGTCATCAACTAAGGCCTTGCGTTCCAGCATGGAGCGCACACGGCCCGACCAGTCATATGTAGTTGTGGACCACATGTAGACATAGCAACACCGAGAATATATTAAAATCTGTAATAATTGAGCTGAAAGCGATGTTCCATTGCCACAAGAGGCAGTAAAAGCATCAGTTAATCTAGATTCCCATATTCTCAGATGGATATATAATCCATAGAGGAAATAGATACCTCCATGGAGGGTAAGTGAACCGGGGGCTATTATGAGGACAAAAGTATTGTCGCAATAGTAGATAGGAAATCTATAAACAGATAGATAGTTAAACCAGTGAAAACATTTCATATTCACTGTTCACGATACCAACAATTTAGGTGCTTCACGCACCAGGCCCAGTGTATAGGGACAAAGAAATCAAGCCGAGCCCATATGTTGCAGGGACATGGGACAGGGGTAGGGAACAGGGGAAGGGAGGGAGAGGGGAGGGGGGGGAAGGGGAAAGGGGATTTGGATATAGCTGGAGCAGGCCAAAGGCCAATAGGCAACCCGGATCACAAAAAGCAGGAGAAAGTCAATCTTTCATTAAGGCCACAGGGGGGATTGGGACCGGAGTCTATGGATCCATTCACTTTCCTTTTGTAGGATCCTCCTGTCCCAATCCCCTCCACGTGGAGATGGATGTACCAATTCAAGTACCGTGAACCGAAGACACATGGGGTCACCCCCGTGAATCTCGTTCACATGTGTCGCTATCGGGGTGGCCTCCTTGTTTTTAACATCGTTGACGTGTTCAAGGATGTGCCTTCTAAATTCTCTAATAGTCTTCCCGACGTAGTCTAGAGGGCAAGTACACTGACACAGATACACTAGACCCTTAGATCTGCAATTAATAAAATCACGTATCTGAAAGGTCTGGCCAGATGCTGATTCTTTGATGGTTTTAGCTGTGTTCAGAAATGCACAAGCCTTACATCCACCGCATTTATGGATACCAACTGGTCTACGATCCAGCCAAGTACCCACTTTAGCAGGTGGTGTAAAGTGACTGGCCACCAACCGGTCCCTGAGACTCCTGCCCCGTCGATAGGAGACGGATGGGCGTTCAGTCACGACCTGATGAAGGTCGGGGTCCATTCTCAGGATAGGCCAATATTTGTTTAGGATTTTTTTGACATCCCGATTAGCAGTGTCAAAATTAGAAATAATTCTCATTGTTTGGGGGCTATCTGTCATCCTCATTTTAGGAATGAGTAGGTCATTGCGCTCTCTGGTCCGTGCGTGCTTAAAGGCTTCCTTAAGCACCGGTTGTGGATAACCCCAGGCTACAAATCTGTCCTGAAGAGCCTTCGCCACTCTAAAAAAAGTCCCTCATTCACGGCCATCAGGTCCTCTCCTTCCCTTACCCATTCCTTCCCGTCCTTGGACACATCTGTCCATGGACTTCATTACGTACCTGCCTCGTTCCTCGGGGAAGACTGTGATTCTGGTGGTGGTGGACCGTTTTAGCAAAATGGTGCATTTCATCCCTTTTCCTGGTTTGCCCAATGCTAAGACGCTGGCGCAGGCATTTATTGATCATATTGTCAAATTGCATGGTATTCTTTCAGACATAGTCTCTGATAGGGGCACGCAGTTTGTTTCCAGATTCTGGAAGGCTTTCTGTTCTCACTTGGGGGTTCGGTTGTCATTCTCTTCTGCTTTCCACCGGCAGTCGAATGGCCAGACAGAGCGCGTCAATCAGAATCTGGAGACATATCTGCGCTGTTTTGTGGCGGAGAATCAGGAGGATTGGTGTTCTTTTTTGTCCCTTGCCGAGTTTGCTTTAAATAACCGTCGTCAGGAGTCCTCTGATAAGTCACCATTTTCTGGTGCATATGGGTTTCATCCGCAGTTTGGGACATTCTCGAGAGAGGGGTCTTCTGGTTTACCTGATGAGGACAGATTCTCCTCATCTTTGTCATCGATTTGGCAAAAGATTCAGGATAATCTAAAGAGCATGAGTGAGAGATATAAGCGTGTGGCAGATAAGAGACGTGTGCCTGGTCCGGACCTGAATGTTGGTGATCTGGTGTGGTTGTCTACCAAGAATATCAAATTGAAGGTTCCCTCCTGGAAGTTGGGTCCTAAGTTTATTGGGCCTTACAAAATCCTGTCTGTCATCAATCCTGTTGCCTACCGTCTTGATCTTCCTCAGACTTGGAAGATCCATAATGTTTTTCATAAGTCCTTATTAAAACCTTATGTTCAACCCATTGTACCCTCGCCTTTGCTTCCTCCTCCGATTATGGTTGATGGTAATCTTGAATTTCAGGTCTCTAGGATTGTGGATTCTCGTGTTGTCCGCGGTTCTCTCCAGTACCTCGTTCATTGGGAGGGTTATGGTCCTGAGGAGAGGATGTGGGTCCCAGTGACGGACATTAAGGCCACTCGTCTCATCAGGGCTTTCCATAGGTCCCATCCTGAGAAGGTGGGCTCTGAGTGTCCGGAGATCACTCGTAGAGGGAGGGGTACTGTCACAACCAGACATCTGAGAAGCTCTGACAGATGCCTTTCAGAACCTCCTCCTTGAGCTTTCTTTGTTTTGGTTTTCAGTTCCTCATCTCGTTAGCCTCTCTCAGCTGTCTTGTAGTTGGACTGATTGCATCCCTTTAAATTCCTCCCCATAATGCATTAGTGTGCGGTTTATACAACTTCCTGGAGTGTGTGTGCATGCTGATCCTATTTCCCAGTCTTCTACAAGATAAGTGTTGTACTTTCATTTGTGATTTTATGTTTGCTGGATCCCAGGTGACCCTGACTCCCTCCGTGTCTAGTGTAGGGAGCCGGTGGTCGTGTCCCCTCACTATGGTAGGGTGTTCAGGTGTTATATAGTCGAGGTACGAGGATATGCGATCATCCACCATTGGGGTGTTTGCATAGGCTGAGCAGTTAGGGAGAGTGCCAGGTCTTATGCAGGGGTCTCCCTTTTGTTCCTTAGTTTCGGATCCAGTGAGTCATATATTCATTTTGTATTGTCTTGTTTCCTGTACACCTTCCGTAACATCTGTGGCAGTGTGCTGTTTATCCCCTAAGCATATCAGTTTCAGCAGAGCCTTTTGCCGCTTCCCCACTGCAGTGCTACACTGCTTCCAGCTACCAACTGATGACTGACTGGTGCTGCACGCGGAGGTGGAAATGGAGGAGGAGAAGCGGAGGTTAGATCCACTAATGTAGGTGCTGGCTGAAACCAAGATTGACGTAGGGCCTGCAATCCTTGGCGTCGGTAGCACCTGTGCCATCCCAGTGTACGACTCTCTCCTGGCCTCCACAACATTCACCCAGTGTGCAGGCAGGGAAATGTAGCATTCCTGGCTGAATGCACTTGTGCATGGGTCCCTGGTTAAGTGGACCTCCCAGTAACTGCGTTGGTCAGGGCACATGTGATGTTACGGGACACATGTTGGAGTAAGGCCGGCATGGCACACCATGAAAAATAGTGGCAACTGGGGACTGCGTAACAAGGGATGTCAGGCTGTGAAAGGCCTCAGTGTCCACAAGTCTAAATAGCAACATTTCAAGGGCCAGTAATTTGGAAAGTTGCGCATTTAATGCTATGGCCTGTGAGTGGGTGGCTGGGTATTTGCACTTTCGTTCAAATACCTGGTGTAAGGACATTTGTACGCTGCGCTGGGACATGGAAGTGGATGTGGACGCTAATGGTGTTTGCAAAGGTCCAGGTGCAGGGCGAGATGTATCTGGGTCTGCGCCTTCGACAGGGGCTTGGCCAGCATGTAACACAGGGGAAGAGGAGGCAGTGGTGTGACCCGCAGACACAGATTGTGGACCCAGGCGTTCGTGCAGTGGCCAGGATACAGGTATTTAAAGTTCTGTATTTGTTCATGACACCAATTGCAGTGTGCACAGGGTACTACCACAAGGCCCTTCCAAGGTGTTATAACGCACGTCCCAGATTAGGAATGCCAGAGTGGTGTAATGGCCTATAATGTCTCTATAGGGTGGTGATAATTGTGTCAATGGTGTCTTCTACCTGGATACGACTGGAATCCTGGCTTCTGGCTCAATTGCAATAAATTAGAGTGTAGTGATAATAGGAGTAATAGAGGAATTTTGCAGCAGAAATGATGTCCAGACCTTTAGGTGAAATTCAAATGTTTCTTTACTGAAGATAACTTGTATCCAAGCAGTATACAGCTTTGGTCTCTGGTCCCAGCAGGTTTTAGCAATGATTGGCAGGAAATTAATGCTTCTGCTTTTTAAATGTGAGCTTACAGGATAAGTTGTCTGCTTGGTAGCTCTAAAATTGTGGCAGGAATTAATGTTCTGCACTTTTCTGTACCTTCTGCTTTGTGGGGACAGACTAGTCTGTAGTTTTCTGCTTCCTTCCATCCAGCTGAGGCTGAAGGGCTAAGACTGGCAATATGATCAGGACTCAGCCGAGACAAGATCCTTGCTGTCTTCCCTATGTAGGGGATCTCCTGAAGGCTATCACACAGCCTTCTCCTAGCAGGGGGGAAGATACACTGACTCTAACTTCCTTCTCCACCCATGCTGCAGGATGTGGGAACAGTCCACACCTCCACAGAGGGGAGCTAAGCTGGAATAATCCATTCCAGCCTAGATATACTAAACTAGGACTAGTACCTTGCCAATGGAGTTGCTGCCACCTGCTGGTGAACCTGGAAAATTACAGGAACAATTGTGGAGGACATAAGCAAAATCACATCAGATGACAGTATAAAGCTCTAAACAGATAGTAGAGGGGTTGAGGCGTGTAGTAAGACAACTCTGGAGTGTTACATTTGTCCCACTTATGACGGTGCTTGGATGCCATGTGGCGGATCATGCTGGTGGTGGTGAGGTTGCTAGTATTCACGCCCGGCTCTTTTTCGTGTGGCACAGGTTGCAAACTACTGTTCTTTTGTCGTCTGCACTTTCTTCAAAAAAGCACCATACTGCGGAACATCTACCCCTTGGGCAAGGGAGATTTCCGCAAGGGGTTGCTCTGTGGAACAGTTGCGGGCCTGTGTGGTGTGGCCCGCCTTCTCCTTTTTGCCACCCACTGCCTCTTCCAGCCTGTTGCAGTGCTGCAGATCCCTCCCCCTCTGTACTGCTCTCCTCGCTTGTCTTTCCACCTTCCCAGGTTGGTTCAGTGACCTCATCGTCCACCACCTCCTCTTCCACTTCCTCACTCTGATCATCCTCTTGATTTGTTGACCTAACCACAGCCTCAGTGATTGACAACTGTGTCTCATCCTCTTCATCAACCTCTTGAAACACTAATTGCGGTTGACTCATTGGCAACTGTGTCTCATCATCATCATCCACCTCATAAAACACTAATTGCTGTTCCCCACCGTCATGTTCTTGTGACTGTGGATGTTCAAGAGGTTGAGAATCAGGGCACAATATCTCAAGTCCCTCTTCAAGCATGCCATCAAGTAATGGCAATGAAAAGAGATCCTCGGAATATCCAAGTGTGGGATCACTTGTTTGGCCAGACTGTAAATGGTGGGAGGAAGGAGGATCAGGGTGAGGATTGTGTTGACCAGACTCCTTGCTACTGAGACTGGACTTGGTGGAAGACAGGGTGGTGCTTAACCGACTGGAAGCATTATCTACTGCAATCCAACCGACCATCTGGTTACACTCGTCTGACTTCAAGAGTGGTGTCCTGCGCCGCCCTGCAAACTGCGACATGAAGCTAGGTATCTTGGATGATTGTTTTTCTTGTGCTCTGGCAGCAGGTACTGTTTCTCCGTGCCCAGGGCCACGGCACCATCAGCATCAGAGCCACTTCCCCGTCCCTTACTGATCGCCTTCTTCATTCTAAATGTGATATATGCTTGAAAGTATGTCACACATACAGTAGAGTAGGATTTGGAAGTGTATGTGCAAAAAGGTTTACAGAGGTATTTGTGATTAAGGAAACATTATACAGGATAGGTACCACAGATAATGTGTCAGTTCGCAGTGTCTACAGAAAAAGTGTACTGGATGTCACTGATATTTTAGGGATGTGCACACTTTAAACAGGAGATGTGGTGCAGATAATTTAACTGTCTGCAGGGACACCGTCTACTGAAAAAGTGCACTGGATGTTACTGATATTTTAGGGTGCACACAATTTACACAGGAGATGTGTAGCGAATTATTTAACTGTCCGCAGCGGCCTATTACACAGTATTTTGCGCAGGATGCGCTAAAAATATATATTGCTGCTGTCACACACAATAGTCCTTAAAAGGACCTTGGCAATGGTGAGAATCACAATTTAGGATCCTACATAAAGCTACGTATGCTTTTGATCTTTCATATTCCAATGCCCCAGCACATTATCTTAGTGAGTGTCCAAAATGCTCGCAACCTAAAGCAGATCTCCTACATGGTCTATGGAGCTGCCAACACATTAAGCCACTGTGGGAGGACATAATCTCTTTTATTAAAGAAGTTTGGGAGGTAGAAGTGAAGGCAGATCCCCAACAATGTATATTTCAGTATAGCCCAGTGGGCCAAGATGCCTCGCAAGGAAAAGGGGTGGCGGAACCGGGGATACATATTGTCCTTATGGCAGTTAAAAAGTGTCTATTGCGACACTGGTTGGTGAGCACTTATCCTTCAAAAGATGAAGTAATAGGTCTGATAAAAAAGGATCTTATACTTAGAGAGACTAGAAGCGGGTAAAAGGAAAGAGAAGGAAGTGGCAAAGTTCATAAAAAAATGGAGGAAGCTGGTTGAGTATATCTTTACGAGAGAAGAAATTAAGGAATTGATATCTCCTTTTGAACAAACTAAGTGGTATTTGGAGGCAAAAATTAAAGGCACGCTGGGTCCATTGGAGATCTAACTGTGTAATCTCAGGCAATATCACAAAATAGAAGTTATGAGGGGGTGGACAAGTTTGGCATGAGCAGCAGAGGTTGGGGAGGGGGGGTGGTTGGGTGGGAATTACGAAAAGTTTTGATTATCTTGTTTCCTATATAATGTAATAAAATGATAAAAAGGATGTACCTGAATGTGATCGACATGGATTATGGTTGTATACCTTGTGCAATCTGTCTTCTGTAGTATATGACTGTATGCTTTACACATCCGAATAAGGAAGTTTAAAAAAAAAAAAAAAAGGACTTTTGGGTCTCTGAAAAGTTTTTGGTATAAAAATCTTCACTTACACTCCCTACAATGTCTGTCCCTTCCTATGCACAGCTCTCCCTAACACTGAGCAATTTAGCGCAGGTTGCGATACAAACATATATTGCTGCTGTCACACACAATAGTCCTTACAAGGAATTTTGGGTCCCTGAAAAGTTTTTGGTATAAAAATCTTCACTTACACTCCCTACAATGTCTGTCCCTTCCTATGCACAGCTCTCCCTAAAACACTGAGCAATTTAGCGCAGGTTGCGCTACAAACATATATTGCTGCTGTCACACACAACAGTCCTTACTAGGACTTTTGGTTCTACCGTATAAAATGTTTTTGTAGAAAAATTCAATTCAATTACACTCCCTACACTCTCTGTCCCTTCCTATGCTCAGCTCTCCCTGACTTAGAATGAGCAGAACATGCGTCATTTGGTGCTATATTGCACCCGATGATGCGTTCCGGCCAGCCAATCACTGTAATGCGAGTAGCCAACAGGGCTACTGGCATTACAGTGAGGGCAGTACTTACCTGCACGCTTATTGACAGCTTAGCAGCCACGAAACGTGCGGGAAGGAGACTTGAGCATTGCGCTCGAGCACATGCGGTACTCGGCAGAGTACCCCCATGTGCCGAGCATAGCGATGCTTGAGCCGAACTGGTAATCGGCCGAGCATGCTTGCTCAACACTACATATGATATCTCTGGGGGGTTCAGCGGGTTTGGGGTTTGGTCTCAAAGCTTGGTGTGCTCCTTCAATGACCAGTAACAGTTTTTCAGAGTCCTCCAGAAAGTCTGAGAATATGTCAGTTAGGGTAGTCGTAATGTCTGTAGCTTCAACAGATTCTGGGACACCTCTAACCCTAAAGTTGTTGCATCTGTTTCAGTTTTCTAGATCTTCCATAGTGGCGTACAGCTTGTTAATGTGTGCCTCTTGTATTTGGAGGTTGTAGTTATCGCTGCTCTATTCTAGGCGTTTGGCGGCCAATTTTCACCATAATGATCTTCTGTAGTCTACGATTATGCCTAATGTCCCCCAATGATAGAGTGGGAGGTTCACATTATATTGAGCCCTTAGGGTTCAAGGAAGAAGTGCATTTTTTTTTCGTGCAGATCCTGTGGGGGATCTGAAAATTGGAGCACTGCTCCTAGTTGGCTGGTATGATGCAGTAGACCTTGTGAGGCTTGCAGTAGCTGTGAGGGCAGTTAGCCTCACCTGTAGCTGGGGTTTGGCTGGCAACTGGGTCTGGAGAGTGTTATGCTAAGTCTCCCTGTAATCAGGCTGGGGGTCTCCCCTGCTTCCCTCGATGTATCAGAGGTCAGGGGGTCTCTGCTCTAAGCTCCATCACTTGTCTGGGGGGTTTGGGGCACTCTCTCACCCACACACGTGTCACAACACCACTATGTCGGGGAGGGGGGTCTGCGGTGTACTGCGAGTTCCGTCGCCTCGTGTGGTCAGGTTTCTTATGCCGTGATTGGGCTAACCTGCCTGTGTGTCGGCGGTTGTGGAACTCCGTGTCCCGGTGTTGCGGTTTTGGCAGGGTCTATCTTTCACCGCTGCTGCTCCGGCAGTCGTCCTCTGGAGAGTAGGTCTCGGCTCCAGCTACCAGGAGGACCACAGGATCAAGATGGTTCCAAGTCGAGGGGGTTGACTCCACGGGGGTTGGCCAAACCGCTCTCAAAACGGGTGGAAGGTGGCCAGACTAATCCCCATCGCTATACCAGGGCCTCGCAGTGAAGAATGAGTCTCTTTGAGGTACTGGATGGCGGTAGATTAATTTGTACTCTAAGGAGCCAAGCTTCCTGCAGCCATTCACTAGCACGCCAGGCCACGCCCCCTTACCTGCAGTCCTATGTAACAGCACAGATAACACAGTAATGGCTATCCGACTACAGAAAATGTAGTAGTGTTACCTGCAGTCCTACGTAAAACCACAGATAACACTAGTGTAGATCATGTGGTAGTGTTACCTTCATCCTTAGTATGCCTCCCTGTGCATGTCCTACGGGACTCCTTACTCCTTCTTGTCCCACACAGAACGTCCTGATGCAGCTGCATCAAGACATAGGAACACTGTGGGCATGGTAATGGTGACACACACACATACAGGGACAAACACGTACACAGGGACGGTCAAATACACACAGGGACACGGACACAGAAACAGGGACAAACGCACACAGGGACAGACACACACACACACAGGGACAGTCAAATACACACAGGAACCTACACACAGCTAGGCCTCACCACATTCCAGCCTGACTCCTCTCCGTATAGGAACACAGCTCTCTGCTCCTTCCCCACTGTTCACATGGGTGAATGAAATCAGGAAGGTCCTTTAGCCCAGTAGGAAACGCCATCTACCCCAGCAGTGCACTCGGCAAAAATTGTCTGAATTGCTGGGGTAAGCTGCCCTAGAATTCAAAACAGGTAGTTTGATGAAGTCCAGGACACAACTGCAGGAGTAAGCGGACCTACAGAAGCCCTGGGGGGGGGAGCACTATGGAAGCTGATCAGCTGCGCCGCTTAAAGGGAACATTGGTGGCATCCAGCAGTGTGTAACTGCTGTGTGGATGCCACCTCCTCAAAAATACTGAAAACTGCCGCCTGAGGAGAGATTCTCATCTCACCTCATGGCAGAAATGGCCCTGGTCTGAGGCAGATCCTCATGACAAAGACAGGGGGCTGTTTACAGATTGGAAACATTTATCTCCACTCTTCAACACTGTGTTCTGTCCGTTCCAGGGACAGTCAAATACACACAGGAACCTACACACAGCTAGGCCTCCTCACATTCCAGCCTGACTCCTCTCCGTATAGGAACACAGCTCTCTGCTCCTTCCCCACTGTTCACATGGGTGAATGACATCAGGAAGGTCCTTTAGCCCAGTAGGAAACGGCATCTACCCCAGCAGTGCACAGAAATGGCCCTGGTCTGAGGCAGATCCTCATGACAAAGACAGGGGGCTGTTTACAGATTGGAAACATTTAGCTCCACTCTTCAACACTGTGTTCTGTCCGTTCCACGGCCACGCAAAAATATAGAACATGTCCTATTCTTCAAAGAAAGAAATGTGGGGGTTCAGCCCGCACAACCCTATGCAGGTGCACATTGCTATGGCGAAATACAGATACAAACGCAAAAACACAAATGCAATCACACTCTGCAAACCAGCACTCTGCCCTGCCTTTATGCTGGATGTTGAATAAGGCATTAGTGTACATTTTGGCCAAAGTGTAATAAGCCACTCACCACGTCAAGGTCGCCTTCATGAGTGGTCCCAAACACTAGTTCCTACCTGTTATGGGCCATGACAGCCACACAAAGTCCAGGGAGCGCAGGTACAGCATGCACGCCAAGCACACTCTGCTTTTAACCCGGCCCGGTGCCATTACAGCTTTCATTGGATCCAGGGATGCAAGTACCAACATGCATGCTGAGCCCACTATATACTTCTCCTGTAGCCAAATGGCTACTGGTAGGTGCTATATGGTAGGTGCCCAGGACAGGGTTAAAAGCAGAGTGTGCTTGGCGTGCATGCTGTACCTGCGCTCCCTGGACTTTGTGTGGCTGTCATGGCCCATAACAGGTAGGAACTACCACTCATGAAGGTGACCTTGACGTGGTGAGTGGCTTATTGCGCTTTGGCCAAAATGTACACCAATGCCTTATTCAACATCCAGCATAAAGGCAGGGCAGAGTGCTGGTTTGCAGAGTGCGATTGCATTTGTGTTTTTGCGTTTGTATCTGTATTTCGTCATAGCAATGTGCACCTGCATAGGGTTGTGCGGGCTGAACCCCCCACATTTTTTCTTTGTAGTATATACTGGAGGCGTGGCGATCTCCAAGCAGTCATGCACACCTGACCAGTTAGTCTGCCCTGGAGGCTGGTTTTAAAGTCAGTATAAAACTGAGTCTGCTTATATAGCACCTACCAGTAGCCATTTGGCTCCAGGAGAAGTATATAGTGGGCTCAGCATGCATGTTGGTACTTGCATCCCTGGATCCGATGAAAGCTGTAATGGCACCGGACGGGGTTAAAAGCAGAGTGTGCTTGGCGTGCATGCTGTACCTGCGCTCCCTGGACTTTGTGTGGCTGTCATGGCCCATAACAGGTAGGAACTAGTGTTAGGGACCACTCATGAAGGCGACCTTGACGTGGTGAGTGGCTTATTACGCTTTGGCCAAAATGTACACCAATGCCTTATGCAACGTCCAGCATAAAGGCAGGGCAGAGTGCTGGTTTGCAGAGTGCGATTGCATTTGTGTTTTTGCGTTCATGTCCTATTCTTGTCTGCATTACGGACAAGGATAGGAATGTTCTATTATGGTTCAAACATTCTGTTCCACAAAATGCAGAACATACATGGTCAAAATCCGTGTTTTACGCACCGCAAAACAGACTACGGTTGTGTGCATGAGTTCTAAGTATCAGGCATTTAAACTCTTAGGGATCATGCACATGACAGCATTTTGCTGAATCAAACACCCGGCCCATAATGGAACAGTCCTAAGCTTGTCTGTAAGGGCTCATGCACACAAACTTATTTTTGAAACACATCCGATCCACAAAAAATTTACCCATTCACTTTGAAGGGGACGCAAAAGATGCGAAAAGCACACGGTGTGTGGTCTGCATCTGTATGTCCGTTCTGCGGCCCCCACAAAAATTGAAAATTTCCTATTCTTGAATGTATTACGGACAAAGATAGGACAGTTCTATTATGGGCCGGACATTCCATTCCACAAAATGAAGAACACACACAGCCGGCATCCATGTTTTGTGGATCTACAATTTGCAGACCACAACAGAATGGACAAACGGATAGGGGTGCACCTAGCCTTTCTGCTGCCTGAGGCAAAACTTGAAAAAGCACCCCCCATACCAAATTCTCAACCTCATCCCTTCCCTGCTAACATTACGTATATCACTACAAGAAAATTTAGACTAGCACATTCATATTCATAGTCACAGATACATATCCATCAAGCAAACATGGTTGATGAAAAAAATGGCTGCACAACATTTCACATACAAACAATAGAGCTAAGAAATGGGGATCATTCTAAATTAAAGTGGCATTATACCTACTATAAATGGAAAAATAGAAGCTCTTTGCGCACATTTTTGAGAAAACGTGTGTCGGGCCCATCTACCACGCGTCAAGGTGGCTTCTGCAAATGGGTACCTAACACTAATATACCGCCTCTCTTGGACTAAGCCTACAATTTCCAGGGCATTTTCAGGACGCATATCACTACAGAACATACAGGGTAATACAGCGCCCTCATACCATCCAGTGATCTCACCTTTGATGTAGATGTTCTCTTTCCTCATCTTCTCCTTTCAGACCAGACCACCATTTTTCTGCCATTTCTCGTCTCTGCAGTTTTAGAAAAAAAATCTTAGTTTACTACTTTTCCATTATTCTCCCATTTTCTGGACAAATCATCCTACCACCCCCAATACTGTGCTGCCGTGCTCCCCAATATTATACTGCAGAAACAGATAAACCCCCGATAATATCAGTACCATGCAGATAATGCCATTTAATTATTATTGGCACGCAGTGTTCTAAAATAACTGCGCCCAGCAAATAGTGTCCCTGACACGAATAGTGTAAAGATTATGTCCCCAAAAAATAAATGTGATAAGCTGATACTGTGCCGATGTGCCCCCACAGTAATAGTGCTCCCTAGAGTTCCACCTATAGTAATAATTCTCTGCTAGAGCACACATGGTAGTAATAGTGCTCCTACAGTGCCCCAGAAGTAATAATGCTCTCATAGTGCCTATACTAGCAATCCTGTTCCCCATAGACCCCCAGTAGTAATAAATCCCTCCATAATGCCCCTAAGTAGTAATAATTCTCCTTATAATGTGACAGTACAAAAATGCCCCCTTATAATATGTTCCAGTGCAAAAAATACGCCCTTTTAATGCCCCCAGTTGAGCTAATGTCCCCATCGCGCCACCAGTAAATGCCCCAATAGTGCTCCTCTCCCCCTTCCTCTTAGTGCCCCTATAATGTACCAGTATAAAATGCACCTATATAGTGCCCCAGTGTCCCTCCATAATCTGCAAGTATAAAATACCCCTTCTTAGTGCCCCCGTAGATGACCCCATAGTACTCCTCTCCCCTCTTCCCCATAGTACCCACCATAATGTGTCCCAGTATAAAATGCCCCTATA
Organism: Bufo gargarizans; assembly: GCF_014858855.1. NCBI lineage: Eukaryota > Metazoa > Chordata > Amphibia > Anura > Bufonidae > Bufo > Bufo gargarizans. The sequence continues at coordinate 1,337,085 of NC_058086.1, forward strand.
CAGAGCCCCCCATATAAATTAACACTTCTTTGTGCCCCCCCCCCTTCACCCATAGTGCCCCCATATAAAATACCCCTTCTTTGTGGCCTCAGTAGATGCCCCCATAGTGCCCCCCAATAATCTGCCAGTAAGACGTGCCCCCATAGTTCCACACAATAATGTGCCAGTAAAAAGTGCCCCCATAGTGCCCCCAGTAATGTGCCAGTAAGAAGTGCTCCTATAGATGCCCCCCAATCATGTGCCAGTAAGAAGTGCCCACCTATATATGCCCCCAATCATGTGCCAGTAAGAAGTGCCCCCATAGATGCCCACCCAATCATGTGCCAGTAAGAAGTGGCCCCCCAATCATGTGCCAGTAACAAGTGCTCCCACAGCGCTCCTCTCCTGTATTGTACCATATAAAAATAATAAACACTTATACTTGCCTCCATCATGCTGGCAGTGATGCGATGCAGGCCTCTTCCTGCCTGAGTCCCGTGCTTTACGGTTCAGGCGGCGCGATGATGTCATTGCACTGCCTGCACTGGCCTCTGATAGGCTGCAAGGCTGAGGAACGTGGAAGGGAGACGCCTCTCCCCTGCAGCATCCATCTGCATCGCTGTCCAGAGGACGGCGATACAGATGACTGTGGAGATGAGAGCTTCCATAATGGAAGCACTCATCTCCCTGTGCCCTGGCGCCACCCCCCACTTGTCACCAGGGCCGCGTTGCCTGAGGCGATCACTTCACCTCACCTAATTGGCGGTGCGGCCCTGCAAACGGATGCGGATGCCACGCACTGTACTGTCCGCATCTTTTGCGGCTCCGTTAGATGACCTGGTCAATTTTCATTTTTGCATTTTATTTTTTCCACCCTACCTTCCAAGAGCCATTTTAGATTCACATACCTTATTTTTGTGGGACAATTTGTAATTTTTAATGGCAGCATTTAATTAAATTTAATAACAATAACAATTAATAATTTAATTAATTTAATAACATATTTTGTAATGAAAAGTGGGAAAGAAAAATGCAATTTTGACACTGAATTTTAGGTTTTGTTTTTACGACATTCACTGTGCTCTAAATATGACATGATGACCAGATTCTGTGGAGCAGAACGATTATGGAGATACAATATTTATGTAGTTTTTAATTAGTTTTACTACTTAAAAATGTAAAACCTTTAACCCGTAGGATACCAGCGCTGTATACATACGGCGCTGGGAACTGGGTCTGAAATCCCAGGAGCTGCGCCTGCCCGATCAGCTGCATTTTCACGCAGCCCCACTCACTTCCATGGGGCCAGCGTTGCGTGAAAATCGCAGAATATAGAACATGCTGCGATTTTCAGGCAACGCAAAAGTGATGCATGAAAACCACTGCTCATGTTCACAGACCCATTTAAATGAATGGGTCTGGATTCCGTGCAGGCACAATGCATTCGGATCACGCATTGCACCCATGTGGAATTCTCGCTCGTGTTAAAGGGGCCTAAGTGTACAGGTCCTTCTCAAAAAATTAGCATATTGTGATAAAGTTCATTATTTTCTGTAATGTACTGATAAACATTAGACTTTCATATATTTTAGATTCATTACACACCAACTGAAGTAGTTCAAGCCTTTTATTGTTTTAATATTGATGATTTTGGCATACAGCTCATGAAAACCCCAAATTCCTATCTCAAAAAATTAGCATATCATGAAAAGGTTCTCTAAACGAGCTATTAACCTAATCATCTGAATCAACTAATTAACTCTAAACACATGCAAAAGATTCCTGAGGCTTTTAAAAACTCCCAGCCTGGTTCATTATTCAAAACCGCAATCATGGGTAAGACTGCCGACCTGATTGCTGTCCAGAAGGCCATCATTGACACCCTCAAGCAAGAGGGTAAGACACAGAAAGAAATTTCTGAACGAATAGGCTGTTCCCAGAGTGCTGTATCAAGGCACCTCAGTGGGAAGTCTGTGGGAAGGAAAAAGTGTGGCAGAAAACGCTGCACAACGAGAAGAGGTGACCGGACCCTGAGGAAGATTGTGGAGAAGGACCGATTCCAGACCTTGGGGGACCTGCGGAAGCAGTGGACTGAGTCTGGAGTAGAAACATCCAGAGCCACTGTGTACAGGCGTGTGCAGGAAATGGGCTACAGGTGCCGCATTCCCCAGAAACAGCGGCAGAAGCACCTGACCTGGGCTACAGAGAAGCAGCACTGGACTGTTGCTCAGTGGTCCAAAGTACTTTTTTCGGATGAAAGCAAATTTTGCATTTGGAAATCAAGGTGCCAGAGTCTGGAGGAAGACTGGGGAGAGGGAAATGCCAAAATGCCTGAAGTCCAGTGTCAAGTACCCACAGTCAGTGATGGTCTGGGGTGCCATGTCAGCTGCTGGTGTTGGTCCGCTGTGTTTTATCAAGGGCAGGGTCAATGCAGCTAGCTATCAGGAGATTTTGGAGCACTTCATGCTTCCATCTGCTGAAAAGCTTTATGGAGATGAAGATTTCATTTTTCAGCACGACCTGTCACCTGCTCACAGTGCCAAAACCACTGGTAAATGGTTTACTGACCATGGTATTACTGTGCTCAACTGGCCTGCCAACTCTCCTGACCTGAACCCCATAGAGAATCTGTGGGATATTGGGAAGAGAAAGTTGAGAGACGCAAGACCCAACACTCTGGATGAGCTTAAGGCCGCTATCGAAGCATCCTGGGCCTCCATAACACCTCAGCAGTGCCACAGGCTGATTGCCTCCATGCCACGCCGCATTGAAGCAGTCATTTCTGCAAAAGGATTCCCGACCAAGTATTGAGTGCAGAACTGAACATAATTATTTGAAGGTTGACCTTTTTTGTATTAAAAACACTTTTCTTTTATTGGTCAGATGAAATATGCTAATTTTTTGAAATAGGAAATTTGGGTTTTCATGAGCTGTATGCCAAAATCATCAATATTAAAACAATAAAAGGCTTGAACTACTTCAGTTGGTGTGTAATGAATCTAAAATATATGAAAGTCTAATGTTTATCAGTACATTACAGAAAATAATGAACTTTATCACAATATGCAAATTTTTTGAGAAGGACCTGTATTACAGAGTGTAATACACTTACAGCCAATGCAATACAATACAGAAGTATTGTAATGCATTGTAAAGGGGATCAGACCCCCAAAAGTTGAAGTCCCAGAGTGGGACAAAAAAAGTAAAAAAAAATAAAAAAGTTTAAAGTTAAAAATAAATTGTTAAAAATAGGGAAAAAATAAAAGTAGACATATCAGGTATCACCGCGTCCGTATCGACCGGCTCTATAAAAATATCACATGACCTGACCCCTTAGGTGAACACAGTTACAAACATAAAATAAAACTAAAAGTACAACACCAAGTGATCAAAAAGGCATATGCCGCCCAAAAATGGAACCAATCTGTCACCTCATCCTGCAAAAAATGAGCCCCAACCTAAGACAATCGCCCAAAAAATAAAAAAAAACTATGGCTCTCAGACTATGGAGACACTAAAACATGTTTTTTTTTGTTTCAAAAATGCTTTCATTGTATTAAAGGGATTCTGTCACCAGATTTAACCCCTATTAAGCTAGCTGACATTTGCGATGTGCTAATGTCAGCTAAACCTAACTAGCCTATTCCTACTTTTATCTATGCCCCGTTACACCAGAAATCAAAATGTTATAATATGCTAATTAGCCTCTAGGAGCAGGGGGCATTGTTCCTGCTCCTAGAGGCTCTGTCCTCCCTCATTTGTTGCCTCCCTCCAAGTCCTGATTGACAGGGCCAGGCAGCGTTCGCATCTGTTTGCGAGCCCTGAATGGCGCAGGCGCGGTGAGGAAGCTGGCAGCCTGCGAGCGTCTTTCCTTCACTGCGCCTGCGGCGAATGCTCTCAGGCTATGGAGACACTAAAACATAATTTTTTTGTTATAAAACTTATATTATTGTGTAAAACTTAAATATATAAAAAAAAGTATACATATTAGGTATTGCCACATCCATAACAACCTGATCTATAAAAATATTGCATGACGCAATCCCTCAGGTGAATGCTGTAAAAAATAAAGTTTTTCACCTTGCCTCACAAAAAGTTTCATTCCAAGCGATCAAAAATGGTATCAATCAAACCGTCATCTCATCCCGCAAAAAATTGAACCTCTACCTAAGACAATCACCCCAAAAAATAAAATAAAATAGGGCTCTCAGAAAACTGCAACACAAAAGCAAGATTTTATTCCGTTCAAAAATGATTTCACTGTGTAAAACGTAACAAAAATAAAAATGATAGACATATTATGTATCGCCGCGTCTGTAACAACCTGCTCTATAAAAATAGCACATTATATGCCTCTCAGGTGAATGCTGTAAAAAATAAATAAATGAAAAACTATGCCAAAACTATGCAATTTTTCTCACCTTGCCTCACAAAAATTTTAAAACCAAGCAATCAAAATGTCTTATGTACCCCAAAATAGTACCAATCAAACCATCACCTCATCACAAAAAAATTAGACCCCATGTAAGACAATCACTTAAAAAATAAAAACCAATTGCAGCCATAAACCTATCCATTAAAATCTGCGCTGCAAAAGCCATATGCCGCTCCTTCCTTTCTGAGTCCTGCCATGTGCCTCCACAGTAGTTCACCACCACATATGGGGTTTGGCGTATTCAGGAGAAAATGGGTAACAAATTATGGTGTGCTTTTTCTCTTGTTAGTGTGACGACCACCCGCCAATCCCGTCGTACTATGCCACAGTTGCCATACAGGTCTCGTCAACTAGAGACTCCTGGAGGCGAATCCACTGTGAGCACAGAAGACGTTTAAGATTGGTTGGTGGGCCCAGAAAGGATGCAATCACGATTGTATGTACAATCGGTAAAAATAAAATTACTGATTTCACGCTGGAAATCAAATTAATTTGCTGCCACCACTCTTCGTATTGAATCGGGGCGAAGAGACCCCGGCTAGCTAATCCTAAAGGGACGAAACGGTTATTTGCAACCTAGCTAGTACATTAACAATTTATAAAAATAAAACAATTTGGTAGTATGTCTTCTGAGGACAGAGCTCTTAGCATAGATCAGGTCATCAAGTAACAAGGGCAAAACTGGAACGATGAAATCGTTAGTTTTTATTCTAAAACTACACACAAAAATATATATATTAAAGCTGACAGATAAATATACCTGCCAGGTGAACAGATTGGTTTGGATAGAAATAGTTAGAGGTGGAAGGGAATAGAATGTCTGTAAGTTCAGAATTACCGTGGTAGGGTCCAGTAATAGGCAAAGTCTTTGAAATAATAATCCAAGATGGTGGGGTGCCCGTGTCCCTGCGGGCGGTCGAGATGTTAGACGACGTCAGATGGTAGATGAAGGACGCAGGACCTCAGTGTGTCACTGTTTTTACCTACTCTGAAGCGGGGAGTGGTTATGACACGTTCAGGTCCAGCCTTGGGTAATTGGAACAGGGGCAGTCCTTTGCCCCATAGGGAGAAAACCTGGCAGCATCTTTGCTTTGCCCATTTCTCCATATCCCGTAAGTCCAATCAAGAAATATAGTAGATATTGATAATCAGTACAATTTTACGCATCATCTGATAACAAATACGACTAGAAGATAATACCGGGTGCCCGAGAACCTTTATATCTCAGAGCGGGAATCTCTGATTTGTCCGCGGGTTTCCTAGAAGGTGGGTTAGGAGAACCAAAACCATCTCTGAAAAGATGGTTCCTTTCCCATTTCCATAACCCATGAAATATTAGGAAAATATGGGAAAAATATGAAGCTTATGGATTGGAGGTGACTTTCAGGTCATTTTCCCTCCTGTACCAGCCAGCTGTGTGATAAGGATCTGTCCTTTTCTTCTGAAGCTCGCTGCCCAGGCTAAAGGTGTGAGACCCCTGCTGGTATTGGAGACACTATGGCTGCAGAGAGACAGTTTTTTATGAGGTTCTGTCAAGAGAATACCAGATTGATGGGTACTTAAACCTGGCATGGGGCAGGAAGATTCTTTAGCAAGAAGGTGCTAATTGTACCTCTGATCTGTGAGTTACTCCTTTAGTGAAAGAGAAGATTCTTAGTGGAGGCTCTTTTGTCTTTGTGATTGAGAAATATGGCGCATTTGTGATTTCCTAGTATCGCTGTGGATCGCAAAGCGTCACACCTCCCCCCTTTGGAAGATTGGGGAAGGAGTGGTCAGCAAGACTGGGACTGAAGCAATCCCAACTCCCTATTTGAGCTAGTTACAGCGGGAAAGTCCGTCAGCATTCTGATGGCGACTTCCCGGTTTGTGCTGAATCGTGAAATCGTACTGTTGGAGCGCTAAGCTCCAGCGGAGAAGTTTTCCGTTGGTACCAGAAGTACGTTTCAGCCAGCTGAGAGGGTTGTGATCTGTGATGACCATGAAGGATCGTCCGTATAGGTACGATTGAAGTTTCTGTAGGGCCCATACGATCGCTAGGCACTCTTTCTCAGTGGTGCAGTATGCGGTTTCCCGCGGGAGTAGTTTTCGGCTCAGGTAGAGGACAGGGTGCTCATGCCCGGTTGCGTCCACCTGACTAAGGACGGCTCCCAGACCGTGGTCTGAGGCGTCAGTTTGTACTAGGAACTGACGGGAGAAGTCGGGAGCTTGAAGGACAGGAGCGCTAGCTAGCGCTTCCTTCAGGGCCCGAAATGCCTGTTCTAGTTCCGAGTTCCATGTGACCGTGTTGGGTTGTTTTTTGCCCGTTGCATCGGTCAGCGGTTTAGCCAGAGTACTATAGGATGGAACAAACTTCCTATAGTACCCTGCCGTTCCCAGAAATGCCTGTATTTGTTTTTTGGTGTTAGGCCGTGGCCATGCTACAATGGCATCGACCTTCCCTATCTGAGGTTTCAGGGTCTGGCTGCCTACTCTGTGTCCTAAGTACTGAACCTCTGTCATGGCAATCTGACATTTGTTGGGCTTAATGGTCAGATTGGCAGCGGACAGTCTTCCCAATACCTGTGACAGATGATCAAGGTGATCTTCCCAGGTTGGACTATATATGGCTATATCGTCCAGATAGGCTAGGGCATAACCTTGCATTCCTTCCAACAGTTCATTCATGGCCCGCTGAAAGGTGGCAGGCGCATTCTTCATCCCAAAGGGCATACGAGTAAACTCATAGAGGCCAAAAGGGGTGATGAATGCGGATTTCGCTCTCGCCTCTGGCGCAAGCGGAATCTGCCAGTATCCACGGCTCAAGTCCATGATTGTTAGATAGCTGGCGGACGCCAGCTGATCCAGCAATTCATCAATTCGAGGCATGGGATACGCATCGGTTATGGTGATGTCATTCAGTCTCCGATAGTCGACACAGAACCGGGTTGTCTTGTCCTTTTTGGGGACTAAAACAACCGGGGCGGCCCATGGACTAGAGGATTTCTGGATGACCATTAACTGTAGCATCTCATCAATCTCTCGTTTGATTTCAGCCTGCACTTCGGGTGAGGTGCGATAGGGGCCCTGCCGTAAGGGCTTGTGGGTCCCTGTATCAACTCGGTGAGCTGCTAGGTTGGTTTGGCCAGGGATGCCTGAGAATGTGGCGCTGTGCGCACTCAGGAGAGTGGTGAGCTGAAGCTTCTGTGGGTACGAGAGGTGGGGGTTGATGTTCCAATCATCTGCCACGTCTCGTAGCTCTGCTAGCAAGTCTATCAGTGGATCTGGCTCTTCGGGTTCTAGCTGGCTACACACTGCTAATACATACTGCTCCCTTTCCTCGTGTGCTTTTAACATGTTCACGTGGAACAGTTTCTGTCGCTTACCCCCGAGACTCACTAGGTAAGTGACTGGGTTCACCTGTTTCAGAATGGTGTATGGCCCGTCCCAGGCAGCCTGCAATTTGTTCTGCCTGACAGGGAGTAGGGCGTATACCTTCTGACCTGCTGCGTATGACCGCTCTCTGGCATGCTGATCATACCAAGCCTTCTGTTTGGCCTGTGCCTTTGCAAGGTTTCCCGTCACTATGGTCATGAGGGACTCCATCTTGTCCCGAAATTTTAGGACATATTCAACCACAGAGACTTCTGAGGGGTCACCTTTTCCCTCCCAGGTCTCCCGAATCAGTTTTAAGGGCCCTCGAACGTCTCGTCCATATAGGGGTTCAAAGGGCGAGAACCCAGTGGACTCCTGTGGCACTTCTCTGTAAGCGAACAGCAAATGAGGCAGGTGCCGCTCCCAGTCCTTCCCCTGCGATTCCACGAACGTGGCCAGCATTTGCTTTAACGTTCCGTTGAAATGTTCGCAAAGGCCGTTGGTTTGCGGGTGATACGCACTGGAAGTGGTGTGCTTGATTTGCATCCTCTCACAGAGGGCTTCCATTAGCTCCGACATGAAGCAGGAGCCCTGATCAGAGATCATCTCGGCGGGGAAACCTACACGCGAGAAAATCCCGATCAAGGCGTCCGCCACCGTGGCCGACCTAAGGGAAGACAGTGCTACTGCCTCTGGGTAACGGGTGGCATAGTCCACGACCGTTAAGATGTAGCGCTTGCCAGAACTGCTAGGAATGGGAAGGGGACCAATTATATCCACTGCCACTCTCTGGAAGGGCTCTGTGATCACGGGCAGTGGCTGCAAAGGGGCTTTGCGGGGTCCTCCAGCCTTCTTAACCCTCTGGCAAGTGGTACACGATCGGCAGTACTTCGTTATGTCCGTTCCCATCGTGGGCCAGTAAAAATGGTTCTGAACACGTTTGTGGGTCTTTCTGATACCCAAATGTCCTGCAAGTGGAATGTCGTGGGCTGCTTTGAGCACCTGTGCCCGAAATTCCCTAGGGAGTACCAGCTGTCTCGTGTTCTCACCTGCGCCACCTTTTGTAGGCTGTACAGCTTCACAGTACAGTCGGTCGTTCTCCCAATAGATTTTATATGGAGTGCCCTCACCTGGAGGCTGGCCAGCTCGGGCCCTAAGTGCCTCCAGACTAGGGTCACCCTTTAAGGCCTGCACGAATGCAGCGCCACCGGTCTCCTCCAGCTGACCAGTGACGTATGAGGTCAGCTGTGGAGAGTTACCTTCAATGCTGGGGTCAGAGGTGGGTGGAGGGACGGCTGGTTCTGTCCCCGCAGCCCCATCTGAGCCCAGGTTACTGGCGACACTGGAAGCGTCTACCAGCGCAGTGACACAATCATCATCATCATCATCACATGAAAAGGTCTTTCTCGCATTGTTATCCACCTGAGGGTCAGAATCGCCCGAGGGGGTCCCTTCGGTCGGTTCTGAGTTCAGGCGGCTGGCCATAGAACGTGTAATGGCCAGAACAGGTACAGCATCATTTATATCACCATTGCTAACACTAACACACGCATTCGGATCAACAATGACAGGTGCAGAAGTAGGCAAATGACATTCGGTTGCTTGTACATTTAAATCTGATACCTCCCTAGGTGCGTTAGGGACAGTAGAAATAGCAGGCAAGGTGTCCCCGTCTCCCTGTTTCCCCAAAGGGCTGTACAGTACCTGGTTTTGGTCAGGGAGTCCTGCTTGGGCCTCCTGCGCGCTTGCAGGGTATTCGTAATGGGAAACAAGGGTGCCCAAATCAGTGCCAAGCACTGTGGCAACAGGAATATCATCCAGGACCCCAACAACTCGCTTTTGCCGTCCCATTCCCCAATCAATGGTGACTTGGGCTTGGGCCACATGAGTGCGAGTGCCCCCAACTCCGGTCAGAGCGAGGTACTTTCCTGGAAGGATATCCTTCTCCGTAACAAGATGTGAACGGACCAAGGTTACATCTGCACCGGTATCACGGAACCCGATGACAGTCTGGCCGTTCACAGTGACAGGCTGGTGATTCTGGGATCCGCGGTGCACCTCGGGTCCTCCGACCAGCAATACAGCAGACGAGGTAGGTGAGGAAGCGTTGGCCCCCTTAGGGCTTGGCGTCGTCGCGATGCTAGGAGGTTGGGCCGGCTTCCCTGCGTAACAGGTTTGCTTGGTGTGACCGGGCCTGCGACACAGCTCACACCAGGGCCTGGTTGTCTCACGGTTCACAGGGCCAGTGGGCCTGCCTTCTCTCCAGTTCTGGGACATGGCTCTGTCCTGGTTGGGTACTGGAGTTTTGCGGCTGTCAGGTACCAGGGGTTTGCGGATGTCTGATACCACCGGCCTGCGGATGTCCGTCATCACAGGTTTGCGAAGGTCCGGTACCCGGGTTGCGACAAACATGTCTGCCAGCTCAGCAGCTTCTTTCACAGACTGGGGCTTGCGCTCCAGCACAAACTGTCTCACATCTGTAGGGCATATTGCAAGGAGTTGGTCATGGATCATCAAATCCTCAAGGTGAGCATAAGTCTTTTCTTTAAGAATTCTAGTCCATTGGCGGAATGTGGTGCATAAGCGGCTAGCCACATCCGCGTAAGAGTCTGTGGATCCTTTCAGGATGGCACGGAACTTTCTCCGGTAAACCTCAGGGGTTAACTGGAACTTAGCAATTATGGCATCCTTGATAGTCTGATAATCGCAATCTTGGTCTGTGGGTAGTTCCGCAAAAGCATCCAGCGCTTTACCAGTCAGCTGAGGCGTCAGGTGTAGAGCCCACTGATCCTCAGGGATGCAGAACTGGCGGCACGCTCTCTCAAACGAGCGTAAATATAAATCAATGTCCCCGTTTTTCTCCATAACTGGAAACCTTGCTTTGGGGACCCCGGGTAGAGGAATGCCTCCTGCAGCAGGAGTGTTAGGAGAGGCAGACCGCTCGGCCTGTCTCACTTGGGCCAGTTCTAGTGCACGCTGGTGCTGCAGCGCTTCTCTCTGAAGCTGGAACTGCCGCTCCTCTCTTTGCTGCTGTTGCTGTATCTCCAGGTAAAAACGTAAATCCGCGCCAGTCAGGCCTGGCATCAACTGCTGGCTCATAGGGCCCAAGGCAGTGAAGTTCAGTCCAGAGCTGCTTGTTCCTTGCTGAGGGTTAGCAGGAGCTGTGGACATAGCGTAATCCAGGGTATCCACATCACCCGGAGCTAAAGTAGCAACATCAGCACTCCCATAGCTGGCGATGCTGGGTGACGTTGAACGAAGGGGCAGCGAAGCCTCCCGCACGGGATTGGAATCCTCCATCGCTTGGCCGTCTCTCTCCGTCAAAGCTTTGATCAGCTGTGATCGATTTTTGTTCAGAATGGCAATGCCTTGCGACTCACACACGGCTTGTAAGTCGGCGACAGACCAACTTAGGTAATTTGGAACTGAATCAGACATTCAGAAAAGAAGAGAAAAAGAATAGGATATAGCAAGGAAAAGGTGGAAAATGTAAACCAATCTATTCCTATCAATGTGTACCGTTTTGCACCCGGAACACAAGTTCCGCAGGACAGGATACTAAGTAACCACTGTCCTATTGTTATGATTGCGCAAAAAGCTGCACTTGTCAGTTCTTTGTGCTCTGATCTCCCAAAAGCTGACTTCTGCCTGGTTTTGGGTTCTGCTATCCCACTAGCTGCCAACAATGTGACGACCACCCGCCAATCCCGTCGTACTATGCCACAGTTGCCATACAGGTCTCGTCAACTAGAGACTCCTGGAGGCGAATCCACTGTTAGCACAGAAGACGTTTAAGATTGGTTGGTGGGCCCAGAAAGGATGCAATCACGATTGTATGTACAATCGGTAAAAATAAAATTACTGATTTCACGCTGGAAATCAAATTAATTTGCTGCCACCACTCTTCGTATTGAATCGGGGCGAAGAGACCCCGGCTAGCTAATCCTAAAGGGACGAAACGGTTATTTGCAACCTAGCTAGTACATTAACAATTTATAAAAATAAAACAATTTGGTAGTATGTCTTCTGAGGACAGAGCTCTTAGCATAGATCAGGTCATCAAGTAACAAGGGCAAAACTGGAACGATGAAATCGTTAGTTTTTATTCTAAAACTACACACAAAAATATATATATTAAAGCTGACAGATAAATATACCTGCCAGGTGAACAGATTGGTTTGGATAGAAATAGTTAGAGGTGGAAGGGAATAGAATGTCTGTAAGTTCAGAATTACCGTGGTAGGGTCCAGTAATAGGCAAAGTCTTTGAAATAATAATCCAAGATGGTGGGGTGCCCGTGTCCCTGCGGGCGGTCGAGATGTTAGACGACGTCAGATGGTAGATGAAGGACGCAGGACCTCAGTGTGTCACTGTTTTTACCTACTCTGAAGCGGGGAGTGGTTATGACACGTTCAGGTCCAGCCTTGGGTAATTGGAACAGGGGCAGTCCTTTGCCCCATAGGGAGAAAACCTGGCAGCATCTTTGCTTTGCCCATTTCTCCATATCCCGTAAGTCCAATCAAGAAATATAGTAGATATTGATAATCAGTACAATTTTACGCATCATCTGATAACAAATACGACTAGAAGATAATACCGGGTGCCCGAGAACCTTTATATCTCAGAGCGGGAATCTCTGATTTGTCCGCGGGTTTCCTAGAAGGTGGGTTAGGAGAACCAAAACCATCTCTGAAAAGATGGTTCCTTTCCCATTTCCATAACCCATGAAATATTAGGAAAATATGGGAAAAATATGAAGCTTATGGATTGGAGGTGACTTTCAGGTCATTTTCCCTCCTGTACCAGCCAGCTGTGTGATAAGGATCTGTCCTTTTCTTCTGAAGCTCGCTGCCCAGGCTAAAGGTGTGAGACCCCTGCTGGTATTGGAGACACTATGGCTGCAGAGAGACAGTTTTTTATGAGGTTCTGTCAAGAGAATACCAGATTGATGGGTACTTAAACCTGGCATGGGGCAGGAAGATTCTTTAGCAAGAAGGTGCTAATTGTACCTCTGATCTGTGAGTTACTCCTTTAGTGAAAGAGAAGATTCTTAGTGGAGGCTCTTTTGTCTTTGTGATTGAGAAATATGGCGCATTTGTGATTTCCTAGTATCGCTGTGGATCGCAAAGCGTCACAGTTAGCCCTTGTGAAAATTAAAAATTTGGGGCTAAAGCAAGATTTTATTGGAAGAAAATAAACTTTTCATTTTTACAGCCAAGTTTTTCCAAATCCTGTAAACCGCTTAAGGGGTCAAAGTGCTCAGTTCCCCCCTTAATATATTCTTTAAGGGGTGTAGTTTCCAAAATGGGTAAATAAAAAAATATAGTAAGCAGCACTACACACCCCGCAAGGAGGTAACATAGCATATGCTTAGACACATTCTAAATAGACAGTGATCATATGGGTGTTAATATAGTGAATAATCAAAGACACATTTACAGGAGGTGAGCGTCCATGTGTCTCCCAAGGTGCTCTCAGCCTAAGGCAGAAAAGTGCCTAGATTCGGCGTGCCCCGAATCCGGCTGCGCAGGCGCCGACTATCACGGGGGAGGGTGGGCAGTGTAAATCAGCCAATCATGGAGCACATTGTCACTGGCAGAGCGTGACTTCAGTTGTTGCCATGAAAATAGGGCAAAAGGAGATATTTTCCCAGGATAGGCTCCACCCTAAAGTAGAGTGAGCCAATCAAACTTCAATTACATCACTAGTTGCTAGGCAGACTAGTGTGATACAGCTAAGGCTTCTATAACCAGTGTGATACAGCTATTGCTTCTATAACTATCCCCTGTAAAGACAGAGATCCTCTGTTACATGGCATATTAATCATCCACAGATCTGCAATAACCAATTACAGACATGTGGGTGAAAGAGACCAGAACGGGTTATAGATCAACCTATATATAGATTGTCAAGTAAACTTGCCTTAACTGCAGATTACCTGGTAGGGTGAGATCATTATTTAAATTACACTCATCCACATCCAGATCCCAGTTTTTGGAACCGAGGCACACCCGAGGTGTAGAATCATCATTTGGGTGACTCTCGACCTTCTTAGGGGGTGCCGCAGTAACCATTCATATTTGTGGATTTGACCCCCAGGAAACTAGAGTATGAGCTAATCGCACATACAACCCCTATTCATGTAATCATTTAGATGACAAACCAAATGGTAGGCTGTAGGGGCAAAGACTCAATCGTTCGGTCAGCAGTTCTGATCAACCCGTAACTGGAAACAATAACTCACCCTCTGGAAGTGCCACAATAAAAGAGGATCTCCTGGAGGAATAGTAGAGGGCCCTAATAAAATTGGCTGATGGTATCTGCACAGTTGGAATTAAAAGAGCAGGATGACATAGCAAAAGAGTCCTTGTCTTCACATGGAGTATCGCCTGTGAGAAATAAAATAAAAAATCAGCAAAAGAAAAGATTACACAACAACAGTTAATTGTTGGGCACAAAGCTTAACCTCCCTGACGGTATTCCCGAGCGTGACTTGGGGTTAATTTTCGCTGCCAGGAGCGGTAACCCCAAGTCACGCTCGGGGGAACATTCCAGAGTCGGCGATGTCTTCCGCGTGTTTTGCCAGATATCCATACCTTGCGAAAAGTCTATACCGGAAGTGATGCGGCCGCACAGGAATCAGCTGGAGGATAGTGCTGCTGCACAGAGCACTCGCTGAAATACACAGCCCAGGAGGACTGAGAAACAGGAAGCTGGACTGTTCAGCCTAAAGTCCAATGTCTGGCAATCTGCACATAACATCTCTCCATCATCAACAGAGTGACGAAATGTGCTGTACTGGCACATCGGCTGGCAGCAGGCAGTTAAAGGGACTCCTGCCAAGAATAACAATATGTGGGGGGGCACATATCTGAGTCTAACGAGGGTATCTGCTTTGTCTTTTGCCACCTTTGACCTTCACCCTTATTATGGAGCCGCTAGCTCGGGGTAACATTGCAGAGTCCCTTCACCTTCTGCTAGCGATCCGGCGATATCCTCCACTTCTGTTATGCCAGATATCCATACTTTGCGAAAAGTCTATACCGGAAGTGACGTGGCCGCACTGGAAGTCACGCGGCCACACAGGAATAAGCTGGAGGAGGGTGTGCGTGGCTGGCTTAGGAAAGAATCGTTGCAGCGCCAAGATAGAAGTACTTCATGCATCGCGTGTGCGCACTTTACGCACAAATCATCAGTTGCAGTTCATCCTGGTTTGATCTGATGATTTGTGCGCGCATGCGCACTCAGGGGTAGGGGGATCTAATGCAACATTTTGCGCTGCAAAATCTATATACCCCTAAGTGCGCACGCGCGGTGCACAAAGTACTTCTATCGTGGCGCTGCAACGATTCTTTCCTAAGCCAGTGGATGTGCGCTTGCGCAGAGCTGTGCACACCCTCCTCCAGCTGATTCCTGTGCGGCCGCGTCACTTCCGGTATAGACTTTTCTCAAGGTATAGAGATCTGGCAGAACACCGGCCGGCATTTGACTTCCTGGTTCCGTTCCCTGCGAGCAGCAGTTGCGCATGGGAGCGGAACTAGGTGGGAAATTCAAATAAATATAAACATAAAGAGTGACAAACACACATAAAAGAGGTTATACATTGTAATCTGAGAGGATTACACTGTATAACCTCAGATCTGACATTTGATGACTGTGCAGTGCCCCTTGCCTGCCATTTTACTGTCATTTGTGGTCATAAAATATTTATGCAAAAAATTGTACCACATTTGGTACAAAATTCCTGACATAATCATACCGCCAGGGAGGTTAAATGGTTACAAACTACAGGAGGAGGGGAAGGGCAAAGCGCATCCACTAGGTAGACACCACTAGGCGAAAATGTTCAGTCCAAAATCCCTATTAAGTCCCTTAGGTTCTAAACTGTCCAATTTAAAATTCCATTTTAGTTCCAGTTTTTTCAACATAAATTAACAGTCACCACCTCTGCGGGGTTGTGGAACTCCATCAATGATCAAAAATCTCAACTGGGAGATACTATGTCTACTATGTCAGTCAAGAACAGAGTTGCAAATTTTTTATTTGTGTTGGGTAATTATTTTCTTGATTTCCTGGGTAGTTTCTCATACATACAATAAGCCGCAAGGACATTGAAGCATATAGATTACAAAGGAAGAGCTACAGGTACAGTAATGTTGGATATGATATTTATTTAACCAATCACTGGCAACAAGAGTCGTCCCAGAAGATTAGAAATTAGCAAATGTTGTGCCCATTCACAAGAAAGGTAGTAGTGAGGAATCGGGCAACTATAGGCCAGTAACCCTGACATCAATAGTGGGGAAATTAATGGAAACCATACTTAAGGAGAGGATTGTGGAACATCTAAAATCCCATGGATTGAAAGATGAAAAACAGCATGGGTTTACTTCAGGGAGATCATGTCAAACTAATCTTATTGATTATTTTGATTGGGTGACTAAAATAATAGATGGCGGAGGTGCAGTAGACATAGCTTATGTAGACTTTAGTAAGGCTTTTGATACTGTCCCACATAGACGGCTTATCAATAAATTGCAGTCTTTGTGCTTGGACTCCCATATTGTTGAATGGATTAAGCAGTGGCTGAGGGACAGACAACAGAGGGTTGTAGTCAATAGAGTATATTCAGACCATGGTCTTGTTACCAGTGGGGTACCTCAGGGATCTGTTCTGGGACCCATATTGTTTAATATCTTTATCAGCGAAATTGCAGAAGGCCTCAATGGTAAGGTGTGTCTTTTTGCTGATGACACAAAGATTTGTAACAGGGTTGATGTTCCTGGAGGGATACACCAAATGGAAAAGGATTTAGGAAAACTAGAGGAATGGTCAAAAATCTGGCAATTAAAATGTAATGTTGATAAGTGCAAGATAATGCACCTGGGGCGTAAAAACCCAAAAGCAGAATATAAAATCAGTGATACAGTCCTAACCTCAGTATCTGAGGAAAGGGATTTTGGGGTCATTATTTCAGAAGACTTAAAAGCTAGGCAGACAATGTCATAGAGCAGCAGGAAATGCTAGCAGAATGCTTGGGTGTATAGGGAGAGGCATTACTAGTAGAAAGAGGGAGGTGCTCATGCCGCTCTACAGAGCACTAGTGAGACCTCATTTGGAGTATTGTGCGCAGTACTGGAGACCATATCTCCAGAAGGATATTGATACTTTGGAGAGAGTTCAGGGAAGAGCTACTAAACTGGTACATGGATTGCAGGATAAAACTTACCAGGAAAGATTAAAAGGACCTTAACATGTATAGCTTGGATGAAAGACTAGACTTTTAAATACATAAAGGGAATCAACAAGGTAAAAGAGGAGAGAATATTTAAAAGAAGAAAAACTGCTACCAGAGGACATAGTTTTAAATTAGAGGGGCAAAGGTTTAAAAGTAATATGAGTAGTGGATGCATGGAATAGCCTTCCTGCAGAAGTGGTAGCTGCAAATATAGTGAAGGAGTTTAAGAATGCATGGGATAGGTATAAGGCCATCCTTCATATAAGATAGGGCCAGGGGCTACTCATAGTATTCAGTATATTGGGCAGACTAGATGGGCCAAATGGTTCTTATCTGCCGACACATTCTATGTTTATATATCTGGCCCCTGTTTGGGGATGTACAAATGAGTTTCCCTTGATCATGCTGCTACAATGACAGCAACTCAGACACAGGAAACATCCAGTCTTTTTGCTCAATATTGGCCGTGGTGTGTGTAAGTCCGCGTGTACCAACCTGTCCTTCAAATTAGTAGTTCTCCTGTAGGAGAGTAAAGGGGGGTTGAAAATCTGGAATATCATGGAATGCTTAGGTAAGTATCCTCCAGTTCTTTTTAACTATAGCTGCAACTCTGTTGCTAAGGGGGGTATAGCTGGTGACAAAGGGAAATCTATTGGTTTCCTTCTTAGGTCCATTTAGAAACATAGAAACATAGAATGTGTCGGCAGATAAGAACCATTTGGCCCATCTAGTCAGCCCAATATACTAAATACTATGGATAGCCCCTGGCCCTATCTTATATGAAGGATGGCCTTATGCCTATCCCATGCATGCTTAAACTCCTTCACTGTATTTGCAGCTGCCACTTCTGCAGGAAGGTTATTCCATGCATCCACTACTCTCTCAGTAAAGTAATACTTCCTGATATTACTTTTAAACCTTTGCCCCTCTAATTTAAAACTATGTCCTCTTGTAGCAGTTTTTCTTCTTTTAAATATTCTTTCCTCTTTTACCTTGTTGATTCCCTTTATGTATTTAAAAGTTTCTATCATATCCCCTCTGTCTCGTCTTTCTTCCAAGCTATACATGTTAAGTT
This sequence comes from Bufo gargarizans, assembly GCF_014858855.1. Taxonomy (NCBI): domain Eukaryota; kingdom Metazoa; phylum Chordata; class Amphibia; order Anura; family Bufonidae; genus Bufo; species Bufo gargarizans. The sequence goes on from NC_058086.1 coordinate 1,355,163, forward strand.
CCTTTAATCTTTCCTGGTAAGTTTTATCCTGCAATCCATGTACCAGTTTAGTAGCTCTTCTCTGAACTCTCTCCAAAGTATCAATATCCTTCTGGAGATATGGTCTCCAGTACTGAGCACAATACTCCAAATAATGTCTCACTAGTGCTCTGTAGAGCGGCATGAGCACCTCCCTCTTTCTACTGGTAATTCCTCTTGCTATACACCCAAGCATTCTGCTAGCATTTCCTGCTGCTCTGTGACATTGTCTGCCTACCTTTAAGTCTTCTGAAATAATGATCCCTAAATCCCTTTCCTCAGATACTGAGGTTAGGACTGTATCACTGATTTTATATTCTGCTCTTGGGTTTTTACGTTCCAGGTGCAGCGATGTCTACTGCACCTCCTCCATCTATTATTTTAGTCACCCAATCAAAAAAATCAATAAGATTAGTTTGACATGATCTCCCTGAAGTAAACCTATGCTGTTTTTCATCTTTCAATCCATGGGATTTTAGATGGTCCACAATCATCTCCTTAAGTATGGTTTCCATTAATTTCCCCACTATTGATGTCAGGCTTACTGGCCTATAGTTGCCCGATTCCTCCTTACTACCTTTCTTGTGAATGGGCACAACATTTGCTAATTTCCAATCTTCTGGGACGACTCCTGTTGCCAGTGATTGGTTAAATAAATCTGTTAATGGTTTTGCTAGTTCACCGCTGAGCTCTTTTAATAGCTTTGGGTGTATCACATCAGGCCCCTGTGACTTATTTGTATTAATTTTAGACAGTTGACTTAGAACCTCTTCCTCTGTAAAGACACATGCGTCAAAAGATTCATTAGTCTTCTTTCCTAACTGAGGTCCTTCTCCTTCATTTTCCTTTGTAAAAACTGAACAGAAGTATTTATTGAGGCAGTCAGCTAGTTCTTTATCTTCTTCCATATACCTTCCTTCTTTAGTTTTTAATTTGGTAATTCCTTGTTTTAGTTTCCTTTTTTCATTTATGTATCTGAAGAATGCCTTATCGCCTTTTTTCCCTGACTGAGCTAATTTCTCTTCTGCCTGTGCTTTAGAAGCTCTTATAACTTGTTTGGCCTCTCTCTGCCTAATCTTATAAATTTGTCTGTCATCCTCATTTTGTTTTGTTTTTTATAATTCCTAAATGCTATCTTTTTGTTTTTAATGATTTTGGCCACTTCTGCTGAGTACCACAGTGGTCTCTTCCTTTTTTTGCTTTTACTGACAAGCCTAATGCAATTTTCTGTTGCCTTCAATAGTGCCACTTTTAAGTAGTCCCATTTCTCCTGGACTCCAATGAAACTGTTCCAGTCTGATAGGGACTCGTGTACCACTAATCTAATTTTAGAAAAGTCAGTTTTTCTAAAATCTAAAACTTTTGTTTTTGTGTGGTGTGACTCAGTCACTGTACTAAACCACACTGACTGGTGATCACTAGATCCCAAGCTTTCCCCTACAGTAATATCAGATACCAAATTCCCATTTGTGAATACTAAATCTAAAATGGCCTCCTTCCGGGTTGGCTCCTCCACTACTTGCTGTAGAGATAATCCCAGTAGGGAATTTAGAATATCTGTACTCCTGGCAGAACTAGCTATTTTGGTTTTCCAGTTTACATCTGGTAGATTGAAGTCTCCCATAATGATAACTTCCCCCTTCAATGTCATTTTAGCTATTTCCTCAACTAGTAGATCATCTAATTCTTTGACTTGGCTAGGTGGTCTATATATCACACCTACACGAGTTACCTTATGATTATCAAGCTGCAAGGTAACCCAAACTGACTCCAAATTGTTATCGTTAACTTGTATCAAATTAGATTTTATGCTATCTTTCACATACAGGGCCACCCCTCCCCCCTTCTTGCCTACTCTGTCTTTCCTGTATAGAGAGAACCCTGGTATTGATGTATCCCAGTCATTACTGAGCTGCTACAATGACAGCAACTCAGACACAGGAAACATCCAGTCTTTTTGCTCAATATTGGCCGTGGTGTGTGTAAGTCCGCGTGTACCAACCTGTCCTTCAAATTAGTAGTTCTCCTGTAGGAGAGTAAAGGGGGGTTGAAAATCTGGAATATCATGGAATGCTTAGGTAAGTATCCTCCAGTTCTTTTTAACTATAGCTGCAACTCTGTTGCTAAGGGGGGTATAGCTGGTGACAAAGGGAAATCTATTGGTTTCCTTCTTAGGTCCATTTAGAAACATAGAATGTGTCGGCAGATAAGAACCATTTGGCCCATCTAGTCAGCCCAATATACTAAATACTATGGATAGCCCCTGGCCCTATCTTATATGAAGGATGGCCTTATGCCTATCCCATGCATGCTTAAACTCCTTCACTGTATTTGCAGCTGCCACTTCTGCAGGAAGGTTATTCCATGCATCCACTACTCTCTCAGTAAAGTAATACTTCCTGATATTACTTTTAAACCTTTGCCCCTCTAATTTAAAACTATGTCCTCTTGTAGCAGTTTTTCTTCTTTTAAATATTCTTTCCTCTTTTACCTTGTTGATTCCCTTTATGTATTTAAAAGTTTCTATCATATCCCCTCTGTCTCGTCTTTCTTCCAAGCTATACATGTTAAGTTCCTTTAATCTTTCCTGGTAAGTTTTATCCTGCAATCCATGTACCAGTTTAGTAGCTCTTCTCTGAACTCTCTCCAAAGTATCAATATCCTTCTGGAGATATGGTCTCCAGTACTGAGCACAATACTCCAAATAATGTCTCACTAGTGCTCTGTAGAGCGGCATGAGCACCTCCCTCTTTCTACTGGTAATTCCTCTTGCTATACACCCAAGCATTCTGCTAGCATTTCCTGCTGCTCTGTGACATTGTCTGCCTACCTTTAAGTCTTCTGAAATAATGATCCCTAAATCCCTTTCCTCAGATACTGAGGTTAGGACTGTATCACTGATTTTATATTCTGCTCTTGGGTTTTTACGTTCCAGGTGCAGCGATGTCTACTGCACCTCCTCCATCTATTATTTTAGTCACCCAATCAAAAAAATCAATAAGATTAGTTTGACATGATCTCCCTGAAGTAAACCTATGCTGTTTTTCATCTTTCAATCCATGGGATTTTAGATGGTCCACAATCATCTCCTTAAGTATGGTTTCCATTAATTTCCCCACTATTGATGTCAGGCTTACTGGCCTATAGTTGCCCGATTCCTCCTTACTACCTTTCTTGTGAATGGGCACAACATTTGCTAATTTCCAATCTTCTGGGACGACTCCTGTTGCCAGTGATTGGTTAAATAAATCTGTTAATGGTTTTGCTAGTTCACCGCTGAGCTCTTTTAATAGCTTTGGGTGTATCACATCAGGCCCCTGTGACTTATTTGTATTAATTTTAGACAGTTGACTTAGAACCTCTTCCTCTGTAAAGACACATGCGTCAAAAGATTCATTAGTCTTCTTTCCTAACTGAGGTCCTTCTCCTTCATTTTCCTTTGTAAAAACTGAACAGAAGTATTTATTGAGGCAGTCAGCTAGTTCTTTATCTTCTTCCATATACCTTCCTTCTTTAGTTTTTAATTTGGTAATTCCTTGTTTTAGTTTCCTTTTTTCATTTATGTATCTGAAGAATGCCTTATCGCCTTTTTTCCCTGACTGAGCTAATTTCTCTTCTGCCTGTGCTTTAGAAGCTCTTATAACTTGTTTGGCCTCTCTCTGCCTAATCTTATAAATTTGTCTGTCATCCTCATTTTGTTTTGTTTTTTATAATTCCTAAATGCTATCTTTTTGTTTTTAATGATTTTGGCCACTTCTGCTGAGTACCACAGTGGTCTCTTCCTTTTTTTGCTTTTACTGACAAGCCTAATGCAATTTTCTGTTGCCTTCAATAGTGCCACTTTTAAGTAGTCCCATTTCTCCTGGACTCCAATGAAACTGTTCCAGTCTGATAGGGACTCGTGTACCACTAATCTAATTTTAGAAAAGTCAGTTTTTCTAAAATCTAAAACTTTTGTTTTTGTGTGGTGTGACTCAGTCACTGTACTAAACCACACTGACTGGTGATCACTAGATCCCAAGCTTTCCCCTACAGTAATATCAGATACCAAATTCCCATTTGTGAATACTAAATCTAAAATGGCCTCCTTCCGGGTTGGCTCCTCCACTACTTGCTGTAGAGATAATCCCAGTAGGGAATTTAGAATATCTGTACTCCTGGCAGAACTAGCTATTTTGGTTTTCCAGTTTACATCTGGTAGATTGAAGTCTCCCATAATGATAACTTCCCCCTTCAATGTCATTTTAGCTATTTCCTCAACTAGTAGATCATCTAATTCTTTGACTTGGCTAGGTGGTCTATATATCACACCTACACGAGTTACCTTATGATTATCAAGCTGCAAGGTAACCCAAACTGACTCCAAATTGTTATCGTTAACTTGTATCAAATTAGATTTTATGCTATCTTTCACATACAGGGCCACCCCTCCCCCCTTCTTGCCTACTCTGTCTTTCCTGTATAGAGAGAACCCTGGTATTGATGTATCCCAGTCATTACTCCCCTTGAACCACGTCTCAGTAACAGCCACAACATCTATATTCTCAGATGCCATTATAGCCTCAAGTTCATTGATCTTATTCCCTAGACTGCGAGCATTTGTAGACAAGACTCTGAGCTTGTCATTTCTTAACCTTTGTGCTACTGGCCTCTTCTGGCATTGTTCCGAGGGGCAGTCGGACTGCTGGATTATCACTCTTTTGCCCCCCTTTCCTAGTTTAAATGCTTCTTAACAAATACTTGGAACTGTTCACCGAGGACATTCGTTCCCTTGAGAGAAAGATGCAAACCATCTTTCTTGTACAGTTCTTTTCCATTCCAACAAGAGCTAACATGAGACACAAAGCCAAACCCTTGGTTCAGACACCATTCACCAAGCCATACATTGAATTCCTTAATGCGCATCTTCCTGTCATGCTGAAGGTTATGCACAGGCAAAACTGCAGAGATTGAAACAGTTGATGCAACCTCCCGTATATCCTTTCCAAGTGTGTGAAAAGCTTCCTTCACCTTTGAAACCTCATTGCTTGCCAGATCGTTTGTCCCAAGATGGAGAATAACATCCACTTCCCTTTCCTGCTTTGCTTGCCTAACAATATTTAGGATCCGTCGTCTATCCCTGCTAGCGGTAGCACCAGGGAGACATCTTACAACACCATTCTCCTCAAACTTCACACCTCTTATTATGGAATCGCCCACCAACAGCTGCTTACTATCAATCCTCACCTTCTCCTTTTTGTCTTTGGCTGCAGTCTTGCATACTTTAGGCTTGGGAGATGATTGTTTGTCAACAGTTCATGTCTTGTTATATCCCCACTACGTTCCTGATGTCTTTTGACCAATTTTGAGGGATAGCCTCTCTCTGTGAATCTCCGACCCATGTCCTCTAGTCTCGCCTGAATATTCTGGTCCTCGCTCACAATCCCTCTAACTCGTAGAAATTGGCTGTAGGGTAAGGACCCAATCATCCCTCGTGGATGTGAACTTTTAAAGTTAAGGATGTTGTTCCTATGTTGTTGCTATTCATTGTCTTAACAAATAGATCAGTTTGTAAAGTGTCTCCTACTGGATATACTAACGTATCTAGGAATTGAAGTTTCTCGGTGGAGCAAACATGATCACACCCTACCGGGTAATCTCCAGTTAAGACAAGTTTACTTCACAATCTATATATAGGTTGATCTATAACCCCTTCTGGTCTCTTTCACCCACATGTCTGTAATTGGTTATTGCAGATCTGTGGATGATTAATATGCCATGCAACAGAGGATCTCTGTCTTTACAGGGGATAGTTATAGAAGCAATAGCTGTATCACACTGGTTATAGAAGCCTTAGCTGTATCACACTAGTCTGCCTGGCAACTAGTGATGTCATTTAAGTTTGAGTAGCTCACTCGACTTTAGGGTGGAGCCTGTCCTGGGAGAATATCTCCTTTTGCCCTATTTTCATGGCAACAATTGAAGTCACGCTCTGCCAGTAACACTGTGCTCCATGATTGGCTGATTTACACTGCCCACCCCTCCCACATGATAGTCAGCGCCTGCGCAGCCAGATTCGGGGCACGCTGAATCTAGGCACTTTTCTGCTTTAGGCTGAGAGCCCCTTGGGAGACACATTGATGCCCCCTAGCAATTGTATACTGCTGACTGAATAAAAGAACCGGATTTCTATTGTGTGTCACAGCAACTGCATCACTTGGATAATTTATTATTGATTATTTATTAGTTATTAGATATAGTGGCTGCATTATTTAATGAAACAGATAGCTTTACTATAAAAATCGGACAAATATTGGCTGAAACAAATAGCAAAACAGCCAAAGTTTTCTACTCTGTGATACTTGTGAATTTGATTTGGGGCCATACAACTAATATGCAATATCTGCAGTATTTAAATACCCAACATTACCACTAACAGAGAGATATCCCTAACAAGAACACTTACTGGTACCACATATGGGCCAAACCAACTTCTTTTTGTGCAAGCGGATTTTTCAAATGTTTACTTATATTGACTTTGACTGTTACCTTTTAACTGTATAGTTTTTTCTTAATTTTAACATTTTCCCCTATTTACTTAAATATCCCTATTTTTCCACACTTTTAACTGTAATTAGGATAATAAATATCACTTTTTTTGCAACACTTATTGTCTCTCTACTTTCTACCAGATATAGTGTGCCAGTCTATTAACAAAACCTATTCCTACATACCAAACTGACCGGGTGAGTCAGCCAGACCTTGAGCACCTTGCATAACAGTTGACGGGTGAGCACCTATACATTCTAGAAGTATTTATAAAACAATTACCTCACTCTTGTTCCCGATCGTCATCTGAAATGAGGGCCACACAGTGATCTGTGGCCTGTGTTGACACATCACTGCTCATGTGTCGGGTCAAGTGCGATGACGTGATTACCCAAGACCTGCCGCAGGAGGTCACAGTGATGTCACCACAACTTGCACGGTCCTACTACCTCATTGGCTTTAGGCTCAGATGCAGCTGTGATTGCAACCCCCTCCCCATGGGTAATGAGGTGGTGCCCACCCTCGCCTACCCATCATCCTGGCCGTGACTGAAGGTTTTCTCTGATATGGAATGTGCATTGTTATAGCTATCTTAAGAAATATCCCTGAATAATTAACTTGGTTTCTGCTGCTGATTACAAGAACCATGTTCACACTCGCCATTTGAACAACTGATCAAGTTTTTACTGCTAATGATAAGAACTATCGGGGACAGTTTTCTGAAGTAAAAAAGCTGCCCACCTTCTGTTTGAGACTTTTTAAATGTCATTGCGCCTAAATTTAGGTGCAAATCGTATTGCTATGCCACCCTTGCCACTTTCCCAAGAAGGGGGCATGGCGAGGGTTGGGAGGGGGAAGGGCCAACAGGCCTGGCACATTTTACTTCATTCACACAAGTATTCTGGTGTGAACGAAGACAGAAATCTTTGACATTTACAAGGCTGCAATAAATTCAAGTCTGGCACATAGCCTGCTGGATGACAATCTTTGACAAGGCCTGCCCTGGGAAAATCAAAACGGATGAAGAAAACACTTGGTATTAGAATAATCGATCCAGTTCCCACTACTAACAAGAATCATGTTCACACCTGGGTTTTGGACAATTAATATGGTTTTAACTGCAATTAGGACCAAGTTAACATTTGGCATTTGAACAATTGTTTTAGGTAATAATGATATTAATGTCTGGTATTTGAATAATCGATTCAGTTCACAATGCTAGTAACAAGAACTATGTTCACACTTGGCATTTGAACAATCGATCTCTCACTGGGCTTGCTACACGAAGTGTAGCTTATAAATAAGGGAAGTCAAAGAACCAGAGTTTAAGACAAGGAGCAAAGAACCTGTAAGTAATAACTTTTTTTGTCTTCATTGTTTTTTATAACTGGGATAATGGCTGGAGGTTTCCTTCAGTGCAGTCTGCCATATGTATGCACAACTGGAGCAGGTGTTCCAGGATGAATACCGCTGTGAAAGATGTGAGCATGTTGCCCCTCTGGAAGCTCATGTTAGAGATCTGGAAGAGCAAAATGCAACACTGAGGACGATTGACAATCTTGAGAGGAGCATGCTGCTCACTGACCAAGCAGTGGGATAGAGATGGAAGTTGGAGATCAGGTGGTGGATCAGCAGGAACAGGCAGGTTGCTGGGTTAATGTATTTAGAGGGAGTACAAAGGGATCCGAGAAGAGGAGGACAATCCTGTTGCCAAGTCAAATTTCCAAGTTGGGCGATGATGCAAGGGTGTCAGTTTCAGAAAAGACAGCCCTAGCGGATACTGTTGTTCATAACAGCTGGGAGAACAGCCCAGCTAGTAGTCGGTGGGATGGTAGTGCAGGTAGGCCTAGGCAGTTAGTGGTTATAGGGAATTCTATAATCAGGAAGACGGATAGAATAATTTGTCGTCAAGATCGTCTCAACCAAATGGTTTGCGGTCTTCCTGGTGCTTGGATTCAGCATGTGGTGGAACGGGTGGATAAATTGTTGGGGGAGGCTGGGGATGACCCAGCTGTCGTGATCCATGTTGGTACCAATGACAGAATAAATGGTCGGTGGAAGGTCCTTAAGAAAAAAATTAAACAACTAGGTTACCAGCTGAATGGAATGACCTCCAAGGTAGTGTTCTCTGGAATACTGCCTGTGCCATGCACTACACAGGGACGTCAGCAGGGGCTTAGGGAGTTAAATGCATGGCTTAAGTCTTGGTGTAGAGGAGAAGGGTTTGGGTTCCCAAACCACTGGGCTGACTTTTCACTGGCGTACAAACTGGTTTCCACAGTTAATTTGCACCTCAAGAAGGAGAGCTGATGTGTTGGGCGAGAGAATTCTGGCTGGGGTGGCAATGCATTTAAACTAGGGATGAAGGGGGAGGAAATGGCTATAAATATGGAGGTAGACAGGTTAGAGAGGGGTCAGAATAAATTGGTGGGGGTGTATTAGAAAAGTAGATAAGGAGATCCTCCAGTTACATCCAACTATGAAAGAGGAAAAATTATCATTAAAAAAATGAAACTAAAAATATTTTTTACTAAGAAAGTAAAATTTGATGCCAACTTAAAATGTATGTTCACAAATGTCAGAAGTCTAGCAAACAAAATGGAAGAGCTAGAGGCCTTGGTACTAAAGAAACATATTGGTGCAATTGGTGTTACTGAGACAAGCAGGGATCAGGAGGGACATGGATACCGGGGAGCAGGTAAGTATAATGTATATGAGATACCCGGGCATTGGGGGGGGGGGGGGGCTATAATAGGGGTTTAATAACCCCTTTAACTATCCAAACATATATTGGGAACATGTTTCTGCCTCTGCTGCAAAAGGAAAAAAATTACACAGCTTTTGTAGGATTATTTTATGGGCCAGTTTGTAGAATATCCTATTAAAGGTGATGCTCTGCTGGATCTAGCCATTTCTAACAATGCAGAGCTTGTGGGAAATGTCACTGTCCATGAAAACCTTGGTAACAGTAACCACAATAACTAGATTTTTGTACTTACCGTAAAATCTGTTTCTCTTCCGTTCATGGGGGGGGGGGGGGGGGCACAGGCTTGACCATGGGTATAGCTGTGGCCACTAGGAGACAGACACTAAGCATAAAAAAGTGTAAGCTTCTCCCCTTCAGCTATACCCTTCCTACAAGGAGAACTGAACGGAATACAGCTGATGCCGCTCACACCAACTAAAGTAGGACTTCCAAGTCCGGTGATAGATTCAGGAAGACAACAGTTTCCTGGCCCGAATCATGGTCTGGACCACCGCCTCAGAGAAACTCGAGCCTTTAGTAGGGCGGCTTCAACAGCCATGCCGTTAAATGTAGCAACCCTTAATTAGTGTGGAAGATCGGCCACTGCGAGAGCAGGTCCTCCCGAAAAGTAAGACGCAAGGTTAGTCGGCAAGAAGGGTAACTAGAGACGCGTGCCACACCTGGCGTGGCCAATCGGGGGCCATGAGAATCACTGGCAGTCCTTCGGACCTTATCTTCCGGAGGAGACGTGGGATGAGAGGAAAAGGCAGGAACATGTAAGGAAACGTGAACTGACTTCACTGAATCACCAGCGCATCACACGCAAGGGCCCTGGGCTCCCTGGACCGTGCGACTAAGTCCTCGACCTTGTTGTTGAAGCGGGAGGCCATGAGAGCCACGTCCGGTCAAACCCACTTCTCGCAGATGGCTCGAAAGACCTGCGGGTGAAGAGCCCACTCGCCGAGATCGAGACTCTCCCGGCTGAGAAAGTTGACGATCCAGTCGTCGACGTCGGTAATGTGAACTGCCGACAGCACCGGAACATGTTTCTTCTCCCGTGCAGCCATGGTGATTGAGGTATGTCAGCACAATTCATACGCTTCTCCCTCTTCTTTGTGTGGAGCCAAATCAATTAGAAGTATAAGTATGTGTACACCATACTGCTTTATAATGAGACCAGACACACTAGGTGGTTTCATGAAAGCATCTTCTCTCTTCTCTGAGCCATGGTAGAAGAGGCGCACTTTATTCACATTACATTGACTTAAATAGCAGACATGACATCACAAAAGGGGTGTTCCTTAAGAAGAGACTATTGGCTCCTTAACCTGATAGGAATGGTTTCAGCATCTTCAACTGAGTTCATATGTATATTTGAAAACTGTAATGAAATCCCTATTTTCCCCCTCCCCTATTTACCTTAAACCAAAGAATGCACACATGGCTCAAACATCTGGCTTGCGGCCATCTTGTGGACAAAAATGTGTACTACACAAAAATGTTGACACCAGATACACATCTCTCACAAATCCCTCCTTTTGCGGGAAATAGACCAAAGGTGAACAGGCAAAGTGAGGTACTCTCCCAACGCCCTAAACAGCGAAGAGCTGGACTTTCCTTATTGCTTCACCAGGTCCCCTCAACTCCCTTTCGGGTTAGCCTTCACCTTGTCCTATTTACCCCGCAACCATCAACAAGGTTTTATTTACTTCAGGATGGAATAATGTTTGTATTTGACAGGGGCACAGCACATATACATAGTGTGGTTCATGGATGTATTGTACATTCTTAAAAAACAATTTTCCTAAAATGTAGAGCTATATAATAGCCTGTGAAAACCAAATGCTAAAAACATTGTAGTCACTGAACCAGTTCCCCAAATATTATTCTAGCCATGATATTATTAATTTCTGAATTTTTCCCATCAGTTCATTTGATAAAATACATCAGTTCCGTCAGATCCTTGGCCATCCTTCCATCAGGGGCAGTGTTGTCCGGAATGTAGATGCAGCAGTTCCTGTAGACCCCTCCTTTTTCTGCTGTCAAGGACCAGTCGGTTCTGTAGAGTCATCACCGGAAAAGAGCATAGTTGTTCGACCATTCCCTTAACAGTATCACAGGTGTAATTCACAAATCTCTGTTGATGACAATAGATATGTTAATACAATCCAATTTTTTTATTTTTACTAATCATGGGAGTTAACAAATCCTGCAACTATCTGACTTTTTGCTTTAAATTAGTCAGAAACGCTACTACAGACTCCTATGGCATCCATGTATACATGTGAGTCAAAGGATGTAGGGCGTGACCTCCTTAGTCATGACCGGACATTGTTTTGCCTACTGATTTGATCTCACTCAGGGAGTGAGAATAGAACAAATGGCATTAGTACCTAATCAGGACTTGACCAGGGTACATTGGCCATTCCACCTGCATCCTGGGTCGGAGTTTCAAATCTCCACACAATCACCAGATATCTGCGTTTTGATAATTTTGGTTGATGATCCAACTGTCAGGAACTATCAGTCACTACTTGTCATCTTCAGCTGAATTAAGTAAGAACACTATCCTGGTGGGAAAACACAAAAGGTCTTTCCTATATATAATCCTGTCTCTAAGGCCAGTTTGTCATATTATTTTTAAATTGGCCAAATATTTAATGTCAATTATAGGTAAGGATGTAGGAGCCACAGATGCAACTGAACTTTGAGGTTTTTCCCTTACCAACATTTTAAATTTGCCTAGGGGATCTTTGTCACTTACACATGCTCCTAACACATATAGCCCCTAATCCTGTTGGATAGGATTTCTAATGGACAGGAACAGAGGATTACACTCATTATGTTTACAACTGTTTGGTGGTGTTCCCTTCAGGACAGTCATCCATTGTAACAAACCTTCAGCTTTACTGACTCTAGAGGTAGTTTCCACTGGTTTATATTCCGAACACTTCAGACTAGTACTCCATTCTGTTAATCTCCAATATCCACAGTTGGTATGGTCATATTTAAACACAATTACCATAGACTGAGTCAGTTCCAGTCACACAGATGTACTTATCAGACCAAAACCAAGTGTCCTATCTGTCACCTGTCTTACAGTCCACTATACTACAAAAGTCAACTTAGTTGTTCCTGACTCATCTTGATAAAATGATACCATTGAAATTTGATTTGACTGTGATTTCCCCTTTGTACAATATGAAACAAACAATACGATATGAAACAAAACATTAGGGCTCTTATAGTCCTGGCACTTGATTGCCCAATCAGGTTCTTCTTCCAATTTGAAAGCAGTGGTGGCGGTTATCAGGACTTGATGTAGATCTTCAAACCATAGCTCTAGAACTTTCCACACGTCTCTTGTTTCACCAGTACCCAATATCCTGATTGTAAAGAATTAATTTCTTTTATACAGCCTGGATTCTAGGAAACAACTAAAACGTGGAAATACACATTAGACAATAATTTGTGCAACAGACAACATAATTTTGGAAAACTACTATGCTGCATCTGGAGCTATTGGGGAAATAGAGACCTGATCTACGGGCATTTCCAAAGAGTACTTCATAAGGACTTAGGCCTATGTTCCGGTTAGATGTCTACCGCATGGAGAAAAGCCCCAGGGGTAGGTACTCTCACCTCAGTCAGTATCTTTTATCTGTAGCCTTTGCTACAGGCCAAATCTCCGAATATCCTGGAAAGAGATCAATACAGACACAGACATATTCACACTGTTCCACCTTTGTTCTGAATGTAGTCAATCCGCAGTCTCTGAAATGGGTAAGATGACCTTGGCATACGCCTTCCTGGAACTCCCATAGTTCTCCCATCATTATTACAGCATTCACCTTCAACTAACCTAGTGGCAGCATTGTTGAACCCAGGAGCCATCCACCACAGATACCAATCACACCTTCTCTCTCTTGATTTGCCCATGTTCTAAATCCATCCTCTTTAGGTAGAGTGCCCTCTGAAGGAAGAGTTTCTTACCAACTCTCCAGAGTCCAATTATCACTTCTACCTTTATCCTTTGATGTTTCCTTTCGGCCTCTGTAGCCTGTATCTGAAAAAGGCCCACTGGCCATAAGCCATCCTGTATCACACAGACTTCCACTTAGCGTATACTTCAGGTAATAGTTTAACCTCTACCTTCTCAGGCAGCATCAGGGCATCAAACATCTTTCATACACTCAGCATTCATTATTGATGGGCTTACCCATGGATCAAACAAAATCTCTGCTTCACCAGATTAGACCATAATAATGAGCGATACCGAAGGCATACCTGGATGTTAGCAGTCTTACCCTCAGCCATCTTACAAACCTCAGCGAGTGTCTTCAGCTCTGTCTCCTACACTAACATTTCTGGAGGGAGTGGTTCTTTCTTGACAGCATCAGATTAAGTAGGAACAGCATATCCTGTCCGAGATGATCCATCTTCCAAGAACCTGAAATTATCTACCAGAAACTCAAAAATTTGGTTATTAATTGGAGACAGTCATGTAAATTTGACTCCCAGAAAGCACTTTTTATTTTTATTTACAGAGATGGGAAAGTATTTTTATTTACTACTCCCAGTAGGCCCTACTACTACTACTATTACTACTCCTCTCCCCTCCAGATGCAGCAGAATAGTTGGATCTAATTTTGCACACCCTAAGACGGTGATTAATTGGTGAGAGGACTAGGAACTGCATTACTATCTAATCCTACACATGTGATACTAACCTTAGCCATGAGAGATCATGGGACAAGCAGCACTTAGGATTTTTTCATGCATAGCTAAAGTAAGCTCAAAAATCCAAATCCACCCAGCTTTCCTGGAGTCTAGTGAAAACTTTCTCCACACTCTCTGTCCTGATGACAATGTGACTGACTGATGACCTAAACACTTCCTCCCAGACTCAATGATCTTCACTATGCATTAAATCCTCAGCTCTACATTGGACTACATTTTCCAAATCTCACCAATAACATGATAAAACTCTCCATATATTAACTAATTATCTATAAAGCAGCATAAGTAAGTTCTCTGAATTGGGAATTCTATTCATAATGGCAAAATTGATGTTACTACTGGGTGTGGTAGATGTCATACATCATACAATGATGCAGATATCCCTACACTTTCACTCATATCTGAATAGGTACTAAGAATGGGTGCAACCTTAGATTGATAGGATTGGACACTTCCAATTGGCATCATGGGAATAATCTCTGCCGGCACATTTTAAACCATCGGAACATACAATTTGGAAAGGTTATTTTTGCAAACATCATTGGATCTAATCCAATACTGGAGCCCTATCTGGAAGATCTATAGATAACATACATTAGTATCTTCACAGTCTGCAGATACATTACCAATTACCAGCCCCCCTTCCCCCCAACCCCCATATGGAGGGGAGTTGATTCCTCAGGGGGGTTTCAGTAATAGCACCGGGGGGATGTAAAGGAAATAGCAAAATACAGATGGGAGGGGTTCTTTTTGAGAGCACATTCCAGGGAGAAAACAGGAAAAGTTATTATGGAATTACAAGTCACATTTTGGAAGTTACAGCAGATGTGGTGGGGGAAGGGATGCCACATGGCAACTTCTTTGTTCTCTGTATGATTCAAAATCCTCCATCTTGCAATAAGAAATGCTGCTCATTTCATTTCTCCAACTTACTTCAATTTCTCTCAGTCACTTCAATATACACTTTTCACCATAACTCAGTATGCACCAGCCTATTATTATGCTTCAACCAACTTCTCTTTTCCCTCAATACACTTATCCACAAACTTTCATTTAATCAACCGTTTTCTGGCATATCAATTGCACACATGAACGATTTTTACTTCATAACTGAAACTTTAGTTTTGATAAGCAGCCTCTAGGAGAAACTCTTACACAATACTTTGTATTTCCGGTTAATACCGGAAATCGCTGCTACTTAGTATGACAGGATGCTTTCAACTTTTATTCTTAACTGAAACTTTTCCTTTCTTTCTTTCTTGCATCTACTGAGCTGCTGTTAACATCTCCTCACTTGGTCCTGCAACATTAGAATTTCCCATTATTGTAGTTACACTAAGATCAAACAATTGCTAATTATTATCGAGCTTGCTAACTTAAGCGTAGTTGCACAAAGATCAACCCACTAACTTAAGCGCATCGAACCCACTAACTTAAGCGCAGTTACACATAGATCAAACAATATATAATAGTATTGAACCCACAATCTCTCTTGGTGAAGTCCCCTGGTCCATTCACCGGGATACAAAATCTTAATAACATCCAATCGCCTATGACAATTGGTGTTAACCCTTTCCTCAAGATTCTCGTCAGAACTTGGCTGGGATCCAATTCTAGGTCACAGGATATCCGACTCAGCTGTCTAACAACTTCCGTTTAGTTCCAGCATGTTCTACCACACAAAGAAGGAATATTTCAACAGGTTCTTACGGACAGATCAGCTATAATTTGAACCCTTCTATCGCGATAACACCAATTCAACTCTTGAGAACCCACAAAAGCGGAAGTTTCAGAAGAGATTCGTAAGAAATAAAGCTTTCTTACCTTGCCGGCATATGATCTCATCTGATGGTTCCGTTTAAGTCGCTCTCGTGGTGTTTGAATCGGAAGTTATGCAAGCTGTCTGCCCACCCATGGGGATGCCATTTTGTCAGCGCAATTCATACGCTTCTCCTTCTTCTTTGTGTGGTGCCAAATCATTTAGAAGTATAAGTATGTGTACACCATACTGCTTTATAATGAGACCAGACACACTAGGTGGTTTCATGAAAGCATCTTCTCTCTTCTCTGAGCCATGGTAGAAGAGGCGCACTTTATTCACATTACATTGACTTAAATAGCAGACATGACATCACAAAAGGCGTGTTCCTTAAGAAGAGACTATCGCCTCCTTAACCTGATAGGAGTAGTTTCAGCATCTTCAACTGAGTTCATAGGTATATTTACAGAAAACTGTAATGAAATCCCCATTTTCCCCCTCCCCTATTTACCTTAAACCAAAGAATGCACACATGGCTCAAACATCTAGCTTGCGGCCATCTTGTGGACAAAAATGTGTACTACACAAAAATTTTGACACCAGATACACATCTCTCACAGGTAAGCCACCGCAGTGGAGTTCTCAGACTGAACCCGAACCGGACGACCCCTGAGATGATCAGCCCAATGTTGTAGAGAGAATCGAATCAACCTCAACTCTAGAACATTGATTGGAAGGGAGTGTTCCTCGAGTGACCATAGTCCTTGAACAGAAAGATTCTCCAACCTTCCCCCCTAACCCCTGAGGCTTGCGTCCATTGTTAACACTGTCCACCGGAAAGGAAGGAATGAGCGGCCCAACATCAACATTGGAGAGACCAACCACCATCTAAGGCCAGTCCCAGCTGGATGTAATGGTTCACTGAAGCTTTCTGGTATGGAACTGAGCATAGGGAACCGCTTAGAAGGCAGAGACCATGTAACCCAGAGCCCACATGCAGCGACGAATGAGAATAAGACATGGCCAAAACATGGGAAGAACCTGAAGACGGAGAGCGGATAGCTTCTCAGGTGGCAAGAACACCTTGGCCTGACATGTGTCAAGCCCCATGCCCAGATAACTCAGCCGCTACTTTAGATAAAGACAGGACTTTTGCCTGTTCAGGATCCACCCGAAGCATTCCAGGGTGTCCAGAACTATGCTCAGGCTGTCCGCCGTGACCCGGAACAACGGACCCTTCACCAGGATGTCGTCTAAGTAAGGGAACGCCACGATCTCCCTGCCATGGAGCAGGGCCATGACTGCTGCCAGAACCTTCGTAAAGACCCTAGGAGCCGTGGTCAGGCCGAATAGGAGGGCTACAAACTGGAAGTGAAATGGACCCACTGCAAACGGAAGAAATCTCTGATAAATGCTGCAGATGGGCACGTGAAGATAAGCATCCTTGATGTCTATCGAGGACAGGAACCCCCCCCCCCCCAGTTCCATGGACGCAATGACTGATCTCAGGGACTCCATCTGGAAACTGCAAACGTGAAGAAAACAGTTGAGTGCCTTGAGGTCCAGAATGGGACGGACCTTCCCCTCTTTTTATGGAATGACAAAGAGATTGGAGTAAAACCGCCGAAAATGGTCTTGCGCAGGAACCGGACTAATCACCCCCTGCCGCAGTAGCATGTGAATCGCCTGAAAAAAGGAACTTGCGGCTGAGGGTGACTACCGAAAAAAATGGGATGGAGGGGAAGACTTGAATTCCAACTTGTAGCCCTCTGCAATGACCTCCTTCACCCACACATCTGAAACGTGAGCCAGCCAGACATGCCGAAACAAATGAAACCGGCTGCCCACCCGAATGGAAGGGGCCAGGAGATGCCTGTAATGCAGCAGAGTTCTTGGGGTTATAGGACTTTGAGCCCTGTTGATGGGAACAGCAGGAAGGGCTGGGTTTGAAGGAAGGTTTGCGCTTCTGATCTGTAGCCAACTTGTCGGACGCCCTCTTGGGGATGGAAAAACTCTGAAAGGGGTGAAAAAAAGGCTTCCGCTTGAACAACTGAACGCAATCGCAAATAAAACTAATGAACTTGCTTGCAAAATCGGGCAGTTTTCACTGAACGCATCCGCAACACATCCAGACCTAATCCTGACACGCTCGTCTTCAAGGGGCCTTAGACTGCCCCCTGCTCTGTGGTAAATGTGTGCTCTTACCCACTGTAGCGTCCGAAATGATCTCATCCAGGCGCTTACCAAAAAGTCTGTTGCCGGTACGGGGGAAGGGCTGTCAGGGTCCGCTTTGAAGCATTATTTGCCAGCCAGCAGGAGAGCCATAGGGTACGGCGGATAGCCACCAACAGGGCAGACAAACAAGCCATAAGCCTGGCTGCATCTAAAGATGCTTTACAAATATATGCACTGGCATGAGAGAGCTGCGGGGCAATATCTGCTAGTTCCCCCGAGGGGACTCCCAAGACCCTGACGCAAAGTTATTCGCCAACTCCCCCATCGCCTTGCTCACCCATGTCGAGGCAAATACTGGCTGCAGTGCTGTGCCTACTGCCTCAAAGGAAGACTTTTCAAACACTTCCAGTTTCTTATCCCTAATGTCAGGGAAAGAAGCCCCATCCGCCATCGGCAACGTAGTATGCTTAGCCAAGCGGGAAACTGGCGGGTCCACTATAGTTGAGGACGACCATTTCTTAGTCAAATCCTCCGGAAATAGATAAAGGACGTTTAAAGAGGACCTTTCATCGGTCCAAACATTGTAAGATAATTATCAGGCTACATAAAGGGGCACCCAGGGATCTCACTGCACTTACTATTATCCCTGGGCGCCGCTCCTTTCGCTCGCTGTGTCCTCCGGTATCTTCACTGAATTGGTTCTACTAGGCAGAGTCTGCCCTGTTTCACCCTGGGGGTTCCTTCTCCCAGGCTGTAGCGCTGTCCAATCGCAGCACAGAGCTCACAGCCTGGGAGAAAAAAAACTCCATGTAGCCTGATAATTATCTTACAATGTTTGGACCGATGAAAGGTCCTCTTTAAGCGTTTTGGCAAAAGAAAACGCCTATCAGGAAAATTCCACTCCTTGTCCAGAGAGGAATCAAACTCCTGGAGGTTGGGGAAACACTTATGCGAGTGACGGGACCTTCTAAAGGAAAAACCCGAGCTGGCAGATGAAGGTGCAAGGTCCTCAACATGCAACGTCTCAATAACCGCCGTAATAAGATTGTCCACCCTCAGGCGAGACCACTATCACGACCGGCGTGCCTATCACATACGTGACACAAAGGGAGGGAAAAGGGAAGGCTCTGTCCAAGGGAGAGGGAAAGGTGGTGACCCCTATCTCACCTTGAGGCTGGCACCTGACTGCCCTGACGTCTCTAGACGGGCTCCTCACCCGTACGCGATCGCGTGCCTAAAACCCTGTCTTTCCCTAAGATGAGCCCTAGATAGTGAATAGGGCGGTGGGAACACTAGTCCGCACCACTAGCTCTAAAGGAAAACACCAAGGGGAGGACAGACAATACAGACAACATATAATCCAAGGTGGGCGACAACAGAAGACAACAAAAAGCCCAACAGGGATCCGGAGGGTAACACTCTGGAACAACAACCAGGATTCACAGCTCCAGTGGGTCAGTATAGAAGTCCAGGCAGGAAGCTCTATATCTGGCAACCAGAGAAGTGAGAGAGGGGAATATAAGGAGATTGGGAGTGACAGACAAGAAACAGCTGAGGAGGAGAAGCTACGGATCCCTGAGTGAGACAAAAAGGATAGTAAGGCAAACAGAAAACTATCAAACAGCGTGATCTTTAGACATAGAGCGCGCCGCCATCCGCTGCGACTTCCTGACCCCGGGTACAACGGAGTCAGACGTGGCTCTTGACACCCTCGTGACAACCACATGCTCATCTGACCCTCTCTCCTCAGAACTCGCCTCTTCCACTGAGGACACATCAGAGTGAGACTCTCTAGTAGGAGGAGGAGAGGTCGAGGAAACGGGAGACACAGACACCCTTTTTGGGGAGGATGTTCTGGCCCGTTTTGCAGAACGGCCGTGATGGGCACGAGTCCCCTGATCCCCAGAATCGGACCAGTCAGAGGACTGCCTTGCTGATAAACGCCCCAATATCTCCACAATGGCTTTGTTGGTATAGGAGACCTCCTGTACCACCCTGGACAGAGAACGCGCCCACTCTGGTTCTACCATAGGCTGGGCAGCAGGAACTTGGTGGTGGCGCAGCACATGTAAAGCAGAGGGAGTCTGACTGCAGGGATGGAAATTTTGCGCAACATGATGAACAAGCAAAATTACTCAAAGAAGGGACCGCCTGTTTTGGGGCCTGGACTCATACATACTGACAACCCTGCCGCCCGTAAAGAGGAAGAGGGGGAAGGTTAGACCCTGTAAGAAGGAGAACAGCTCTTACCAAGCCTATGTCCCTCCACGCAGCATGACCCAATCAGTGTCCCGCTGCAGGAGCCTTTAAAAAGCAGAAGTAGGCGAAGCAGTGTGGGAGCAGGGAGAACATAAGCCCCGCCCACAAAATGACTCAGGTCCTCTGGGTAGGCCCTTGCAGACTCTGTCCACGCCTTCCCTTTCCCAGCTCGCCGTCACTGCATAGCGGGGGGTACTCTGCAGGAGCAGGCCTCAAATAAGCCAGGGCCTCAATTATAAGCAGCCAGATCCAACACAAGCAAAACAGAATCTGGAAAATGGACACCCCCTTGCGACGCCAAGCCAGGGCCAAGTCCTGCAGCCCCCCTCAACATCAACCACCTCCTGGAGGGGGCCAGCTTTGTGGGAACTAGGTAACTTGAGGGGAGGGGGGGAGTTTACTGGAAGGAGGGGAGCACCTTGGGCTCTTTTTTTTCTTTATATACTCACCTGTCTGGCGTCTTTTGCCGTCTCTGGCTCCAGTCGGATCACCACCTTCGGTGTGCAGCCCCTTGGGGAGTGACGCTACACCGGAATATAGGGGAACGTGGTGATCCGAAAGCTAGCGGGATAGAGAGGTTTTTGCCCAAACCTCTGGTCCTCCTTTGGTTCTAGAGACCCCCTGGTCTCCCGTCTCCTGGATGGGAGCACAGGCAGTTTTAAGGACTGCCTGAAACTTCCCGCAAGAAAAAAAGGAAAAAAGGAAAAACAAAAACCAGCAGACCTGCAACGCAGGGAGGTCTGCCTCCTACAGACACTAAGCTAAAACTGATTTACTTTAGTCCCTGTAGGAAGGGTAGAGCTGAAGGAGATGAGCTTACACTTTTTTTGTGCTTAGAGTCCACCTCCTAGCGGCAACAGCTATACCCATGGTCAAGCCTGTGTCTCCGCCAATGATACGGATGAAAAATAATTATATTCCAACTAAACTGTGAAAAACACACTCGGGTCATTTATCAAACTGGTGTACAGTAGAACTGGCTTAGTTGCCCATAGCACCCAATCAGATTCCATCTTTAAGTTTTCACAGTGCCTTTGGAAAATGAAAGGAGGAATCTGATTGGTTGCTATGGGAAACTAAGCCTGTTCTGTTTACACCAGTTTGATAAATGGCCCCATTAATTTAAAAAAAGATGAATTTCCCAGAGTTGAGTGCTGCACTTCAGGACATAGACTGGAGGCAATTATTCACACGACCATGCGTGGCCAGTACTGCGAACTGAAAATTGCGGTCCGCAATGCATGGGCACCACCCGTGTGAATACCGTGTTGCAACATGGACCTATTGACTGATATGTCCTATCTTTTGCGGTGCAGAGGTACGGACCTGGAAGCCCACGAAAGTGCTTCATAGTACTTCTGTAGGCTTCTGTTCTGTGACTCCATTCCTCACGGAACAATATGTTGCGGATTGCGGGCCCATTCAAGTCAATGGGTCCGTATCCATAATACAGGATTCACACAGCCGGTGCTCATATATTGCGGATCTGCCGTTTGCGGTCTGCAATACAGGCACAGAGCACCTACGGTCATGTGAATGTAGAAATGGGATAAATGGGAATGTATAAATGGGAGTGCTTTAAATCTACTTTGGATAAGTGTATTGTTAAATACATTCCTTAAGGTAACAAGGCTTACACGTCTTACAAATAGTGTAAAAAGTGCAACAAAAAAAAATGACAAAAAGAGAGCCTTAAAAAATACAAATCTAGGGGTCAGCTGTAGCCTTTAAAAAGTATAGAGAACTAAATAAAATAGCTAAAATACACAATGAAATTCAGGTGGCGAAAGAAAGTAAGACCAACCCAACATACTTAACTGGCTGACTGTAGATATGGTCCTTAACACCTTAGTGACCACCAATGCGCCTTTTTACAGAGGTCACTAAGAGACCTTAGGCTGGGCTGCCTTCTCACGGCTGTCTGGTCTAAGCTCTGCAGTGGTCTCCCGTGCAGCGGAGAGCAGGGGCTCAGCTCTCACATAAGAGCCGCACTCCTTTCCTAATAGCCTGGACCGGCAGGAGTGCTGATCTGGGTTGTTTAACCTTACATGCCGCTGGAAATGGCGTCCGCCGCATGTAAGCCATGAAGGAGTGGACTTCCTCTGTCTCCCATCGGCACCCTGCAAATGTGATTGCCGACCTGTGTAAATGCTGGCTGGGACCTGATATAGGCCCCAAGCCTGCCTTGAGTGTTTTCCAGCAGTCTACACCTTTCTGGCACAGCCTGCTGGTCAATGTCAGTATAGCACCGACATTAGAATGCAATGCAATGTCCTGCTTGAATGTAGATTCCCATAACATTTCTATGTACACATATTTGTACCTTTTTTGAAATGTTACTCAATATTTCTAATTTCCCTTTTCTTTTCTCTTTCCTGATTTATTTTCCATTGTTATATTTTATTATATATTATGATGATTATATCATAAAGTCATTTATTCTAATAATATATAACCCCAATAAATAATTTTCCAAACTAAAATGCAATGCATCTATAAAGAATAAATCAAGGCAACTGGACGTACTGTAGATTTCTTGAAAAAGTTTCACTCGTTCTTCCAACGAGCTTTCTCAATTCTAAGTTATTGTACAAAAATTCTGGGAATAAATATGTAACTGAATCCACATCTGGTATATATACCCAGCATTGGGTCAAATGTGTTGATACCATTATCCTAATTGGAGTCAGTAGGTGATAAAGACTTCCCAGAAAAAGGTGTCAAGACAGCATTATACGTGGCAGACAATAGATGTCTAACCCCCCCACCTCTATTCAAGCTTGGCTTCTCCATTTTTACGTAGATGGCCTCCTTCACGCCTCGTTTGTACCAATCGGCCTCCTTATCCAAAACACGTACTTGACTGTCTTCAAAGGTGTGACCTGTTCCTTTTAGATGTAAGTACACGGCTGAATCTTGACCAGAGGTTTTGGCTCTTCTATGCTGAGCCATACGCTGATGTAGTTGTTGTTTTGTTTCGCCGATATACAGTTCTGAGCATTCCTCATTGCACTGGACTGCGTACACAATGTTGTCCATCTTGTGTTTAGGCGTTGAGTCTTTGGGGTGAACCAGTTGTTGCCTCAGTGTGTTGCTAGGTTTAAAGCAAACAGGAATGTGATGTTTATTAAAAATCCTTTTGAGTTTCTCAGACACCCCAGCTACATATGGGATAACCATATTCTTGCGTCTGTCATGCGTCTGTCATCCTCTCATCCTGGTAGTCTTGGTGGTCTTTCTTCTCCTTCCTTCTGTTTTGACAAAGGCCCAAACTGGATACCCACAAGTTTTAAGTGCCCCTCTGAGGTGTTTGAGTTCCTTCGCCTTGGCCTCTGTTGTCTGCCACGTATAATGCTGTCTTGACACCTTTTTCTGGGAAGTCTTTATCACCTACTGACTCCAATTAGGATAATGGTATCAACACATTTGACCCAATGCTGGGTATATATACCAGATGTGGATTCAGTTACATATTTATTCCCAGAATTTTTGTACAATAACTTAGAATTGAGAAAGCTCGTTGGAAGAACGAGTGAAACTTTTTCAAGAAATCTACAGTACGTCCAGTTGCCTTGATTTATTCTTTACAGATATATACCATGACCTGGATATATGAGAACCTTCACAGACATAAAATGCAATGCACTATAGGAATAGCAGGATTACTGGTTGAACTTGATGGACTTTTGTCTTTTTCCAACCTTAACAACTATGTAACTTTGAACTGGTTTCCACTGCTAATAACTAGAACCATGTCCACACCTGGTATTTGAACAATTGATTTGGTTTTTACTGCTACAAATAAGACTCATGTTCATACTTTGTATTTGAACAATCGATCTAGTCTCTGGAATCATGTTTACACATGGCATTTAAGATCCAGGAACTTATTTGTCAGATATTGTTTGGGAAATAAATGTGTTTTCTTTTTCAACTAATTAGAACAGTGCAATAATAGATCTTTTGTGTTTGTTTTTAGATATATGCTTTTAATTGATATTACTGATATGAGGCTCCTCCGATACTATTTTTAAGTTCTCTGATATATAGTGGCATGCAAAAGTTTGGGCACCGCTGGTCAAAATTACTGTTACTATGAACAGTTATGCAATTTTAATACTGGGGAGGGAGGGGGGGCCGCACTGGCCACCAATGCTAATACTGGGGAGGAAGGGGGGGCCGCACTGGCCACCAATGCTAATACTGAGGAGGGAGGGGGGCCGCACTGGCCACCAATGCTAATACTGGGTAAGGGAGGGGGCCGCACTGGCCACCAATGCTAATACTGGGGAGGGAGGGGGGCCGCACTGGCCACCAATGCTAATACTGGGGAGGGAGGGGGGCCGCACTGGCCACCAATGCTTTTAATACTGGGGAGGGAGGGGGGTCTGGCCCCTACTGCCTGGCAGAACCCGATCAGGAGGCTGAGATCCGCACAATTAACCCCTCAGGTGTGGCACCTGAGGGGTTAATTGTGCGGATCACAGCCCCCTGTAAGAGATCGGGTGGTGCCAGACAGCAGGGGGCAGTTATGTACACAGTTTTTAGTATATTCTAACTTGAAGCGTCCCCATCACTATCGGAACGCCTCTGTGTTAAAATATACTGTCGGATCTGAGTTTTCACGATCTAACGCAAATCCGATGGTATATTCTAACATAGAAGCATTCCCATGGTGATGGGGACACTTCAAGTTAAAATATACCATCGGATTGAAGAAAAGTCAGATGGTATATTAATAGGGACTCCTGACTTTACATTGAAAGTCAATGGGGGACAGATCCGTTTGCAATTGCACCATATTGTGTCAACGTCAAAAGGATCCGTCCCCATTGACTTGCATTGTAAGTTAGGACTGATCCGTTTGGCTCCGCACGGCCAGGCAGACACAAAAACGCTGCAAGCAGCGTTTGGGTGTCCGTCTCCTGAGCGGAATGGAGGCGGAATGGAGCCAAACTGATGCATTCTGAATGGATCCACATCCATTCAGAATGCATTGGGGATGTACGGATCCATTCGGGGCCGCTTGTGAGAGCCTTAGAAAGTGTGAAAGTAGCCTTAGAGTCAAAAAGGGAAAGGAGTGCCTTGCAAAAGTATGGGAACCCAAGGAGATTTGAGAATTCAGATAAACTTTGACTGAGGTCTCAGACCTTAAATAGCCTGTTTGGGTTAAGGCTTGCACACAATCATTATTAGGAAAGGCCAGATGTCATAAATTTTAAAGCTTTATAAATACCCAGACTCATCTAACCTTGTCCCAAAAGACACAGCCATGGGTTCTTCTAAGCAGCTGCCTAACACTGTGAAAATGGTTCATTCCCACAAAGCAGGAGAAGGCTATAAGAAGGTAGCAAAGTGTGTTCAGGCTGCCATTTCCTCAGTTTGAAATGTAATTAAGAAATTGCAGTTAACAGGAACAGCGGAGGAAAAAAAAAAAGGTCTGGATTAGCAGAGACAGCTGCTCATAGGATTGCTAGAAAGGCAAATCTGAACCCCCTTTGAGTGCAAAAGACCTTTAGGAAGATTTAGCAGACTCTGGAGTTGTGGTACATTATTCGATTGTTCAGCGACATAGGCAGAAATCTGGTCTTCAGAAGAAAACTTCTCGTACATCCTCACAACACAATTCAGTGTCAAAAGCACATGTAAACAAACCTGATGCATTTTGGAAAGAAGTCCTGTGGACAGATTTGATTAAAATAGAACTCTATGGTCACAATAAGCAAAGATATGTCTGGATAAAAAAAAAAAGGGAGCACAGTATTTCATAAAAAGAACACCTCTCCAACCAATAAGGATAAGTGTGGATCAATCATGCCTTGGGGTTGAGTTGCAGCCAATGGCATGAGGAACATTTCACAGGTGGAGGGAAGAATGGCTTCAAACTTCAGCAAATTCTGGAAGGAAACATAACACCAATTGTAAAAGGCAGAAGTTTAAAAAAGAGGATGGCTTCTACAAATGGATAATGATCCTCAACATACCTCAAAATCTACAATAGACTACCTGAGAAGGTGCAAGATGAAGGTTTTATCATGGACCTCACAGTCCCCTGATTTGAACATCATCGAAAATATGTGGATAAACTTCAAAAGAACAGTGCCTGCAAAACTGTCCTTTTTTGCTATTTTGAAAATGTTAAAGATGAAAATAAAAAATAGGTTTTACTTAAAACACAAAAGGGAATGTATCATCTATAACTTTATGCCTTTTGGAGATCATTTCATGTTCAACTTGTTTGGATCTTTTTGCAACCATTTGTTAGGTATGGGATTTCATGAATAAACCCAGATTCTGGGAGAGCAAATAAGGGTGAGCTCACTCTAAACTTTTACTCTATACATAACTTGCCTGTGTCCTGTGCTTTTGGCAAAAAATTAATCATTGTGGGAAAACTAATTTAAGCCCTGCATTTAACCCCTTACGGACACTTGACGTATCGGTATAGCATGTTTCCCGAGTCCTTAAGGACACATGACGCATATCATGGGTTTAAATTGCGATTGCGGCGCAGCAGGGGTTAATCGGAACAGGTGACCTGATGAACCGAAAAAAGACTGATCAGTGGTGTGATTACACACCACCAATCACAGTCCGTGCGTTTGGGAGAGGCGGTACTGGCCGTGGTGCTGATGCCTGCTGTCCAGGGTGCTGATTGGTGCGGGGAGAGAGGCATGAGAATCAAACTTTCAGCGCTCCTCTCTCCCCTCCTCTTCCTGTTCAGCACCTGCACTCTGCAGCACCGTCCTCACCAGGCTCCTGTGATCCCCCCATCTGCACCCATCACCTTCCTGCAACCATCACCCTCCAGGTAGGTTAGGGTCAATGAGGGAGAGGCAACGTTAGGCAGGGATAGAAGGGAGAAGTTAGTTAGGAAAAAAATAAATAATAATTTTATCTAAACTTTTTTTTTTCAGCTTTGAGACCCTAGACCCCCCCCCCCCTGCCACTTGCCCCCCCACCACCAGCCCCTCCCCCCCCCCCCCAGGTGATCCTGCTTATGACCGTCTGTATAAGATACGGCCGGTCATCGATCACTTCGGGGCCAAATTTGTGCAGGCCTACGTACCTGGAAAGGATGTCGCAGTTCACAAGTCTCTCGTTGCATTCAAGGGGAGACTCAGTTTCCGCCAATATATTCCCACTAAGCGGGTATGGCGTGAAGCTGTACAAAATTTGTGAGAGTACCTCAGGGTACACTTACAAATTTCATGTGTACGAGGGGCGAGATCCCCGTATTCAACCCCAGAATGTCCCCCCACTCTGGGTGTTAGTGGGAAACTCGTGTGGGACCTTATGTACCCACTGCTAGATAAGGGTTACCACTTGTACGTGGATAACTTTTATACTAGTATCCCCTTGTTCCAGTCCCTCGCCGCTTGTGGGACTGTGCGGAAAAATCAGCCCGGCCTCCCTGCCTACCCCCTTCAGTTACCTATCCCCAGGGGTGAGACCCGTGCCCTTACCAGTGGAAACCTGTTGCTGGTCAGGTATAAGGACAAGAGGGAAGTTTTTGTACTGTCCACAATCCACGGTAACGGCAACAGTCCTCAAGCCCAATTGTATCGTCGACTACAATCGGTATATGGGAGGAGTTGATCTCTCTGATCAAGTCCTCAAGCCATAACGCTAGGCACAAAACCCGGGCATGGTACAAAAAAGTTGCGGTCTACTTGGTACAGGTTGCCTTGTACAGGGACATTCCTCCAATTCTATGAGGCCGGGAAAGAGCATGCCAGAGTACCTCGGGAATTGGAGGCGCCCGTATCGTCACTTGCCAACATTTTCCAGGTGTGGTCCCCCATACTGGAAAGAGGGGACGAACCCAAAAAAGATGCAGAGTGTGTCACAAGAGGGGGATACGGAAGGACACCACCACTCAATGTGACACTTGCCCCGATCATCCAGACCTCTGCGTTATTGATTGCTTCAGGGAGTATCACACTTCCATGGAGTACTACATTTTTATAATCCCCAACAGTCCCCTAGAGAACATAAAAAAACTATGGCTCTCAGACTTTAGAGACACGTTTTTTTCCAAAAATATAAGTTTTAGTGCAGGCATCCTCAAACTGAGGCCCTCCAGATGTTGTAAAACTATAACTCCCAGCATGCCCAGACAACCTACAGCCATCAGCAGGGCATGGTGGGAATTGTAGTTTTACAACATCTGAGGGCCGCAGTTTGAGAATGCCTGCTTAGCGTCTCCAAAGTCTGAGAGCCATACATATTGGGCATCACCGCGTCCGTAAAACTTTTTTTCTATAAAAATAACATTTAACCCAACCCCCCGGATGAACAGCGTTAAAGAAAAAAAAAAAAGCTATTTTTTGTCACCTAACATCACAAAAAGTGTAATAGCAAGCGATCAAAATGTCATATGCACCCCCCAATTACTGCCAATAAAATCGCCATCTCATCCCGCAAAAAATGAGCCCCTACATTAGATAGTCGCCCAACAAAAAAAAAAAAACTGTAGCTCCCAGGCTATGGAGATACTAAAATAATTTTTTGGGGTTCCTAAAATGATAATATAGTGTAAAATCTAAATATATTTTAAAATGTAGACATATTAGGTATCGCCGTGTCCGTAAGAATCTGCCCTATAAAAATAACATTTGACCAAACCCCTCGGATGAACAGCGTTAAAAATATAAAATAAAAACAGTGCCAAAACACCCATTTTTGGGCAAAATTTCCATTTGAATCCTTTTTTTCTGGTAATAAAGCAAGGGTTAACAGCCAAACAAAACGAAATATTTATTGCCCTGATTCTGTAGTTTGCAGAAACACACAATATGTGGTCGTAAATGGCTATATAGCAACACGGCAGGGCATAGAACGAAGGGAACGCCATATGGTTTCTGGAAGGCAGAGTTTACACCATGTCCCATTAGAAGCCCCCCTGATGTAGCCTAGACTAGAAACTCCAAAAAAGTGACCCCATCTAAGAAACTACACCCCTCAAGGTATTAACGGTTTATTGCTCGGTCATGCAACTTGGCACCCAAATGAATTTTGCCTCCTATTCTTCTCACAAATACAGCTTTCTTTTGGTGGTATTTGATTTCTGCTGAGATTTTTAGTTTTTCTGATATTAATTTAAAAAAAGTGTATTTTTCTAACTTTCTCTGGTTAAATTGTTCAAATATAATTACATTTCTATACAAGTTTGTGTCAGAATTTATTGTGCTACATGTCTTTGATTTAAAAAAAATCCAATAAGTGTATATTTATTGGTTTACGCAAAAGTTATAGCGTTTACAAACTATGGTACAAAAATGTGAATTTCCGCATTTTGAAGTAGCTCTGACTTTCTGAGCACCTGTCATGTTTCTTGAGGTGCTAAAATGCCAGGATAGTATAAATACCCCCCAAATGACCCCATTTTAGAAAGAAGACACCCCAAAGTTTCCATTTCTTCTAACTTCTGGCGAAAAAAATTAAAATCTCCCACGGACTCACTATGCCGCTCAGTGAATACCTTGGGGTGTCTACTTTCCGAAATGGGATCATTTGTGGGGTGTGTTTACTGTTCTGGCATTTTGGGCAGGGCTAAATTGTGAGAAACCCTGTAAAGCCTAAAGGTACTCGTTGGACTTTCGGCCCCTTTACACACCTAGGCTGCGTTTAATTAAAAAATTAAAAAGTTGTCATTTACAGAGATATTTCTCACACACAGTATGGGTATATATAAAAATACACCCCAAAACACATTGTCCTACTTCTCCTGAGTAAGGCGATACCACATGTGTGACACTTTTTTGCAGCCTAGGTGCACAAAGGGGCCCAAATTCCAATGAGTACCATTAGGATTTCATAGGGCATTTTTTACGCATTTGGATTCCAAACTATTTCTCATGCTTTAGGGCCCCTTAAATGCCAGGGCAGTATAAATAACACACAAGTGACCCCATTTTGGAAAGAAGACACCCCAAGGTATTCCGTGAGGGGCATGGTGAATTCATAGAAGATTTTTTTTTTGGCACAAGTTAGCGGAAAATTATTTAATTGTTTTCTTACAAAGCCTCATATTCCACTAACTTGTGAAAAAAATTTTTTTTTTACATGAGCTTGCCATGCCCCTCACAGAATACCTTGGGGTGTCTTCTTTCCAAAATGGGGTTACTTGTGGGGTATTTATACTGCCCTGGCATTTTAGGGGCCCTAAAGCGTGAGAAGTAGTTTGGAATCCAAATGTGTAAAAAATGCCCTGTGAAATCCTAAAGGTACTCATTGGAATTTGGGCCCCTTTGTGCACCTAGGCTGCAAAAAAGTGTCACATATGTGGTATCGCCGTACTCAGAAGAAGTAGGGCAAAGTGTTTTGGGGTGTATTTTTACATATACCCATGCTGGGTGAGAGAAATCTCAACTTTTTACATTTTTTTATACAAAGTTGTCAATTTACAGAGATATTGCTCTCACCCAGCATGCATATATGTAAAAATACACCCCAAAACACATTGCCCTACTTCTCCTGAGTGCGGCGATACCACATCTGTGACACTTTTTTTGCAGCCTAGGTGCGCAAAGGGGCCCAAATTCCAATGAGTACCTTTTAGGAGGGCATTTTTAGACATTTGGATTCCAGACTTCTTCTCACTCTTTAGGGCTCCTAAAATGCCAGGGCAGTATAAATACCCCACATGTGACCCCATTTCGGAAAGAAGGCACCCCAAGGTATTCCTTGAGGGGCATGGCGAGTTTATAGAAGATTTATTTATTTTTTGCCACAAGTTAGCGGAAATTTATTTTTTATTTTTTCTCTCACAAAGTCTCCCTTTCCGCTAACTTGGGACAAAAAGTTCAATCTTTCATGGACTCAATATGCCCCTCAGCAAATACCTTGGGGTCATTTGTGGGGTGTTTGTAAGCCCTGGCATTTGAGGGTCTCCATAATCATTACATGTATGGCCAGCATTAGGAGTTTCTGATATTCTCCTTATATTGAGCATACGGGTAATTAGATTTTTTTTTTTCGTTCAGCCTCTGGGCTGAAAGAAAAAATGAACGGCACAGATTTCTTCATTCGCATCGATCAATGTGGATGAAAAGTTCTCTGACAAAAAATGTGCAAAAAAAATATAAAAAAAAAAGAGGGGAAAGGTGTCTGCCAGGACATAGGAGCTCCGCCCAACATCCAAACCCACTCAGCTAGTATGCCCTGGCAAACCCGAATTCTCCATTCACATCAATCGATGTGGATGAATAAATCATTGCCAGAATTATTATAATTTTTTTTTAAATGTTTGCCAAAGCATATGAACACCGCCCCTCAGCTCATAAATCTCGGCAAACGTATCTTTTTTTACTGCAGAGGAGAAATCTCGTCTCGCAGCGCCGCATACACTGACTTTGTGTAATCTGATAGCAGCGCAATGCTTCTGTCAGAATGCACATCAGTGCTGCAGCTGGTCGATCGCTTGGTCCACCTAGAAGGTAAAAAAAAAAAAAAAAACAGGCCGCAATAGGACAAACCTCTCCTTCCCCATGGGACAATGTGCAAAGCGCAAATCGCCCAGAGATGTGGCGAAGTACATTATGCACTTTGTCCCAGGTGAAAGGAGAGGTTTATAGCAGCTCTGTGTGAAAGGGCCCTAAGACCCCTGTGTGCATGTCTTGTGTCACGCAATCCCTATACTAATAGTGTACCTGTGTGTGGTACTTGCGGAAACACTCCCCTAGTTGCATACGGCAGGCTGGTCAGGACTGTCAGGACAAAAAAAGGTGGTGTCACACCTTATTCCAGCCCTGCTACAGACACATCTTTTTCTTGGGGAACGCTGAGTTGGGGTACCAGGATAGGCACTCGGGAAGTGTCTGCCATGTAGCCGGCTAACTACATCAGGAACTTGGGGCATGGACCCTCCTGTATACAGGAGTTCCGAAATGATCTCTTCCTGGAATTTTAGGAAGGATCCCGTTCTCCCAGCCTTACTGTAGAGAACAAAACTATTATACAGAGCCAATTGAATTAAATAAACAGACACCTTATAACAGTGTCTGGTGGGGCGGGACACTAAATAGGGAGCCAACATCTGGTCATTGAAGTCCACCCCTCCCATGTGAAGATTATAGTCGTGGACAGAGAGGGGTTTCTCAATGACTCTAGTTGCTCTTTCAATTTGTACTGTCGTGTCTGCGTGAATGGTGGACAGAAGGTAAACGTCCCTATTGTCCCTCCACTTCACCGCAAGCAGTTCTTGGTCACACAAGGCAGCCCTCTCCCCCTGTCCAAGTTGGGTATTAACGAGCCGTTGGGGGAAGCCCCGGCGACTAGGTCGCGCGGTGCCACAGCATTGAATTCCGACTAGATGCAAGTGCCGAAAGAGGGCCGCGCTTGTGTAAAAATTGTCCACTTATAAGTGTTACCCCTTGTGGAGTAAGGGTGACACCAAGTCCCAGACAATCTTGCCACTGCTCCCCAGGTAGTCAGGACATCTGACCAGCTCCAGTTTTGAGTCTTTTCCCTCATAGACCCTAAAACGATATGTATAGTCTGTGGCCCTTTCACAGAGCTTATACAGTTTGACCCCATAGTGGGCGCGCTTGCTGGGGATGTACTGTTTGATGCCAAGGTGCCCGGCAAAATGTACTAGGGACTCGTCTATGCAGATGTTCTGATTGGGGGTATACACATCTGCAAATCTGGATGACAAATGGTCTATGAGGGGCCAAATTTTGTGGAGCCGGTCATAAGCAGGGTGGCCTCTTGGATGACAGGTTTTATTGTCAGTTAAATGCATAAAGCACATGATGCCCTCAAAACGTGCCCTGGACATAGCAGCAGAGAACATGGGCATGTAATGTATTGGGTCTTTAGACCAATAGGACCGCAATAATTTTTTTTTTTGTTAGACCCATGCTGAGGATAAGGCCCAAAAATGATTTGGAAACTGTGACTGGTTTCCACCGGAAAGGCTGGGCATAGAAGCTTTCCGGATTGGCAGTTATAAACTGTGTGGTGTAGCGGTTGGTTTCTGCCACAACTAAGTCATAGAGATCCGCGGTGAAGAACAGCTAAACAAAACTTGAGGGCTGATCCTAAATGAGCTGTCTACACGCAAACTCCAGACTGGGCGGTGGAAGCAGGGGAGTGCCAATTTGGGTTTGCCAGCACCTCTGGGAGACTACGGGCCTGTGAACGTGGTGGCTGCGACGGGGAGTTACTGCACATTCCACCGTACCAGCTGGAACTGCCCTTCTGGTGCTCGCCACTTCAACAGGGAATACGGCAGTGCTGGTAGAAGGTCCAGGATGTGCTGCGCTGCTGGTGTATGCCGCACCATAAAAAAAGATCAGTGCTAGCACCACTCTTCTGCAAATGAGGCTCATCACGCGGGGTATGCAACACACTGACATGGGATCGGGTACGCCTGACCATAGCAGGGACCTCAACCTCGTCACCTTCACTAGCGGTTAGAGTGCCACTGCTGTCTACAGGTTCATATTCTGAACCACTGGATTCAGCGGGTGAGGCGTCCCCATCACTTTCATCCATCACGGACAGAATCCTGTAGGCCTCTTCAGCGGAATACCCCTTGTTTGACATTTTGGGCTAACTAAATTTAGGGGGTATTCCTCTGAGACTACCCAGGAAAAAGAGCAAACCTGCCTAGTAAAAAGGAGTGCTTGCGAAGTAAAGCTGCGATCGCTAATAAAGATCCAGAAAGCTCAAAAGTGATCTTTATAGCGCCGCAGCGATTTTACGGTAAGTTTGCAGTGATCATAAAAAAAAAAATTCTGGCACTGCGGTGGGGCGGACTGAACGCAAGTGTGCACACAAGATCAGGCCTGATCGAACGAACACTGCGTTTTTTGTAGAGCCTAAGGTGACCCTAATGTACTTATAGATCTGATTGCGATCAGTCTTGATCACTTACAGATACTATATAGTACTAGTGCTGATTAGCGACAGCGATGACGCTAATCAGCGACTGCGGTGGGCTGGGCGCTAACTACCTAACAAGTAGCTAAGTAACTGGCGGTGATGAGGGACCCTTACAGGGGGGTGATCAATGACAGGGGGGTGATCAGAGATCTATATGGGGTGACCAGGGGTTAATAAGTAACAGGGGGGTGTAATGTGTGTGTGTGGTGATTGGTGCTACTTACAGAGCTGCCAGAGGACCAGGTATATCAGACGCCTCTTTCATTGGTTATTTTAAAAATCTACAGTCTGCCAGCCAATGATCGCTGCCGGCAGGCTGTAGTTGAACTTGTGAACTGCGTGTTCATGTGAGCGCGCGTTCACAGGAAATCTCGGGTCTCACGAGATGACACCAATAGGCGTCACTGAGCCTGAGACTGCCGCTGCCCGGGCGCGTATCGGCGTTACGCGTGCAGCAAGTGGTTACATATCCTTAGAATAGGTCATCAATATCTGATTGGTGACGGTCCAACACCCCCAGCGATCAGCTGTTTGAAGAGGCGGTGCTTCATGTTAGTGCCACATACTATACATTACACTACACCCTGTCTCAAAATTGCAGTATAATGCCAAGTACTTGCTCCATTCACTTGAACAGGATACGGTGAGTAGTGTATTAAAGAATAATCAGTGGTCACGTGGAGCATCTCCTCCTCTTTAAACAGCTGTTCAATGGGGGTTACGGATATTTGAAAAAAAATTGTACTTTTTTCACTTTTTGTAATCAGACCCACTTGGTTCTTGACAATCCATTTGGTCTGATGGCTCTACAAGACAGTGCAACAGTCTATTGGTGTGTATAGACACAATGTCTGATCAGGGGTGAGCCTCTGGTAGGACCTGTCAGTCTTAGTGTGCATGGCAAGTCTGGATGCCTTTGTAAGGCATCCGGTTGCCATGATAACCATTGGGACGCTGGCAGTGGAGCGGCCTGATGGGAGAGGGACCACAGTATGGAGGGGGTTAAACGGATGACATTGGTGCCAGCAGGTGAGCGGATTAGTGCACATTGGGGGCTGCATGTGGGCCAAAATTGTGGACACATGGGACTTTGAGGGGGGAGGGGTGTAATTTAACCAGAACTGTGCAGATCAGAACTAGGGATGAGTGAATCGACTTCGGATGAAACATCCAAAGTCGATTCACATAAAACTTTGTTCTAATACTGTACATAGCAGTAGCTCCGTACAGTATTAGAATGTAATTGCTGTAAAAAAAAATATTTCCCGAACTTGGAACCGAACCAGGAGTTTGATTTTTTTTTTTTTTACAGTACAAATTAAATTTAAGACGCTATTACGCAAAGTCTCACGAGACTTCGTGAAGCAATAACTTCGGCTGATCAGAGCCAATACATTCGAATACTGTACAGAGCTCCTGCTCTGTACAGTAATAGAACAAAGTTTTATGTGAATTGACACTTATCCTTAGAACCTTTAGCTGGCAAAACAATTCTGTCATTGGCTAGTCTGTACAGACTAGCCAATCAGAGCGATCACTGGCTCGGGACCTCCCTCATTGGTCCCAGGACAGTTATCTGAGATCTCTGGCTGTAACAACTGGGATCTCAGCACTGTCAACCATGTGTATATACATGGTGACAGTTTGCAGTGATGACGAACCCGTCTCAGTGACATAATGGACTGCAGTCCATGACGTACAAGTGCGTCACGGTGGAATAAGGGGTTAAAAGGACTTCTTTGGTGCACAGGACAAAGTGACATAAAAGGGCGTTCTTGCTTTGATTGATAACATTGCTAGTGTGGTGATCCCGTTGTCTCCTTCTTGTGGGAGTAGTGTCTACTACGGATGCAACACTATTCAGTTCTTTGCCATTTTTAGATCATTTGTAACAAAGAGTGTGGCCCACGTTTATTTGTATTATAATTGTCCCATAACTGTCTACACATAGACTGCAAATAAAACTATACTTTTATACTCACCTGATTTGACGTCCTCTGATGACAGCACCCAGTTAGTGGTTCCCTTCATCTTTCTTTTCTTCTTCTGACTACCCCAGCGATTGTTCCAGCAGTGAGAGCAGGAACCCAGGCAACAGTCCAGGATCTGTTCGGTTTAAACAGCAGGGCGAATACAGCGGTTGTGACTCTCCACAACAGTTTTAGGTAAGCGCATAATATATATTGAATACTCTATATACATTACATCTATAAGGCGATACCACACATCAGGCACTGCCTCCAATCTTTTTTCCATGGCTTTATTAGCATTGCCATTTCAGTGCAGAGGAAATGCCTGCTCCACATGTGCATTATTGTATAAAAGACATGAGCCGATTTATAAAGTCCACTTTAAAGCTCTTCATGTGGTTATCTGTCCAAGCTCAAAAGAATTCCCAAGTGCAATTAAATGTTAGTGCCCATCATATTTTTCCCAAAAAAGTGGACCAAGAATATTAATATAAAACACCAGAACAAGTACCATTATGAAAAACAACATTTAATATGTCCTTTGCAACCGAATAAAATAAAATACAACCATTTTGATAAAGTCTGGCTCAGAAACTGCCAATTTCAAACAGAATCACAGTCAGCACAGAATAAAAGTCAGGGCTATTTTTAAAACATCCAGTTATATTTTTTTTTAACAAATTGCCCCATAAATTAATTTGTATGTATGAACAATATATGTGTACAGTATGTACCGTAAGACTTACAGAACATGAGGTTTTCCTCATGAAATGGACTGTCCTGTCCTTAATGGATGAAGATGTCACAGATCATTACAATTTGTATGTTTACTTCATATGTCAGATCACCGGGCCATTGCTCAGCAGACTGGTGGCATTTTCTCACCCTAAATGCTCATGCACACAAACGTATTTTCTTTCCATGTCCGTTCCTTTTTTTGCGGACAGTATGTGGAACCATTTCATTTCAATGGGTCCGCAAAAAAAAACAAAAAAAAAAACTAAGAACGGATGTTACTCCCTGTGCATTCAGTATGTCAGTTCCGCATAGAACATGTCCTACGGTTGTGTGCATGAGCCCTAAGTATATGGGGTCCAGAAAAATGCTCTTGGATCCACGTTAATATAGCAGACAAACTATATGGTTCAACACATATAACGTCAGATTGAAATTCGGCAGTCCCTCCGTGTCTCTCCTCCCTTCTCCACACTTACTGCCTCAATGTTGCTTAACCCACGGGAAACTAGTAGTAAGAAAGAGCTTTGGCTCTTTGGCAGGTCTAGGCTATGTTAATGTTTTCTCCGAAGGTGTGAGGGACATGACTACTAATTGCTCGTGGGTTGAGAAATATCGAGGCAGCACGTGTGGAGAAGGGAGGAGAGACACTGAGGGACTGCTGAATTTCAATCTGACGTTATGTGTTGAACCATATAGTTTGCTACATTAGCAAGGATCCAAGAGCATTTTTCTGGAGTTTCAAGAAAGGAGTTGGGACCTACTCCTAGAGTGGATGCTGCTGCTTATTTGGGACACTTCTCTTTGTTTCTGTTTTTCTAAGTATATGGGGATTAACCTGTGTCACTCATGCAGGCACCAGAATATCCAGTTTGATGAATTTAATGTACATTAAAAAACAACCTTCTATCAGTTGCTTATAACCGATGACTAGACACAGTTCTAATGAGGAAAATCACAATCTGCCTTGTTGGAGGAAGGATCATGAGAACATCATCCCCAAAGGAAGGATATACATGTTGCATCCCCTCCTGCCTGTATAAGGGCTCATGCACACAAACATATTTTTATTCCCCATGTCTGTTCCGTTTTTTTTTTGCAGCCTGTATGCGGAACCATTCACTTCAATAAGGCTGCAAAAAAACAGACATGACTCCAAGGACATTCAGACACTGAATAGACACGGCGTATCAGTATGCCTCTGCCTACAGTAGGCAATGTACTGCACATGCCCGGCCCGGCAGGAAAGCGCACCAGGGCTGGATTATGGATGAAGGGCTGGATCCAGGGCTGGCCGGACAATACAGTGGGGAGGAGTCAGGTGCAACTAAGGCGGAGAGCCCTGGGCACTTGCTATAGGTAATTTGCATATCTTTAAATCTTTGTTTTTGGCACTGTGGAGATTCTGAAAAACTAAAGCCAGGTACCATCAGTGTTATATATTTGCCTCCTACAGAGCCATATAGTCAGTTTAAAACATGTTATGTAGGTGACAGACTCCCTTTTAGTGTGAACTCAGCCTAACACCAAGCTGTCAAGATATTCCGCAATGAACAGGAGCAATAACAAACAGCACAACAGAGAGAAGACGCCCCAGAATTGTTACTTCGTGAAGAATAAGGCCTCTTTCACACGGGCGTCACATTTTGGCTCAGGATACGTCCTGGGTGCATTGTGGCAAACCCGCGCGAGTAGGTACCCAATTGCAGTCAGTTTTGACTGCGATTGCATTCCGTTGTTCAGTTTTTATCGCACGGGTGCAATGCGATAAAAAAAAAAAAACTGAATGTGGTACCCAGACACAAACTTCTTCACTGAAGTTCAGGTTTGGGTTCAAGGTTGTGTAGAATGTATTATTTGTCCTTATAACATGGTTATAAGAGAAAATAATAGCATTCTTAAGACAGAATGCTTAGTAAAATAGGGCTGGAGGGGTTAAAAAAATAATAATAATTTGACTCCCCTTAATCCACTTGTTCGCGCAGCCGGCATATCTTCTTTCTTCAGTACCTGGGTAAAGGACCTTTGATGACATCACTGCGCTCATCACATGGTCCAGCACCATGGTGATGGATCATGTGACGGACCATATGATGAGTGCAGTGATGTCACCACAGGTCCTTTTCCTACTGTGCGAACAAGTGGATTAAGGCGAGTTAAATTATTTTGTAATTTTTTTTTTTAACCCCTCCAGCCCTATTTTACTTAGCATTCTGTATTAAGAATGCTATTATTTTCCCTTATAACCATGTTATAAGGGAAAATAATAATGATCGGGTCCCCATCCCGATCAGCTCCTAGCAACCGTGCGTGAGGAAAAAAAAAAAAAAAACTGCATCCGCACTTGCGATTTTCATGCAGCCCCATTCACAAAGTAGAGCATGCTGCGGTTTTCACGCAACGCACAAGTGATACGTGAAAATCACCGCTCATGTGCACAGCCCCATAAAAATGAATGGGTCTGGATTCAGTGCGGGTGCAATGCGTTCACCTTTTGCATTGCACCCGTGCGGAAAACTCGCCCGTGTGAAAGAGGCCTAAGAGTAAGGAGTGGCGACAGGGCCACTTTATGAGAAAGCTTATAGGAACTTAAAAAGTTACAAGTTGCTATAATGGATCTTTATATGAAATACAGCTAAACTAAACACCTTAATATTTAATTCACACAATTGCACAACACAGATGAAAGAAGGAAACCTGTTAAAATACCTAAATAAATAAATCATGTATGGAAGAAAATTTCTCTCACTATCACGAGCATACACTGTTCTTAATCTTTTTTTTTTTTTTTTTTTTAACAAAACGTCACATCAATCACAATATGTCAGGTTTCAGGAACTTTGCCACCACGTGAGTATGAGCAATGTGCAGCATCCCAAAGATCACATGTAAAAAGTAGCACCGACTCAAAGTGCAGCAATTTCCTGTAGAAACCTATCAGACCATTTCTTTTCTTTTTACAACCTGCACTAGAACAACACAGTTGATGTGATTGGAAGCCTTATTTATCAGCTGAAATTTCTGGGTCACATAGGGAGAGGTCGTCTACACTGCTGCACTCCAGAGCCCAAAGCTATTACTTCCTAAAAATAATGTAAGCGGTCTACCAATACAAAATCATGCTTGTGTTCCCCTCAACCTGAAAAATTTTTTTTTAATAAAAAACATCTTTAAAAAAAAAAAAGGTAGTATATCATTAGTGTACGGCAGTTTTGTGGCTTACAAATGTTGCACAATTTTGTTGCAAGTGTTTTGTGGCACAATTTGACTTTTTCAGCAGAGTATAGGAGAGTCACACGAGACCACACACACATTTACCATTATGTGCACCAGAAAAGCCATGAATATTAGTCCCAAAAACTAAGCCAACTCCCTGCTGGTGTAGATTTCATGTTCTGACACACAGAACTATCTCTTAATAATTCTGACAGTGGGGTTTGTTACTAAGACAGATGTAAGAAACACCTTTCTTAACACATTTCCCCCAGAATCTGACACAGATTGAGCAACAGAGAATGCACTAATGTTTGATGGAGTCCTCTGAATAGTAAAGCCAATCATACACGAGATAGGTAACCCGTGGATGGAAATGAACGGAGTTGCAGCGAGTATGCCTGACTGGCTCCTCCGTACATTCGGGGGAAAGGGGGGCCTTCATGCAGTACAGAGTCCTCATTCTCGTGATCAGAAGGGGTCCCACCAATCTAATAGGGGATATCTTCACACAACTGGAATACCCCTTTAATGCCTTGACAGAAAAGAATAGACTACAATAAATAATTCCTGGCCAACAGCATATAATTATCTAAAACGGCAGCTCACACAATCAGCGTCAGGTACTAGGCAGTGGTTGTCATCGCCAGTCTGGGAATCTTTATAGGGAATGACTTAGGTCTCATGCACACAAACGTATATATATTTTTTGCAGCCTGTATGCGGATCCATTCATTTCAATTGGTCCGCATAAAAAACTGAATATATTCTGTATGCATTCCATTTCTGCATGGCCATTCCGCACCAAAATAGAACATGTTCTATTATTGTCCGTATTAGGCTACTTTCACATTAGCTGCTCTGTCATGGATCTGCAAAAAACGCTTCTGTTACAATAATACCATCGTCTGGATCCGTCATGAACGGATCCTGTTGTATTATATTTTCTATAGCAATGACGGATCCGTCTTGAACACCAATGGGGGGACGGATCAGTTTTCTATTGTGTCACCACATCGCAGACAGAAAAACGCTGCAGGCAACGTTTTGGTGTCCACCTCCTGAGCGGAATGGTGACTGATTGGAGGCAAACAGATGCATTCTGAGCGGATCCTTTTCCATTCAGAATGCATTAGGGCAAAACTGATCCGTTTTGGAACGCTTTTCAGACCCCATGACGGATCTCAGAAATGGAAAGCTAAAACGCTAGTGTGAAAGTAGCCTTACAGACAGTTCTATAATTGGCCAGAGCTTCAATTTCACAAAATGAACACAGCCGGTATGCGTGTTTTGCGCACCGCAAAGCGGGCAACGGTCGGGTGCATAAGCCCTTATTCGAAAGTGCGCATATAAAACGCGTGCCCAAGACCAGATTGTTCAGGCAGGCTGCATGTGTGAGCTCCTGTACACTGGGAAATAGCTGTACTTTCATCTTTTGCTTAGATTATTTAATAGTTCTTGAGTTTTGTGGCAGTGGACGTGATTTTTTGTTTTATTTGCTAGTTATGTGTGCAAATGCTCACGTAGTGTGATTGTACTTTATGTATTTATGAAATCTTGGTAGAACATCAGTGTGAAGCAGACACTGATTAGTATTACTACAATCTGCACGGTGTAAAAATTCTCTAGGGGTCTAGGGGGGCCTGCACACGGTGCAGATTTGTATGAAGAAAATCCTTTTTTTTTGTGTGCGGATTTTCTGTTTATGTAAACAACCACACTGAAGTCTATGGGGAAATCCGCACAACGGGTCAATTTCCACACCTAAGGTGTCAAATCTCATTCACGTTGCTGGTACTGTATTACATAGCATTTTTTTTCTCACGTAATCTGCACAGAAAAAAAACAAAAAACATTAAGTGCACCGTGTGCAGCCATCCTTAGGGTGGTTTGATGCACTTTTCAAAAAAGTCTATATAATGTAATAGCCAGCAGAAGTATAAAAATTGGTGGATACCACTCACAGCTGAAAAGGATTGAATGAGTTTTTAGCAAGTACCCGCAGTCTGCCTCTCTAAACAGAAGATTCATACTTAGGTGCTCTCCGTCACTTTGGTCCCCCGCACCGCTTCTGAGGCCATGTTCCAGTAGCCGCAGTGTTGACATCCAGCTCAGCATGGGTGTGGTCATATGCTCTGCTGCAGCAAATAACTGGCTTCAGCAGTGATGTGACCACAAGCAGCACGTCACCACTGAAGCCAGTCATAGCTAGCAGTAGGGCATGCGAGTATGCAGATATCAATACTACAGGGACTAGAACATGAACACAGTGGCACAGTGATGAGGACTGGATTGGCTGGTAGCAGGTAATTATAACTGTTCCTAGAGAGGCAGGCTACAGGCATTTTCTAAAAACATCTGAAATTGATAAAGCGAATGAAATATGAAACAAGGTCAATATCCGATCACTCTCCGCTATTACTTGAACTATGCTTATCTCAGGAAAGATATACACCAAAACCTCCCTTTAGACTAAACCCTTATTGGCTATCAGTTATAAAGACACATGAAATAATTCAAAATGAAATAGGCCGATTTTGGGATATAAACCATGGCTCAGCAAAAATTCAAGTGGTATGGGACACCTTTAAGGCGTATATGAGGGGATTGATGGTTAGTAACATTACGAATCTTAGAAGGGAATATGCTAAAAAACAGAAAAATCTAGAAAAAGATGTAGTGTTGGCGACAGAATCCTTCCATATAAATAAGACGCAGAAGAATAGGGAAAATATGCAAAAAGCCACCCAAATATATGCTAACTTTTTACTGGATAAGGCTCAACAGAGTCTTTTTTTTAAAGGGCAAAAATACTTTACAGAGTCAGGGCGACCTGGTAAACTCCTTTCTAGAGTAATCTCCAATCAACAACCAAAAAAACATATAGATAAGGTTCGAGCGAGTGATGGTAGGATAGTCACTAGACAGGGCCTGGTGGAGAAGGCCTTTCTTGATTATTTCCTTGACCTGTACAAAGCTGATTCCAACATTACAGAGGATAAGATAGATTCCTATCTAGATAGGATCAACTTCTCAACTATTACTGAGACGCAAAAAAAAGCACTAGAATTGGAGGTTTCAATGCAAGAACTTGAGGGAGCTATTAAACTATGCTCAGCTAACTCCACTCCTGGTTCAGACGGGCTTCCATATGAATTCTATACTAAATATGGGGACTGTATTTTTCCCAGATTGTTGGAGGTCTTTGCTGAATCAATGAAGGATGGGATACTACCAGATTCAATGATGGAGGCTATAATAATATTAATCCCAAAAAAAGGCAAGGACCCTCTAGATTTAGAATCTTATAGACCAATTTCTCTGCTCAATGCAGATGTAAAGCTTCTTGCGAGGGTCCTCGCTACAAGGCTTTCTAGGGTCATTTCCTCCATTGTACATCCGGACCAGAGCGGTTTTATTCAAAATAAGGGTACACATCATAATCTACATCGGCTTTTTTCTAATATCCAGGCCCCTGGGGGGACCGCCCGCTCCATCCTGTCATTGGATGCCTTTAAGGCCTTTGACAGGGTGGAGTGGCGCTTCCTCTGGAAGGTTCTTGCTAGGATGGGCTTTGGAGAAAGGTTCATACGCATTCTTAAGTTATTATATAGATCTCCGAGGGCCAAATTGAGCCTTAATGGAATTTTGAGTAGTAGTATTGATTTAAACAGAGGCACCCGTCAAGGTTGCCCATTATCTCCCTTATTATT
The DNA here is from genome assembly GCF_014858855.1 of Bufo gargarizans. Taxonomy (NCBI): domain Eukaryota; kingdom Metazoa; phylum Chordata; class Amphibia; order Anura; family Bufonidae; genus Bufo; species Bufo gargarizans. The sequence goes on from NC_058086.1 coordinate 1,398,912, forward strand.
TGATGTGTATATCGAACCCCTTGCGATTGCTATCAGGCAGGATGATCAGGTCAAAGGATTTGGGACACTAGGAATACAAGACCGTATTTCATTATATGCAGATGATGTTTTGTTCTTTATAGATCATACGGAAACTACTCTCCCTAGGATTATTCAAATGGTTAAACTATTTGGAGAGGTGTCTGGTTTTTTTATAAACTGGGCCAAGACCAGTCTGCTCCCAATAGACCCCCTGCTACAGAAAGAGGTTCCTTTTACACAGTTGGATACTGTTGATACTTTTCAATACTTGGGTTTGACTATATCGCCTCGAGTTGAAAATTTTTTAGAACTTAATTTGATCCCTATAATGGTAAAGATCAGAGCAAAAATAGGAATCTGGCTGAAACTTCCCCTATCTAGAGCTGATCGAGTTTCATTAGTTAAAATGGTGATACTACCACAATTTCTTTATGTGCTTAGGAATACACCTATTTGGATACAAGATAAACATTTTAAACTTATGGAAAGAATAATTAATGATTTAATCTGGGGAAGAAAGCGAGTTCGAATTAAGTTGGAATATTTGTATAAATCTGTGGAGTGTGGGGGTTTAAATCTCCCCTACTTTAAGGGGTATTTTATTGCAGCCCAGTTACTAATGTGTTATGAATCAGAGAACAGTGCACTGCTGGGGAAGTTGGTAACTAGTCACGCTCACAATAATATTTTCACTTTGTTGGAATCTGGGCTATTGAAGACCTATGACCAAGGCTACAGAGAGACTATAAAACTACTCCTGAAAGTGTGGGCCACAATTAGGACATGGTTGAAGGTTAAGGGTTCACTTATATTTACGCCTCTTTGGCATAATTTCTATTTACAAGGGCTGGATGAAATTGCAGCTGACACATTTTGGCAGAAGAATAACATTTTATATATTTCACAGGTAGTTAAAGATAGAGAAATTAAACCTTTTATAGAAATGACACACACTATAAAAAATCTTTCATGGTTTAGGTATTTTCAATTGCGATCTGTATTATCTAGTTTGGATGATAAGCGGCTGTTGGATATAGATAATCTATCTTTTCTGAATGATTGGGTAGGGGGTACACCTTCTAGAATAAAAATTTCCAATATATATAAGTTATTACTAAAGACACGGTTTAGTGATACACAGTCACCAGGACAAAAAGCGTGGGAGGTGGATTGTCCGAATTTACAAATAGAAGGGTGGGAGAATATTTTTGGGAATTTATCTTTATTATCCCAGAACTTCAACCATGTTCTAATACAATTCTATATTTGTCACAGATTATATATTACTCCCTTGTGGATGAATAAATGTGGGTTAAGAGATTCGTCCAGCTGTCCCAAATGTGACACTGTAGGAGCGGACTTTCTCCATATGATATGGACTTGTCCAGAACTTATAAATTATTGGAATAGTATCAATAACTGTATTATGTATAAACTAAAAATTCGAATTCCTTTTGAACCACAAGTATTTGTTCTTAATGATCTTTCCAAACTAAAAAATCACAAGTATCAAAAGATTTTCCTGAGCAGAATACTGATGTTGGCTAGAGTTCTGATCAGTCGGACCTGGTTTGCCCGTTCCGCTCCAGACATAAATACATGGTTAAACTTAACTGATAAGGTAAAGAACTATGAGAAAATTATATATAAACTGAGGGAAACTGAGTACCAGTGGAGCAGGATATGGGGTGGTTGGAGGATTTGAATAGCTGAGGTCAGGTTGTTTCATATTTGGGGGTCCTACTTTGACGCACCACAAATTGGGGGGGAGGGAGGGGAGGGTTTTCTAATTGCTATGAAAAGACGAGTTGAATATATTTATGTTTATATATAATTAGCTGGGTCACTAAGAATTGAGAGATTGTAAAAATCTTATTTATTGTAAATGTTTTGTATTTTGCCCAATAAATTTTTTGAAACCAAAAAAAAAAAAAAAACAAAAAAAAAAAAAAAAAACACTTTTTGCAGAGAACCCCTTTAATGAAATAGGTTTCATCTGTGTAGAGCCCCCCCAGACACTGCATACTGTTGTAGTTGCCCCATGCATCAGCTTTTCACGTCGGCACTTTCCTTCCCCTTTTCTCAGCTTCACTGCATCCTGGCAGGAGGTTTACAAGAAGAACTTTCTGTTCACATCTAACCAAACCCACCATGCTTTGCTAGTTTCTGCGGGTGTTCTCCACCTACCTAACATGGCGAAGCGAGGTATCAGGAGCGAGACTACCGCAGAGAGAACACTGTGGCAGGCAGAGCAAGCCTTGTGAATAATGACATGAAAAACAGGTATATGGGGCAAAAATATGCAGTGTTTGGGGAACTCTGGGCAGATAAAAAAATGTCATCATGAAACTAGAGAACCCCTTTAAGCTTTCTGTACACAAAACTGGATAACATTTGTGACATGGAGAAGACCGTTGTAAACTTCCTAGTCAGATCATAAATTGATATTAGATACAGCGGGAATAAGTAGTAAATGTTTACAGCATTCGAAACATTGTGCAGAATAAGGTCTCATTCTGTACACCGTGTAAATGAACATGTTTCTAGACAATCATTGAAATGTAACACTTCAGTTACTACTCAAGATATGCTATAACATGATGCAGTAATCCCCCGACATACAATAGTAGAAAATATGTTAAATAGCAGCTTACGAATTAAACAAAATAGTTCCCTTCATTTCAGGAAGAAAAAGGGGAGGGGAGGATTCATACTTCATATAACTACTATAGATTTCAACTTCTCCTATATTCATAGATTTTCTGTAGTCTAAGATTTTGTGTATTCACACAATTAGATTTTTGGTCTGCATCCGATCTGCACTTTTTTTTTCAATGGGGACGCAAAAAAATCCATAATTTTTGCAGATCCGTGTTTTGCTGACATCAAAACATATATACGGTCATGTGAATGCACCCTACTGTATGTATTTTGCAGTCCACAAAAAATATGGATGGGGTCCGTGTGTCGTCTGTGTTGCATCTGTTTTTTTGCAGATCCATTGTAACAATGCCTATTCTTGTCCGCAAAACGGTTCTATCTTTTTTGTGTGGCTACGGAACAGACAGCACACATTTTTTTGCAACCCCGTTGCGCATCCAGTCTGCAAAAAATGTGGATCGCATTTGGACCAAAAATACAGTCATGTGAATGGGGCCTTAGGGGGTATTCAGATGGTGTATCCAGGTGCTGTTGAAAATCAAGCAGTTTTTCCATGGTTTTTAGCGCTGCTTTCTTAACAGGTGAAACATGATAAATAAACATATTCCATCTGTAACAGCTGCAACCACGTCTAGTAGAAGTCTTGATGCAGAAACCCCCACAAATTACTAAAATAAAGGGGCAGCAGTGCTCATTTGAGTGCTGTGCCCCTTCCTTCCTGATTGGCTGTGGTCAGCTCTTCTCAGATGAGTAAGCGAGCAGTGTACAAACTCATAGCAGTACATTTACTTAAAAAAAAAAAAGAAAAGAAAGAAAAAAGAAAAAGTGTGGGGCTTATCAGGAGGGACGAGACTTTGCTTGGTCCACCGGATTTACTACAACTTACGCCAGGAAGTGTGGTGTAAGTTATAGCTGAAGTCTGCAGGCTGGCGTAGACTTCAGTTTCTGAAACAGAAATGCACCTAATTTATTAAGAGGCATCTTAATAAATTAGGTGCATCTCTAACCATCCCAGGGAGATCAAGACTGGCATATACGCCAGTCTTGATAATTCTTCCCCATAGCCTTAATGTGAGCCTGCATACCACTTGCTCTGCTCTCCCAGCAGAGCTGAGCAGGTCAGAAATTCCGCCCTTCCATTTTAGAGACCAGACCTCTGTTGATCAAAATTTCTAACATGTCGCTATGACATATTGAAAGTGATACAGAAGGGTCCCTTTAAAGATAAACAAGAAATTTAAAGGGGTATTCACGTGTTGCAATTTTATTGTGGTCATGGTAAAAATGTGCAGTTTCTGAAAACAGAAGCATTTTGCTCCAAATTATGGCAAAACCACGATTCAAAATGTGGTACTACACACTATGGGCGAGTCCACAAATAGCAGTTTTGTTGCATTTAGGCAAAAAGTTTCACAATAAAACCAGCGACAATGGATGGTGTGTGGCCTCACAAGTACAATACCCGACCTTCATAAAAACAAATGTTAATATGACTGACATGGCTCTTTTCTAACATTCTTAGAAACAACTCAATTATTTTACAGGGCAAATTATCTTGTGAGTGAGACAATAAACCTTGCCGATAATGAATAGAAATATTGATTGATGAGCTCTGGCATAGAACTTGTGGTCAAATCTACTTGGTTTTCGATATCCAGGGTCAGACAGGACTGATGTTGGCACATGTATTGTTCTATAAGGCTTTCTCCACTGTACGCACACAATTTCCTTTGCTCGGCGTTATAATTCTGACCGAGAGCGCGTTATTCGAGGACCTTTCCTGATTTCTTTCCGTTTCTCTTCCTTACGTCTTCGTTTCTCCTCTTCTTTCAGTGCTTTCTGAAAGGCATCTGTATTGGGTAAAAACTGAGAAAATGCATCCACAATTACATGTATTGTACTCAAAATACCAACTCTTACAATTATCAATACAGTTTCTGGAGAATATCCATCTTTTCCAAGAAACTATGGTTCACACATATCGATACATCAGCAACTTGTTTTTGGTGGGTTTCAGTCTAAAATTGTGTCGTATATGCTGTGTCGTATTAACCATGTGCAGTAGGGGTGTTGGAGTAAGTTAGTTAAGTCCTGTTATTCCACATATGCCAGCACCGATTACTTGAGTATTATATGACAGCGTAGATTAGACACAAGAATATTCTTTGAACACTATATTGTATCGTTATGTGGGTAAATATATAAAAATATTACCGTACGGCTGTGTTCACAGATTTTAAGTGCACATTTATGTATGCAACTGGAACTCTCCTGACAATATCTTAAATGCATCCATTCACCCAATGGATGCCAAAAGAGAAACTAATACTTAAGGAAGTTCTGTCTTTAAAAAGTAGCAAAACAGGTTTTCCTGACTTTATTGGTTTATTTGCACAGGAGTTTTGGGACATTTTGCATTTTTTACATCGCTTGCTCTAGTTTTGAAAAGAGGGTAGGAATGTGAGCGCGTCTTAGCCTAATGAGCTGATTTAAACAAAAAATGATCACCATGCGGCATAACTAGCATGTTACTTTTAATCTATGGGTCAGTATAATTATGGCAATACCAAATATGTAGTTTTATTTTTTTACTACTTTTGCACACAAAAAAAAAAATTGCTGCTGCATTCGAAGAGCCAACAACTGCAATTTTTCCATACGTCAGCTTGCTTTATGCAGTAGTTTTCATTGGTACCATTTGGGGGTATATGGGACTTATTAATGTATATCATTTTTTTGGAGGGAGAAGAATGGGGAAACAAATTGCATTTTGTTTCGCTTTTTTTTACATTATTCATCAGTATCTTTATATTATTTATTTTGCTATTTTTACCAATTTTACAAAATTAAACAACTTTTATGGGAAATGTTTTTATTTATTTATCTTTTCTACTTTATCATTTTCAATAAACTATTAAACTTAATATGGTTTTTCTGTCCCACTAGGAGACATCAAAATACAACCATTTGATCGCTTTTATAATGCATAATTATAGACCATTACTGAGACTGACAGGCTGTTAGCCATAGAAGACCTGGGGGCCTTTGTTAGGCCTCCAAGGTGGCATGCTAAAGCATCAGCACCTTTCACTATTGACTGTGGCATCTAGGGATTGAACAGCCAGGATTGGAGGGACAGCAGGCCCTGGTTCGTGCACTGCATGTTAGGAAGTTGTGTCATTCGGATCCAACTTCCCAGCTGGTTAGTGAGGAAGCGGGGTGTCAGACCCCTGCTGATCAGACTCTGATGGCCTCTCTTGAGGAAAGGCCATCAATAGTAAAATCCTAGAGTCCTACACAATCCCCTTTATGTTAGGAGAGGTGACAGGTCCTCTTTAAAAGAGCATATGTACTGCATGCTAAAATCCACATACAAACAGGGAAGATAAACTTACTTCCATATTTTCAGTCCTAAAGGGATTTCGATAATCAGGGGACTTTTCACTGATGCCCAACTCTTGAGACATCTAAAATAAAAAGTTTAATATAACCATAGTATATCAGTCAATCAAGCTGATGTATATACTGCACCTGTAAAGATAACATTGGAGTATGAAATATAATGCTCACAAAAATTAAATTCACACTGTATGAAATGAAGCACGATGGGCATATTATGAAGGATGAAAATTATGACAGAAGATCCATTTAAACTTTAATTTGAGTTCTATAGTCCAAAGGGGTCACAGCTTAGGGTACTTTCACACTAGCATTAGAAGAATCCAGCAGGCAGTTCCGTCTGCCTGCTGGATCCGAAATTCAGTATGCAAACTGATATCTTTTTTCCCCCGGATGAGTTAGACTTTTGCATTGAAATACCGGATCCGTCTTTCTGGCATCATCCGGAATAACCGATCCGTTATTAATTTTTTTTAAAGCTCGAAAGAACTGCGCATGTGCAGACCGGAAAACCCAATTTCTGGAACACTTAGTACCGGATCCGGCATTAATACATTTCAATGGAAATTAATGCCGGATCTGGCAAGTGCGGTAGAATTCCAAGATTTTGTCCGGAAAAAAAATACCGCAGCATGCTGCAGTATTTTGTCCGGTCAAGTACCGTACAAGGGATGGGACAAAAAACATCCTGATGCATACTGAACGGATTGCTTTCCATTCAGAATGCAATGAGACAAAAATGATGCGTTTTTTCCCGGTATTAAGACCCTTTACCGGATTTCAATACCGAAAAAGAATAACGCTAGTGTGAAAGTACCCTTAGAAATGAACACGTTATGGCTAAAAGTATGTGAACATCTAACAATGACACCCACAAACTTTCCACAGATATCTAAAACCATAGGGCGTTATAATGGAATTGATCCTAATTTTGTGGGTATAACACCTAGGGATGAGTGAATTTCATATTTTTAACTTCGAGTTCGTGTTGTGGTATAAGCGGAATTACGTTATGGATTCTGTTACCACGGACCATAACGCAATTCCATGACGGAATGCATAACGAAAACTGAACAGATTCGTTATGTTGGCCATAGAATTCTATTATGACGGAATGAATAACGGAATGCCTCTAAAGGCATTCCGTTAATTGTGTTATGGTCCGTGGTAACGGAATCCATAACGCAATTCAGCTTATACCAGAACACAAACTTCAAAAATATGAAATTCACTTATCCCTAATAACATAATTCACACTTCTGGGAAGATTTTTCACAAGACTGGTGAAGTGAGGTCTGATGTTCCAATTCATCAACTTCAGTTCCTCCACACCAAATTTTGCAAACTATAGAGGGAATGTATTAAGATTAGTGTTTTTTTTCTCACCAGTCTTTATAGCAAACCCGCTGCCATATGATGCGCAAGAAATATCAAGAGGTACTAATTCTGGCCAACTGAGTTCTGTGTGCCATTGTCAGGCGTTCTGACGGGGGTGCACCGTCATTAAATGAGTCGGGCTGCGGATGTTCCACCCACATGCTACCTCATCCCACCCATACTCCACCCACTCTGAAAATAGCGAAGATGCAAATTTTGATGCCAAAAAGCACCAAAATTTACAACTTTTGCATACCAGTTTTGTGCCATACTAGAATGATGCATTTATGACCTGGTTTTCTACACTGATGTTCCAGCAGGACTGTGCCACAAAGGGCCTTTCCTAAACTACTGGCACAAATTTACCCTTCACTGGAAACCCTGAAAAACAAACCAAGACAATAATTTCTTCCTCTACCATGTTTTAGAGTAGGCACTATGGAGTAGATTTATCTAAACTGATGTAAAGGAAGAGTGGCCTAGTTGTCCATAGCAACCAATCAGATTCCATCTTTCTCTTTTCAGAGCTCCTTTGGAAAATGAAAGATTAAATCTGATTGGTTGCCATGGGCGATTAAGCCAGTTTCTCTTTTACATCATCACTCCAGAGAACACATATCCACAACCCCATGCTTTACACCACTCAGTTGACATCTGGTATTAAGCATGGTGCTCTTAGGCTTGTACCATGGAAACTCACTTTATGAAGCTTCCAGAACACACATCTTGTGCCGATATCACTTCAAGAGGTAGTATGGAAGCAATGCAACAGAGGACATATTTTTATACACTACACATCTGCTCCACTATTCTCTATGGGTAATGAATGTGTTTTCACATACTTTTAGCCACATAATAATTTGAGGTTAAAAAATATCAGCTAATCCAGCTACAAATGCCAATTGTAGAAGAATTTACTGTAATAAAGTCATATCTTTTTAAGTGTAAACGAGTGTAGAAAGTAGAACATCACCATGAATACTGGTCAGGAAAACTGAAGTCAAACACATATGTTTACATGCATGAACACAAGGAGAGACGCTTGCTATAATAGTGGGTTAAGGCATACCAGGCCAAGAAGCTGGGAATGTGGACCATCGTCAAAAATGCCACTTAGGTTACAAAAGCCAATGCCCCATCGAATTAGGTTGTTCCAGTTGGAATTTCGATCAAAATAATGGTGAACGATCTTGGGAAAACGTAGTACAACATCACCAAAGAATGCGGAATTCTCCACCGTGTGTGAATAGGCTGCAACCAGAGTTCCATAAAGAAGTGTTAATGAGATCTAATAATTCAGCCAATGATCCATCTGCTTTCAATCACTCTCATAGGCCTCCATACACTAAGTATTGTTGGTCAATCCCACTGTTTTCACTTGGGTTGCCCGACAATCTAATGTGTATGAAGAGCTCCCAACTCGCCTAGGATAGGCCATATTGAGGGAGAAGAGGATCGGGCCTGTTGAAATTTAATGTCCCAGGACATAAGTCGCCACCACAGATGTCTGGCGGCACATTTCTCCTCTCTCCCCCATTGAAGAGCAAAATGCTCCCCCATACACATACAACCAACAGCTATTGAAGGTATATAGGCATCATAAAACAAACCTGCAAGAAACATAAAAAGATAAGATGTCAACAGTCACATCCCCATATCTTTCCAGGAAAACTTGCCATAACATTATTTCCTTTATATGCTATCAAATTATGTAACATATGCTATGCATCATATTTTTGTACCTAATGTACCGATAAATCTATTTCATTAATTTGCTTTCATGTCTCTTACTATATAGAGAAAAATCACAATGATCGGTTTCACTGGCAATAGACCAGACCCTCCAGTTTAGCATAGCTCAGTTTTAACTTTGCTGTACAAGCTGGTGGTGGAAGTGGAGGAAAGGTTCCAATGACAGATCTGTTGTACTGCAGGTGCTCTGTTCATGGCACAGTAATAAAAACATGTATTTTCCATTTACTTTTGTTTTTTGTAACGGGAAAGGGATTTTTTTTTCAGATGGATGCAAAAAGTGATTATCTCCCTTCCTTAATCTTTTATGCTTTGTGTCTGCAGCAAAGGCAATCTATGCAGCTGTTCAGAGATGGCTCACCCCATAAAAAACATTTTTTTTTTACTTTCAGCAACTTTTATTATGCAATAAAAAAATTAAATATTTTTAAATAATAAATAAAACAAAAAGAACTACAGTTCATTGAACCGCTTAAATCAGTGAGTTTTTCTTGCTGCAAATTGTCTACACTTTATTCTAGGAAGTAGAGACCTTTTTTTTTTTCTCTTCTTATTACGAACAAAGTGTTAAATAATTTACAATTGAAATGATTAAAGCATTTATCCAGTTAAATATATCTTACCGTCTTTAATCTTCTCGTCTACAGGGAATGGACCATCAGGCTGTACTCCTGCTGCAATGAGAACAGCTCGGGAGTCCTCCAGCACCTGTTACAATACAATATAATACCATTGTGGACCTTTCACAGTGCAAAAGACACAGCAGATAAATCTCAGAAAATTGTTCACTAAAATAGTCTTTGTAAGACGTATGAAACTTCTTATGCTAGCAAATGAATGGTCACGTTTAAAGGGTTACCTTTAAACATTGGGGGGGGGGGGGGGAATACCATAAATGTCCAATAGGTTCTGGTCCACCTCTGGGACCTGCTCCTCTCTCAAGAATGGGACCCCAATGTGAATGGAGAGGTCAACTATTTTCAGAAGCCTGCACATGGAAAAAGCTGCACATACACAGCTTGCTCTTCATTCACAGTGCGCTCAGCATCAATAGGACATTTATGGCATAGCCACATTTCACCCCATTTCAAGCCTCAATGCTCTCCTTTGCCCTGTGCCGAATGACGCAGGGCAAAGGCATTTTTTGAACATCCGGTGACATACTGGGCTCTCCATAGGGACTGCTAGGCAGAGTCTTCCACCCAGCAGTGAGCCAGGTGACATTGCGGAAACTAATGGGAGGACTCCTGCATAACAGAAACCGGACGGATCCGTTATGCAGGCCATAGACTTCTATTGTGACAGAATGCATACCGGAATGGCTCTAAAAGGCATTCCGTTATGGACCGTAGTAACAGAATCTATAACGCAATTCCGCATATACCCGAACTTCAAAACTTGAAGTTCATTAATCCCTAATGATCACCCATCCTTAGGATAGTAAAAAGAATGGAGGGCCACAGCAGCGTCTCGCCAGAAAACTTCTTTATTCAGGAACACTCCTCACAACAAGGCATATAAAAAGTAGTTTGCAGCAACGTTTCGGCTAGGAGTAGCCTTTGTCAAGCATGTTAACAAGTTAAAATCACAGCCTATAAGTAGCACATGACAGGCCCACCCACACCGCTAAGCAGCCAATAAGATTCAAATTTATGTATAACACACCTGTGCATGAAATCAATGGGGACCGACATGCTGAAATAGATTAGCCAGCTGTAGAAAAACGTACCTATGTGAGGCCATCATATACATGGCTCCTCCGTCCCTCCAGCGTCCCATGATCGGCAGTGCGCATGTCTGCATACGTCATCGCATGCGCCACCACGCGGCGGCGCGCGTATGACGTGCCCAAGTGAATCCGAATGCATAGTCCACGCCGGACAACTTACATCATCAGGCGGCGGCTGACTAACGTCACAAGGCCACTCCCACCTGGCGTTACGGATTGGAGTATGCATAAGGACTCAAATGGGGCTGTACATGGAGGGCGATCGCACCACTGCAGTACATGAACAGTGTGCAAAAAACGCTCGCCAAGGATAACAACAATCAGGCATAGAAAGCGCACTGCCATTAATACTAGCGCAAGGAAGGAACAGGGAGACATGCAAAAACACATGGGCATCACATAGGTACAGCAGGCATAATAAAGAGAACAGAAATCACTAGATATTGGTGACACATAGTATTTTCACTGTGCACAGGTTACCATTGATAAATAATATATCATACACAGGTGTGTGTAGACAAAACTACAATGATAATCATGATGCTATAAAGTGGTGTGATTAAGGCACATAATTAAAAAAAAAACAAAGCAAAAAATACTGTAACAGAGGAGAAATATGAAGTCAGCCATATAAAAAATATATTTCTTGATTAAATCCAGATTTTAGCTGATACCAGCCACATTAAATTCAAGATTTAAACCAAATGGCTGTAGGGATTTCAGTGTGTAGATCCATTTGAGTTCCTTCTTCCTTAATATCGCATCCCTGTCACCCCCTCTCCGTAAAGGGCCCACACTGTCAATAACTCTAAATAAATCCTTAGGATAGGTCACCAATACCTGATCGGTGGAGTTAGATGGGGCCCAAGGAGCTTGGGCAGGTGATGAGGCCTCTTCCTACACTTTTGATATCATGTCCATCGGTAACATAGCTTTTCTGCAGCTCAGTTTCATTCAAGTGAATGAGACAGAGTTGTACTACCAAACAAAGTCGCTATAAAGTGGATGGCGCTGTGCCTAGAACACAATCAAAAGGCTGCAGCGCTTAACAGCTGAACGGTGGGGATGCCGGTAGTCAAAACTCCACCGATCAGATGTTGATGGCCTAACCTGAGGATGCATCACCAATAGTTAATGATTTAAAACCAAAATAAAGTATCCATCACTCTGCAGTTTATTGTACAGCTTTTTTTTTTTATGTGCCTATTCCAACTACTTATTCAGAGTATCACTGTGCAAGTGCTAATTACCTAATGGAAGCCGCTGATAGACGCGTATAGTCATGTACCCCTCCATCAGAGGCCATACACAAGAGCTAACTGTACAACAGGACAGATGCCTTTATAACAGTATATCTGTACACTGGTTACAATGCTGTTTCCAGTACATTTGTAAGGCCTCTATCACAAGTCAGTGAATCACTCATGGACCGCTCATGTATTTAGTGACTTTAATAGGTGTATTCACACATCAGTGGCGCTACATAGACTATGGGTCTGTGGTGAAAACACAGAAGCATGGCCTTTTTTGTCAGTGATTACGGATCCTTCACGATTATTAAAGTCTATGGACACAAAGGAGATGCCATTCGCGTATGGTCTGCGATTTACATAGAACATCGGTAGATGATGTTCTGGAAATTAATTTTCAGCCTAGCAGTTTCCATGGAATAGGGATGTTCTATGTAAAACGCAGACCATACGCGAATGGCATCTCCTTTGTGTCCATAGACTAACGTGCGTGGCAGCAGTGGCGTAGCTACAGGGGTCGCAGCGGTCGCAATTGCGACCGGGCCCCTGAGCCAGGGGGGCCCACGGCCCCCCCACCGCCTCCTATTCAAAATCCAGGCCAGGGCCCACCCCGGGGGCAGTGGCTGTTGGCGGCTCACATGTCTGTCATGTCAGAGGGGGCGGGCGGGCGGCCGCAACATTGAGTGAGGTCTGACTGAGTGAGGAGGAGCCGGAGGCGTGGTTTCCGCGCATCTCCGGCTCCCAGTCAGATCAGACACTCAGAAGCAGGCGGCAGTGGCAGTGCGGACGTGCGGTGGCTGCGGCGGCGAGGTGAGTTTTGAGACTGTCTAACTGGTGACAGAGAGTGTCTCTACTCTGACTGAGTGGCAGGCGGCGGCAGGGCAGAGCCCAGGGACCAGCTTAATGATGATGGGATATGGAATGGGATTGGGTCTTGGGATCATGGAGTGAGTGGTGGGAGTCTGGGACTGGGACTCTGAATTCTGTGGGAGTGGGAATCTGTCTCTATGGCTGAAGTGGTTACTGGGCACACTACTTACTGTGTGTGTGTGCCAGGCCCAAGGGTCAGACTCAGGCCGCAGGCAGGCAGTGTGTGGGCCTGCGCCAGGCACGGGCACTGCCCCTGGGGTAGGCAGTGAGGGAGTCTGATGGGACTGACTTGTAAAAATTAGATGAGAGAAAAAAGTATGAGTGCACTCAGACTTTTCTCTCTCATCTAACTGAAGACGCATGGTAAGGCCCCATTCACACATCCGTAAGTGTTTTGCAAATCCACGGGCCCGTGGATCCGCAAAACACTGACATCGGTAATGTGCGATCCGTAATTTGCGGACCGCACATTGCCGACACTGCATAGAATATGCCTACTTTTGTCTGCAGATGCGGACAAGAGTAGGACATGTTCTATTTTTTTTCGGGAACGGAATTGCGGACCCGGAAGTGCGGGTCCGCAACTCCGTGTCCAGGCTGCACATTGTGCGGCCCCATAGAAATCAATGGGTCCGCAATTCCGTTCCGCAAAATGCAGAACAGAATTGCGGACGTGTGAATGGGGCCTTATTGGTAGGTGCCAGACCAGATGCGACACCTCCAGACCCTCAGACTTTTCTATGCTCATGGCGGTGGGAGATCTAGGATAGGTGTTTGGGTGGGAGCTCTGGAAGGGGTGGTGGGAGGCCCGATAGATATGTGGGGGCTGGGGGGGCCCATAAATTTTTTTTGCTATGGGGCCCATGCATTTCTAGCTACGCCCCTGCGTGGCAGGCAGAAAAAACAGACACAAAGACCAAACATGGACCCTTCACAGACATCCTCACAGATGAGCCACTGACTGTCTTGCCATGGATGTCATGGATGTCATGGATGTGTGAATGAGTTAGGATAAACTGGTCAACCCCTTGGTTTTAGGGAATGTAAACATAACGTATTTTTCACTTCAACATCAGTTGCAAAAAAAGGTCGATCGGCCCTTTCCGGGGGGGGGGGGGGGCGCCTGAGGCTTCCTATTGTGGGTCGCTCGCACAACGGCAGCGGCCCCTTATCCTCGCGCACAGGAAGTGATGTCCTATCACTGCCTGTGCTTGAAGGAGCCTGACGTCTGGATGGGTAAGTCGGACCGCCGGTCTGCTGAGGTCCGAGTTTTTTTGTTAATGACACCGCCGCTGAGCACCACTGCCACCAATAATTTAATTGAGCCTGGCTAATTTTATTTTAATTATTTGGCTGAGCAATGCTTAATTTATTTGGGGGGACATGAAGCACCGCTGATTTATTTATTTGGGGGACCCTAAGCACTTCTGATTAATTTAAGGCTTAAATAAATAAATCAGAAGTGCTCAGGGTCCCCCAAATAAATAAATCAGCGGTGCTTCAGGTCTGCTTAAATTTTAAGCAGACCTGAAGCACCGCTGATTTATTTATTTATTTGGGGGACCCTGAGCACTTCTGATTTATTTAGGGGGGGGGGGGGGGGGGGGAGACTTGAAGCACCACTGATTTATTTATTTGAGGGGTACCCAACATTTTGTCTTTGTGATTAATTACTCTGCTTTAATTATGTTCAATTTGTAGCAATAAAAATACATCCTGCACATCAGATATTTACATTACAATTCATAACAGTAGCAAAATTAGTTATGACGTAGCAAGGAAAAAAATGTAATGGTTGGGGGTCACCACAACATGAGGAACTGTATTAAGGGGTCACGGCTTTAGAAAGGTTGAGAACCACTGCATTAACTCTATCAAACCGCCTTAAAGCCACTGCCAGATCCACACCACGGTGACTGCAAAACCGTGGCAAATACAGGTCACATTTCTCTGACACGTATTTTGGAGATGTGAACACACTCTTTCCAAGCTTAGCTGCGCGTTTTCTATTTACCTGCACGGGATACATATAGCGTGCGATTTCAAGTGTTTCATCTCTACAAGCTGTAGCTAATGCCTGTGCTGCTTTTATTATTTTGCCAATTTATCTCATGAATGGAGAGTTTTCAATTGTATGGGAACAATCTCACCTTGAAAAGACCCTTTAGCATTATGTCAATAATCTTGTACTGCTGGTTGACATCATTTAGTTCAATGAGGTTATTGAGGGCATTGATCTGATCCTTCCTCTTCACCTCAAAAAGCTTCTTATCTGCAATCTGTCAAGGTCTAAATAGCAGGAATAAAACCTCTCCAAAAAATACTAGTAGAGCTACAGTCTAGTCTGTAAAACCAAAACGTCTTATATTCCTCTTCATACAAGATTTAGGCTACGTGCACATGACCGTATGTATTTTAGGGTCCGCAAATCACAGATCTGCAAAATATGAATACCAGCCACGTGCATGCCGCATCTTCTTTGTAGAAAAAAGCATTTGCTTGTCTGCAAAATGGACAATAATAGGACATGTTCCATAAGTTGCGGAATGGTCACATGGATGCAGACAGCATGCGGATTACGTAATAGAAGTTAATGGGTCAGCAAGCAATCCCCAAAAAAATTAAAAAGTGGACCCAAACAACGGTAGTGTGCACGAGGTAAAAAACAAAAAAAGTTAAAATTTCAAATTTACTAACTTCTGTGTGCATCAACTTACCCATGATTTGTACATATTAAAAGGGGGTCTGTCTCCACCGCAGACCATTTGCAGGACACTTTAGCTATCCTTTTGTAATTTTCTAATATATCTATATGTACCGATTACTCTTCTTTTGTCCCAGAAAAACATTTTATAAATTATGCTAAAGAGGATAAAAGTACCCAGGAGGCTTTACTTATTGCTAAAAGAGCAGGCACATGTACATTCAGTTGATAAAGCTGCTACCCACACAAGCTATCAGACAGCGCAGGTGCACAGATGTACGTCTGCATGAGATCTGCAGCAGCATCATGATGTCGAGGTGGAGAGGAGCGGGGCTCCTTTAGTGAGAAGTACAGCTCCTTGGGCTCTTTTGTCCTCCTTTGCATACTTAAAAAAAAAAAAAAAAGATAGAAATGGATTTCAGAAGATGGACACACTTTTGCTAAGCATTTTAAAAGGGACACTAACAGGCCTTCTGAGGATTTTCCTGTCCCCGACATTCGGAGATCCTGCGCATGCGCCCGGCACCCTCGCTCGCCGGGATCACATTGCGCCAAGTGAATACTAATGAGATGGGCGTGTCTAAGGATCCGGCAGTTGGGACGCGGCTGGGCACAAATGCGGCACAAAGAACGCCCCTTGGCAGAAAGGACAGGTGATTATAAAGATGATTTTTCACGTTTAACAATGCGCACGGGGATAATACTTATATGAATTGGAAACTTTTTATAAGACCTAGGGGGGCATATAAAGATCTAATTATCCTCAGAAGGCCTGTCAGTGTCCCTTTAAGGAAGATTAGTGTAATGTGATTACTCAGTTCCGGAATAACGGCTTTTAATTCTAATAATTTTAGTATGAAGAAGATCTTTCAGAAGCAGGCCAGCGACAGATGCTGACTGCCAATAATACAGTCATGCCAAAATATGTTTACGCTTCTTGTAAAATAAGACTTCTCTAGGGATTATAATGCGTATCTCAGAATATCCGGGGTGATGAAACAGGGTGGTATAGCGATCTCACACCAGAGAGGTAAAAACGATTACTGGACTGCACGACTCCAGGAATACAAAGGCTCTCCTCTGTACACAGTAAAGGGATACAGATTTCAAAGGCTGCGTCTTTTTTCTGCTTGTTTGTCTCGGAGCAATTCCTCAAGGGCAGCAGAAGGAGCAATAGAAAACTCAGTGCTTGGATAGAATCCATCACAGGCCCTGCAAGACAGTGGAAAGCCATGATCATACACAATGAAGAGAAGCAGGTGAATAAATCCCAGGAGTGACTAACACAGATTTACTATACAGATCTAACCTTGATACACAAATTAATAATTCCTGGACGTGTTCTCAACTCAGCTTTTCTTTAAACATAACTAATAAAAGGGGCTCATATAGACAAAATGATTTTAAGGGGTAAACTCTTTCTAGGTGAAGGGTACAGCATCAGGCCTGAAACTCGACATCTTGTGGAAAGGTAATATATGATGGGCAGCCTGACTGGGATGTCGATCTTCAACTCAATTTCAAGGGCGATTACCATCAGAGCCACTTATGGCACACCCACAGAATATCAGGCTTGGCCGTGTCCGCAACTCACATAGAAATCAAAAAAGAGGGATGCATATAGCCATCTCCATTCATTCCCTGTCTGGATGCAGCGGCCAGAGGTACAACTCCTGGGCACACTACACAGGAGAGCTGCAGCCACTTCATTGTAACAATCAATGGTGATCTGACTGCTAAACCCACCTAAGGCTACTTTCACACTAGCGTCAATATTTTTCGGTATTGACATCCTTCATATGGTCTCAATACTGAAAAAAAAACAAAAAAAAAAAAAAAAAACACACACTTCAGTTTTGTCCCCATTCATTGTCAATGGGGACAAAACATTACTGAACAGAACGGAAATGCATTCCGTTCCACTCATACCAGCGAGCGAACCGCAGCATGCCCCACAATGCAAGTCAATGGGGACGGATCAGTTTTCTCTGACACAATAGAAAACGTATCCGTCCCCCATTGACTTTAAATGGAGTTCATGACAGATCTATCTTGCCAATGTTACAGATAATACAACTGGCTCTGTTCATAACGGATGCATAACGTTTTTTTGCTTAACCCTGCTAAAACGTTAGTGTGAAAGTAGCCTAAACGGCTACAGCAACATCTCTAAGATGTCTGAAGCTGTGCAATATAACAGTGATTGCTTAGCGTATTTTCACTGGTCTGTGGCAAAAATTTCAATAGGTCTTTATTAACAACTAGCTGAAGGACCAGGCTTTGCACAGGTATATTTCATTTAAAAGATAATCGACAGTATCCACTATACCAGTGACATCTACAGTACCCCACCCCCTTAACAGTGACCTCCACAGCCCCCCCCCCCCTCCCAGTGTCACGTCTCCTTGAAATGGGGCCTCCACCTTAACTTTGACCTTCACAGCAGCCTGCCCCTTTAACAGCGAGTTCCACAGCACCCCACCCCCTTGACAGTGACCTCCACTAGGGTGGCCAGAGGTCCGGTTTTAGGCCGGACAGTCCGGCTTTCAGACTCTCTGTACTTCGTTCGGCGCAGGGCCTGGACGGACACAGGGATGTCCGTTTGAACAGCTCACTCGTGAGCTGCAGGGAGAAAGCCACCCTCCCTCCTACCGCTGCAGCTGTAGATAGGCAAAACTACCTCCTGGAAAAATGTGTCAGTACACCTTAGATATAAAGCGACTTCCCAAATGTATTTACATGTATGAAAAATATATATACATATATGTACAAATAAGAATAAAAATATAAAATACCACTGTAGCTAAATAGATAAGCAATGATTGATTTGCATAACACATTGAAAATTCATCCTAATGCAAACAATTCCTAAAGAGCTTCACACAAATATAAAAACATTATCAATAATCCTAATGATTAGCTGGTCCACAATTCATATATATAATAGTGTAAATCAAAGTTCCCTATTAGGGTACGTAATCTATTATCGATTAAAGTTCATAAATTAAGTACATAATAAAAATACTTCAATTACTCTTACCGGTAATATGTTTTCTATGAGCCCATGACAGCACCTGGGGGAGGATCTCTCACAGGTGCTGTCATGGGGTGTAATGGAAAATAAAAATAAACCTTTCATAAGATTTTTAGACAAAGTTACTGGTTACTCATTGTTACAAGCGCCATTTGCAAAAATGAATCGGCAAATGAATCGGATAGATCCACAGACTTTTCTATGAGGATTACTATCCCCCCCCCCCCCCCAAAAAAAAAAAGGCGCTTGTAACAATGAGTAACCAGTAGCGCTTATACTGATAAATCTTCACGTTGCGCTTGTAGCAATAACTGCTAAACATGTAACAATTGTGCTGGTGAATAGTTATTTATTACAAGCGCTATACACTCACCTAAAGAATTATTAGGAATACCATACTAATACGGTGTTGGACACCCTTTTGCCTTCAGAACTGCCTTAATTCTACGTGGCATTGATTCAATAAGGTGCTGATAGCATTCTTTAGAAATGTTGGCCCATATTGATAGGATAGCATCTTGCAGTTGATGGAGATTTGAGGGATGCACATCCAGGGCACGAAGCTCCCGTTCCACCACATCCCAAAGATGCTCTATTGGGTTGAGATCTGGTGACTGTGGGGCCATTTTAGTACAGTGAACTCATTGTCATGTTCAAGAAACAAATTTGAAATGATTCGAGCTTTGTGACATGGTGCATTATCCTGCTGGAAGTAGCCATCAGAGGATGGGTACATGGTGGTCATGAAGGGATGGACATGGTCAGAAACAATGCTCAGGTAGCCCATGGCATTTAAACGATGGCCAATTGGCACTAAGGGGCCTAAAGTGTGCCCAGAAAACATCCCCCACACCATTACACCACCACCACCAGCCTGCACAGTGGAAACAAGGCATGATGGATACATGTTCTCATTCTGTTTATGCCAAATTCAGACTCTACCATTTGAATGTCTCAACAGAAATCAAGACTCATCAGACCAGGCAACATTTTTCCAGTCTTCAACAGTCCAATTTTGGTGAGCTCGTGCAAATTGTAGCTTCTTTTTCCTATTTGTAGTGGAGATGAGTGGTACCCGGTGGGGTCTTCTGCTGTTGTAGCCCACCTTTCTTTCCCATTCTGACATTCAGTTTGCAGTTCAGGAGATTGTCTTGACCAGGACCACAACCCTACATGCATTGAAGCAACTGCCATGTGATTGGTTGACTAGATAATCGCATTAATGAGAAATAGAACAGGTGTTCCCAATAATTATTTAGGTGAGTGTAAAGTGTCTGTGTGGCAAAGCACTTACCTATCTATTCGTTAATATCCAGAGCACTGGTGGTTATGTGGCTTGGAGGTGGAGCACTTACCTTTGGATAAGGTTGGAGCGGGAATAGGCTATGGGGCTGTGCACCCCCCCCCCCCCCCCCGCCTTGTCAGCGTGTCGTGACCGCTCTTGCAGCTCCTCGCTAACGCTGATGGTGATGTTGAAACTTCCATCGTACCTCCCTGCACACACGTTGATTCCACTGCTCACCACGCAAATACTCTTGACCCGTAAGTGCTCGCTTAGACGTTGTTAAGGATTTCACCAACTGTTTGCTTGGTATGGATGTCTTTAGGTGGATGTCGACTTCAACTATAATAGTGACATATGGGCTGCTAGATGCGTTTCGGAGCCTCTGCTCCTTCCTCAGTAGCTATATGGTCACTTAAAATGTATAGTCCTTTTATACTGCTCAGTATTCACCATGAACTGGACCAAATGGATCGGGACCAGTGCCACAAGAATACAACAAAAACCTGTACATGGAAAGCTACAGGTGGAATAAAGAAATCACAACAAAAATGCAGCATTAACGCAGTTCTTTAAAAGAACTTCCAAATGATTAGATATGGGTTAAATGTGTGTATACTGGTATATAGCAACAAGAGGAATGTTTAATGAGAAAAGGGAAGGAGGAGTAAATAAAAGTGCAATTAGAAATCCTGATCCATGTACAGGTTTTTGTTGTATTCTTGTGGCACTGGTCCCGATCATGGTGAATACTGAGCAGTATAAAAGGACTATACATTTTAAGGCCTCATGCACACGACCGTTTTTGCGTTTCGTTCCGCAATCCGTTTCCGTTTTTGTTTCCGTGTGTCTTCCTTTATTTTTGGAGGACCACCAGACATAAAGGAAAGTAAAAAGAAAAGTCTATGACAGGTTTGCCATGCAAATGATAGGGAAAAAAAAAAACGGACGCGGATGACAATCTTGTGTGCCTCCGCGTTTTTTTGGTTTTTTTTAATGGTCCCATTGACTTGAATGGGCCCGCAAACCTTTTTCCGCGAAAATAATAGGACAGGTTATATTTTTTTGACGGACTGGAACCAAGGATCCAAGGATCATGGATGGCAAATGGTGCATTAGCCGAGAAAGTCAATGGGTCCGCAGAAATTCACGAAAAACGGCACAACGGACACGGAATAAAACAACGGTCGTGTGCATGAGGCCTAAGTGACATATAGCAACTTAGGAAGGAGCAGAGGCTCCGAAACATGTCTAGCAGACCATATGTCACTATTATGGTTGAAGTCGACATCCACCTAAAGACATCCATACTAAGCAAACAGTTGATGAAATCCTTAACAACGTCTAAGCAAGCACTTACGGGTCAACAGAGTATTCGTGTGGTGAGCAGTGGAATCAATGGGCACGTGTGTGCAGGGAGGTATGCTGGAAGTTTCAACATCACTATCAGCGCTAGCGAGGAGCTGCAAGAGCGGTCACGGCACGCTGACAAGGCGGGGGTGAGTGCACAGCCCCATAACCTATTCCCGCTCCAACCTTATCCAAAAGGTAAGTGCTCCACCTCCAAGCCACATAACCACCAGTGCTCTGGATATTAACTAATAGATAGGTAAGCGCTTTGCCACACAGACATTTATTACAAGAGCTATAAAGTAACTATTCACCAGCACAATTGTTACATGTTTAACAATTATTGCTACAAGCGCAACGTGAAAATTTATCAGTATTAGGCCTCATGCACACGACAGTATTGCTTTTTCAGTGTTTTGCGGTCCGTTTTTTACGGATCCGTTGTTGCGTTTTTTGTTTCCGTTGTGTTTCCGTTTCCTTTCCGTTTTTCCGTTCCGTTTTTCCGTATGCCATATACAGTATACAGTAATTACATAGAAAAAATTGGGCTGGGCATAACATTTTCAATAGATGGTTCAGGAAAAAACGGAACGGAAACGGAAGACATACGGCTGCATTTCCGTATGTGTTCAGTTTTTTTTGCGGACCCATTGACTTGAATGGAGCCAAGCACCGTGATTTGCGGACAAGTATAGGACATGTTCTATCTTTTCACGGCACGGAAATACTGAAATACTGAAACGGAATGCACACTGAGACACTTCAGTATTTTTTGCTGAACCATTGAAATGAATGGTTCAGTATATGTTCCGTATACTGAGCTCAAAAAACGTCCAGTATACTGAACGCAAAATACTGTTGTGTGCATGAGGCCTAAGCGCTACTGTGTACTCATTGTTGGGCTACTTTCACACTTGAGCTTTGGCTTTCATGGTCGCTCACAAGCGGTCCAAAATGGATCAGTTTTGTCCTAATGCATTCTGAATGGAAAAGGATCCGCTCAGAATGCATCAGTTTGCCTCCGTTCAGTCTCCATTCCGCTCTAGAGGCTGACACCAAAACGCTGCCCGCAGCGTTTTGCTGTGCGCTTGACGAAATTGAGCCAAACTGATCCGTCCTGGCACACAATGTAAGTCGATAGGGACGCATCCGTTTTATTTGACACAATCTGGCACAATAGAAAACTGATCCGTCTCCCATTGACTTTCAATACAGTTCATGACGGATCTGTCTTGGCTATGTTACAGATAATACAATTATCGAATCCGTTCATGATGGATGCATGCGGTTGTGTAACGGAAGAGTTTTTTTGCAGATCCATGGCGGATCCACAAAAAACACTAGTGTGAAAGTAGCCTTACAAGCACCATTTGCGAAAATGTATCAGTAAAACTGCTACTGGCAAAAATTCACCAAATGCAAGTGCAACTTGCAAAAGACTCACCAACGTTTTTTTTTGGGTAGTAACCCTTATAGAAAGGTTTGTGGATCGGACAAACTGTCTAAAAATCTCTTCATTCGTGGACTTTAATCAATAATAGATTATGTACCCTAATCAGGAACTTAGACACTATTAAATACAAGAATTGTGAACTAGCTAATCATCAGGATCATTGATTATTTTTTATATTTATGTGTGAAGCTCTTTAGGAATAGTTTGCATTAGGATGAATGCATGTGTTATGCAAATCAATCATTGCTTATCTATTTAAAGGGAGTCTGTCACCAGATTGTGACCTTATAGACCGCTTACATAGCGCTCTAGCATAGCAGTCTATGATTCTAATGGTACCTTTGATGTTTGCTTCTGAAGTTCCCCTAAGGCAAAAACGGACTTTTATTCAAGGGATCGCAAGTGCCCAGGGCGGGGTTCACCTTGTTGGAGCCCAGGCTGTTCTGCCTCTTTTCGCCATATCCCCGCCCCAGCCTCTTCCTCTGCCCGCCCCGCTCTTCCTTTGCGTCCTCCTTCTCTGCAGCCGAATCCCGCACTATCCATTGCTTGGCCGGGGCATGCGCACTGCGATGCCCATTGTGGGTGTATCTGGTCCGCCTCCTCGCCGCTGTTTCTCGCCGTTGGCCGGCGCATGCGTAGTAGCTACTGCGATGCCGTGCCCACAATGGGCATCGCCGTGCGCATGCCCCGGTCAAGCAATGGATAGCGCAGGCGCGGGATCCGGCTGCAGAGAAAGAGGATGCAAAGGAAAAGCGGGGCGGGCAGAGGAAGAGGCTGGGGCGGGGATATGGCGAAAAGAGGCAGAACAGCCTGGGCTCCAACAAGGTGAACCCCTCCCTGGGCACTTGCGATCCCTTGAATAAAAGTCCGTTTTTGCCTTGGGGGAACTTCAGAAGCACACATCAAAGGTACCATTAGAATCATAGACTGCTATGCTAGAGCGCTATGTAAGCGGTCTATAAGGTCACAATCTGGTGACAGACTCCCTTTAACTACAGTGTATTTGATATTTTTTATTCTTATTTATACATGTATATACGGTACGCATATTTTTAATACATGTAAATACATTTGGGAAGTCGCTTTATATCTAAGGTGTACTGACATATCTACATTTAATTTTCCAATTCTTATATTTCGTGGTTTTGGGTTCCCAACCTGGTGCACCCACCAACTTCCTTTTGTGTACAGTGTGAGACCCGCCCTTTGTATACGATTTTATTAAGTTGATTTTTGTAAATATAAAAAAAAAGTGTCACAGTGGCTCTTCTTTCCCAGGCTTCTGGATTAAGGTGCACTATCTTTGGCGTACCCACTGCCAATTTGTAAATTAGAAAGATATACAGTACAGACAAAAAGTTTGGACACACCTTCTCATTCAAAGAGTTTTCTTTATTTTCATGACTATGAAAATTGTAGATTCACACTGAAGGCATCAAAACTATGAATTAACACATGTGGAGTTAGATACATAACAAAAAAAAGTGTGAAACAACTGAAAATATGTCATATTCCATGTTCTTCAAAGTAGCCACCTTTTGCTTTGATTACTGCTTTGCACACTCTTGGCATTCTCTTGATGAGCTTCAAGAGGTAGTCACCTGAAATGGTTTTCACTTCACAGGTGTGCCCTGTCAGGTTTAAGAAGTAGGATTTCTTGCCTTATAAATGGGGTTGGGACCATCAGTTGCGTTGTGGAGAAGACAGGTGGATACACAGCTGATAGTCCTACTGAATAGACTTTGTATTATGGCAAGAAAAAAGCAGCTAAGTAAAGAAAAACAAGTGGCCATCATTACTTTAAGAAATTAAGGTCAGTCAGTCCAAAAATTGGGAAAACTTTGAAAGTGTCCCCAAGTGCAGTCACAAAAACCATCAAGCGCTACAAAGAAACTGGCTCACATGTGGACCGCCCCAGGAAAGGAAGACCAAGAGTCACCTCTGCTGCGGAGGATAAGTTCATCCGAGTCACCAGCCTCAGAAATCGCAGGTTAACAGCAGCTCAGATTAGAGACCTGGTCAATGCCACACACAGTTCTAGCAGCAGACACATCTCTAGAACAACTGTTAAGAGGAGACTGTGTGAATCAGGCCTTCATGGTAGAATATCTGCTAGGAAACCACTGCTAAGGACAGGCAACAAGCAGAAGAGACTTGTTTGGGCTAAAGAACACAAGGAATGGACATTAGACCAGTGGAAATCTGTGCTTTGGTCTGATGAGTCCAAATTTGAGATCTTTGGTTCCAACCACAATGTCTTTGTGCGATGCAGAAAAGGTGAACGGATGGACTCTACATGCCTAGTTCCCACCATGGAGGAGGTTACCTCCAGCATGGCTACCACAGCATCTTGCAGCGGCATGCTATTCCATCCGGTTTGCGTTTAGTTGGACCATCATTTATTTTTCAACAGGACAATGACCCCGAACACACCTCCAGGTTGTGTAAGGGCTATTTGACCATGAAGGAGAGTGATGGGGTGCTGCGCCAGATGACCTGGCCTCCACAGTCACCGGACCTGAACCCAATCGAGATGGTTTGGGGTGAGCTGGACCGCAACTGGCGATGTGCTAATGTTAGCAGTATATAACTAACTTTTATCTGCCTACATGCCGCTGTTTGTCCAGAAAACAAACTTTTAAAATATGCAAATGAGCCTCTAGGTGCTATTGGGGCGTTGCTGCAGCACCTAGAGGCTCCGTCTCGTCACCGTTCGGCACGCCCATTTTGCTTTGATGGACATTTCTGCTCTGCTCTTTAGAGGTAAAATCCCGCGCCTGTGCCGTCCCGTTTAGTGTTCGGCGCAGGTGCAGTGAGTAAAGGACGCTCGCCTGCTACCGGCTGTCTTCACTTCCGGGGAGCTCTGTGATGTATTTGACGCAGTGAGGAAGCCGGCAGCAGGCGAGAGTCCTTCACTCACTGAGCCTGGGCCGAATACTAAACGGGACGGCACAGGCGTGAGGAGACGGAACCTCTAGGTGCTGCAGCAACGCCCCAATAGCACCTAGAGGTTCATTTGCAGATTTTTTTTAGAAGTTTTTTTGGGCGAACGGCGGCATGTAGGCAGATAGACGTTACATAGTTATGTACTGCTGACACACATCGCTAATGTCAGCCAGCTACATAACACATTTTGTGATGACAGAAACCCTTTAAGTAGCCAGTTAGTATCACTTAATGGCATTGTTGTACATTACAACTCCGTACTGTTGCGCCGATTTGAAGCAGCCTCCGGTATTGCCCTTGTTTCAGTTACTAAGGGCTTGCGGTGTCCCGGCCGCTGGGTTACTCAGGCGCTGCTCTCCCAGCATCCCACGTGGGACAGCCTCTGTCTCCTTATGAAATGAGCTGTCTACTCTGTAGTGCGCTCTTATTGATGGTAGCTTGGCATGCTTCTAAGCTGTAGATTACGCAGATGGTTAACTAACCTAACCACTGAGGAAGGAGCATGTCAACAATAACCACTCAGTTTTCATCTACGTAATCTAGAGCCTAGAAGCATGCCAACCTACCATCAATAACAGTGCACAACAGAGCGACCGCTTGTTTGATAAGGAGACAGAGGCAGCCTCTGTATTTGTATTAATATCATGTATACAGTATCCGATTCTAACCTAAATTGATGGTGAAATGACCAAGTTATGGATATGTGTAATATGAATCATGATTCATTAAAGGGGTTGACAACCATAAGTATAAAATACAATAAAGTGCCCCAGACAATAACTAAAGCCAATAGGTATTTGTATCATGAGAGATAAACTGTGTGTGTATATATATATATATATATATATATATATATATATATATATATATATATATATATATATATATATATATATAATTTTTCTACTGCATTCAGCATAGCATGCTCACGTTGATGAGAGGCTGTGTGGGTGGAGCAGCCGCAAAGTGAAAGTAAAAATCCCAGCATGCATCACTGCAAGCATCTTCAGAGGAGCAGTCATATGACGTCTCTGCCTACTTGTGATGCAACAGTGACAACCGCACCTCAGGTGTCATCTCATCAGTCCTCCAGTCAAATAACTACATAGAGAAATCAACATAATGATAGCAATCCTACATTCCCAACATTAAATAAAGGTTACTGCTTTTCCCACATTGTGATATATACAATACATACATGTGTGTGGATATGTATATATGTGTACAAGGTGTGTGTGTGTACATAATATATATATATATATATATATATATATATATATATATATATATATTATTATAAACGTTACATTATATACATGTTGTGGGAGGGGCGGAGGTTCATAAATTCTCAAGAGCCTCCCCCTTCCATTGCGGGCGCTTGCTGTGCCGTTAGGATCGTTCCTCCGCGTTACTTCCGGGTCTGCCTGGTTATTCAGTAGCTGGTCATGCGCGATCTGCCTACCCGAATTCTCATCCTTTCCAAATCTCGGTCAAGCTCATTTAAGGCCAGTAATTGTCACTTCATCCCAGGCTAATTCATCTTTTCCGGGACCCAGCTGCGTTACGCGGGCTATTATCTTCTCTACAGGTTCCTCCGTCAATTGCGGTAAGTTGCTCAATTTTGGTTCGCGGTGTCGTCTCCACGGATACTGCACAGCTATCGTCTCACGCAGGCCTTCTGTCCTCGTCTTAACTGTCACCTTCCAGTCTGTGTCTCATGTCGCCCATCTGTCTCCATTTCTCAGCCCCTCCATCATCCTTGTCCCACTCCTGTCTAGCTATTAGTTTCTCTGTTTTCCTTTTTCACGCCTGTCTCGTCATTCAAGCCTTCCCTTCCATGTTAACGCCTGTTTACGTTACTCAGGCTTCTCCATCTCCACGTTTCACACCTGTTACGTCCCTCAAACCTCCTTGCCTCCATTCTTCCACGCCTGTTCACGTTTCTCAGGCCTCTCAGCCTTCCATGTTGCACGCCTGTTTGTGTTTCCCTGGCTCATTTGCCTCCTATGTTTTACGCCCGTTTGTGTTACTCAGGCCTCCTCTCCGTCCATGTTCCACGCCTGTTTACATTACTCAGGCCTCCACGTTTTCATGCCTTACGTCTATCCACGCCTCTCGTTTCCATCTTCCACGCCAGTCCACGTTTCTCAGGCCTCTCTGTCTCGCACCATCTCACGCCTGTTTAAGCCATTCAGGTCTCTTTTCTTCCATGTTTCACGTCTGTTTGCATTTCTCAGGCCTCCTTGTCTCCCATGTTTCACGCCTGTTTACGTAACTCAGGCCTCTCAGTTCCACGTACCTCGCCTGTTTACGTTATCCAGGCCTCTCGTCTTCCATGTCCACACCTGTGTACGTCACCCAGGCCCTTCGTCTTTCATGTTCCACGCCCGTTTTCGTTATTCAGGCCCTCCGTCTTCCTCATTTCACGCCTGTCCACGTTACTCAGACCCCCTTTCTTCATGTCTTCCACACTGTCTGTCACTCAGGTCTCCTTGTCCAGGTTTTCACGTCTACCCTTGTCACCCGGGCCACGGTCCAGGTCTCGCTCGGTCATGGCCACGCGGGCCCTGCGTCCCTCCTTTCTTCATTTCCATAGGATACAGGATACATGGTTCCCGGGCAGAATCTTTAATCCAGTTTTAACTGTCACTCCTTCCAATTCTAGCATGTCTCATCTGGACGACAAGGGGGAGACCTCTTCAGTTCCGGAGACCCTAGCCTCAGAGCACGCCAGCGCTACTTCACTTAGGAGTTGGACCGCGCCTAAGCTGATTGCCAAGCTCAGTAGAAGAGGGATACCCTCTCCGGCTTCCGCCAGGAAGGCAGAATTATTCAGACTGTTAATTTCCGACTCTTCCTCCCCTCGTGTATAGGTCACTTTCCGCCAACACGCCCAGGAATTACAGGACCGGTTGGAACATCTAAAAAAAAAAAAAAAAAAAAAAAAATTCCTGTCTTCATCCAAGAATCACAGATAAGGACTATGTATTTAATGGCTTTTAGCATCTCAAGCTCTCCTATAACTCCATTAAACTGTATCTGGCAGGGGTACAGCATCATTCCATGCTGAGGGACCCAGGCAGTAAGTCAGTTTTCACTTCTCCAGTAGTCAAAGCCACCCTTAGGGGCAGTCTCAAGAACCGCCAGAGCAGCACGCCCAGCAGGCAAACCATCTCTGGGGAGCTGTTTAGGAAGCTTTCAGACTCGCTAGATGGTAGTCGTTTTGGCCTCCTTCCTTCCATGGTCATTAAAGCTGCCATGTATCTGGGCTTTTATGGTTTTCTGCGCCCAGGAGAATTCACTGTAGTTTCATCCAAAGTCAAAGGTTTAACCAGAAGCCAGCTAGTCCTTAATCACGATCATCACGCATTAAATTTACCATCAACAAAAACATTGCAAATCGGGCCCCCCGTTCAAATCAAATACTTCAAAACTTTCAATAAGTGGTGCCCAGTCCAGGTTCTTAATAAACTGTTGGCCCTATTGGCTCACTCCCCCACGAACGAACCGCTACTACCGTTCAAAGGGAAATACCTCACTACTGCCCAGTTCATCTCCCATATTCGCATCCTGCCCAAGGGGTTGGGCCATGATCCCAGAACCATATCTGGACACTCTTTCCACATAGGTGCTGCCTCCAAACACAATGTCCCATGCCATATCATCTGCAAAATGGGCCGCTGGCAATCATCCTGCTACACCAGATATATTCCTAATCCGCATAAGGAATTCTCTGATGCCTTCTCTAATCTCGTGTTGTAATCATATGAAATAAATGTAAATTCAACCTAACCGTGTCTTTTGCCCCCTTATAGGCCAACCCACAGTCATGGCTTTGGGCACAACTCAGGCCAGTTCTACCAGGTTGCTTTATGGTTACAAGTAGTTAACCTCACGTCCTTGTTCACCATCTGTAGCCACGACCACAAATATTATATATATATATATATAGATATATAGATATATAGATATATAGATATATATACATACATACATTTTACACAGTACAAACCAAAAGTTTGGACACACCTTCGCATTCAGCGACTTTTCTTTATTTTCATGACTATGAAAATTGTAGATTCACACTGAAGGCATCAAAACTATGAATTAACACATGTGGAATTATATACATAACAAAAAAGTGTGAAACAACTGAAAATATGTCATATTCTAGGTTCTTCAAAGTAGCCACCTTTTGCTTTGATTACTGCTTTGCACACTCTTGGCAATCTCTTGATGAGCTTCAAGAGGTAGTCACCTGAAATGGTCTTCCAACAGTCTTGAAGGAGTTCCCAAAGATGCTTAGCACTTGTTGGCCCTTTTGCCTTCACTCTGCGGTCCAGCTCACCACAAACCATCTCGATTGGGTTCAGGTCCAGGTCATCTGGCGCAGGACCCCATCACTCTCCTTCATGGTCAAATAGCCCTTACACAGCCTGGAGGTGCGTTTGGGGTCATTGTCCTGTTGAAAAATAAATGATGGTCCAACTAAAGCACTATAGCATGCCGCTGCAAGATGCTGTGGTAGCCATGCTGGTTCAGTATCCCTTCAATTTTGAATAAATCCCCAACAGTGTCACCAGCAAAGCACCCCCACACCATCACACCTCCTCCTCCTCCTCCATGCTTCATGGTGGGAACCAGGCATGTAGAGTCCATCTGTTCACCTTTTGTGCGTCGCACAGACACGGTGGTTGGAACCAAAGATCTCAAATTTGGACTCATCAGACCAAAGCACAGATTTCCACTGGTCTAATGTCCATTCCTTGTGTTCTTTAGCCCAAACAAGTCTCTTATGCTTGTTGTCTTTCCTTAGCAGTGGTTTCCTAGCAGATATTCTACCATGACGACCTGATTCACACAGTCTCCTCTTAACAGTTGTTCTAGAGATGTGTCTGCTGCTAGAACTCTGTGTGGCATTGACCTGGTCTCTAATCTGAGCTGCTGTTAACCTGCGATTTCTGAGGCTGGTGACTCGGATGAACTTATCCTCCGCAGCAGAGGTGACTCTTGGTCTTCCTTTCCTGGGCGGTCCGCATGTGAGCCAGTTTCTTTGTAGCGCTTGATGGTTTTTGTGAATGCACTTGGGGACACTTTCAAAGTTTTCCCAATTTTTCGGACTGACTGACCTTCATTTCTTAAAGTAATGATGGCCACTCGTTTTTCTTTACTTAGATGCTTTTTTCTTGCCATAATACAAATTCTAACAGTCTATTCAGTAGGACCATCATCTGTGTATCCACCTGACTTCTCCACAACGCAACTGATGGTCCCAACCCCATTTATAAAGGAAGAAATCCCACTTATTAAACCTGACATGGCACACCTGTGAAGTGAAAACTATTTCAGGTGACTACCTCTAGAAGCTCATCAAGAGAATGCCAAGAGTGTGCAAAGCAGTGACCAAAGCAAAAGGTGGCTACTTTGAAGAACCTAGAATATGACATATTTTCAGTTGCTTCACACTTTTTTGTTATGTATATAATTTCACATGCGTTAATTCATAGTTTTGATGCCTTCAGTGTGAATCTACAATTTTCATAGTCATGAAAATAAAGAAAACTCTTTTGGTCTGTACTGTATATATAAAATTGTGTGTGTGTGTGTGTGTGTGTGTGAAGATGGAGAGATATCCATCTATCATCATTTTACTGTATCTATTTACATCTCTATATCTATCTATATCTACTGTGGTGGAAGGTGTGTATATCTCACCCAGATACCTCAGCTGGATGAGATAACTGAAATCCAGAAATCTGCAGTGGTTTCAGCAAAGTGTTGTTTGCTGAGACAGGTTTTGTTTAGATTCTGTTCTGGGTTTTGCCGTTTTAACCTGTTCGCTACCAGCGCTGTACAGTCGTGGCCAAAAGTTTTGAGAATGACACAAAATATTAGTTTTCACAAAGTTTGCTGCTAAACTGCTTTTAGATCTTTGTTTCAGTTGTTTCTGTGATGTAGAGAAATATAATTACACGCATTTCATACGTTTCAAAGGCCTTTATCGACAATTACACGACATTTATGTAAAGAGTCAGTATTTGCAGTGTTGGCCCTTCTTTTTCAGAACCTCTGCAATTCGACTGGGCATGCTCTCAATCAACTTCTTGGCCAATTCCTGACTGATAGCAACCCATTCTTTCATAATCACTTCTTGGAGTTTGTCAGAATTAGTGGGTTTTTGTTTGTCCACCCGCCTCTTGAGGATTGACCACAAGTTCTCAATGGGATTAAGATCTGGGGAGTTTCCAGGACATGGACCCAAAATGTTAACGTTTTGGTCCCCAAGCCACTTAGTTATCACTTTTGCCTTATGGCACGGTGCTCCATCGTGCTGGAAAATGCATTTTTCTTCACCAAACTGTTGTTGGATTGTTGGAAGAAGTTGCTGTTGGAGGGTGTTTTCGTACCATTCTTTATTCATGGCTGTGTTTTGGGGCAAAATTGTGAGTGAGCCCACTCCCTTAGATGAGAAGCAACCCCACACATGAATGGTCTTAGGATGCTTTACTGTTGGCATGACACAGGACTGATGGTAGCGCTCACCTTTTCTTCTCCGGACAAGCCTTTTTCCTGATGCCCCAAACAACCGGAAAGAGGCTTCATCGGAGAATATGACTTTTCCCCAGTCCTCAGCAGTCCAGTCACCATATTTTCTGCAGAAGATCAATCTGTCCCTGATGTTTTTTTTGAAGAGAGGAGGCTAATTTGCTGCCCTTCTTGACACCAGGCCATCTTCCAAAAGTCTTCGCCTCACTGTGCATGCAGATGCCTGCCTGCTGCCATTCCCGAGCAAGCTCTGCACTGGTGGCACTCCAATCCCGCAACTGAATCCTCTTTAGGAGACGATCCTGGCGCTTGCTGGACTTTCTTGGACGCCCTGAAGCCTTCTTAACAAGAATTGAACCTCTTTCCTTGAAGTTCTTGATGATCCTATAAATTGTTGATTGAGGTGCAATCTTAGTAGCCACAATATCCTTGCCTGTGAAGCCATTTTTATGCAACGCAATGATGGCTGCACGCGTTTCTTTGCAGGTCACAATGGAAGAACAAAGATTTCACGCATCACCCTCCTTTTAACAGGTCAAGTCTGCCATTTTAACCCAATCAGCCTGACATAATGATCTCCAGCCTTGTGCTCGTCAACATTCTCACCTGAGTTAACAAGACGATTACTGAAATTATCTTAGCAGGTCCTTTAATGACAGCAATGAAATGCAGGGGAAAGTTTTTTTGGGGATTAAGTTAATTTTCATGGCAAAGAAGAACTATGCAATTCATCTGATCACTCTTCATAACATTCTGGAGTATATGCAAATTGCTATTATAAAAACTTAAGCAGCAACTTTTTAAATTTCCAATATTTATGTAATTCTCAAAACTTTTGGCCACAACTGTACATGTACGGCACTGGAGCGATAGGCAAACATGGAGCCCGCTCGCACGTGCAGCAGGTGTCATGGCCGACAGGTCTTTGCTGTTTCAAACAGCAGAGATCTGCTGCTAATTACCGTGACCAGTAATAATGCCGACTGCGGTAATTAAATGCTTTAGATGCCATGGTCAAGTGAGATCACGGCATCTAAATGGTCAAAAACCCAGAACCTCAGGCTTCCTATCGACACCCCCTGCGGCCAATGGGGCTGTCGGTAGTTGCTTTTAATGCTGTGAGCCTCAGTGATACGGCCTTAAGGTCGAGTTTTCCAGGCGGGTGCAATGCGTGATGTGAACGCATTGCACCCGCACTGAATCCGGACCCATTCATTTCTATGGGGCTGTGCACATGAGCAGTGATTTTCATGCATCACTTGTGCATTGAAAATCGCAGCATGCTCTATAATGTGCGTTTTTTACAGAAGTGAATGAGGCTGCGTGAAAAATCGCAAGCATCCACAAGCAAGTGTGGATGCGGTGCAATTTTCACACATGGTTTTTAGGTGACGATCGGGATGGGGACCCGATCATTGTTATAAAGGGAAAATAATAGCATTCTTAATACAGAACGCTAATTAAATTAGGGATGAAGGGGTTAAAAAATTAAATAAACCTCACCTCATCCACTTGTTCGCTCTGCCCGGCTCGTCTTCCCTCTTCTTCTTTGATGACCTGGGAGGAAAAAAGCCTTTGGTGACGTCACTGCGCTCATCACATGGTCCATCACCATGGTGGTGGACCATGTGATGAGCGCAGTGACGTCACCAAAGGTCCTTTTCCTCTCAGGTCATCAAAGAAAGAAGACGAGCTGGGCAACGCGAACAAGTGGATGAGGTGAGTTTTATTGAATTTTTATTTATTTTTAACACCTCCATCCCTAATTTAATTAGCGTTCTGTATTAAGAATGCTATTATTTTCCCTTATAACCATGTTATAAGGGAAAATATTAAAATCTACAGAATACCTAACCCAAAACCGAACTTCAGTAAAGAAGTCCAGGTTTGGGTCTGGGTACCACATTCAGTTTTTACGCCCGCGCGTGCATGCAAAATGCATTGCACTCACGCAGAAAAAAATTGAAGAAAGCAACGCAATCGCATACAAAACTCAACCCACTTGTAGGCTAAAAAAAATAAAATAAAAAAAATAA
Source organism: Bufo gargarizans (assembly GCF_014858855.1). Taxonomy (NCBI): domain Eukaryota; kingdom Metazoa; phylum Chordata; class Amphibia; order Anura; family Bufonidae; genus Bufo; species Bufo gargarizans. Next base: position 1,433,322 of record NC_058086.1, read on the forward strand.
TAATATTATTTTCCCGTGACGCACCCGCATCCTATCCGGCCCATACAAGCAACGCCTGTGTGAAAGAGGCCTAACTGATCTGCACAGCACTTCGCTCCCTTAAGTGTCATCCACAGCGCCCTGCCCCTTTAACCCCTTAAGGACCGAGGACGTACCGGTACGCCCTATTTCCCGAGTCCTTAAGGACCGAGGACGTACCGGTACGTCCTGACTTAAAACCGTAACTCCGGCGCCGCGGGGGTTAATCGGAACGGGATTTCGGCTGAAATCATTCAGCCGGCATCCCGTAACAACGCAGGGGGGGGTCATTTGACCCCCCCGTATCGGCGATCGCAGAAAACCGCAGGTCAATTCAGACCTGCGGTTTGCTGCGCTTTTTGCCGTTTCTGATCCCCGCGGTCCCTGACCGCGGGGATCAGAAACTTCAGAGTGCCCGAAATCAATATTGTTAACCCCCCCCTGCACCCCTGTATGATTTGATGGCGGCGGGAGGTGCAGGGGGGGTGTCGCATGCAGTGGGGGCGTTGCGGGAGGCGGGCGGTGCGGCAGGCGGGATCGCGATCCCCCGCCCGCCTCCCATTGCATAATCGTTGGTGTACAGTGGGTATACCAGGGTGCCAGCACATTGCTGGCACCCTGGTATAAACGGCTGACATCGTTGATGCGATGTCAGCCGTTTAACCCTTTCCATACAGCGGTCCGTACGGACCGCTGTATGGAAAAGGTTAACAGTAAGAGGGAGCTCCCTCCCTCTCCGATCGGGGGGCTGCTGTGCCTTTGCAGCCCCCCGATGGGAGAAGGAGAGAGCCCCCAGACAGCCCCCCCAGAACCCTGTCCTTACCCTTCCCCGTCTGCGCAGTTCTGACCATAACTGAGCAGACGGGGAAGGTTCCCATGGCAACAGGACGCCTGCTCAGGCGTCCTGCTGTCCATGGTGCTGAACAGATCTGTGCTGAAAGCATAGATCTGTTCAGTGTAAGTAAAATACAGTGCAGAACCCTATATAGGTTCTGTTCTGTATTTTACAGACATCAGACCCACTGGATCTTCAAGAACCAAGTGGGTCTGGGTCAAAAAAATCAAATAAAAAGTGAAAAAAGTTAAGATAAAAAAAAAAAACATTTATCACTGAATAAAAATTAAAAAAATAAAATACACTACACATATTAGGTATCGCCGCGTCCGTAACGACCTGATCTATAAAATGGTCATGTTACTTTCCCCGCACAGTGAACGCCATAAAAATAAAAAAATAAAAACTATGAGAAAATTGAAATTTTGCCCACCTTACTTCCCAAAAAAGGTAATAAAAGTGATCAAAAAAGTCGCATGTACGCCAAAATAGTACCAATCAAACCGTCATCTCATCCCGCAAAAAATGAGACCCTACTCAAGATAATCGCCCAAAAACTGAAAAAACTATGGCTCTTAGACTATGGAAACACTAAAACATGATTTTTTTTGGTTTCAAAAATAAAATCATTGTGTAAAATGTACATAAATAAAAATAAAGTATACATATTAGGTATCGCCGCGTCCGTATCGACCGGCTCTATATAAATATTACATGACCTAACCCCTCAGATGACCACCGTAAAAAAAAAAAAAAAAAAACTGTGTAAAAAAAGCAATTTTTTGCCATCTTACGTCACAAAAAGTGTAATAGCAAGCGATCAAAAAGTCATATGCACCCCAAAATAGTGCCAATCAAACTGTCATCTCACCCCGCAAAAAATTAGACCCTACTCAAGATAATCACCCAAAAACTGAAAAAACTATGGCTCTTAGACTATGGAGACACTAAACAATTTTTTGGTTTTCAAAATGAAGTTATTGTATAAAACTTACATAAATAAAAAAAATTGTATACATATTAGGTATCGCCGCGTCCGTGACAACCTGCTCTATAAAATTACCACGTGATCTAACCTGTCAGATGAATGTTGTAAATAACAAAAAAAAAAAAATGCCAAAAAAGCTATTTCTTGTTACCTTGCCGCACAAAAAGTGTAATATAGAGCAACCAAAAATCATATGTACCCTAAACTAGTACCAACAATACTGCCACCCTATTCCGTACTTTCTAAAATGGGGTCACTTTTTTTGGAGTTTCTACTCTAGGGGTGCATCAGGGGGGCTTCAAATGGGACATGGTGTCAAAAAACCAGTCCAGCAAAATCTGCCTTCCAAAAACCGTATGGCATTCCTTTTCTTCTGCACCCTGCCGTGTGCCCGTACAGTAGTTTAGGACCACATATGGGGTGTTTCTGTAAACTACAGAATCAGGGCCATAAATAATGAGTTTTGTTTGGCTGTTAACCCTTGCTTTGTTACAGGAAAAAAAATATTAAAATGGAAAATCTGCCAAAAAAGTGAAATTTTGAAATTGTATCTCTATTTTCCATTGAATCTTGTGCAACACCTAAAGGGTTAACAAAGTTTGTAAAATCAGTTTTGAATACCTTGAGGGGTGTAGTTTCTTAGATGGGGTCACTTTTATGGAGTTTCTACTCTAGGGGGGCATCAGGGGGGCTCCAAATGGGACATGGTGTCAAAAAACCAGTCCAGCAAAATCTGCCTTCCAAAAACCGTATGGCATTCCTTTCCTTCTGCGCCCTGCCGTGTGCCCGTACAGTAGTTTACGACCACATATGGGGTGTTTCTGTAAACTACAGAATCAGGGCCATAAATAATGAGTTTTGTTTGGCTGTTAACCCTTGCTTTGTTACTGGAAAAAAAATATTAAAATGGAAAATCTGCCAAAAAAGTGAAATTTTGAAATTATATCTCTATTTTCCATTGAATCTTGTGCAACACCTAAAGGGTTAACAAAGTTTGTAAAATCAGTTTTGAATACCTTGAGGGGTGTAGTTTCTTAGATGGGGTCACTTTTATGGAGTTTCTACTCTAGGGGGGCATCAGGGGGGCTTCAAATGGGACATGGTGTCAAAAAAACTGTCCAGCACAATCTGGCTTCCAAAAACCATACGGCGCACCTTTCACTCTACGCCCCGCTGTGTGGCCGTACAGTAGTTTATGGCCACATATGGGGTGTTTCTGTAAACAGTAGAGTCAGGGCAATAAAGATACAGTCTTGTTTGGCTGTTAACCCTTGCTTTGTTAGTGGAAAAAATGGGTTAAAATGGAAAATTAGGCAAAAAAATGAAATTCTCAAATTTCATCCCCATTTGCCAATAACTCTTGTGCAACACCTAAAGGGTTAACGGAGTTTGTAAAATCAGTTTTGAATACCTTGAGGGGTGTAGTTTCTTAGATGGGGTCACTTTTATGGAGTTTCTACTCTAGGGGTGCATCAGGGGGCTTCAAATGGGACATGGTGTCAAAAAAACTGTCCAGCAAAATCTGGCTTCCAAAAACCATACGGCGCACCTTTCACTCTACGCCCCGCTGTGTGGCCGTACAGTAGTTTATGGCCACATATGGGGTGTTTCTGTAAACAGCAGAGTCAGGGCAATAAAGATACAGTCTTGTTTGGCTGTTAACCCTTGCTTTGTTAGTGGAAAAAATGGGTTAAAATGGAAAATTAGGCAAAAAAATGAAATTCTCAAATTTCATCCCCATTTGCCAATAACTCTTGTGCAACACCTAAAGGGTTAACGGAGTTTGTAAAATCAGTTTTGAATACCTTGAGGGGTGTAGTTTATAGAATGGGGTCATTTTTGGGCGGTTTCTATTATGTAAGCCTCGCAAAGTGACTTCAGAGCTGTAGTGGTCCCTAAAAATTGGGTTTTTGTAAATTTCTGAAAAATTTCAAGATTTGCTTCTAAACTTCTAAGCCTTGTAACATCCCCAAAAAATAAAATATCATTACTATGTATTACAGAAGTAGAGAAACTGAAACTTTGAAATTTGCTAATTTTTCCAAATTTTTGGTAAATTAGGTATTTTATTATGCAAAAAAATTAATTTTTTTGACTTTTTTTTACTAGTATCATGAAGTACAATATGTGACGAAAAAACAATCTCAGAATGGCCTGGATAAGTCAAAGCGTTTTAAAGTTATCACCACTTAAAGTGACACTGGTCAGATTTGCAAAAAATGGCCTGGTCCTTAAGGTGAAAATGAGCCCGGTCCTTAAGGGGTTAAAGCTGACCTGCAGCAGTGAAGAAAAATGGCTGGGTTGTCATAAAAACCTGGTGTAAAACTGTGTGTATGTGGAACTAAGGGCCTGCGAACTTCTATTTGCTGATAAAGGGTCATGTGACCAGGCTTCTATTGGCTAATGCATTTTTTGGGGATGTCTCAGGAACGGTACTTGCTAGAGAGCGGCGACCCGATCTAAAACCATCCCGGACACCTGATGTACCTGTGTGCCAAATTTCATGATTGTAAATGATACGGTTCAGATTCCTTTAGCGGACATAGCTACCTGCTGATTTTTTGGTCTTTTCTGTCATCTGAGGAGCAGAGGACTTCTCATCTCTGCCCTCTGACATAAGTGTTTATGACCTCTTAGTAGTTTAGAGATAAGATTTATTAGATTACAGGCACAACATGAAAGAACCAGTCACACATGTCAACCCTTTGAGAAAACACCTTAATATTTTTAGTAAAGGCCAATAGAAAATATGATTGTCAAAAATAAGTTAAATGCAATCGCAAAAAAAAAAAAAATTAATCCAGAAAGGTGTACATAGCCTTTAAAGGGGCTTTCCAGTACTTTCCTCAGAATAGGCCATCAGTATCTGATCGGCACCCTACACTCCCTAACCCCCCGATCAGCATTATGTAGTTGATGGAGCTGCTTACTGCACCTGTGCTCTCATTCATTTCAATGGAAGCAGAGCTGCAGCACCCACCTCCATCCACCACACAGTGGTTTAGTTCTAGGGCCAAAGTTACTCCGGAATAGCTGATCTGCGATCAGAAACTAATGACGTATCCTGATTAAAGCACTTGTAAAAGTCAACAGTTAACACAAGGACTCATGCACGCAAATGTATTTTTGGTCCGCAATTTTGCAGATTGGATGTGGACCCATTAATTTCAAAAGATGCAGACAGCATCAGTGGGGAGGGAGGAGGGGCCGGCAACTGATATTGGAATGGCAGCAGGGCCCGCTGCAGTCACTATATTCTATTACAGCAGGCCCCGCTCACCGTAGTATTCATATCCTAAGTGTAGTAATAAAAAAGGATTGCGCTGCAGGAGAGAGTTATTTTTCTATTCCAATCAGTTCCTATTCTTTTGTAATCGAAAAAGGATCTTCAGTTAATAGGACCACATGCTCACATCAAATCTCAGCATTGGCATGGAAACCTGAAATGGAGTGAAAAACCGCACTATGGTGTAGTATGCTCTCAACATTTATCGCACCTTGTGAATAGATTATACTCACAAGACTCCACTGATGGCGCGCGTGGATAGGATTTGCAGCGCTAGAGGGACTAATATCCTATACAGAGACTTTATTGTATTGTCTTGAAATATCCAACGTGTAGGCATGGGCGCTTTGTTAAACTATAGCAATTTTTTGCAGTGGTAGAGAAATCAACTGTAGTACTTGAAATTCCCGTAGCAGGCAGGCCGGGCGGCAGTGTAACGTCACTCGCCTGCTCCGCCTACTTCATTCATAAAGTGGGAGGAGCAGGCGCGTGACCTACTGAGTGATGTTACACTGCCGTCTGGACTGCCTGCTGCCGGAATTTCAAGTAAGTACTACGGTTGATTTCTCTACCACTGCAAAAAATTGCTATAGTTTAACAAAGCGCCTATGTCTACACATTAGATATGAATACTCAGTGAGCGGGGCCCGGTGTAATAGAATACAGTATCGAGCCCCGCTGCCATTCCAATATCAGTTGCCGGCTCCCAGCCCCTGTATTGGTAGTCATTCACTATTTACACAGGGACACTGTTATGGGGGGGGGGGATGCTATATATGTGTCATCCACAGATCCCCTCCATAACAGGGCGTCATCCACAGATCCCCTCCATAACAGGGCGTCATCCACAGATCCCCTATAATAGTGTCATCAACAGACCATTAGTTCAAAACCCACCAAAAGCACAATTTTTGGTTCAAAATATTTTTTTTCTTATTTTCCTCCTCAAAAACCTAGGTGCGTCTTCTGGGCAGGTGCATCTTATAGGCCGAGAAATGCGGTAGATCAGGTCACATAGCTGGAATATTTGTCTAAGAAACTGCAACCTAATAATCAAAGTACCAACTGAAACGTATAATCTTTACTCGACTGAATTTTATTGATATTCACATCCTTTTACAACAAGGTGAAGCATCTGCACTGCTGGCTCTTATAACAGGCGATTATAAAAAGAAACTAAATTGTGGGATTTCATAGCACAGTTGGTCCCAAGAGATCACTCTGCACACGTCTAAGCTGTGGCCATTTAATACTGGCAAAGCAAAGCAGGAGTTTTACACAACCCCTAAAATTGCAACCTCTTCAAACATGAGCACTTAAAGGGGTTCTTCAAGCTTTAACTAAATTCTGTTTTAGCCAAGACTACTTTCACATCTGCATTTTGAAATCCAGAGTTGAAAGTATCCAGCAGAGCTTGACAGCACCACAAGCAACTGGATCCCAATTTACAAAAATAAATGCAACAAAAAACATGTGCAAAACAATGTCACTAGTAATGTAAAAATGTGTGGCTTGCAGCCACATCACTGCTGAAGACAGTCATTGGCTGCAGCAGAGCATGTGACCATACGGCGCAGGATGTAACACTCTGAGGACTGGACTATGGACACACCAGAAGCTACGGGGAGGACCAAAATGGCACGTAGCAGGCAAGCATGAATTTCCGGAGGCAGGCTGAGAGAATTAGATAAAAAGGGGGGTTAACAAGCCTTTGAAAAGAATGCCAACTTGTACCCAGAAGCTGACTACATGTTTTCTTGGGAAAAGGGTACACAGCAACATGTGTTGCACAACATCACATCTAATAATTGTCAATGGGGTCACCATGAAACAGTTGCAAACAAACAATCCAACACTGTTGGATTTTTGGTCGCAAGTGCCATCATAGACCACAATGCAAGTGGCGTGCAACTGTGACTTGCCTGTGCTTTTACAGACAAATCACAGTTGCAGACGTTCCTTTGAAGTAGTCTTAGGGCAGATCTTCACATGTGTGTTCCGGTTTGGTTTCTAGTTTACAGCTATGTGCAGGTGACAGCTGCCTATACTATGTCTGCGGAGTAGTAGTAAATTATACCAGGCATAACGTGAGGCCTTAAAAACATCCTGCAGACAAATTCTGTGTCCATGATCCCAGCTAACGCCTCATTCTGAAGGTTGCATTTTTCATCCGTGTGCAGAATGGACTGCAGACAGACCACAAAATTCAGGCCCCCTCACATGTTTTTAAAAAGGTCACAAACTTGTCACACAACTTTGCATAAATAAAGAGTACAGGCAACCATAAGAAACTTTGTAATATGTCAATCTGTTTAGAATAGGAGCAGCTCACTGAAGGATCATATTACACATAAAGTCCTCCCCTCTCAAAAGAAGTCTATGGAGAGGGGAGGAGTTGGCAGGAGCAGTGTGAGACGCACACAGTTTTAGAAGTTTGAGTTAAAGGGAACCTGTCATTAACTTAATGCTGGCCTCACTGAGGGCAGCATAAATTAGTGACAGAAATGCTGATTTCAGCGGTGTGTCACTCATGAGCTTAAAGTAAGTGGTTGACGAGAACCAGCATCATAACCATTGCAGCACAGACCTTGAAAAGAGTCAAATCTTGAGAAGAGTCCTGGTTATTCATAATCTCCTGCTCTCCCCGACCATCTGCTGATGATTGGCAGTTCTCTCCTAGAGAGAAAGGGAGAAAACTAGGTAGAAGACTGTCAATCATCAGCAGGTGGGCGGGAGAGCAGGAATTCATGAATAACCATGACTCTTCTCAGGTGGCCGTGACTCTTTTCCAGGCCCAGTCTGCAATCATTGTAATGTTGGTTCTCAGCAACTACTTATTTTTAACTTATAAATGACAGACCGCTGAAATCATCTCACCTGTCTCTACTTTATGCTGCAGTTAGTATGGGCAGCATAAGGTTCATGACAGGTTCCCTTTAAGCCTCATTCACACTTCCGTGTTTAAATCCGTAAAAAGGTGGTCAGTGATGCCTCCGTGAAGATGTCCATTTTTAACAGTCCTTGTGTCATCCGCATTTGACTGACACTGAACAGCTGAAAAATAATTTTCAAAGCATCTCTTCCTAATGATCCGTGAAACACGGATGGCATCTGTGGTTTTCACGGACCCATAGACTATAATGGGCATGATGTAGTCGTGATCACTGACAAAATAGAGCTTGCATCCGTGCTAAAGAAACAGACCCACGGACCGTGCTAAAACACTCATGTGTGAATACACACATTAAAATGAACGGGGACGTGTGCTGTCCGTGGAGAACACACACAACACACGTCAGTAGAACACTGACGAGTGAATGAGGCTTTAGGGTTCGGGTTTACACTGAATTGCGTTACGGATTTTGTTACCGCGGAACATAACTGATCTCTCTGGTCTCCCTTATGCAGGAGAGGACTCCAGCATAAAGGAAACCGGACCAGATACAAGTGATATAATGGCCATAGCATTTTAGTCACTCGTGAACATAGCCTTTAGGGCAATTTGCGGTCCCCAATACACGGGCTACATCCGTGCGGCGACCGGGACGGAACGAGACCCATTCAACTTGAATGGGTCCGTGATCCGTCCACACCGTAAAAAAAAACAAAAAAAAAAAAAAAAAAAACTTTTTTTTGCGGACAGAAACACAGCGGAAGTAGTGCTTCCGTTCCGCATCGCATCTCCCAGATTGTGGAACCATTCAAGTCCGCATCCGTGATGCGGAGTGCACAGGGCCGGCTGGGCGACAGTCGTGTACATGAGCCATAGGGGCCTTTACAGGTGGAAGATTTGTTTTGCAGAAATTTCTGCAACTGAAAATTAGTTTGATCAAAATTGTTTTGCTGGGAAGCACTTGGATTTCTGTATCCCGTAAATCTGCATGAAATTTGCACCAAAACCACACATAAATCTGAACTATTTATCACATTTTTTATGCTTTTTTCATAGGGATTTTCTGTTTATGTACAAAATCCCACTGACGTCTATGGATAAACCACTGTACAGAAGGTGTGGAATTGCATAAACAAATGACAACCTGCTGATATTAAACAGCACATAACAGGTCACATGGATTGTTTCAATGTAAAAATTGACCTGCTGCCCCGATTCCAAATTAAATAGCATGTCAATTATGTTTGCAGTTTTAGGCCCCTTTCACACGAGCGAGTTTTCAGCGCGGGTGCAATGCGCGATGTGAACGCATAGCACCCGCACCTTTTCAATGAAAGGGTGAGATCTGCGGTAAAGCCGCATCAAATACGCACCAAAAAACACAATTAGACATTGCAGATTTTGGTGCGGATATGCTGCAGAAACACACATAAATCCAAAAGGAAATTCTTGTGCGTTTGCCCGCACCCCTGTGCAGGTGGCCTAATGGGCGTCCTACACATGATGTGTATTATGCTCAGTTTTTCTGTGCAGATTTTGTGGAGAAAAATCGCAGTGTAAGGGCTCATGCACACGACCGTTGTTGTTTCGCGGCCCGTTTTTCACTGATCCGTTGTTCTGTATCCGAGTTTTTTTTTTTCTCTGATTTAAGTCCTCTTCCGTTCCTCCACAAAACATATCTGTATGGGATCCGATTTTTTGCGGATCGGAAACAGAAACTTATTAATTACCAAACACATAAGCAATATGGGCTGGGCATAGCATTTATACAGTATGGATCCACAAAATATGGATGACATACGGATGTGTTCCGCGTGCGTTCCATATTTTTGGTGGACCTATTGACTTGAATGGGGCCTCGGACCGTGATTTGCGGTCAATAGTAGGATATGCACTACTTTTTTTTGGCGGAACGGAAACGGAATGCACACGGAGTACCTTCCGTTGTTTTTGCGGACCCATTGAAGTGAACGGTTCCGCATACGGTCCACAAAAAAACACGAACGGAAGCGGAAAGAAAATACGTTCGTGTGCATGAGCCCTAATACAGCACCAAGAAAGTGAACGAGACCAGACAAATCTCGTGTACACTCTGCTTTTTTATTTAGGTGCGGAAATTGACCCGTTATGTAGATTTTCAAACCCGCAGCATGTCAATTGTTTGTGCAATTCCGCACCATCTGTGGAATGGTTTTCCCCATAGACTTCAATGTGGTTGTTAAACCATCTGTACCAAAAACTGCATAAAACAATACAGTGGATTTATGTGCGGTTTTTGTACAGTTTTGGTGCACATTTCATGCAGATTTTCTGCCCACAAATTTGCACCGTGTGCAAAGCACCCTTAGGCCCCTTTCACGCGGGCGTGGCGTGTAAGGGCCCGATAAGATGCGGGTGCGTTGGTACCCAGACCCAAACCCGGACTTAATCACTGAAGTTCAGGTTTGGGTTAGGTGTTGTGTAGATTTTATTATTTTACCTGCTCCATAGCTGCCGGTCTCTGTTCTATCTTCAGGACCTGGCAAAGTGACGTCACTGTGCTCATCACCATGGTGAGGGACCATGTGATGTGACGTCACCACAGGACCTTAGCCGGCAGCTTAACATTACAGAAGAAGACAGAGATCCGCAACTACGCGATCAAGTTGACTCGGTGAATTAATTTTTTTATTTTTTTTTTAGCCCCTCCATCACTATTTTACTATGCATTCTGTATTCAGAATGCTATTATTTTCCCTTATAACCATGTTATAAGGGAAAATAATACAGATCGGGTCCCCAGCCCGATCGTCACCTAGCAACCATGGGTGGGAAAAAAAAAAAAAAAAAAAAAAAAATAAATCGCCCGTGTGAAAGGGGCCTTAGGCCACCTGCACAATTTTTTATTTAGTTTTTTGGAGCGCATTTGATACAGTTTTGCCGCAGATTTCACCTTTCCATTGAAAAGGGGTGAAATCCGCAGCAAAAACTGCAAACATAATTGACATGATATCAAATTTGAAATCCGCACGGCAGGTCTACTGTATTTCTGCACAGAAAATGTGTAATCTCATACACATTTTTGGTACATGTGTATTCCGCAATGTGCGCAGGTGGCCTAAGGGGATGTTCAAAGGGTGGATTTTTTCTGTGGAATTTGGACGCCGACAGCCGCACCGAAATTCCACCAAAGAACCACTGGTGGCGAAATCCTTTCTACCTCCCCATACATTTCGATGGGAGGCAGTGCTGAGGATCACGGAGATGTCCCTTATTGGCATGACCCCTCCACAATCTTCAGCACTGCCTCACGTTCAAATGAATGAACGCTGCCACCAGAAATTAATGTTAAAATCTGCAGCATGTCAACTTCTGTAGAGTGATTTTCCTCACAGACTTCAATAGGGTTGTTAACATAAGCATGAAAATCTGCACACAAAAAACCCCACAAACACTGCACAAAAAAATGCACCAAAACCAAGATAAATAGTGTGGATTTATGTGCATTTTTTTTTATGCCGCTTTGGTTCAGATTTCATGCAGGTTTTCTGCACACAAATCTGTACCGTGTGCAGGTCAATGTGTAGAAGACTCACACAATTCCATATGTATTTCCAAAACCAAACTTCAATTTCTAAGGCCCCTTTCACACAGGCGAGTTTTCCGTGCGGGTGCAATGCGTGAGGTGAACGCATTGCACCGCACTGAATCCTGACACATTCAGTTCTATGGGGCTGCGCAAATCACTTGTGCGTTGCGTGAAAAATCGCAGCAAGCTCTATTTTGTGCATTTTTCATGCAACGCAGGCCCCATAGAAGTGAATGTGACTGCAGGAAAATCGCAAGCAAGTGCGGATGCGGTGCGATATTCACGCACGGTTGCTAGGAGACCATCGGGATGGAGACCCGATCATCATTATTTTCCCTTATAACATGGTTATAAGGGAAAATAATAGCATTCTTAATACGAATGCATAGTACAATAGGGCTGGAGGGGTTAAAAAAAAAAAAAACAAACAAAAAAACTCATCTTAATCCACTTGATCGCGCAGCTCCAACTTCTCTTCTGTCTTCAGGACCTGGGTAAAGGACCTGTGATTACGTCACTGCGCTCATCACATGATCCATCACCACGGTAAAAGATCATGTGATGAACCATGTGATGAGCGCAGTGACATCACCACAGGTCCCTTACCCAGGTCCTGAAGAAAGACAGAAGAGAAGCCGGGCTGGGCGAACAAGTGGATTAAGGTGAGTTAAATTATTTTTAATTTTTTTTTAACCCTTAACCCCCTCCAGCCTTATTGTACTATGCATTCTGTATTAAGAATGCTATTAATTTCCCTTATAACCATGTTATAAGGGAAAATAATACAATCTTTAGAACACCTAACCCAAACCCGAAGTTCTGAAACTGGGGCTTGCAGAAATCATTCACTTGGCATCACAATTCAGATAAATGGAACAGATTTTCAGTTGCTACATTTTCTGCAGCAAATCTGCTGCGTGTGAATAATCGCTATAGCTGTTCCCATCACACTCTGCAGTTTTGCGCAGCACATATGCTGAGTAAATCCATCACACGAACATAAGGCTAGGCCTACACAACCACATTTTGTCGCACCAATGTCGCGTGACAATTTTTATAATGTAGTCTATGGTGTCGCACTGCAACATGCTGCGAATGCGACAGTTGCAAAAAAAACCCATTCAAGATGGATTTTTCTGCAACTGTCGCAATGCAGTGCGAAACCATAGACTACCATTATAAAAATTGTCACGCGACACATGTCGTCGTGTAGATCCTAGCCTAAAACCTAAACTAATGCAGCTGTGGGGTACACAGCGTCACCCTAAGGCTCCAAGACATAAAAAAGTGGTCAATAAAATAGAAAAGTGAAAAATGCTGCGCTCTACTATAGTGAGACAAAGACTCGGACATGGGCACGGATGCCACCTGTGGGTTCTATGGACCCATGTGCCATGACATCTGTTGGCAGCTATATCAGTATATGAACCTACCATGGGGCAGTCTAGTGCACAGCAGACAAAATGGCTGGAAATACGATGCAAGGGGCGTTCACATGGAGTATTTTGTGGCGTTTTCCCTGTCGGAATCAGCGCCAAAAACGACTCCTATTGATTTAAGTGGGAGTCAGCAGCGGCAATAAAGCAGCAGCGTGCCCCGCACTGCCGCCGAATACACCCTGAACCTCCCAGTGAAATCCTTGGGAAGTGGCCAAACTGGTGAGCCAGGTAGACATTTAGCGGCGGCTGCAGGATCTCTTCCGCCTGGGTCCAGTGACCTCCGCTGCGCCGGCATGCTATAGTAACGCTGTATGCCAGGAGCAGTGACACGAGCCATCGGAGGGACAGCACACAGACTGTGACACGGCTGTGCGCACTGGCGGCCCCGGCAAGGCGGGAGTCTTCCCTCACAGCCCGCCGTGCGCTCACCTGACTGCAGCCGGGGAACGTCCGGTCCTCACTCCCTAAAGGCTGTCATGCTGCTGGTTTCCAGGACTAGGGTCGATGACAGGTCCCGGTTAGATAAAGGACCTGAAGATGTCATGGCCATGTGACCAGTCACGTGTACAAGAGGAGGCGGTCCCTGGGCTGTCCTTCCCCAATATGTGACGCGCCTGCCCAACTTTGCGCTGCATGAGAGCCGCACAGTGTGCATTGTCAGTGCGGTATATGCAGGCTGGACTGGCCCACAGGGGAATCCCCTGAGAAAGGTGGGCCCCTGTCCACCAGCACAGCATCTCAAATAACCTATATCAATATAAAAACTGGGTAGACTATCCAGTTTATTATAGACACATCGGAAGGTTAAAGAGGATCTTTCATCAGTTTAGCCCTCGTCTAATTATGGTCTTACCTTATAGGGCGGTCCCCACTGATGCCAAGGCACATTTCCCCCCCCCCCCCCCCCCCAAAGACTGTTGGCCGCGTTGATTTTGGCGCCTCATATTATAATGAGCCGACTCAGTTATACTAACTAGGCGGTGACTTGCAGTTTCGCTGGGGCCATTTCTCTTGAGCTCCTCCCTGGCTAAGAGCGGTGCGCTCTGATTGGATGCGCTCACAGCCAGGGAGAAGAGAACCGGCCCCAGCGAAACTGCGAGTCTTACTCAGCTGAATTATGTAAGAAGAATATCCTGGAGGGAAAACACCAAAGGGCTTTGCTGTATAAATCCTGTCCCTAAGGCCAGTTTGTCTTCATATTTTTAAATTGGCCAAATATTTAACCACTTAAGGACCACAGGTTTATACCACCCTAGCGACCAGGCCCTTTTTTACAAATCGGCACTCCACAACTTTAGCGGTTTATTGCTCGGTCATGCAACTTACCACCCAAATGAATTTTACCTACTTTTCTTCTCACTAATAGAGCTTTCATTTGGTGGTATTTCATTGCTGCTGACATTTTAACTTTTTTTGTTATTAATCGAAATTTAATGATTTTTTTTTGCAAAAAAAATGACATTTTTCACTTTCAGTTGTAAAATTTGGCAAAAAAAACGACATCCATATATAAATTTTTCGCTAAATTTATTGTTCTACATGTCTTTGATAAAAAAAAAATGTTTGGGTAAAAAAAAATGGTTTGGGTAAAAGTTATAGCGTTTACAAACTATGGTACAAAAATGTGAATTTCCGCTTTTTGAAACAGCTCTGACTTTCTGAGCACCTGTCATGTTTCCTGAGGTTCTACAATGCCCAAACAGTAGAAAAACCCCACAAATTACCCCATTTCGGAAAGTAGACACCCTAAGGTATTCGCTGATGGGCATAGTGAGCTCATAGAACTTTTTATTTTTTTGTCACAAGTTAGCGGAAAATGATGATTTATTTTTTATTTTATTTTTTTCTTACAAAGTCTCATATTCCACTAACTTGTGACAAAAAATAAAAAATTCTAGGAACTCGCCATGTCCCTCACTTCTCACGCATATGGTCCCCTAAATTGCCAGGGCAGTATAACTACCCCACAAGTGACCCCATTTTGGAAAGAAGACACCCCAAGGTATTCCGTGAGGGGCATGGCGAGTTCCTAGAATTTTTTATTTTTTGTCGCAAGTTAGTGGAATATGAGACTTTGTAAGGAAAAAAATAAAAATAAAAAAATCATCATTTTCCGCTAACTTGTGACAAAAAATAAAAAATTCTAGGAACTCGCCATGCCCCTCACGGAATACCTTGGGGTGTCTTCTTTCCAAAATGGGGTCACTTGTGGGGTAGTTATACTGCCCTGGCAATTTAGGGGACCATATGCATGAGAAGTAGTTTGAAATCAAAATCTGTATAAAATGGCTGGTGAAATCCTGACCCTGGTTTCACACCTAAGCGTTTCTCAAACGCACGTTTTACGCGCGTTTTTGTCGCTCGTTTTTATGCGCGTTTTTTGTAATAGTAAACGCGCGTTTGACGCGCGTTTGGGTGATTGACAGCAGTGTTGTTCAAAGAGTCTATGGCCCAAACGCGCGTCAAACGCCCCAAAAAAAGCTCCTGAACTTGTTTATGCGTCGGGTGTTTTACAGCGCGTTCAAACGCGCTGTAAAACGCTCAAGTGTGAACCAGGGCCATAGGAAAGCATTGGTTTTCACGTGTTGAGCGTTTTACAGCGCGTTTGAACGCGCTGTAAAACGCTCAAGTGTGAACTTAGGGTAAAGGTGCTCTTTGGAATGTGTGCCCATTTGCTCACCTAGGCTGCAAAAAAGTGTGACACATCTGGTATCGCCGTACTCAGGAGAAGTTGGGGAATGTGTTTTGGGGTGTCATTTTACATATACCCATGCTGGGTGAGATAAATATCTTGGTCA
This sequence comes from Bufo gargarizans, assembly GCF_014858855.1. Taxonomy (NCBI): domain Eukaryota; kingdom Metazoa; phylum Chordata; class Amphibia; order Anura; family Bufonidae; genus Bufo; species Bufo gargarizans. The sequence continues at coordinate 1,449,147 of NC_058086.1, forward strand.
AATGCCAACTTTGTATAAAAAAATGGGAAATGTTGTCTTTTGCCAAGATATTTCTCTCACCCAGAATGGGTATATGTAAAATGACACCCCAAAACACATTCCCCAACTTCTCCTGAGTACGGCGATACCACATGTGTGACACTTTTTTGCAGCCTAGATGCGCAAAGGTGCCCAAATTCCTTTTAGGAGGGCATTTTTAGACATTTGGATCCCAGACTTCTTCTCACACTTTAGGGCCCCTAAAAAGCCAGGGCAGTATAAATACCCCACATGTGACCCCATTTTGGAAAGAAGACACCCCAAGGTATTCTGTGAAGGGCATGGCGAGTTCCTAGAAAAAAACATTTTTGGCATAAGTTAGCGGAAATTGATTTTTTTTTAGTTTTTTCTCACAAAGTCTCAATTTCCGCTAACTTGGGACAAAAATTTAAAACTTTCATGGACTCAATATGCCCCTCAGCGAATACCTTGGGGTGTCTTCTTTCCAAAATGGGGTCATTTGTGGGGTGTTTATACTGCCCTGGCATTTGAGGGTCTCCGCAATCATTACATGTATGGCCAGCATTAGGAGTTTCTGCTATTCTCCTTATATTGAGCATACAGGTAATGAGATTTTTTTTTTCCGTTCAGCCTCTGGGCTGAAAGAAAAAAATGAACGGCACAGATTTCTTCATTCGCATTGATCAATGTGGATGAAAAAATCTCTGCCCAAAAAAAAAAAGGAGGGGAAAGGCATCTGCCAGGACATAGGAGCTCCGCCCTACATCCATACCCACTTAGCTCGTATGCCCTGGCAAACCAGATTTCTCCATTCACATCAATCGATGTGGATGAATAAATCATTGCCGGGATTTTTTATATTTTTTTATATATACAAAGTGTTTGCCAAAGCATAGAAACGCCGCCTCCTCCTCAGCTCGTATGCCTTGGCAAACGTATCTGTTACTGCAGAGGAGAAATCTCGTCTTGCAGCGCCGCATACACTGACTTTTGTGTAATCTGACAGCAGCACAATGCTTCTGTCAGAATGCACATCAGTGCTGCAGCTGCTTGATCGCTTGGTCCACCTAGAAGGTAAAAAAAACTAAAAAAAAAAAAAAAAACAGGCCGCAACGCAATAAATTTATTAACATTAACTTTTATAAACTTTTGAAACAGAACAATAACTTTTTTGCTTACCGGTGATTTTATTTTATTTTTTTACCTTTATTAAACAAACCTCTCCTTCCCCATGGGACAATGTGCAAAGCGCAAATCGCCCAGAGATGCGGTGAAGTACATTATGCACTTTGTCCCAGGTGAAAGGAGAGGTTTGTGGCAGCTCTGTGTGAAAGGGCCCTAAGACCCCTGTGTGCCTGTCCTGTGTACGCAATCCCTATGCTAATAGTGTACCTGAGTGTGGAACTTGCGGAAACACTCCCCTATGCATAGGGCAGGCTGGTCAGGACAGTCAGGACAAAAAAAGGTGGTGTCACGCCTTATTCCACCCCTGCTACAGACACAACATCTTTTTCTTGGGGAACGTTGAGTTGGGGTACCAGGATAGACGGGAAGTGTCTGTCATGTAGCCGGCTCACTACATCAGGGCCTTGGGGCACGGACCCTCCTGGTTACAGGATTTCCGAAATGATCTCTTCCTGGAATTTTAGGAAGGATCCTGTTCTCCCAGCCTTACTGTAGAGAACAAAACTATTGTACATCGCCAATTGGATCAAATAAACAGACACCTTCTTATACCAGCGTCTGGTTCTGCGGGAAACTAAATAGGGAGCCAACATCTGGTCATTGAAGTCCACCCCTCCCATGTGAAGGTTATAGTCGTGGACAGAGAGGGGTTTCACAATGACTCCAGTTGCCCGTTCAATTTGGACAGTCGTGTCTGCGTGAATGGTGGACAGAAGGTAAACGTCCCTCTTGTCCCTCCACTTCACCGCGAACAGTTCTTAGTCACACAAGGCAGCCCTCTCCCCCCGTGCAAGTCGGGTACTAGCGAGCCGTTGGGGGAAGCCCCGGCGACTAGGTCGCGCGGTGCCACAGCATTGAATTCCGACTAGATGTAAGTGCCGAAAGAGGGCCACGCTTGAGTAAAAATTGTCCACGTATAAGTGGTACCCCTTGTGGAGTAAGGGTGACACCAAGTCCCAGACAATCTTGCCACTGCTCCCCAGGTAGTCAGGACATCCGACCGGCTCCAGTTTTGAGTCTTTTCCCTCATAGACCCTAAAACGATATGTATAGCCTGTGGCCCTTTCACAGAGCTTATACAGTTTGACCCCATACCGGGCGAGCTTGCTGGGGATGTACTGTTTTATGCCAAGGCGCCCGGTAAAATGTACTAGGGACTCGTCTATGCAGATGTTTTGATTAGGGGTATACGCATCTGCAAATCTGGATGACAAATGGTCTATGAGGGGCCGAATTTTATGGAGCCGGTCATAAGCAGGGTGGCCTCTTGGATGACAGGTGCTATTGTCCGTAAAATGCATAAAGCACATGATGGCCTCAAAACGTGCCCTAGACATTGCAGCAGAGAACATGGGCATGAAATGTATTGGGTCTTTAGACCAATATGACCACAATACATTTTTTTTAGCTAGACCCATGCTGAGGAGAAGGCCCCAAAAAAAATTTAACTCGGAAACGGTGACTGGTTTCCACCGGAAAGGCTGGGCATAGTAGCTTTCCGGATTGGCGGTAATAAACTGTGTGGCGTAGCGGTTGGTTTCTGCCACAACTAGGTCATAGAGATCCGCGGTGAAGAACAGCTCAAAAAACTGAAGGGCCGATCCTAAATGAGCCGTCTCCATGCGAACTCCAGACTGGGCGGTGAAAGGGGGCAATACGGGTGCGGCGGTATCAGGGGATTGCCAATTAGGATTTGCCAGCACCTCTGGGAGACTAAGGGTTCTACGGGCCTGTGAACGCGGTGGCTGCGACAGGGGAGTTATTGCACGTGCCACCGTACCAGCTGGAACTGCCCTTCTGGTGCTCGCCACTTCACCAGGGAATACGGCAGTGCTGGTAGAAGGTCCAGGCTGTGCTGCGCTGTTGGTGTATGCCGCACCATAAACAAGATCAGCGCTAGCACCACTCTGCTGCAAATGAGGATCATCATGCAGGGTAGGCAGAACTCTTACATGGGATCGGGTACGTCTGGCCACGATTTTACGGTGTTTTTGCAGTGATCAGAAAAAAAAAATTCTGTCACTGCGGCGGGGCGGACTGAACGCAAGTGTGCGCACAAGATCAGGCCTGATCAGGCGAACACTGCGTTTTTTGTAGAACCTAAGGTGACCCTAATGTACTTATATAGATCTGATTGCGATCAGTATTGATCACTTACAGATACTATATAGTACTAGTGCTGATTAGCGACAGCGATGACGCTAATCAACGACTAATCGGTGACTGCGGTGCGGTGGGCGCTAAACTACCTAGCAAGTAGCTAACTACCTGGCAGGGATGAGGGACCCTTACGGGGGGTGATCAATGACAGGGGGGTGGACAAGGGGGTGATCAGGGTGATCAGGGAGTCTAATATGGGTGATCAGGTGCTAAATAAGGGGTTAATAAATGACAGGGTAATATCTAATGTGTAGTGTGGTGTTTGGTGCTACTTACTGAGCTGCCTGTGTCCTCTGGTGGTCGATCCAAGCAAAAGGGACCACCAGAGGACCAGGCAGCAGTTATATCAGACGCTATTTTCAAAATAGCATCTGACATAACCATCTCATTGGACGATTCAAAAATCTACAGCCTGCCAGCCAATGATCGCGGCCGGCAGGCTGCAGATGAACTTGTGCATTATGCGTTCCTGTGACGGTAGCAGTTTATCCGTCAGTAAGCAGCTTTATAAAAGTCGCACATCTTTACGAAAAAGTTGCACGTTTTTATGAAAAAGTCGCATGTTCTATTAAAAAGTCTCATAAAATTAGCATGGTCCTCACTGGAGTGAAATTGCGACTTTTTAAATAGTCCCAATAGTAAATCTGTCTAGAGATTCAGTTGCATAAGAAAACACATCCACTTTCAGAAAGTGGCAAATTTGTGCGCAGTTTTAGCGTTTGCACATTTTTGGGGGACTTTTTCACTCCATTATTCTGACCTGAGCTAATGATAAATCTGGCCCATTATGTTTACAGCTGTTTGGTGGTGTTCCCTTCAGGACAGTCATTCTTTGCGACAAACCTTCACCTTTGTTTATATTCCCAACATTTCAGACTAGTGTTCCATTCTTATAACCAAAACAATCATCTAAAAGATGAAGGATTATGTGTGAGCAAATACTCAATATACCCGACAAATGAGAACATACATATACTTTGATAGTAGATTTTTAATAAATAGCATCATAAAAAACAACACAAAAAGTAATCATAAATATAATATAAATAGCAGTAATGCAGTAGCGCTGCGAATCAGCGGCTCACCAATGAAACAACGGATAAATGTACCCCCTTTCCATTACTGCTATTTATATTAGCTTTATGATTACTTATTTTGTTGTTTTTTATGATGCTATTTAATAAAAATCTATTATCAATGTATATGTGTGTTCTCATTTGTCGGGTATATTGAGTATTTGCTCACACATAATCCTTCATCTTTTAGATGATTGTTTTGGTTATAATAATTGTTTCCTGTGTTTTCACAGAGGAGTTGCTATCAGCAGAGAGTCAACTTAGGTTACCCAGGTTGATGCAGTTTTTGCAGGAGGCGCTGCGGGGGGGCCAGACCCAGGAGGTAGGAGTGCCTTGTAGCTGAGGGCACAGCTGAGGAATGCGCTACACAGACACATGAAACTTTGGTGGAATAAAGCCACCTTGGATAAATATACAGAAAGGGGACTTATTCCAAGAGGATTACGGGTACAGATGTTCCCTTCATATGGGTAAGAAGATGATGATTTCTGTACAAAATGGAAAGCTGCATGTGGCACCTGCTCGGTTACCCTCGTGCGCCTTATTACTGAATCGAAGGGTAAGACCATGACATCATTGGATAGTGAGATTGCAAAGCTAGATGAACAACTCTCTCAGAAACTGAGCACAACGGAATTAGAAGGATCCAAAAGAGAAATCGACGAGGCCTTCCTGGTTTGGGAGAAACAAATCAAGGCTGTCAAAGCCAGAAAATTCCAACGCGATTTGCAAGATATGGAAAGCAACAGAATCTATAGATGGAAGTACAAGACACATGAGGGGAGATCCCGGTCTGCATTATTGTCCTCACGGACTTCGAGGAGTGAAGATGGCACTACATCCGGACAGGACACACGTAGATACCCAAGGAGGGACAACAAGCGCAAAATGGCAGATGTTAAACAACCTGTGGGGAAGAGACGTCAAGATGGGAGACATCAATTACAGGTAATCAATCTGTCTGATCACGTGCTGACAGATGATCAAATGTCGCTATTGGGGAAAGGGTTATCCTTTTCACCAACCTGTACGTTTGACTATTTCTCCACAGTGAAGGATTTACATCTCTTCCCCAGGCGTCTTATTTTCAAAAAGATTTATCATCAGAAGAGGGACTCAAATTTTTCTACACAAATGGAACAAGAAGCGCTAGCCACTTTAATCGCATATTTGGAGGAACAGGAGACAGCAGAAAAATCTGGTGAGTTCCCTAAAACATTGATGCCAAAATCTAAGACCTTCCCAGCACTATCGCTATACCCAAACGTGCATTATTTTGTCAAATTGGTTGAGAGTGAATTCTCTAACATCTCTGACCAGAAAGACAGAGATAATTGCACTATTGGTCAGAGACGAGCGTTGAAAGAGATAGGGGAGTGGGAAGATGTGGTTATAAAACAGGCAGACAAAGGTGGGAACATTGTGATATGGCCTACGGCCATGTATGAGAAAGAGGTGCAACGACAGCTGCAGAATGGCAACTGCTACAAGAAATTGACATTTAATCCCCTAATTAAATTTAAGCAAGAACTGGAAGATATTTTGCAATTAGGGGTTGAGCAAGGCATCATCTCTGGGAGACAGAGTTCCCACCTGTTACCGGATCATCCTATGATTCCAACCCTCTATCTTTTACCCAAGATACATAAAGATATGATGAAGCCTCCTGGTAGGCCCATTGTATTAGGGGTAAATGGTTTGAATGATGCAGTCTGTAAATACATCTATTACTTTTTACAGCTGCTGGTGGAGGGATTACCAACACACTTAAAGGACACTATGGATATCTTAAGAAAAATACATACACCTGGAACCTGATATGCTCATCGCCACATGTGATGTGGAATCCTTGTACACGTCGATTAAACATCAAGATGGGTTGGAACCCATGGATTTGTTTTTAAAGTATAACTGTCATATTATTATTTTTTTGGGAGTATTGAATTGTGGTGATTAATATCTCCTTGGTGACCCTATTTAAACTTTTCACTGTGTATTCAATTGCACCTTAATTACACATTTTTGTTCCCTGTACTGCCTACTTTTACCTCTGCTTAAAATAGAGTTGCTAGACATGGTCCGTCTATGTGTTGCAGGACGGCAGCGTGCAGGGTCACATTCCTGACAGCCAGGAACTGTAAGTAAATGATTAGAGCCAGGTCCTCCCCAACAGCTGATAACAGTGCCTGGGCTGTGTGCACTTATCCTTGTCCCTGCGCTTGGCAGACGCCCCCTCACTCAGCAGAGCTGGAGAAAGCAGAGTTGGAGCGGCGCAGACCAGGGAATGGAGATCTGCCGTCTGCTCAGTGTATAAATGAAAGCAACATGTGGTAAGAGGACCCCTTTGTGCTGCAGGAGATTGACCCTTTAGGAGGAGGGCTCTGGTTACTGACACTTTTGGGGGCTATTGTTACTGGCTAGTGAGGGCAGGCAGGATACGCCTCAGGGTGAGGGCAGTGGCGGCCATCTTAACTGAATAGTGAAATTGTAGTTTATGCAGACTGGTTGCTAAGCGCTGAATCTTATTAAATATGGGGTACGTCAGTCTAATAGTAACTGATTCTGGAATATCATGTTATTAGTAACTATATATATGAAAATTGAAATTAGGGTCTAAATGTGACAGTTATCCTTTAAAGAACACAAGTATGGATGGCCCGTACAAATGTTGAGTCCCTGGACGTGGTCTTCCAGGTGGATGCGGCTGGCCATCTGGGCACTAATCTGTACCGGAAAGAAACCTCTGTGAATGCACTGTTACATGCAGGCTCGTCACATCCGGGCAATTTGATAAAGAGCATACCAGTGGGGCAGTTTCTGCGGGCCCATAGGATCTGTTCGTCCGATGAGTCTTTTGAGATACAGGCTGAGGACCTCAGAAGAAGATTTGGAAAGAGAGGTTATGGCAATCGTTGCATAGAGACAGCATATAAGAGAGCACGACTATCAAAGAGAGGCGATTTACTTCATAAGAAACCAACTCATTAAGATACGCAACAGATTAGGTTCATCACTGAATTTAACAACAAATGGAAAGAGGTAAATACAGCCCTGAATAAATATTGGAACATTTTGAAATCAGATCCCCAGTTACAAGAAGTGATACCCCCACATGCTTCAACAACCTTCCGCAGGTCTAAGAAGCTGCGTGACCGATTGATCCGCAGTTATTATGCTCGCAAGGAAGGAGGCTTGTTTGGCTAAAAAGGGTCACCGTGGGGGATTAACGAATGTAGGAAGTGCGTTGCCTGTGCCAACATGGACAGAGCAACCCACTTCCACAATGCGGTAGGGGACAAAGTGTTCAAGATCACACATACGATCACGTGTATGATCATTGGGGTCATTTATTGGGCGATTTGCCCTTGTGATCTTATTTACGTGGGATTAACGTCTCGGCAGCTGAGAAGAAGGGTTAGGAAACATGTGCTTTCTATTCAGGCAGCAAAAGATGAGAAAGACATCACACAACTTAAGACCTTGGCCAGACATTTTAAAGAGAAGCACGACTCAGATGGTACCCTACTCCGGGTTAGGGGCATCGATCGAGTGCTGATTTCTTTAGCCCAATAAGAAACAAAATGGATTTTCCTATTAACCACTTTAACCCCGCTAGCTGAAACCCCCTTAATGACCAGGCCACTTTTTACACTTCTGCACTACACTACTTTCACCGTTTATTGCTCGGTCATGCAACTTACCACCCAAATGAATTTTACCTCCTTTTCTTCTCACTAATAGAGCTTTCATTTGGTGGTATTTCATTGCTGCTGACATTTTTACTTTTTTTGTTATTAATCGAAATTTAACGATTTTTTGGCAAAAAAATGACATTTTTCACTTTCAGCTGTAAAATTTTGCCCAAAAAACGACATCCATATATACATTTTTCGCTAAATTTATTGTTCTACATGTCTTTGATAAAAAAAAAATGTTTGGGCAAAAAAAAAAAATGGTTTGGGTAAAAGTTATAGCGTTTACAAACTATGGTACAAAAATGTGAATTTCCGCTTTTTGAAGCAGCTCTGACTTTCTGAGCACCTGTCATGTTTCCTGAGGTTCTACAATGCCCAGACAGTAGAAAACCCCCAATTTCGGAAAGTAGACACCCTAAGGTATTCGCTGATGGGCATAGTGAGTTCATAAAACTTTTTCTTTTTTGTCACAAGTTAGCGGAAAATGATTATTATTATTTTTTTTTTTCTTAGGGCCCTTTCACACTTGCGTTGGCCGGTTCCGGCATAGAGTTCCGTCGTCGGGGCTCTATGCCGGAACAATCCTGATCAGGATTATCCTAATGCATTCTGAATGGAGAGAAATCCGTTCAGGATGCATCAGGATGTCTTCAGTTCCGGAACGGAACGTTTTTTGGCCGGAGAAAATACCGCAGCATGCAGTACTTTTTGCTCCGGCCAAAAATCCTGAACACTTGCCGCAAGGCCGGATCCGGAATGAATGCCCATTGAAAGGCATTGATCCGGATCCGGCCTTAAGCTAAACGTCGTTTCGGCGCATTGCCGGATACGACGTTTAGCTTTTTCTGAATGGTTACCACGGCTGCCGGGACGCTAAAGTCCTGGCAGCCATGGTAAAGTGTAGCGGGGAGCGGGGGAGCAGCATACTTACAGTCCGTGCGGCTCCTGGGGCGCTCCAGAGTGACGTCAGGGCGCCCCAGGCGCATGGATGACGTGATCGCATGTACACGTCATCCATGCGCCTGGGGCGCTCTGACGTCATTCTGGAGCGCCCCGGGAGACGCACGGACTGTAAGTATGCCGCTCCCCTGCTCCCCGCTCCTACTATGGCAACCAGGACTTTAATAGCGTCCTGGCTGCCATAGAAACACTGAAAGCATTTTGAAGACGGATCCGTCTTCAAAAGCTTTCCGTACACTTGCGTTTTTCCGGATCCGGCGTGTACCTCCGGCAAGTGGAGGACACGCCGGATCCGGACAACGCAAGTGTGAAAGGGCCCTTACAAAGTCTCATATTCCACTAACTTGCGACAAAAAATAAAAAATTCTAGGAACTCGCCATGCCCCTCACGGAATACCTTGGGGTGTCTTCTTTCCAAAATGGGGTCACTTGTGGCGTAGTTATACTGCCCTGGCAATTTAGGGGCCCATATGTGTGAGAAGTAGTTTGCAATCAAAATCTGTAAAAAATGACCGGTGAAATCCGAAAGGTGCACTTTGGAATGTGTGCCCCTTTGCCCACCTAGGCTGCAATAAAGTGTCACACATCTGGTATCGCCGTACTCAGGAGAAGTTGGGGAATGTGTTTTGGGGTGTCATTTTACATATACCCATGCTGGGTGAGAGAAATATCTTGGCAAAAGACAACTTTTCCCATTTTTTTATACAAAGTTGGCATTTGACCAAGATATTTCTCTCACCCAGCATGGGTATATGTAAAATGACACCCCAAAACACATTCCCCAACTTCTCCTGAGTACAGCGATACCACATGTGTGACACTTTTTTGCAGTCTAGATGCGCAAAGATGCCCAAATTCCTTTTAGGAGGGCATTTTTAGACATTTGGATCCCAGACTTCTTCTCACGCTTTAGGGCCCCTAAAAAGCCAGGGCAGTATAAATACCCCACATGTGACCCCACTTTGAAAAGAAGACACCCCAAGGTATTCAATGAGGGGCCTGGCGAGTTCATAGAAAAAGATTTTTGAGGCATAAGTTAGCGGAAATTGATATTTTTTTTTTTTCTCACAAAGTCTCACCTTCCGCTAACTTGGGACAAAAATTTAAATCTTTCATGGACTCAATATGCTCCTCAGCGAATACCTTGGGGTGTCTTCTTTCCAAAATGGGGTCAGTTGTGGGGTGTTTGTACTGCCCTGGCATTTGAGGGTCTCCGCAATCATTACATGTATGGCCAGCATTAGGAGTTTCTGCTATTCTCCTTATATTGAGCATACAGGTAATGAGATTTTTTTTTTCCGTTCAGCCTCTGGGCTGAAAGAAAAAAATGAACGGCACAGATTTCTTCATTCGCATCGATCAATGTGGATTAAAAAAATCTCTGCCCAAAAAAAAAGGCATCTGCCAGGACATAGGAGCTCCGCCCTACATCCATACCCACTTAGCTCGTATGCCCTGGCAAACCAGATTTCTCCATTCACATCAATCCATGTGGATGAATAAATAATTGCCGGGAATTTTTTATTTTTATATACAAAGTGTTTGCCAAAGCATAGGAACGCCGCCTCCTCCTCAGCTCGTATGCCTTGGCAAACGTATCTTTTACTGCAGAGTAGAAATCTCGTCTTGCAGCGCCGCATAAACCGACTTGCGTGTAATCTGACAGCAGCGCAATGCTTCTGTCAGAATGCACATCAGTGCTGCAGCTAGTCGATCGGTTGGTCCACCTGGAAGGTAAAAAAGAAAAAACCAGGCCGCAACGCAATAATTTTATTAACTTTGGAACAGAACATATAAACTTTAACTTTTTGAACTAAACATTAACCTTTTTGCTTACTGGTGTTTTTTTTTTTTACCTTTATAGAACAAACCTCTCCTTCCCCATGGGTCAATGTGCAAAGCGCAAACCGCCCAAAGATGTGGCGAAGTGCGTTATGCACTTTGTCCCAGGTAAAAGGAGACGTTTGCAGCAGCTGTGAGTGAATGGGCCCTAATAGCCCTGTGTGCCTGTCCTGGTGAGATGTGATCCCTATGCTAGGTGTACCTGTGTGTGGTACTTCCGGAAACACTCCCCTAAGCATAGGGCAGGGTGGTCAGGACAGTCAGGACAGAAATAGCGGGTGTCACGCCTTATTCCACTCCTGCTACAGACACAACATATTTTTCGGGGTGACGATTGGGTTGAGGTACCAGCAACGACATTGGGGAAATGTCGCTCGTGTAGACGGCTAACTACACTGGTGGATGGGGCCACTGAACCTCCTGGGTACAGGAGGTTCTTGATGATCTCTTCCTGAAATTTGAGGAAGGATCCAGTTCTCCCAGCCTTACTGTAGAGAACAAAACTATTATACAGAGCCAATTGAATTAAATATACAGACACCTTCTTATACCAGCGTCTGGTTCTGCGGGAAACTAAATACGGAGACAACATCTGGTCATTGAAGTCCCCCCCCTCCCATGAGCGCATTATAGTCGTGGACACAGAGGGGCTTTTCAATGACACGGGTTGCTCGCTCAATTTGTATTGTCGTGTCTGCGTGAATGGAGGAGAGCATGTAAACGTCACGCTTGCCTCTCCATTTAACCGCGAGCAGTTCTTCGTTATACAAGGCAGCCCTCTGCCCCCTTGCAAGACGGGTGCTAACGAGCCGTTGGGGGAAGCCCGCGCGACTAGTTCGCGCGGTGCCACAGGCGCCAATCCGTTCTAGAAACAAATGCCTAAAGAGGGCCACACTTGTGTAGAAATTGTCCACATAAAGATGGTACCCCTTGCCGAATAAGGGTGACACCAAGTCCCAGACTGTCTTCCCACTGCTCCCCAGGTAGTCAGGGCAACCGACCGGCTCCAGGGTCTGATCTTTTCCCTCATAGACACGAAATTTGTGGGTATAGCCTGTGGCCCTTTCACAGAGCTTATACATCTTGACCCCATACCGGGCGCACTTGCTTGGGATGTATTGTTTGAAGCCAAGGCGCCCGGTAAAATGTATTAGGGACTCGTCTACGCAGATGTTTTGCTCTGGGGTATACAAATCTGCAAATTTCTGGTTGAAATGGTCTATGAGGGGCCGAATTTTGTGGAGCCGGTCAAAAGCTGGGTGGCCTCTGGGACGGGAGGTGCTGTTGTCGCTAAAGTGCAGGAAACGCAGGATGGTCTCAAATCGTGTCCTGGGCATAGCAGCAGAGAACATAGGCATATGATGAATTGGGTTCCTGGACCAATATGACCGCAATTCATGCTTTTTAGTTAGACCCATGTTGAGGAGAAGGCCCCAAAAAATTTTAATTTCAGAAACTTGGACTGGTTTCCACCGGAAAGGCTGGGCATAAAAGCTTCCCGGGTTGGCGGTTATAAGTTGTGTGGCATACCGATTTGTTTCTGCCACAACTAAGTCTAAGAGCTCCGCAGTCAAGAACAGCTCAAAAAATCCCAGGGCCGAACCGATCTGAGCTGTCTCAACCCAAACTCCAGACTGGGCGGTGAAAGGGGGAACTACAGGTGCAGCTGAAGTTGGGGACTGCCAATCAGGGTTTGCCAGCACCTCAGGGATTCTAGGGGCTCTACGGGCACGTCTTTGCGGTGGCTGCGACGGGGTAACTACTGCACTTGCCACCGTACCAGCTTCAACTGCCCTTCTGGTGCTTGCTACTTCACCATGTTCTACGGCAGTGCTGGTAATAGGTCCAGGAAGGGCTGCGCTGCTGGTGTATGCCTCACCACGTAATCCGACAGCACCAGCCCCACTCTGCTGCTCTTGAAGCGGATCCTGCGCAACCTGAGGTCTAGCGACACGGGGCCAGGTACGCCTGGTGCTATCAGGGACCTCAGCCTCCTCGTCCGAACTTTGGGTCAGAGAGCCACTGCTTTCTACAGGTTCATATTCTGACCCGCTAGATTCATCAGATGAGGGTTCCCATTCCTCATCCAACTGGGTCAGAAGCCTGTAGGCCTCTTCAGAAGAATACCCCCTGTTTGAAATTTGGGCAACTAAATTTAGGGGTATTCCCTGAGACTACCCAAGAAAAAAAGCAAGCCTGTCTTACAAATGGGAGGCTAGCGAAGTACCGGAGGCCGCTGCGGTTGATAAAAAATATCAAAACTGATTTTTTTTACCGCCGCAGCGCGTGTAAAGTGAATGTGCAGTGATCAAAAAAAGATATTTTTTTGTCACTGCCGTGGGGCGGGCGTGGGTGAACGCACGTGTGGGCGACCGATCAGGCCTGATCGGGCAAACACTGCGTTTTGGGTGGAGGGCGAACTAAAGTGACACTAATACAATTATAGATCTGACCGTGATCAGTTTTGATCACTTCCAGATACTATAAAAGTACAAATGTTGATTAGCGGTACGCTAATCAGCGAATAAGGGACTGCGGTGCGGTGGGCTGGGCGCTAACTGATCCCTAAACTACCTAACCAAGGGGCCTAAACTATCCTAGTCAATACCAGTGTAAAAAAAAAAGTGACAGTTTGCACTGATCACTTTTTTCCTTTCACTAGTGATTGACAGGGGCGATCAAAGGGGTGATCAAAGGGTTAATTGGGGTGCAGGGGGGTGATCTGGGGCTAGTATGTGGTGTTGGTGTACTCACTGTGTAGCCTGCTCCTCTGCTGGATCCAACCGACGAAAAGGACCAGCAGAGGTGCAGGCCAGCCATATAACAGATCATATTTACAAATATGATCTGCTATGTGGCTTCTGATTGGATTTTTTTAAAATCAGCAACCTGCCAGCCGCGATCATTGGCTGGCAGGTTGCTGACGAAATGCTCCTTTAACTTTTGCCGGCCCAGCATGCGCGGGCCGGCTGTGACCGAAATCTCGCGTCTCGCGAGATGACGCACGGATGCGTCCAGGTGGAGTAAATCAACCACCTTCCGGATGCATCCGTGCGTTAGGCAGTCGGGAGGTGGTTAAATACAGTTGCACCGCTGGGTTTGAATGAGGGCAACAGTTTTGCCCCTTTAATCTAGAAGGTTGGGGTATTCAAAATTGGTCTTCCCCTCTCTTGTTGAGCTTTGGCTCCATGCTATCCTCTTTCTCCTCAGAATTCCATCTGTGATGGTTTATTCCCCAGTGCCCTCAGTTCAGTTCAGGGGCTTTCCTCGGGTCATCATTGCCCTGGGTCTGGGCCTGACGCCCAGGACTGTTTGTTTTTAACTGCTATTTTAATTGTCTTATTTTGTTTTTAACAGGTCCTTATATATATTCTTGTGTTGTATCCTGCTAATGCTAATGGCATTCTATATGTTTCAGAAATAGAGATGAGCTTTCGAAACCTGTCACAGCTGATGCCTTTCCTTTCGTTTGGGACTGCATGAATCGGATGGATTAGGGGGGAGTTATGAGGGATGTACCTCTATAAGGATGGACGACAAGTCACATATAGTGCATGGAATCATATATATACTATGTGGTGTTGATGTCTGATTGGGTATTTATTTATATATTTGGCCAGGTAAACTTTTCTAGTATATGTATGCACATATTTTGAATTTGCATCTAGTAACTTGGTGCCTTGTATCAAATAATGTTATAAATTTACATACAGTACAGACCAAAAGTTTGGACACACCTTCTCATTCAAAGAGTTTTCTTTATTTTCATGACTGAAAATTGTAGATTCACACTGAAGTCATCAAAACTATGAATTAACACATGTGGAATTATATACAGTACAGACCAAAAGTTTGGACACACCTTCTCATTCAAAGAGTTTTTTTATTTTCATGACTATGAAAATTGTAGATTCACACTGAAGGCATCAAAACAATGAATTAACACATGTGGAATTATATACATAACAAAAAAGTGGGAAACAACTGAAAATAAGTCATATTCTAGGTTCTTCAAAGTAGCCACCTTTTGCTGTGATTACTGCTTTGCACACTCTTGGTATTCTCTTGATGAGCTTCAAGAGACAGTCACCTGAAATGGTTTTCACTTCACAGGTGTGCCCTGTCAGGTTTAATAAGTGGGATTTCTTGCCTTATAAATGGGGTTGGGACCATCAGTTGCGTTGTGGAGAAGTCAGGGGGATACACAGCTGATAGTCCTACTGAATAGACTGTTAGAATTTGTATTATGGCAAGAAAAAAGCAGCTAAGTAAAGAAAAACGAGTGGCCATCATTACTTTAACAAATGAAGGTCAGTCAGTCCGAAAAATTGGGAAAACTTAGAAAATGTCCCCAAGTGCAGTCACAAAAACCATCAAGTGCTACAAAGAAACTGGCTCACATGCGGACCGCCCCAGGAAAGGAAGACCAAGAGTCACCTCTGCTGCGGAGGATAAGTTCATCCGAGTCACCAGCCTCAGAAATCGCAGGTTAACAGCAGCTCAGATTAGAGACCAGGTCAATGCCACACAGAGGTCTAGCAGCAGACACATCTCTAGAACAACTATTAAGAGGAGACTGTGTGAATCAGGCCTTCATGGTAGAATATCTGCTAGGAAACCACTGCTAAGGACAGGCAACAAGCAGAAGAGACTTGTTTGGGCTAAAGAACACAAGGAATGGACATTAGACCAGTGGAAATCTGTGCTTTGGTCTGATGAGTCCAAATTTTAGATCTTTGGTTCCAACCACCGTGTCTTTGTGCGACGCAGAAAAGGTGAACGGATGGACTCTACATGCCTGGTTCCCACCGTGAAGCATGGAGGAGGAGGTGTGATGGTGGGGGGTGCTTTGCTGGTGACACTGTTGGGGATTTATTCAAAATTGAAGGCATGCTGAACCAGCATTGCTGCCACAGCATCTTGCAGCGGCAGGCTATTTTATCCGGTTTGCGTTTAGTTGGACCATCATGTATTTTTCAACAGGACAATGACCCCAAACACACCTCCAGGCGGTGTAAGGGCTATTTGACCATGAAGGAGAGTGATGGGGTGCTGCGCCAGATGACCTGGCCTCCACAGTCACCGGACCTGAACCCAATCGAGATGGTTTGGGGTGAGCTGGACCGCAGAGTAAAGGCAAAAGGGCCAACAAGTGCTAAAAATCTCTGGGAACTCCTTCAAGACTGTTGGAAGACCATTTCAGGTGACTACCTCTTGAAGCTCATCAAGAGAATGCCAAGAGTGTGCAAAGCAGTAATCAAAGCAAAAGGTGGCTACTTTGAAGAACCTAGAATATTACATATTTTCAGTTGTTTCACACTTTTTTGTTATGTATATAATTCCACATGTGTTAATTCATAGTTTTGATGCCTTCAGTGTGAATCTACTATTTTCATAGTCATGAAAATAAAGAAAACTCCTTGAATGAGAAGGTGTGTCCAAACTTTTGGTCTGTACTGTACATAACAAAAAAGTGTGAAACAACTGAAAATATGTCATATTCTAGGTTCTTCAAAGTAGTCACCTTTTGCTTTGATTACTGCTTTGCACACTCTTGGCATTCTCTTGATGAGCTTCAAGAGGTAGTCACCTGAAAGGGTTTTCACTTCACAGGTGTGCCCTGTCAGTTTTAATAAGTGGGATTTCTTGCCTTATAAATGGGGTTGGGACCATCAATTGCGTTGTGGAGTAGTTAGGTGGATACACAGCTGATAGTCCTACTGAATAGACTGTTAGAATTTGTATTATGGCAAGAAAAAAGCAGCTAAGTAAAGAAAAACGAGTGGCCATCATTACTTTAAGAAATGAAGGTCAGTCAGTGCGAAAAATTGGGAAAAACTTTGAAAGTTTCCCCAAGCGCAGTCACAAAAACCATAAAGTGCTACAAATAAACTGGCTCACATGCGGACCGCCCCAGGAAAGGAAGACCAAGAGTCACCTCTGCTGCGGAGGAAAAGTTCATCTGAGTCACCAGCCTCAGAAATCGCAGGTTAACAGCAGCTCAGATTAGAGACCAGGTCAATGCCACACAGAGTTCTAGCAGCAGACACATTTCTAGAACTACTGTTAAGAGGAGACTGTGTGAATCAGGCCTTCGTGGTAGAATATCTGCTAGGAAACCACTGCTAAGGACAGGCAACAAGCAGAAGAGACTTGTTTGGGCTAAAGAACACAAGGAATGGACATTAGACCAGTGGAAATCTGTGCTTTGGTCTGATGAGTCCAAATTTGAGATCTTTGGTTCCAACCACCATGTCTTTGTGCGACGCAGAAAAGGTGAACGGATGGACTCTACATGCCTGGTTCCCACCGTGAAGCATGGAGGAGGAGGTGTGATGGTGTGGGGTGCTTTGCTGGTGACACTGTTGGGGATTTATTCATGGCTACCACAGTATCTTGCAGCGGCATGCTATTCCATCCGGTTTGCGTTTAGTTAGACCATCATTTATTTTTCAACAGGACAATGACCCCAAACACACCTCCAGGCTGTGTAAGGGCTATTTGACCATGAAGGAGAGTGATGGGGTGCTGCGCCAAATGACCTGGTCTCCACAGTCACCGGACCTGAACCCAATCGAGATGGTGTGGGGTGAGCTGGACCGCAGAGTGAAGGCAAAAGGGCCACCAAGTGCTAAGCATCTCTGGGAACTCCTTCAAGACTGTTGGAAGACCATTTCAGGTGACTACCTCTTGAAGCTCATCAAGAGAATGCCAAGAGTGTGCAAAGCAGTAATCAAAGCAAAAGGTGGCTACTTTGAAGAACCTAGAATATGACATATTTTCAGTTGTTTCACACTTTTTTGTTATGTATATAATTCCACATGTGTTAATTCATAGTTTTGATGCCTTCAGTGTGAATCTACAATGTTCATAGTCGTGAAAATAAAGGAAACTCTTTAAATGAGAAGGTGTGTCCAAACTTTTGGTCTGTACTGTATGACTTTTCACTATTCATTGCATGATCATGGAGCACTTGCACTGTGCACTTTATCACTTTTTTTTTTGGCACTGGTTATTAATTTATTTAAAAATAATCTTAAAAATAATTGTATAATGGGTTGTATATTTTATAAACTTTGTCATGTCTAATCACGTTTTGGTCCCGATTATGGGCAGTGCCTAGATATATATATAAAAAGAAAAAACACAGGCGGCACCACCCTCCGTATATGGGTGCAAAATCCAAGCACGGCAGCAGGTGCTTACCCCACGTTTGTAGATACAAAAATTGGACTGCACTCCCAGCAATTCGTGAAGAAAATCTTAGTTTATTCACCCATCTATGGCAAAGCGACGTTTCGGCTCCAACTGAGCCTTTCTCAAGCATTGGTGAACAGTACATAGCAAACATATATAGGTGTATCACATATACAATCAATATAATCACATAATTGGTACTTTACAAATAGTATCTGTGCATGATACATGTAGGTACAAAAACACATTTCATTAATATGATATCAAGTGACCTGTGCTAGATAAAATGACAAAAAATCAGAAATGTGCACTAATTAAAAGAAATACCAAAGAATACATAATTATTTGCACCTGTAGCTAATTATCATATCATTAATACATCAGCTGAAACGGTAGCCAAGTGCAACAATATAGAGGATTGATGAATTTTAACCTGATAGACGGATGGAGCCCACATATACTGTAGCGCCGATCGGCGCGTCCTGTGCAGTCCAATGCGCATGTTCCAGCCTGTCAGCGTCATCGGTGGAGGCCGCATCCAAGCGCCACGTCGCCGCTCACTGATGACATCAGCCGCACCTTAATGACGCCCACCGATGTCAGCAGCAGGCCGCTCCTGCGCTCTGCTCACACCACCCTATGTCCACCATATTGGTTAAGGGAATCCTGTCCAGGAAGGATCTTGATTACAAATCATAGTAATAGAAAGCATTCTATAATATCAGTTGCTGTGGTCACTTGCCACAATACAGCAGGTGGTATGCGTCATTGTCTTTATCCAAAACGATGAACGCACATCCTAAGATCCCACACCGGTCCCCGGCACGTCAGTGTCGTTGGCCCCATGGGATCAAACCCGGCTTCTTTAAGCAACTAAGAGGGTGCTCCTCATTATATCAGAGCGCTGTCCACATAAGGATAATCTATACAGAACTAGATCCATTCCCCTATTAATGCATATTACACCTGGATGGAACAAACGTTTGGACTGCACAAGAAAATATAAAATCGTATGAATCAAACTAAATTAGCAGATCAAAAAATAAATAATTTATTCTGGGGCTTGTCATCCACTGTCAGGTTCATCCATCTTCCACAGTACCTTCGGCATCGCATTTGTCTAAAAAGACAATAAGAAATGTGTTAGTGACAATGTGAAATGAATCGTGTTAATAAATTTTTAAAAAAAATAAAATAAAACCAATGTTTCTGTACTATACACAGGATTTTACACAAAGGTCATACAGGTTACATCACGGCAAACTGCTATCCTTACGTAATCCCTCCATATCTGTAATCAATGTTTAAGCCTACAGGGTAAAGGCTTTTTAATGTTTGGATCCACTGCATTTCTTTTTTCTTTAGTAACGCTATCCGGTCCCCACCTCTCCGTGGCATTGGAACATGGTCTATGACCCAACACTTAAGGTCTTTCTCCTTATGTTTAAATAGCCCAAAATGTCTTGGGACTGGTAGGTCCTTACGGCCTTTCCTGATTGAATGACGATGGTTATTTAGTCTAGTTTTCAAATCTGTGGATGTTTCTCCTACATATAGTATATCACATGGACAAGATAACACATAAATAACGAATGAGGTATCGCAGGTAAGATGGAATTTAATGGGAAATACTTGTCCTGTCTTAGGGTGTACAAATGCCCTAGATCTCTGGATCAACCCACAGTTGACACAATGGAGACACGGGTAACACCCCGTGCCCAATGGTGCCAATGTGGTCTGTATCGTCCTGGTTTTTGGACCCAAATCGGCCCTCACTAGTTGGTCTCTAATATTGCGAGGTCGACGGTAAGCGCACATGGGAGGAGTTAGGAACTCGGGTATCTTTTGGAGACAACTTCCCAATATGGGCCAAATGTCTCTTTATGATTTTACTGATGGAGTCACTATGCTCTGTGTACGTGGAGACAAACGTAATTCTCTCTGGTCTATCTTTGTTGGCCTTGCCTCGCATTACAGTGTCACGGTCCATAGCCAGCACTCTCTGTTTTTGCTCAATAAGTAATTTGTTGGGATAACCCCGTTGTTTGAATTTAAATTTCCTGCACGTGTGCGCAAAGTCCTGAAGGGTGCGGATGGAGTGACTGTCTGGAGAACGGCTGGAGTCAAGCTCAAGGCGTTTCCCGTGGCAACTACTGTATTAAGGAGAAGGGTGATGACCGTGCTGGAGATATTCCTGGACTCCCCTCATCTCCCGTGAGTGCCGAATCCGTGACGACAATCGGTAAGATCGTTCCGATTTTCCCGTGTGTAACAGACCCAGTGACATTGAGCAGGCGGCAGTTGCTACCCGCTGGGTCGGTGGGTGATATGTCACCGAGGCTAGAAACTGTCTCAAAAGCGTGTGACCATATGAAAAGTAATATAATGCTAAGTGTACAGGACAGTCATGCGGTTAATAAGAACTGTCCGATGGTTCTCACTGAGGGTGAGACTGCGGTGAGAACTGGGACTTATGGACTTGCTGGTAGAACTATGCTCATGCATGAGGGATTGTTGGGCCATGATTTCCCGTTGTTCCGTGACTTGTGGGGAAGTGGAAACACTTCTGCAGTCAGTGATGAAACTCCTGCAGAACTGGTACCTAATCCTTTAAGTGAAGTGACCATTAGAGACAATGGTGCCGATAAGGTGCAAGGTGATTGTGCCAGGTTGGCGGAAATGCATAATGAAAGTGGGATGTCATGTGAAATATCTGATGCTATTATTCATGAAGAACTTTATGACTTGATCAGGAGGTTTGAAGAATTGCATATAAGTAATGTGAACCAGGCACCTGAAAGAGAGCCTGAGCAAGTGCAGGTGGTTCTCACTGAGGGGGAGTCTCCAGTGAGAACTGGGTATTGTGGACCTGATGTTACAAATATGTTCTTATATGATGTGATGTTGGGTTGTGATAACGTTTCGTTGTTATGGGGCAAGGTAGACACTTCTGCAGATAGTGACGAAACTCCTGCAGAACCTGTACTTGCCCGTGTAAATGAAGGCCTAAGGGAGCTGCACATTGACTGCCATGGGGAAAGAATACTGCCTATTGAAAACCATGGTGCTGATAAGAAACATGTGAATGATGCAGAAGTGCAGATAAATGTTGTGAGCACTGAGTGGAGCAATCCTACTCTGGTGAACATGCGAGAAAGGGTAGCAGTCCTAGAGGGAGTATCACAAGTACCAGAGGTGGACATGCAGTCTCCACAGTGTTTTATGGTCCATAAAGTAATGTCCCAGGTAGGGATTAACTCGGCAGTGCCCCTAGAAGTCAGCGTTTATAATGACACCAGTGACATAGGCGATATATGCGCTGTGGTCATTAGCAACTCCGAGAAGGAAGCTACCAAGTCAAGGTATTGCAAAATTCAGGTAGTCACTAGTAGAGACCAGACGACAGTTATACCTGACGTGACGAGAGCTGAGTGGGGAGATGGCAGCCTAGTGTCTGAGACCCATACCCAGGCAGGGGTAGATGACCTGACACGTCAGTGTCATGGTCTTACCTTCTCACTGTTCTCCTTCGTTTGACATGTGCTGGCGGCCATCTTGGTTTCTGGGTTTCTTGTAGCCTCCCACCCTGCGGCTCCTCCTTCCCACTGGGAGGAGCTGGATGCCTAGCTCATATATATAGAAGGTCTGTGGCTTCAGTTCCTTGCTTGGTCCTCCTGTGTGCACATGCTTCAAAGACTGCTGCTGCTTCTGGTTCCTGATCCTGGCCTCGTCTGACTACCCCGTTGGTTCCCGATCCTGGCTTCGTCTGACTACCCCGTTGGTTCCTGATCCTGGCTACGTCTGACTACCCTCCTGGTTCCTGACCTCCGTCTACGCAAGACCCTGCTTCAGTTTAGCCATCCGTTTGGACTTTAGCTACGGCTTGATTTTCAATAAAGCCTTCTTATTCCACCTATCTCTGTTGTACGTCTGGTTCATGGTTCCATGACATTAGGACCAAGCCATGAATTCTGACGGTACAGGGCCATCCTCGCTACCTACGCTGGTTGCCAGACTTGATCAGCAGGATCACCTGTTGGGTCGGTTCGCTGTGGCGTTACAAACCCTGCTTGAACGCACGGCTCATTTAGCTTCCGTTGCCGATGGGTCGGTTGTCGCTCCTGGGCCCGCTCCTACTGCCGCTCCGGTTGTTGCGCCAGAGTCTACCCCGACACCTGTTGCTGCACCTGCGGTGTTTCGGGGTATGACCGGTTCTGCCCCCCTTCCACAGCGCTTTGGGGGAGAGCCAACTCAGTGCCGAGGTTTCCTTAACCAGGTGGCCATTTATTTCGAGTTGCTGCCACATGCCTTTCCTACTGAGAGATCAAAGGTGGGCTTCTTGATCTCGCTGCTCTCGGACAAGGCCTTGGCCTGGGCCAGCCCTTTATGGGAGAACAACAATCCGGTGGTTGCCGAGTTTTCCGGTTTTGTTGCTTCTCTTCGGAAGGTATTCGATGTGCCGGCTCGTGCTGCCTCTGCTGCGAAGCTCCTTATGTCCATCAGACAGGGTTCACGATCCGTAGCTGAATACGCCATTGAGTTTCGTACCCTGGCAGCAGAGGTGGGCTGGAATAATGAGGCTCTGGTCGCTGCTTTCTCTCATGGTCTCTCGGATGCCTTGAAGGATGAGATTGCAGCCAAGGACCTACCAGTGGAGCTCGAGTCCCTTATTTCTTTCCTGATTTTGATTGACACCAGACTCAGGGAGAGACCTTCCTTTAAGGAGAGCCTGCGGAGGCCTTCTAACAGATTGGCGCCTACGTTTGCTGTCCCACCCATGCCTCCCTCTCCTCCCACGCCTCCTGGGGATGACTGGTCTGGGGGTCAACCCATGCAGCTGGGGGTTGCTCGCCTGTCCGAGGGGGAGAGGGTACTCCGGAGACGCGAGGGCCGATGCATGTACTGTGGTCTCGGTGGGCATTTTCGGTTGGCATGCCCGAACCGTCCGGGAAACGCTCGCACCTGAGATCCTGTCGGGGGCAGATCTTGGGTGGAGTCTCCTCGTCCCCGGTTTCCCGTGTTGACAAACCACTGATTACTGTTGTCCTCTCCTGGGTCGGGGGCTCGGTGACGACCCAGGCGTTGGTGGACTCTGGTGCTGGTGGCTTGTTCATTGATAGTGTGTTCGCCGCCGCCAATTCCATTCCTCTGCAGCCTCGAGGTTCCCCACTGGCTCTTGAGGCGATAGACGGCAGACCCCTTCTGCCGCCACACGTGACTCAGGAGACCCTTCCAGTGGGGATGGCCATTGGTGCCGTTCACAGAGAGTCGGTCTGTCTCCAGGTTATTTCGTCTCCACACTACTCGGTGGTCTTGGGGTACCCCTGGCTCCAGAAGCATAATCCGACTTTCGATTGGAGATCAGCCGAGATCCTCTCGTGGTCACCGCAGTGTGGGGCTAGTTGCATCCATGGGCCTGTCAAGTTGCTGTGTACTTCCTCGGACTCTCTGTTGCCTCCTGAATACGAGGAGTACCGGGATGTATTCGATAAGGTGCGTGCGGTTGCCCTACCTCCGCACCGCCCATACGATTGTGCCATAGAGTTACAATCTGGTGCCGTTCCTCCTCGTGGCAAAGTCTATCCACTGTCGGTAGCGGAGAATGAGGCCATGGAGGAGTACGTGAGGGAGGCGCTTTCACGCGGACACATTCGCAAATCCTCGTCCCCGGCAGGGGCTGGATTTTTCTTTGTTAAAAAAGAAGGGCGGTGAGTTGAGGCCTTGCATCGACTACAGGGGTCTCAATCGCATCATGATCAAGAACGCTTACCCGATACCCTTGATTTCCGAGCTGTTCGATCGCCTCAAAGGGGCCACGGTCTTTACCAAACTCGACCTGAGGGCGGCATATAACCTGGTAAGGATCAAGGCGGGCGATGAGTGGAAGACCGCGTTTAACACCAGGACCGGTCATTATGAATCCTTGGTTATGCCCTTTGGGTTGTGCAATGCGCCCGCAGTCTTCCAGGAATTCATCAACGATGTTTTCCGTGACCTGTTGCAGCAGTGTGTGGTGGTCTATTTGGATGACATCTTGGTATATTCTGCATCCATGGAGGCCCACATTCTGGATGTCAGACGAGTGTTGCAACGCTTACGAGAGAACAAGCTGTTCGGTAAGCTTGAGAAATGCGAATTTCACCGATCCCAGGTAACCTTCTTAGGTTACATCATTTCCGCTGAGGGGTTCTCCATGGATCCTGAGAAGGTTTCGGCTGTCTTACAGTGGCCCCAGCCCAGTGGGCTTCGTGCCCTGCAGCGCTTTTTGGGCTTCGCCAATTATTATCGGAAGTTCATCAGGGACTTTTCCATGCTAGCCAAGCCTCTCACGGATCTGACCAGGAAGGGCAGTAATCCTCAGGTCTGGCCGCTCGAGGCCATCCGAGCTTTTGAGGCTCTAAAGTCCGCCTTTGTGTCGGCTCCGATTCTGTCGCATCCCAACCCTGGGTTGCCTTTTGTCCTCGAGGTGGACGCGTCTGAGACGGGAGTAGGCGCCCTCCTGTCTCAGCGTAGAACACCAGAGGGTCCTCTGCTTCCTTGTGGGTTTTACTCCCGGAAACTGTCTTCCGCGGAGTGCAACTATCAGATTGGTGACAGGGAGTTATTGGCCATCGTGCAGGCCCTTAAAGAATGGAGGCACTTGCTCGAGGGCTCGGTGGTTCCGGTTCTCATCCTGACGGACCACAAGAATCTGACCTACCTCTCTGAGGCCAAGAGATTGACACCACGTCAGGCCAGATGGGCTCTGTTCTTGTCACGTTTTAATTACGTGGTCTCCTACCTACCCGGCTCCAAGAACATCAGAGCGGATGCCTTATCACGGCAGTACTCCGAGCTGTCCGGGGAGGAGTCGATTCCGACTACGGTCATACCCCCGAATCAGATCCTGGCTGCTATTCGCACCAGCCTGACCTCTCCTCTGGGTGAGCAGATTTTGGCGGCTCAATCTGGTGCTCCCTCTGGGAGACCCAACGGCAGATGTTTTGTGCCTGAGGAGTTGCGCACTCGGTTGTTGCGAACCTACCATAACTCCAAGGCCGCGGGGCACCCTGGAAAGAATCAGCTGTCCTGGGCGGTTTCACGTCTGTTCTGGTGGCCTTCTCTACGTTCCGACATCGCCGCATATGTAGCGGCATGCTCCGTTTGTGCCCAGAGTAAGTCCCCTCGGCACCTTCCGTTGGGCCTTTTGCAACCCATAGCCACCGGGGAGCGTCCATGGTCACACCTGGGGATGGATTTCATTGTGGACCTTCCTGCATCCCGAGGCCATACGGTCATTCTCATGATTGTGGATCGGTTTTCCAAAATGTGCCACTGTGTTCCTCTCAAGAAGTTACCCTCTGCACAAGAGTTGGCCTCGATTTTTGCCAGGGAGGTCTTCCGGTTGCACGGTTTGCCCAAGGAGATTGTGTCGGATCGGGGGAGTCAGTTTGTGTCCAGGTTCTGGCGCGCCTTTTGCTCCCAGTTGGGGATTCATCTCTCTTTCTCCTCGGCCTACCACCCTCAGTCCAATGGGGCCGCAGAACGATCCAATCAGGCCTTGGAGCAATTCCTTCGTTGCTATGTCTCCGATCACCAAGACAATTGGGTTGACCTCCTGCCTTGGGCTGAGTTTGCCAGGAACACGGCGGTGAACTCTTCCTCTGGGACGTCTCCCTTCATGGCCAATTATGGGTTCCAACCTGCCGTGTTACCGGAGGTATTCTCTCCCCAGGATACTCCGGCTGTGGAGGATCACCTTTCCGTCCTACGTACTTCTTGGGTACAGATCCAGAGGTCCCTTGAGGTCTCTGCGCAACGCCAGAGACTCCAGGCTAATCGCAGACGAGCGCCCGCTCCTTCCTACCAGGTCGGAGACCGTGTATGGTTGTCCACCCGCAACCTCAACCTTCGAGTGCCCACTCCCAAGCTGGCGCCTCGCTTTGTTGGTCCCTTCCAAGTGCTTCACAGGGTAAACCCGGTAGCCTATGCCCTTGCGCTTCCTCCTGGCATGCGGATCTCCAACGTGTTTCATGTCTCCCTGTTGAAGCCATTGGTGTGTAATCGTTTCACTTCCTCGGTTCCTCGGCCCCGTCCGGTCCAAGTGGGCAATCGTGAGGAATATGAGGTGAGCAATATCCTGGACTCACGCCTGGTCCGCGGTCGGTTGCAGTTTTTGGTCCATTGGCGTGGTTATGGTCCAGAGGAGCGTTCCTGGGTTCCCTCCACAGATGTCCATGCTCCTGCGTTGCTCCGAACCTTCCACGCACGCTTCCCTCTGAAACCGTTCCTTACTCCGCGGAGGAGGGGCCCTTGAGGGGGAGGTACTGTCATGGTCTTACCTTCTCACTGTTCTCCTTCGTTTGACATGTGCTGGCGGCCATCTTGGTTTCTGGGTTTCTTGTAGCCTCCCACCCTGCGGCTCCTCCTTCCCACTGGGAGGAGCTGGATGCCTAGCTCATATATATAGAAGGTCTGTGGCTTCAGTTCCTTGCTTGGTCCTCCTGTGTGCACATGCTTCAAAGACTGCTGCTGCTTCTGGTTCCTGATCCTGGCCTCGTCTGACTACCCCGTTGGTTCCCGATCCTGGCTTCGTCTGACTACCCCGTTGGTTCCTGATCCTGGCTACGTCTGACTACCCTCCTGGTTCCTGACCTCCGTCTACGCAAGACCCTGCTTCAGTTTAGCCATCCGTTTGAACTTTAGCTACGGCTTGATTTTCAATAAAGCCTTCTTATTCCACCTATCTCTGTTGTACGTCTGGTTCATGGTTCCATGACAGTCAGTACAGCTGCAATCCTGAAGATTTTTCTCTCTCCACACAGTCCCTAGATATGATAGAGAAGGGACTAGATGTCTTCACAGAGTCACCGAAGAAGACTGCAGTAGATACAAACAAAGTGCTTAAAGAGACCCTGCGTGGAACCCCCACAGGGTGGCCAAAAGAGAATGGTGATATTCCTACATCGGCTGCAGCAGAGCCAAGTGAAGAGCATCTGGAACAGGAGACACTCTCCTTGGCTCGATCCCTTGAAGAAGTGCTTGAGGAGCGAGATAAATGTGAGAGGCTGAACAGACAACTCACAGCAGGGATGGAAGATCTCATGAGCTCAAAGGATGATGTCAGGAAGAACGTCTATGAGTTGAAGAAGTCTAAGCCAGAGCCTGTTAAGAATGGGTCTGGAGATGGTGGCGCCGTGGTGCCGACCGAGGTGGAGAAGATGGAAAATCTTTCTGCTCACACAACTGATGGTGCTGATGTGCATGCAGAGCCAAGAGACTCGTGGCAATAAGTAGCCAGGACCTGGTCATGAAAGATGTTCCCTCTGCCGTCAGTGCCTTACAGAAAGCCAGCAGTCTGCTGGAGAAGAAATACCAGGAAACAGACGATCAGCATACAGATGGTGTCTACTACTGTGATATGGCTCCACTAGAGCTTAAGCCAGACATCCTCAAACTGCGGCCCTCCAGCTGTTGCAAAACTACAACTCCCAGCATTCCCGAACAGCCTACTGGTATCAACCCACAGCAGGGCATTGTGGGAGTTGTAGTTTTACAACAGCTGGAGGGCCGCAGTTTGAGGATGCCTGGCTTAAGCGATTGGGGAACAATATCCTGAGTGAACCTCTAGAGGGTTTGCCAGAAGGCAACGAATCTGGTGAAGATCCTGATGTCCCCAGTGCCTCCAACCTTGATGAGAAGGAGGAGGAGGAGTTAAGAAGGCAAGGATATGAGGCCAAGTCCGTGAAGGATGAAAAGGATAATAAAGTAAATGGAGACTCCAAAGAAGCTAAGGCAGAGGTCTTAAAATGGGAGAAAACCTTGGATGTCCCAGAGACCAAGGTTAGGGCGGAAAGAGCGACTGTTGAAGTGGGAAAAGCCACTGAAGACGCAGAAGACTCTGAAGTT
Organism: Bufo gargarizans; assembly: GCF_014858855.1. Lineage (NCBI taxonomy): Eukaryota > Metazoa > Chordata > Amphibia > Anura > Bufonidae > Bufo > Bufo gargarizans. The sequence goes on from NC_058086.1 coordinate 1,477,150, forward strand.
GGCTCCAAACCTGAAGAAACCCCTACTGAGAATAATGGTAAAGGGGTCCAGATATGTGGAAAAGGAGCGAGACATAAGAAACCTGCTCTGCAGAAGGAGCCCCGCAAGGCAAAAGAGAAGGGGTCTGGACACGACCATGCCGCAGTCCAAGAAAGGACGTGAGGGGCCTGTGCAGAAGCCAGGAAATATAAAAAGACAGTACCTGCTCATGAGAGGGGCAAGAAAATCCCAGAGGCCTTGTCAGCTCTGTAATAAACTCATGAGTGACAAACCAAGCACTGATGGCATGGGTCTGGCAAAATAAAGGGAAGCCTCTGACGCGGACCACATCTTCCAGGGGGAAAGGTTGAGCCAGGCGATGGCAAGAAAATGCGGATGCCCTGTCACGAGCATCCAGTTGGTACATGTGTTCACCCCCACAGGTTTGAACAGAGGGGGGGGATATGTAGCAATGTGAACATTGAAGTGTTTTCCCCAGGCTCCGGTCCGGGACTTGGGGCATGCTCATGTCCAGGGATCCTATTTAGTCCTGCTGCTTATTCTTGGGTGTGTCTCACTCTGGAGAGTGTGCAGACAGAGGCCTGGTGAGGCTCTGTCAGTGTGGTCTCAGATAAACCAGGCTGAGGGGCCACGAGGCTATGCAATAGCCTGGACTTTGGGGGACTTGCACACAGAAGGCTGGAGTGGCTCTGTGTGGTCTAAGCCAGCAGGGCTGAGAGACCACGATTCCCCAAGAGACACTGGTGTGGGAGCAGCCTGGAGGCTGCTGAAGGTTGGGCTGGGAAAGCCGCATCTCATCACGGGTGTGAACTGTGCTACGCTTTAGGTGAGTCAGGGAAACCTATGTGTTTAGTTAGGGCCCAGACGGGCAAGGTATTTTATTTTGGCTTTGTGTGTTTTTGCTTTATGCCGTGTGCCACAATAAAGCACAGTTTGGCCCCTAAATCCTGGTTTCTGTGAAGAAGTGTGTGTTTGCAAACCCTGGAAAAGAGCTAATCCCCTACAGTCACATATTGGTTGACAATTCATAATAATGAGATATCGGCGTGAACAATGGGAGAACAAACCTACGTCGCAGGGGGATCCCCACGGAACGCCACTAATCTCTCAAAAAGTAACGACATTGATACCTATAAATGAATATAAGCATTCAATTCAAGGGAAAAAGGGAGGATAACCATAATAATGCAGGTACCACGGTCAAATAGATCAAAAAAATTTACTGTATGAACTGTATAAGGGGGCATCCAGCACAATGTACAACAAATTCCGCACAAGTGGTAAAGCACTGAACCAGACATATATTAATTGAATAAAGTGAATAGATATAGGGGAGCCAACCGGAACCAGGGTGAACGTCACATCATGCAGCGCCTCCACCAGGGCAGTGAGGTCAAAATGAATCTAAAAACAAAGAGAGAAAACTTTAGCGATTCTCATAAGAATAAATACTTGATTCAAGAAAATGATTCAAATGCAGATACACACATGTGCATTTGACCTACAGAAAGGGATACGGATCCGGCAGAGTAGAGAAGGCATAGGATATGGGCAGTGCCAGGGCCAAACTACACTAATCCACCCTAAAGTCCACGTTTAACCCATTAGGTTTTAACGTCTTTAGCGTATAAATCCAGTATAACTCGCGTTTTTTAAGGATAGCCTGTCTATCTCCACCACGCCTCCCCAATTCTACCTGTTCCAAAATTCGAAATCTCAAATCACTCTGTGTGTGCCCTGCCTCTTTAAAATGTTTGGACACCGGTAAATCCATCTTTTCTTTCCTGATGGAATAGCGATGCTGATTCAATCGTGTCTTTACATCCCACGTGGTCTCACCAACATACCACTTCCCGCACGGGCAGGTCAGTTGGTAGACCACGTAGGATGAGTCACAAGTCAAGAATTGAGTAATTTTCATCATCCCACCTGTGGCCGGATTTAAAAATGTATCTCCTTTGATCATAAGTTTGCAATTTATGCAATGATAGCAAGGGTAGCAGCCAGTACGAGTAGAACCACACATTGTCCTCACATTGATCCTGGCACTGCCCACATCCGCCTTCACCAATCTATCACCCACGTTCCGTCCTCTCCGATAGGAGAAAAGAGGGGGTGATTTAAATTCCGCAATTTGGGGAAAACTATTCCCTATCAACCTCCAATGTCTCCGAATGACACCCGCTATTTGCGGGCTGTCAGTCGAGAAATGGGAGATGAAGGGAATACGTGGACATTGGGCATCAGTCTGAACGATAGTATCAGTGGGTTTCTGATCAGCTTTTTCGGATATCCACGTATGGCAAATTTCTGACTCATTTCTTGAAATCTAGTGTGTCTCACTTGTCTATCCTTAACTATGCGATGTACTCGCAAGAACTGGCTGTAGGGTAGAGATCGGATCATGGAACGAGGATGGTGGCTGTCATATCGTAACAGAGTGTTCTTATCAGTGGGTTTGACAAATAAATCAGTACTCAAACCTCGTCCCATGATCCGGACCTCTGTATCCAGGAACTGTAGTTTATCCATGGACTGCACCATAGTGAATTTCACAGTGGGGTCGATTTCGTTGAGAAAAGCATGGAACGCAAGGAGGTCCAACGTGTCGCCCGTCCACACCAAGAAGATATCGTCGATATAGCGCCACCACCCCAGAACATGTCTGAAGTGGTGGCTGCCATAGATCGACGATTCCTCGAGGTGGGCCATGTAGATGTTTGCATAAGTGGGCGCCACGTTGGACCCCATGGCGGTTCCACGCAACTGAACAAAGAAATCGTCCTGAAAAAGAAAATAATTTTTCGTCAGAACAAATCTTAATAATGAAAGTAAAAAATCTTGGCAAATTTCGGAATAATCAGAACTTCTAAGACACGCCTTAACAGCCTGCAGGCCAAGCTCATGGTCAATCGACGTGTATAAACTACACACGTCGAATGACACAAGAGCCGAGCCCGCAGGGACCTCAAGTTCATTTATTTTAGACAAAAAAAATCACCCGTATCTCTGATGAATGATCTGGTGGAGATGGCAAAACGGCGCAACATTTTATCAAGGAAAATCGCCACATTGTAAAAAAGGGACTCCCTCCCAGATACAATTGGGCGGCCAGGCGGGGGCGAAACCCCCTTGTGTACTTTTGGCAGGGTGTATAACAGAGGCGTACAGGGCTTGTCCCGATACAAGTAGCTGAACAACTTGTCATCAATAATTTCCGCCTCACGGGCTTGATTTAAAATATCTCTTAGCTCCCTTAGTAAGCCAAATTTCGGATCCTGTGCGACCCGTTTATACACCTGTGGGTCGTTGAGTTGGCCATGGATCTCCCGGATGTACTCACTGGTGTCCATTACCACAACCCCACCACCTTTGTCCGCGGACTTGATGGTGAGGCTGTGGTCGGAGGCCAGAGAGCACATCGCAGTTATCTCGTCAGAGGTGATATTAGCAAATCTGAGATCATTGTATTCAGAAACCCTTTTCAATTCATTGAGGTCCCTGCGTATGGCTAGAAAAAAGGCATCAACAGCATGCGCAAATCGTGTATGGGGACGCCAAGGAGCACGATCAATGCCAAACATGCAGCTGCCCACCTGACAGTGAGTTTTTTAATTCACCTCATTAGGGTAATCACTGACACTTATTATGATCTATTCCATATAAATCACGATATGTGGAATTAATGTTGTTTTAGTCCGATGCACTATTTTTGCCAAATGAGGCCAATTTGATATATGTATTTCTTATGATCACATGTATTGTTCGTTCACTGTACATTCACTGTATTATGTTTAATTGATGTTAATCTATTTTTGATTGATGCTCTTATTTAAAGTGTGTTTGTAACACATGTGCACTGTGCTTGATAAAGACAGCAACAAGCTGTTGAAACGTTGCCTGATTTTGGGTCCAATAAATCTTCAACATTTGAATTGATTTGGAGTGCTGCTGGCTATTTTTCACTTCTAGTACATTGGACCTAGGTGCTGGTCCACACTGGCCGGACGTGCACCCCCTGCTTATACAGTGTGCTGCTTCCTCACTTTCCTCAAATTGTCTACTGCACCTGAGGTCGCTTTGCACCTAACATGGCTACACCGTCTGAAAACCTTGACCCAGATGTCTTCACCTACAGCAAGGAGGACGAACTGAGGATCCTGCAAGGTACAGAGAGAGACACTACCTTTTTGTTCACACCCACCATATTGGACACTAAAAAGCGTTTTGAGTATGACTCTAAACGTCTCATTAACCTGGAGCTCCATATGTTTACTCTGTGTGAATATCATCAAAATCACAGAATCCCACGTGGGATGAGGTCACAGTTGAGACCGGATTTATTTCCCAACAATGCTGATTTCTGTGCGAGATTCTCACAAATTTGCAATAAGTTTGCATTTGATATGATACTGCTCAATATTGAGTTTCTCCAGAAAGAGATTTCGTCTCTACAGGATGCTCTACAGACAACTACAATGGCATTAAAAAATGTATTGCCGGCTGCAGAATTTGATGCATATGTTGCGTCTTGCACACCACAGTTTGAGAAACTAAGAGCTGAACTGCAAGATAAAAAAACGCCAAAAATGGTCAGGCGACATGGAGGATTATACACGTGGATTCATATATGTATGGCAACGTGATCCTAAGAATCCTAGAGGAGGAGATAGGAGGCAGATTTATCCCTCTGACAAAAGACACACACGATATCAATCTCAAAATAAGAGTCAGGAACGTGTAGATGCCAACCAGCAAGCAACTTGTCCAAAATCTTTTTTAGGACTGGGCACGGATCCTATAGAACCAGGAGGGGCGGCAAACGCCACCGGAGATGGCGAGGACAGAAACAAAAACCTCAGACCTCAGCGCCAGAAAATAGTGAACAAAAAGAGGACACAGTGGTAAATATCTCCTCTACGGTTGTAGATGATGCACAACTATCAGTCTTGAACAAGGGCCTGTCTTTTTGCCCTGTGTCCAAGACTGATTGGTTTAACATTGAGTTGGACTTACATAGATTTTTACGTAGTATCAAACTCAAGATTTGGTTTGCCACACAAAACCAAACTGTGAGAGGTGAAGGCGATAGATCAACAGAATTGTCTTTGCATAATACAGGTTTATATGTCAAAAGTAACTTTAACCCTGTGATTGATCATCCAGCTGTTGATGCCTTTTTTCTAGCCACACACAGGGACCACAATGAATTGAAAAGGGTTTCTGAATACAATGATCGCAGATTTGTTAATATCACCTCTGACAAGATGACTGCGATGTGCTCTCTGGCCTCCGACCACAGCCTCACCATCAAGTCCGCGGACAAAGGTGGTGGGGTTGTGGTAATGGACACCAGTGAGTACATCCGGGAGATCCATGGCCAACTCAACGACCCACAGGTGTATAAACGGGTCGCACAGGATCCGAAATTTGGCTTACTAAGGGAGCTAAGAGATATTTTAAATCAAGCCCGTGAGGCGGAAATTATTGATGACAAGTTGTTCAGCTACTTGTATCGGGACAAGCCCTGTACGCCTCTGTTATACACCCTGCCAAAAGTACACAAGGGGGTTTCGCCCCCGCCTGGCCGCCCAATTGTATCTGGGAGGGAGTCCCTTTTTTACAATGTGGCGATTTTCCTTGATAAAATGTTGCGCCGTTTTGCCATCTCCACCAGATCATTCATCAGAGATACGGGTGATTTTTTTTGTCTAAAATAAATGAACTTGAGGTCCCTGCGGGCTCGGCTCTTGTGTCATTCGACGTGTGTAGTTTATACACGTCGATTGACCATGAGCTTGGCCTGCAGGCTGTTAAGGCGTGTCTTAGAAGTTCTCATTATTCCGAAATTTGCCAAGATTTTTTACTTTCATTATTAAGATTTGTTCTGACGAAAAATTATTTTCTTTTTCAGGACGATTTCTTTGTTCAGTTGCGTGGAACCGCCATGGGGTCCAACGTGGCGCCCACTTATGCAAACATCTACATGGCCCACCTCGAGGAATCGTCGATCTATGGCAGCCACCACTTCAGACATGTTCTGGGGTGGTGGCGCTATATCGACGATATCTTCTTGGTGTGGACGGGCGACACGTTGGACCTCCTTGCGTTCCATGCTTTTCTCAACGAAATCGACCCCACTGTGAAATTCACTATGGTGCAGTCCATGGATAAACTACAGTTCCTGGATACAGAGGTCCGGATCATGGGACGAGGTTTGAGTACTGATTTATTTGTCAAACCCACTGATAAGAACACTCTGTTACGATATGACAGCCACCATCCTCGTTCCATGATCCGATCTCTACCCTACAGCCAGTTCTTGCGAGTACATCGCATAGTTAAGGATAGACAAGTGAGACACACTAGATTTCAAGAAATGAGTCAGAAATTTGCCATACGTGGATATCCGAAAAAGCTGATCAGAAATACCATTGATAGATTGGGGAATCAACCCACTGATACTATCGTTCAGACTGATGCCCAATGTCCACGTATTCCCTTCATCCCCCATTTCTCGACTGACAGCCCGCAAATAGCGGGTGTCATTCGGAGACATTGGAGGTTGATAGGGAATAGTTTTCCCCAAATTGCGGAATTTAAATCACCCCCTCTTTTCTCCTATCGGAGAGGACGGAACGTGGGTGATAGATTTGTGAAGGCGGATGTGGGCAGTGCCAGGATCAATGTGAGGAAAATGTGTGGTTCTACTCGTACTGGCTGCTACCCTTGCTATCATTGCATAAATTGCAAACTTATGATCAAAGGAGATACATTTTTAAATCCGGCCACAGGTGGGATGATGAAAATCACTCAATTCTTGACTTGTGACTCATCCTACGTGGTCTACCAACTGACCTGCCCGTGCGGGAAGTGGTATGTTGGTGAGACCACGTGGGATGTAAAGACACGATTGAATCAGCATCAGGAAAGAAAAGATGGATTTACCGGTGTCCAAACATTTTAAAGAGGCAGGGCACACAGAGTGATTTGAGATTTCGAATTTTGGAACAGGTAGAATTGGGGAGGCGTGGTGGAGATAGACAGGCTATCCTTAAAAAACACGAGTTATACTGGATTTATACACTAAAGACGTTAAAACCTAATGGGTTAAACGTGGACTTTAGGGTGGATTAGTGTAGTTTGGCCCTGGCACTGCCCATATCCTATGCCTTCTCTACTCTGCCGGATCCGTATCCCTTTCTGTAGGTCAAATGCACATGTGTGTATCTGCATTTGAATCATTTTCTTGAATCAAGTATTTATTCTTATGAGAATCGCTAAAGTTTTCTCTCTTTGTTTTTAGATTCATTTTGACCTCACTGCCCTGGTGGAGGCGCTGCATGATGTGACGTTCACCCTGGTTCCGGTTGGCTCCCCTATATCTATTCACTTTATTCAATTAATATATGTCTGGTTTAGTGCTTTACCACTTGTGCGGAATTTGTTGTACATTGTGCTGGATGCCCCCTTATACAGTTCATACAGTAAATTTTTTTGCTCTATTTGACCGTGGTACCTGCATTATTATGGTTATCCTCCCTTTTTCCCTTGAATTGAATGCTTATATTCATTTATAGGTATCAATGTCGTTACTTTTTGAGAGATTAGTGGCGTTCCGTGGGGATCCCCCTGCGACGTAGGTTTGTTCTCCCATTGTTCACGCCGATATCTCATTATTATGAATTGTCAACCAATATGTGACATTCTCATATAAATAAAGTAAAACACATTTTTTATAGCTTAGATTTTGGATCTATGGGGCACTGTGCCCGACTATCATACGTGCTTTGAAATGTGGGTGGCCGTGCGACATTTCCCTAGGACCCAATTCTTTAATAATATCGGGTTCCATGGACTAGCAGCCCTATTGAGATCACTTTGATCATGTGATATGTGTTGGGCGGCACCCAGTACCGTTCTGACATGCGCACAGTGCATTTGATCCAGTTTCGCCCATCTTAGTTGTGGGTGTTAGTCAGCCGCTCGAAGACGGAGATATCGCGAGATTTGATATTTTCGCGCATACGCTAATTACGTATAGTATTTTCGCGCATGCGCAAATCGTGTATGGGGACGCCAAGGAGCACGATCAACGCCAACCATGCAGCTGCCCACCTGACAGTGAGTTTTTTAATTCACCTCATTAGGGTAATCACTGACACTTATTATGATATATTCCATATAAATCACGATATGTGGAATTAATGTTGTTTTAGTCCGATGCACTATTTTTGCCAAATGAGGACAATTTGATATATGTATTTCTTATGATCACATGTATTGTTCGTTTACTGTACATTCACTGTATTATGTTTAATTGATGTTAATCTATTTTTGATTGATGCTCTTATTTAAAGTGTGTTTGTAACACATGTGCACTGTGCTTGATAAAGACAGCAACAAGCTGTTGAAACGTCGCCTGATTTTGGGTCCAATAAATCTTCAACATTTGAATTGATTTGGAGTGCTGCTGGCTATTTTTCACTTCTAGTACATTGGACCTAGGTGCTGGTCCACACTGGCCGGACGTGCACCCCCGGCTTATACAGTGTGCTGCTTCCTCACTTTCCTCAAATTATATATATATATATATATATATATATATATACATACAGTATGTATGTACAGTACAGACCAAAAGTTTGGACACACCTTCTCATTCAAAGAGTTTTCTTTATTTTTATGACTATGAAAATTGTAGATTTACACTGAAGGCATCAAAACTAGGAATTAACACGTGGAATTATATACATAACAAAAAAGTGTGAAACAACTGAAAATATGTCATATTCTAGGTTTTTCAAAGTAGCCACCTTTTGCTTTGATTACTGCTTTGCACACTCTTGGCATTCTCTTGATGAGCTTCAAGAGGTAGTCACCTGAAATGGTCTTCCAACAGTCTTGAAGGAGTTCCCAGAGATGCTTAGCACTTGTTGGCCCCATTTGCCTTCACTCTGCGGTCCAGCTCACCCCAAACCATCTCGATTGGGTTCAAGTCCGGTGACTGTGGAGGCCAGGTCATCTGGCGTAGCACCCCATCACTCTCCTTCATGGTCAAATAGCCCTTACACAGCCTGGAGGTGTGTTTGGGGTTTTTGTCCTGTTGAAAAATAAATGATTGTCCAACTAAACGCAAACTGGATGGAATAGCATACCGCTGCAAGATGCTGTGGTAGCCATGCTGGTTCAGTATGCCTTCAATTTTGAATAAATCCCCAACAGTGTCACCAGCAAAGCACCCCCACACCATCACACCTCCTCCTCTGTGCTTCACGGTGGGAACCAGGCATGTAGAGTCCATCCGTTCACCTTTTCTGCGTCGCACAAAGACACAGTGGTTGGAACCAAAGATCTAAAATTTGGACTCATCAGACCAAAGCACAGATTTCCACTGGCCTAATGTCCATTCCTTGTGTTCTTTAGCCCAAACAAGTCTCTTCTGCTTGTTGCCTGTCCTTAGCAGTGGTTTCCTAGCAGATATTCTACCATGAAGGCCTGATTCACACAGTCTCCTCTTAACAGTTGTTCTAGAGATGTGTCTGCTGCTAGAACTCTGTGTGGCATTGACCTGGTCTCTAATCTGAGCTGCTGTTAACCTGCGATTTCTGAGGCTGGTGACTCGGATGAACTTATCCTCCGCAGCAGAGGTGACTCTTGGTCTTCCTTTCCTGGGGCGGTCCGCATGTGAGCCAGTTTCTTTGTAGCGCTTGATGGTTTTTGTGACTGCACTTGGGGACACTTTCAAAGTTTTCCCAATTTTTCGGACTGACTGACCTTCATTTCTTAAAGTAATGATGGCCACTCGTTTTTCTTTACTTAGCTGCTTTTTTCTTGCCATAATACAAATTCTAACAGTCTATTCAGTAGGACTATCAGCTGTGTATCCACCTGACTTCTCCACAACGCAACTGATGGTCCCAACCCCATTTATAAGGCAAGAAATCCCACTTATTAAACCTGACAGGGCACACCTGTGAAGTGAAAACCATTTCATGTGACTACCTCTTTAAGCTCATCAAGCAGTAATCAAAGCAAAAGGTTGCTACTTTGAAGAACCTAGAATATGACATATTTTCAGTTGTTTCACACTTTTTTGTTATGTCTATTACTCCACATGTGTTAATTCATAGTTTTGATGCCTTCAGTGTGAATCTACAATTTTCATAGTCGTGAAAATAAAGAAAACTCTTTGAATGAGAAGGTGTGTCCAAACTTTTGGTCTGTACTGTACCTCTAGATGTTAATATACAATATATGAATATATGTATGATAGCTGATATTCAATTGAATTGTATTAATCATGGATTTGATGGTTATAATATGAATTCCGATATGCATTTGCATTTTAGGGGGTTTAATGAAGGTAGTTCGTCTCCCCTCCCCATCCTCCGTCTCTGCAATTCCCTCCCCTTCTTCTTTCTTTCCGCCCTCCCCCGTCCTGCTATTGTAATCCTGAGGTGCTGATTTTAGCTTTATACGGATGGAGTAGAGTTAACACTCCTGTTTTCTGAGTTGTGTTATCTAATATAAGCAAACACCTTTAATTGCTTTTCAATGGCTTTTGTCTCAAGATAACGCGATAAGTTAAGAAATTTGAGTTAAGAGATGGAGTGCTAACCATGCTACATCTGTAATTATTAACATGTCCCGCTATTATGGAACTGATTTGAGAGGGTTACTAGTAGGTGTTGCGGTTCGGGATTGAATTTGAGTAGTCTGACTTGAGATGGCTGCTTGCTGTCGTCACCTTGATGTCATCTAGTTCAGCATAGTATATGCTAATATGGATCCCGATCATGTGACGCGCAGCTTACGTGAGAGGTTATTTCCTGAATTTGTGTGGGCGGATGTGATGTCACAGACCTTATTTCCTGGTTCTAGCATGGGCGGATGTGACGTCAGCGGTGAATTAGCGCGGCATATGGCATTTGGTGAGTGGTTGATCTCCCCAGCTGTAGGTCTATTTAAGAGTATGGTTCAGGCAGGATAGAAACGCCCCTTGAAGAAGCCAAGCGAAACGCGTGTCGGGGTGCGCTCACCAAGGATCTAAGGTTTGTCCCCCATTACACGTCTAATTGGTGGTTACTTGCGGCTGTTGTTATATGGGCTCCACATGGTTCAGTGCATGTGGGTAGCTCTGATACATTCATACTGACATTATATACTACTTTCTATAACTGCCGCAACTTCCTGTACAAGGTATCACCTATATCAGCATTATAATACACGCTCTCCTTTGGCTTGTGGTAGAGATGTGTTATCTCTGCATGTATATTATTGCCAAGCCATTAGGAGGAGTGTTGGAAAGGGGGTACATTTATCAGTTGTTTCTTTGGTGAGCCGCTGATTCGCAGCGCTACTGCATTACTGCTATTTATATTATATTTGTTTTTTATGATGCTATTTAATAAAAATCTATTATCAATGTATATGTGTGTTCTCATTTGTCGGGTATATAGTGTTCCATTCTGTTACTCTCCAATATCCACAGTTGGTATGGTCATACCTAAATACAATTACCATAGACTGGGTAAGTTCAAGTCACACAGATGTACTTATCAGACCAAAATCAAGTTTCCTATCTGTCATCTGTTTTACAGTCCATTATACTACAAAAGTCAACTTAGTTGTTCCTGACTCATCTTGATAATATAACACAGTTGGAATTTGATTTGACTGTGATTTCCCCCTTGTACAATATGAAACAAACAATACGACATGCAAAAACATTATGGCTCTTATAGTCCTGGCACTTGATTGCAATATGACAAGTAGATCTAATCAGACTCTCCTTCCAATGGTTATCAGGACTTGATGTAGCTCTTCAAACCGTAGCTCTAGGACTTTTCATACGTATTTTGTTTCACCACTACCCAATCTCCTGATTGTAAAGAATAAAATGCTTATATACAGTCTGGATTCTAGAAAACAACTAAACTTGGAAATACACATTAGACAATCAATTTGTGCAATAGACAACATCATTTGAAAAACTACTATGCTGCATCTGGAGCTGTTGGGGAAATAGAGACCTAATCTAGGGGCATTCCCAAAGAGTACTCAAAAAGGACTTAGGCCTATCATCCGGTTAGGTGTGTACCAGATGGAGAAAAGCCCCAGGGTTAGGTACTCTTACCTCAGGCAGTATCTTTTAGCTGTAGCCTTTGCTACAGGCCAAATCTCTGAATCTCCTGGAAAGAGATCAATACAGACAAAGACATATTCACACTGTTCCACCTTTGTTCTGAATGTAGTCAATCCGCAGTCTCTGAAATGGGCAAGATGACCTTGGCATATGCCTTCCTGGAACTCCCATAGTTTTCCCATCATTATCACAGCATTCACCTTCAACTAACCTAGTGGCAGCATTGTTGAACCCATGAGCCATCCACCACAGAACCCAATCACACCTTCTCTCTCTTGATTTGCCCATATTCTAAATCCATCCTCTTTAGGTAGAGCGCCCTCTGAAGGAAGAGTTTCTTACCAACCCTCCAGAGTCCATTCTCAATCATCACTTCTACCTTTATCCTTTAATGTTTCATTTTAGCCTCTGTAGCCTGTATCTGAAAAAGACTGAAACTGAAAACTTTTGGAAGTCCACTAGCCCTAAGCCATCCTGTATCACACAGATTTCCACTTAGCGTAGACTTCTGGTAATAGTTTAGCCTTTACCTTCTCAGGCAGCATCAGGGCATCAAACATCTTTCATACACTCAGCATTCATTATTGATGGGCTTACCCATGGATCAAACAAAAAATCTGCTTCACCAAATTAGACCATAATAATGAGTGATACTGAAGGCATACCTGGATGTTAGTAGTCTTACCCTCAGCCATCTTACAAACCTCAGCGAGTGTCTTTAGCTCTGTCTCCTGCACTAACATTGCTGGAGGGAGTGGTTCTTTCTTTGACAACATCAGATTAAGTAGGAACAGCATATCCTGTCCTAGATGATCTATCTTCCAAGAACCTGAAATTATCTACAAGAAACTAAAAAATGTGGTTACAGTCATGTGAATTTTTATTTTTAGAGGTGGGAAGGCACTACTACTCCCTCCCCCTTCCAGAGACAGCAGAGTAGTCGGATCTAAATTTGTGCACCTTTAAGGCGGTGAACAGTTTGTGAGAGGAGTAGGAACTGCATTACTATCTACTACTACACATGTGATACTACCCTTAGCTATGAGAGATCATGGAACATGTTTGCTATGAGGCAATGGAAGCAGATCCTAAGGATTGTATAGATTAATAGGGATCCAGCATTTGATTCTGGATTGTTAATTCCCTATGGGCGTTGCACTTGAAGGTCTAAACATTTGTAGCTCCTCCCACAGGCGAGGAAGTGGGCAAGTACATACAAAGTCTTCCTTCCCCCTTCTTGTGGGGAGGACTGTTAGGCAGCCACGCCGGCCTTAGGCCTTTGTTCAATTCAACGTCAACAAAATGGAGGGCTAAAGTGAACTTCACTCAGGCCTAGCTAATACTAGACCTTTCCAGATGATCATGGACGGATTGGCCTACCGGGATATCTGGAAATTTCCCGGTAGGCCACCGGCCAGGGGCGCGGGCCCGTCCTGCCGCAATTTTTTTTTCAAAGTGCGGTGACGGCGGCGGGCCCTCCCCCGTACCGGGTGACTGTGACACCAGTCTGATGGAGTGACGAGAGCCTCGGGCTGGTGCGTCCATGAGGGTGCACCGCCCGGGCGCAGCATGAAGAGAGGGACTGACAGGATGGAAGCACCTGTAGTGTAGCGTGGCCAGGCTCTGTCCGGTCCACGGTACAGGAGCTTTTGTATCCTGTACCCGGCCGGACTGACAGGAAGTGCTCACTTAGTGACTTATTGTGCACTTCCTTTCAGTCCGGCCGGGTACAGGAAACAAATGCTCCTGTACCACGGACCGATCACAGCTCGGCCACGCTACACTAGAGGTGGGGGGGGAGAAGAGTGACAAGGGAGGGGGAAATGAGAGTGACGATGGAGGGGGAGAATGAGAGTGACAAGAAGGGGGGAGAGAAAGAGTGACAAGGGAGGGAGGGGCGAGAAGAGAGTGACAAGGGAGGGAGGGGGGAGAAGAGAGTGACAAACGAGGGGGGGGAGATATTGACATCCATCACAATGCACCCCTTGCACACATACACAGACACACACAATGCATCTCTTACACACACTCAATGCACCCCTTACAGACACACACACTGCATCCCTTACATACACAGAAACACACCTTGCAGCCCTTACACATACAAACACAGATTCACACAACACATTCCGCACACACAATACATACCTTATACACAAACTTCTTTCTATCCCTTATACAAAAACACACTGCAATCTACTACACACACACACTGCACCATCTACACCAACTACACCACATTCCATAAGCACACACATTAGCTTCTCTACAGCAACACATAACACATCAGCTACACATTTCACCCACTGTGAACAAACTCATGGGTGGAACATGTAGGTGGACTTATGGGTGGGCCTTATGGGCATACTCACCGTCAGGCCCTGGGGCCCAGACCTTGAGCTGTGTAAAGGGCCGCAAAAAATGGAGCTGCTTCCCGTTCTCCCAGAACATTGATTTTTGTGACCATAGTTACAAACTGCCTCCAGAGAGTCTGTTCTACACAAGACCAGTGGAGCCAGACTGCAGCTAGAGCCCATCATCATCCTCATCTGGTTGTAAGGAGGCAATCTAGTATATTATTTGTGGCACTAATCTCTAATTTACCTCACATTAAAGGGAGACTATAGTCCCCAGAACCACTGTAGCTTAATGTAGTGGCTCTGGTCTTTATAGCCTGTCCCAGGCTTTTTAATGTAAACACGGTGGCACTGCAGCACTGGCGTTAGTTAATATGGCAGATCATATAGGTGGGGCATTGTGATGTCACATGGGGGCGGCAAACTTTTCTTTTGCCTAGGGCGGCAAAAATCCTTGCACCAGCCCTGGGGCACCTATCTGGCATAACTACTGTTGGGGAGGCACATATCTGGCATATCTACTGTGAGGGGGCACATATCTGGGCATAACTACTGTGAGGGAGGCACATATCTGGGCAAACCTACTGTGAGGGGCACATATCTGGGCATAACTACTGTGAGGGGGCACATATCTGGGCATAAGTACAGTGAGGAGGCACATATCTGGTCATAACTACTGTGAGGGGGCACATATCTGGGCATAACTACTGTGAGGGAACACATATCTGGGCATAACTACTGTAGGGGGGCACATACCTGGGCATAACTACTGTGAAGGGGCACATAACTGGGCATAACTACTGTGAGGGGGTACATATCTGGGCATAACTACTGTGAAGGGCCCATATCTGGCATAACTACTGTGAGGGGCACATATCTGGCATAAACTACTGTGACAGGAACAAAGGTGGGCATAACTACTGTGAGGGGTCACAAGAAGGACATAACTTTTGTGAAGGGACCATAAGGTGGGCTTAATTACCGAGGGGCCACAAGGTGGGCATTAGTACTGTGAGGGGCCACATTGTGGGCATTAGTACAGTGTGGTAGCACTTAGGAGAAAATGCCCTAGATTTCCCTGCTATACATTGGCATGGCTCAGTCTTACAGGACCAGCCCAGCACCCCCTTCTGGTGATTTCACAGGAGAAGTCACCATCTTTTCCTTTTGTGATTATTCTTTTTTTCTCTATGACCACAGGGACCTTGTTCTGGATCCGGTGGACCATCACACCAACGACACCCTGGATGAGGTAGCACCAGATTTTATTAGGACTGGGTAGCCATGCATTGGGCTTAGGACTCTTTAACACGAGCGGATGCCATGCGGGTAAACAAGAAAATGACGTTGTGCTGGACTGCTGGTATAATTACACATCGCTATGGGGCTGGTATGTAATTTTTTCCAGGGCTGGTTTTCATACCCAGTCTGGCTCTGCAGATGATCCTTAAGACCATCCACAAAGGCAGCACTTAAGATATTCTCATGCATATCTAAGGTATGCTCAAAGCCTAAATCCACCCAACTTTTGTTGATGCATACAGACGTGGACAAAATTGTTGGTACCCTTTGGTCAATGAAAGAAAAAGTCACAATGGTCACAGAAATAACTTTAATCTGACAAAAGTAATAATAAATTAAAATTCTATAAATGTTAACCAATGAAAGTCAGACATTGTTTTTCAACCATGCTTCAACAGAATTATGTAAAAAAATAAACTCATGAAACAGGCATGGACAAAAATGATGGTACCCCTAACTTAATATTTTGTTGCGCAACCTTTTGAGGCAATCACTGCAATCAAACGCTTCCTGTAACTGTCAATGAGACATCTGCACCTCTCAGCAGGTATTTTGGCCCACTCCTCATGAGCAAACTGCTCCAGTTGTGTCCGGTTTGAAGGGTGCCTTTTCCAGACTGCATGTTTCAGCTCCTTCCAAAGATGCTCAATAGGATTGAGGTCAGGGCTCATAGAAGGCCACTTTAGAATAGTCCAATTTTTTCCTCTTAGCCATTCTTGGGTGTTTTTAGCGGTGTGTTTTGGGTCATTGTCCTGTTGCAAGACCCATGACCTGCGACTGAGACCAAGCTTTCTGACACTGGCTAGTACATTTCTCTCTAGAATTCCTTGATAGTCTTGAGATTTCATTGTACCCTGCACAGATTCAAGACACCCTGTGCCAGACGCAGCAAAGCAGCCCCAGAACATAACAGAGCCTCCTCCATGTTTCACAGTAGGGACAGTGTTCTTTTCTTGATATGCTTCATTTTTTCGTCTGTGAACATACAGCTGATGTGCCTTGGCAAAAACTTCGATTTTTGTCTCATCTGTCCACAGGACATTCTCCCAGAAGCTTTGTGGCTTGTCAACATGTAGTTTGGCATATTCCAGTCTTGCTTTTTTATGATTCGTTTTCAACAATGGTGTCCTCCTTGGTCGTCTCCCATGTAGTCCACTTTGGCTCAAACAACGACGGATGGTGCGATCTGACACTGATGTTCCTTGAGCATGAAGTTCACCTTGAATCTCTTTAGAAGTCTTTCTAGGCTCTTTTGTTACCATTCGGATTATCCGTCTCTTAGATTTGTCATCAATTTTCCTCCTGCGGCCACGTCCAGGGAGGTTGGCTACAGTCCCATGGATCTTAAACTTATGAATAATATGTGCAACTGTACTCACAGGAACATCTAGTTGCTTGGAGATGGTCTTATAGCCTTTACCTTTAACATGCTTGTCTATAATTTTCTTTCTGATCTCTTGAGACAGCTCTTTCCTTTGCTTCCTCTGGTCCATGTCGAGTGTGGTACACACCATATCACCAAACAACACAGTGATTACCTGGAGCCATATATATAGGCCCAATGGCTGATTACAAGGTTGTAGACACCTGTGATGCTAATTAGTGGACACACCTTGAATTAACATGTCCCTTTGGTCACATTATGTTCTGTGTTTTCTAGGGGTACCATCATTTTTGTCCATGCCTGTTTCATGAGTTTATTTTTTTACATAATTCTGTTGAAGCATGGTTGAAAAACAATGTCTGACTTTCATTGGTTAACATTTATAGAATTTTAATTTATTATTACTTTTGTCAGATTAAAGTTATTTCTGTGACCATTGTGACTTTTTCTTTCATTGACCAAAGGGTACCAACAATTTTGTCCACGTCTGTATTTAGACAATGTGACAGGATAATCACCTAAATGCTTCCTCCCCCACCCACTGTTGAAGCTACAATCTTGAGAGAAAGAATCCCCAGCTCTACATTGACCTAAACCTTCTAAATCACAATAAAAACATGAGAAAACTCTCCATATTTTTCTTCAACTAATTCTCTACCAAACAGCATAGGTAAGTCCTCTGAATTGGAAATTCTACTCATAGGGTAAAATTGATGTTACTACTGGAGATACTGGGTGCAGCAGATTTCATACATCATAAAATGATGCTAGGAATCTCATTTTCCTGTAACCGAAATCCACTCATATCTGAATAATGGGTGCAACCTTAGATTGACTGGATTGGTCAGGGACACTGTCACGAGGGTGTCAAGAACCACGCCTGACTCAGTTATACCCGGGGTCAGGAAGTCGCAGCTGTTGGCTGCGCGCTCTATGTAGAAAGATAGGGCTGTTTCTTTATGGTAGCTTTCTGGGTTTGCTTTGCAACCCTTTTTGGCTCACTCAGGGATCCGTAGCTCCTTCTCCTCAGCTGTTCCTTGTCCAGCACTCCCAACCTCCTTATATTCCCCTCTCCTACTTCTCTGGTTGCCAGATATAGAGCTTCCTGACTGGAATGCTATACTGACCCACTGGAGATGTGTTGCTGCGTTCCCTGGTTATTGTTCCAGAACGTTACCCTCCGGATCCCTGTTGGGCCTTTGTGGTCTGCTGTTGTTGCCCACCTGGGATTATATGTTTGTCTGTATTGTCTGTCCTCTCCTTGGTGTTTTCCTCTTAGTGTCAGTGGTGCGGACTAGTGATCCCACCGCCCCGTTCACTACCTAGGGCTCATCTTAGGGAAAGCCAGGGTTTAGGCACGTGATCGGCGTACGGGTGAGGAACTCATCTAGGGACGTCAGGGCAGTCAGGTGCCAGCCGCAAGGTGAGTCAGGGGTCACCACCTTTCCCTCTCCCGTGGGCAGGGCCTTCCCTTTTCCCTCCCTTTGCGTGACGCCGGTCATTACAGACACTTCCAGTTGGCATCATAGGAATAATCTCTGCAGGCACGTTTTAAAATAGTGGAACATACAATTGGGAAAGGTTACTTGCAGACATCATTGGATCTAATCCAATACTGGAACATATAACATGATTGGAGCCCTGTCTGGAAGATCTATAGATAACACACGTTAGTATCTTCACAGTCTGCAGATGCATTACCAATTACCAGCCCCCACCATAAGGGGGATGAATTACTGGGGAGGGGGGACTTCACTAGAGCACAATAGGGGGATGGAAAAGAAAGGAGCAGAATACACTATGGTAGGGGTTCCCTCTGGAGGAGCACATTCCAGAGGGAGAAGAAAAACAGGAAAAGTTCTTGTGGAACTAAAAGACACAGAATAACCTGTGTGGGTTACAGCAGATTTTGAGAAAGGGGAATATGATGCCACATGGTTACTTCTTTGTTCTATATAGGATTCAAAATCCTCCATATTGCAATAGAAATGCTGCTCATTTCATGTCTTCAACTTCTATCAATCACTTATATAGACAATTTTCACCATAACTCAGCTTCTTTTCCTTCAATACACTTATCCACAAACTTTCATTTAATCTATCTCCTACTGCATTTTCCTTCTTATGCAGTTTCTATATGCAGCGTCTAGGGGGAACTCTTACACAATACTGCGTATTTCCGTATACCGGATATCTCTGCTACACAGTATCACAAAATGCTTTCAACTTTCTAACTGAAACATTTTCCTCTTTTTTGCATTAGCTGAGCTGTTGTTTACATCTCCTCATTATATCCTGTAACATTTGAATTTCCCAGTTTTTGTGGTTACACACAGATCAAACGATATTTGATTACTATCGTACCCGCTAACTTAGAGCAGTTACACAAAGATCTAACGGTATATAATCACCATTGAACCCACAAATCCTTTGGTGAAGACCCCTGGTCCTATTTACCTCTGTAGGGATACAAAACCATAATAACTGCCAATTGCTTATTATTCTTTGCAATAAGGACACATAGTCCTAAAGATATGCAGCCGTTATCAACCCTTGGGACTCATATAGTCTTAAAGATATCCAAGCAATACTTATCCTACGGACAACAAAGTTTTATAGATATTTGTCTGCTATCTAACCTGATTAGGGTACACACATTGCTATGCAATTGGTGTTAATCCTACTCATGTCCGTAATCGGCATTAATCCTACTCATGCCTGTAATCTGCATAAATCTCCAAGACTCTCGTCAGAGCTTGACTTAGGTTCAATTCTATGTTACAGATATCCAACTCAGCTGTCTATCAATTCCTGCTTAGTTCCAGCACATCCTATCACACAAAGAAGGAATATTCAAATGGGTTCTTTCGTTCTAAAGTTATAATTTGAACCCTTCTATCGCGATAACACCAATTCAACTCTTGAGAATCTACTTGGGCAAAAGGCTCAGAGAAGGTATGTAAGAA
The DNA here is from genome assembly GCF_014858855.1 of Bufo gargarizans. Classification (NCBI taxonomy): domain Eukaryota; kingdom Metazoa; phylum Chordata; class Amphibia; order Anura; family Bufonidae; genus Bufo; species Bufo gargarizans. The sequence goes on from NC_058086.1 coordinate 1,497,307, forward strand.
ATAAAGCTTTCTTACCTTGCTGCAGCATGTGACCTTGTCTGATGGTTTTGCGCAAGTCCTCTCATGGCGTTTGAATCGGAAGTTACACAAACTGTCTACCCACCCAGGGACGCCAAAATTGTTATCACAATTCATTCTCTTCTTCTTTGTGTGGTGCCAAAGCAATTGAAAATATAAGTATGAGTGCACCATACTGCTTTCATAATGAGACCAGACACACAAGTTGGTTTCATGAAAGCATCTTCTCATCCCCCTGAGCAAGAGGACTTTATTCAAGTTACATTCACTTAAATAGCAGACATGACATTACAAAAGGGGTGTTCCTTAAGAAAAGACTATTGGCTCTTTGACAAAATGGGAGTAGTGTGCCAATTTTATCCTTGAGTTTCATTGGCACATTCAAAAATGGCAACCTAACTCCCCCTCCCCAAGTGACCATAAGACAAAGAAATGCACATAAGGCTGACACATATGGTTTTCTGCCATTTTGTGAACAGAAAAGAGTAGTACAGTACATATATATAGAGAGAAATAAAACCTCTCTCTCACATGCGCCATGCCTGATGCAGAGTTGTATATGTGCGCACCATGCCTGATGCATAGTTGTGTATGTGTGCACCATGCCTGATGCAGAGCTGTGTACAGTCGTGGCCAAAAGTTTTGAGAATTACATAAATATTGGAAATTGGAAAAGTTGCTGCTTAAGTTTTTATAATAGCAATTTGCATATACTCCAGAATGTTATGAAGAGTGATCAGATGAATTGCATAGTCCTTCTTTGCCATGACAATTAAAAAAACCTTTCCACTGCATTTCATTGCTGTCATTAAAGGACCTGCTGAGATCATTTCAGTAATCGTCTTGTTAACTCAGGTGAGAATGTTGACGAGCACAAGGCTGGAGATCATTATGTCAGGCTGATTGGGTTAAAATGGCAGACTTGACCTGTTAAAAGGAGGGTGATGCTTGAAATCATTGTTCTTCCATTGTTAACCATGGTGACCTGCAAAGAAACATGTGCAGCCATCATTGCGTTGCATAAAAATGGCTTCACAGGCAAGGATATTGTGGCTACTAAGATTGTACCTCAATCAACAATTTATTGGATCATCAAGAACTTCAAGGAAAGAGGTTCAATTCTTGTTAAGAAGGCTTCAGGGCGTCCAAGAAAGTCCAGCAAGCACCAGGATCGTCTCCTAAAGAGGATTCAGCTGCGGGATCGGAGCTTGCTCAGGAATGGCAGCAGGCAAGTGTGAGCACATCTGCACGCACAGTGAGGCGAAGACGTTTGGAAGATGGCCTGGAAGAAGAGCAGCAAATAAGGTCAAGAAGGGCAGCAAATAAGCCACTTCTCTCCAAAAAAAAACATCAGGGACAGATTGATCTTCTGCAGAAAATATGGTGAATGGACTGCTGAGGACTGGGGCAAAGTCATATTCTCAGATGAAGCCTCTTTCGGATTGTTTGGGGCATCAGGAAAAAGGCTTGTCCGGAGAAGAAAAGGTGAGCGCTACCATCAGTCCTGTGTCATGCCAACAGTAAAGCATCCTGAGACTATTCATGTGTGGGGTTGGTTCTCATCCAAGGGAGTGGGCTCACTCACAATTTTGCCCCAAAACACAGCCATGAATAAAGAATGGTACCAAAACACCCTCCAACAGCAACTTCTTCCAACAATCCAACAACAGTTTGGTGAAGAACAATGCATTTTCCAGCATGGTGGAGCACCGTGCCATAAGACAAAAGTGATAACTAAGTGTAATTATATTTCACTAGATCACAGAAACAACTGAAACAAAGATCTAAAAGCAGTTTAGCAGCAAACTTTGTGAAAACTAATATTTGTGTCATTCTCAAAACTTTTGGCCACGACTGTATGTGTTGAGGAAGGGTTCCTCTTCAAATGACACCTATCAAATCACCACAACATCCATGGTCTGTACAGCAAGGGATCTTGTGTTACGATACCGGTGGTCCCGCAGCATCTGCAAGCAGAGCTGACGCGATTGAACCACCAACTGTTTGGACACCTCGGCCGGAATAAACTCTTGCCTCTCCTGAGAGACAAATTATACTGGCCAGGGATGTCCGATTCAGTAGAGGAGGTTACTCAACAGTGCCTGGTGTGTGCTCAAGTCAACCCAAGGGCGTCAGCCCTGAAGCCGGTGTTGCAGCGAGTCCCACCTGCTTATGGTTCGTGTTCCGCGATACAAATTGATTTTATTGGACCATAATCGACCGGAAGTAGTAACTGCCGTTACGCACTGGTAATAGTGGATGTCTTCTCAAAATGGGTAGAAGCCATCCCCACGGTCAATGATACGTCTACCACCACTGCCCGCGTTCTCTGGGAACAGGTTCTTTCACGATGGGGCATCCCCAGAGTGATAGAATCAGACAGAGGGACCAATTTCATGGGTAAGGTAATGAAAGCGCTTTGTGGTCTCTTAGACATAAAGCAAAGGTTTCATGTGCCTTACCACCCTCAGTCAGCGGGCATCGTGGAGAGGATGAACTGGACCATCAAAACCCGGCTTTCTAAGGTGCTGCTGGAGAAGGGTTCCTCTTGGGTAACCTATCTTCCAGCCGTGCTAATGGGTATTCGAGCCACCGAAGCCTCCAGTACCGGTATCTCCCCGTATGAACTGATGACCGAACGTAAGATGCCCCTATGTCTACCCAACAAACCCCAAGTGTCGGGGCCCACAAAGGACGCCATCGCCATAGACATGTTCAGCAGAACCTAAAGGAGCTACTGCCTCACGCAGCAATACGGTTACACAAACCGTATCTACAGGGGGAAACACCAATGTCTGCTGTAGGAGAAATGGTGATGGTCAAAGTCTTCCGTCGGGCTGGCCCATGGGACGCAAACTGGGAAGGACCATACAAGGTCCTTGAAGTAATGGGAGACACCATGCTGAAGGTACAAAGGCCAATCACTAACAAAAAGAAATCCCGTAGACTGCAGGAACTCTTGTGGATTCACATCGACCAAGCCAAAGCTACCCGGGCTTCCCCAACTCAATAACACATACCGTTCCGAGTTGGGTGAAGGGGGGGCTAATAGGGCTTGGTGGGTCGTGGTGAATCCATTCCACTTATCACACTCCATCTAATTACAGAACACAAGAGGGAGACACGCCATGGGATCACTTGGCCAGGGAAGAGCTAGGCGTCCTCTGAACAGGATACGTCTCCAGCTTGTGACACTGGTGGTAAGCATGTTGATGGCAGGATCGGCCTCTTCAGGGGAGAGCCTGGGGACTAACATTGATATGGCTAACATATCACTCAATGGACCCGGCCTTTTAATGGTGGAATGTTTGGGTGGCAAAATCCGGAAACCATACGAGAACTTTACCTTTACATCAGGTCAGTGGTATCTGTATGGTTTCCAGAGAGAGGGTTTTGCCAACGGTGTAATTTACCTATACCAGCAAGTGGGAGCCAACACTACCACGGTTTTGTGCACCAAGGAGGGAATGCTGAGTCCTGAAGATGTCACTGGGGCAGAGTACAGCAGTTGGCACATCCTGAAGGCTACCTTCCTGGGGGAGGATAGCCAGGACAGGTTAAGGGTTAGGACATATTTTGATAGACCCCTTCCAGTAAAAGGCACTCTGAAGGCTTATTGCATGTTGAGGGATTCCCAGATGATTATCACCAGGGAATCCAGTTATGTTCAGGGACATGTGTCCACTGACCATTTATGAACTAGTATAATGATGTTAAAGTTAAACTGCAGTGACTCTGGTAGGCCATCTGGAATGACCAGAGTGGTCCGGTAAAACTGGAAGGTTTATATCGAGCCACAGTTTTAAAAGTACGGACTGATGCCAAGGACCCTAGGTATGTTCAGTTAAAGGGATCTCCATCCATACGGTCTTTCATGATTACGATCATGAGAGACAACTGTGTTCCTGAGGTGATAGAATACTATTTTGCCACCTATGCCCACTGGGAACAAGAAACCCAGATGGTGATGTTGGACACCAATCCCTGGAGATGGGACTTGGTGTGCAACGGGGTAGATACCCCCACGGTGGATGTATGGATGGATGGTACTCCTATGACTGAAGAATTCCGAGGTAGGTATGTGTCTTCCGATTGGAAAGAACCCAGGGGCAGAGACATTAACTTTGACATCAATATAGATGGTTCGTTTAAGTGACCTTTTTGTGAGGCAGTAGACGAAGGATGCTGGACCTTTACTTAGTGGGTCTATCTGTCCCAAACCAAACCTGTAGGGGAGCTAGTGCTGCAGGCTGGAGAAAGCGATCAGTGGTATCCGTTCAAAGGAAGGGGACAGATCTGTGCAACAGTAGTGAGGGTCCCCTACGATACAGAAGATCTCCAACCAGTAAAACCACATTCGGACTCTTGCACCGCCCCTATCCATCAATTGGCAGATCCTGTAGCTCCTCAACTGTCATCCCCCTGGAAGATCATCATGGATGCCAAATTCATTCTGTTTACCTGGAGAATTTCCATAGATGACTTCCGAGTTGACCATTGGGATCACAGATGCGAGGAGTTTGTTAGGAACCAAATTGACATGGTGAGAGGTTGGATAGAGGCGGGGCAAGAAGTAAAAAAAGACTACTCCCGACATAGGAAGAACAGAGGGAGGAGAGATCTAGTGGCTATGTGTGAGAGACGTGTATCTTGTTTGAAACATTATTCTGTAGTACACATTTTTGTCCACAAGATGGCCGAAAACCAGATGTTTGAGCCATGTGTGCATTCTTTTGTTTAAGGTAAATAAGGTTGGGGGAAGAGGGGATTACATTACAGTTTCCAAATATACCTATGAACACAGTTGTAGTTGCTGAAACCACTCCTATCAGGTTAAGGAGCCAATAGTCTCTTCTTAAGGAACACCCCTTTTGTGATGTCATGTCTGCTATTTAAGTCAATGTAATGTGAATAAAGGGGCGCGTCTCTTCTACCATGGCTCAGGGAAGAGAGAAGATGCTTTCATGAAACCACCTAGTGTGTCTGGTCTCATTATAAAGCTGTATGGTATACACATACTTATACTTCTCAGTGATTTGGCACCACACAAAGAAGAAGGAAAGCGCATGAATTGCGCTGACACTATGTGACTTGGCGAAGGTGCTTTGGGAGTAGGCGCCCTGAACACTATGGATATCGAAGTCCTGAGAAGTAAGCTTGGAGAGGTTGCTCGACATGCCGGGGAAGTATTCAAGACCCAGCTTGATGTAAACCACGTCTTGGAGGGTTTACAGCATTCGCACATTGATGCCACTACCTCTCTATCTTCTGCTATACGTGAGAAGTTTAGGAGGTTAGTTGTGGGTCTCTTGAAGGAACAGGAACGGGCTCAGCTTGCTCTGGCGTGTACGCAGGTCCAAAGCGAACTCTCGGACAACCTTAAATATATTGTCTCAGCGTTACATAACGGCCACTTCCCATTCAACCTCCGCCAGCGAATAAGTCCACTAATCTCTCCTTTTGCCATCAACCATACCAACTGGTGAGTGGTTCAATGGCATGGATGTCGAAATTTAACCTGTACTGCTGATTTCACCAAGTCCTAAAGCCGAGAAAGATCCTAAGGATAGGACAATTTGTGGGGGGGGGGGGGGGATTCAGGATGGAAAATCTAAAATTTATCCTGAGACCCCATGTGATGGATACTGGACTGGTGCGTATGAGGTTTTGGGAGGCACACCCAACCCCCTCCTAAGACCTCATAGTATTGTATATAAATGTATTTGGGTTTAGGGGGTGTTGGAGGAGAGGAAGGGGAACGGTGTAATATGTTTTGTGTGAATAGGGATTAGATTAGGGCACAGTAGGGACATGCCCCCTCTGTCTGCCATTTGCCACCTTGAACCCTGGAACGGTGAAGTTCTTAAGGGCAGGGCTGGATGTGTAGTGTGACGGAGGTGTTCTCCATTGTTAGAATTTAGGTTCTATGACATCACCTCGCTCAAGAAAAAAATCTGACCTGCCATGTAAAGACCTACTAATCTGTCCCTGGGAACTGCACCCACCAAGATGGAACAAGAGATGTTGGACAAAAGTCATACTTGAAAGTTGGCACAGTAAGAGACTAAGGTTGTGAAGGTGAACCCGCTCCAGATTTCTTGGGGGCGGGCCGGACCTGAAGATCAGCAGCATTGCTGAGAGATCTGTAGGAAGACCAGTCAAAGACTGCAAGTGTCAAGCCGCTCCGAAAGTCAAGAAAGATGACAGTAGGAGAGACTGATACCGAAACAATCAAGGCAAAAGATGTCAAGAAAGTTCTAAAGAAGAAAATGGTGTGCCCGGTGGATGGAGGAGTAGGTTACGGTGAACGGCAGGTCGGAGGAAGTCTGGAGGGGTGATGTCTAAGTACCTAAGAATCTGTTGGACACTACAGTTCTTTCTGAACTATCACCAAGGATGGGGTTGAGGGGGCAAACAGGTCTCAACCCTTTTGCACAAGATATTGTCGTATTCCAGACAACAGGGGGATTGTTGAGGAAGGGTTGAGACGTATGCATATATATATACATGCATGCATGCAAACACGTGCAGGCATGTATGGTATATATGCAAACATTGACCACCGCATCATGGGATAATGTGCGCAGATATAATCCCCCTATATATAATCCCCCTTAGAATATATATATATGGCTGTGGCCCCTAATGATAATATATATATATATATATATATATATATAATCCCCCTTAGAACATGTATATATATAGATATATACAGTACAGACCAAAAGTTTGGACACACCTTCTCATTCAAAGAGTTTTCTTTATTTTCATGACTATGAAAATTGTAGATTCACACTGAAGGCATCAAAACTATGAATTAACACATGTGGAATTATATACATAACAAAAAAGTTCCGGCAGTTCCGCATTCCGGCAGCGAAATTAACAGCTCGCTGGCCGGAATGCAGAGTGCCACAGGCGGGAGATCAAAGGCTTCTCCCGTCTGTTGGCATGTAGCGCGGCCCCGAAGCGATCGTTCAGGAGACGCACGGGCCGGCGCAGTGACGTCATCTCACGTGTCACCTTGTGGGTGGTGCGGCAGTGCGGGCCGCCGGACATAAATATCCGGCGGCCCCAGCACTGGGGGGAAGAGCCGTGCCGCCCCCCCCCCCTAGAAGGAGACCACCCCTGGACAAACAAGCGGACCCCTGGACGAACGAGCAAGACCCCTGGAACGAGCGCTTATCCCTGGATGAACGTTATTAACCCTTCCACCGCTATCCCACCAACGAATTCCCCCCCTTTAGTATATCCCTGATCCCAGTCCACTATCCCACCAACATTGATTAACCCTTACCTACCCTATCCCATTAACGATCTCCCCTTTGATTAACCCTTACCTACCCTGTCCCACCAACGTTCCCTGATTAACCCTTGCCCATAACCACTCACCATCCCTCTCCCTGCTTTCCACCCCCATGATTGCATACATCAGCACATACTTACAAGGTATTAACCCTTGCAGTGCTGAATCCCTAACCTTCAGTTACAGAGTATTAACACTTGCATCGCTGTCCGCTATTCCATCTGTGTCTGTGGCCTGCACTCACCCCTGCAGCGCCACTGTTAACACTTATTGTACCCCATAGGGACAGAAAATAGCCAGGGAGGTGGGTTGCTAATATTTGTATGTGTGAACTGTATAGTTAGTTTATGGGTGGAATTTGGGAACGTGTAGTGTAGTTTAGTACCGTATATTTAGTGCTGTATTGTTAGTGTATTGTGTACTGGGTATTAATAAAGATCTTGTTTTACTTGTAACTATCTGTGTAACGTGTAGTCATTGGCGATAGTTAGTTTAGTAAGGTGCATGCAGCTAGCTTAGTGATTAGCGTAAGGCAAAGTATAGTGTATTATTGTAATTGTCACGGAAGGTGTGCAGGAAACTAGAAAACACAAAATGAATATACGACTGACTGGATCCAAAACTAAGGAACAAAAGGGAGAGCCCTGCATCAGACCTGGCTCTCTCCCTGACTGCTCAGCCTATGCGAAAATCCCAATGGTAGATGATCGCATATCCTCGTACCTCGACTGTATAACACCTGAACACCCTATAATAGTGAGGGGACACGACCACCGGCTCCCTACACTAGATACGGAGGGAGTCAGGGTCACCTGTGATCCAGCAAACAGGAAAACACAAATAAATGAACAAAACTTATCTTGTAGAAGACTGAGAAGTAGGAACAGCATGCACACACTCCAGGAAGTTGTATAAACCGCAAAGTGATGCACTATGGGAAAAGGATTTAAAGGGATGCAATCAGTGCAACTACATGACAGCTGAGAGAGGCTAACGAGATGAGAAAATGAAAGCAAAACAAAGGAACCTCAAGAAGGAGGTTCTAGACGTCTGTCAGAGCTTCTCAGATGTCTGGTGGTGACAGTACCCCTCCTTCTACGAGTGGACTCCGGACACTCAGAGCCCACCTTCTCAGGATGGGACCTATGGAAAGCCCTGATGAGACGAGTGGCCTTAACGTCCGTCACTGGGACCCACATCCTCTCCTCAGGACCATAACCCTCCCAATGAACGAGGTACTGGAGAGAACTGCGGACAACACGAGAATCCACAATCCTAGAGACCTGAAATTCAAGATTACCATCAACCACAATCGGAGGAGGAGGCAAAGACGAGGGTACAATGGGTTGGACATAAGGTTTTAATAAGGACTTATGAAAAACATTATGGATCTTCCAAGTCTGAGGAAGATCAAGACGGTAGGCAACAGGATTGATGACGGACAAGATTTTGTAAGGCCCAATAAACTTAGGACCCAACTTCCAGGAGGGAACCTTCAATTTGATATTCTTAGTAGACAACCACACCAGATCACCAACATTCAGGTCCGGACCAGGCACACGTCTCTTATCCGCCACACGCTTATATCTCTCACTCATGCTCTTTAGATTATCCTGAATCTTTTGCCAAATAGATGACAAAGACGACTAGAATCTGTCCTCATCAGGTAAACCAGAAGACCCCTCTCCCGAGAATGTCCCAAACTGCGGATGAAACCCATATGCACCCAAAAATGGTGACTTATCAGAGGACTCCTGACAACGGTTATTTAAAGCAAACTCGGCAAGGGACAAAAAAGAACACCAATCCTCCTGATTCTCCTCCACAAAACAGCGCAGATATGTCTCCAGATGCTGATTGACGCGCTCTGTCTGGCCATTCGACTGCGGGTGGAAAGCACAAGAGAATGACAACCAAACCCCCAAGCTAGAAGAGAAAGCCTTCCAGAATCTGATAAACTGCGTGCCCCTATCAGAGACTATATCTGAAGGAATACCATGCAATTTGACAATGTGATCAATAAATGCCTGCGCCAGCGTCTTAGCATTGGGCAAGCCAGGAAAAGGGATGAAATGCACCATTTTGCTAAAACGGTCCACCACCACCAGAATCACAGTCTTCCCCAAGGAACGAGGCAGGTCCGTAATAAAGTCCATGGACAGATGTGTTCAAGGACGGGAAGGAATGGGTAAGGGAAGGAGAGGACCTGATGGCCGTGAATGAGGGACTTTGGCACGAGCGCAGGTCTCGCAGGCTGCCACAAAACCCTCAACCGACTTACGAAGCGCCGGCCACCAGAATCTCCGAGCGATGAGATCCACTGTGGCTCTTGCCCCCGGGTGCCCAGCAAGGACAGTATTGTGGTGTTCCTTAAAAAATCTTGTGTCTTAAAGCGAGAGGCACAAACAACCTCCCAGGAGGACAAAGATCAGGAGCCTCTGACTGGGCTACCTGAACCTCTGCCTCTAATTCAGGATAAAGAGCAGAGACCACCACACCTTCAGCCAAAATAGGACCCGGGTCTTCAAAATTCCCACCTCCCGGAAAACAACGTGACAGGGCATCCGCCTTCACATTCTTAACCCCAGGGCGGAACGTGACAACAAAATTAAACCTGGAAAAGAACAAAAGACCATCTGGGCTGTCTCGGGTTCAGACGCTTGGCTGACTCCAAGTAGGCCAGATTCTTATGGTCAGTAAACACGGTAATAGGGTGTCTGGCTCCCTCTAGCCAATGGCGCCATTCCTCAAAAGCCAATTTGATGGCCAACAACTCCCTATCTCTCACATCGTAATTTCTCTCTGCGGAGGAGAGTTTCTTCGAGAAAAAGGCACACGGTCGCCATTTGGCAGGAGAGGGACCCTGAGACAAGACCGCACCCACACCCACCTCAGAAGCATCAACCTCAACTATGAAGGGTAGAGAAATATCAGGTTGTACCAAGATGGGAGCGGAAGCAAAACTTGATATTAGAAAAGGCCTTACGCGCCTCTACCGACCAGGAGGAAAAATCTACCCCCTTTCTAGTCATATCAGTGAGTGGTTTAACAACAGAGGAATAATTCAAAATAAACTTCCTGCGAAAACCAGAAGCGGAGAGAAGAAACCCCAGAAATTGAATTTCTGGAACCGCAAACACACATTTCTCCAGTTTAGCGTACAATTTATTCTCCCGCAGGATGAGCAAGACCTGACGTAAGTGTTCCCTATGAGTTTTGAAATCAGGAGAAAAAAATCTAAATGTCATCCAGATACACTAATACAAATTTCCCCATTAAATGATAAAAAATGCTGTTCACAAAATGCTGAAAGACGGCTGGAGCATTCATCAAACCAAAAGTCATAACCAAATTCTCAAAATGGCCCTCAGGGGTATTGAAGGCAGTCTTCCATTCGTCTCCTTCTCTGACCCTGACCAGGTTGTATGCCCCTCTTATATCCAACTTGGAAAAAACTTTAGCCCCAACAATCTGGTTAAACAGGTCCGGGATCAAAGGAAGCGGATAAGGGTCACGAATTGTGATACTGTTCAGCTCCCTGAAATCCAGACATGGTCTTAAAGAACCATCTTTTTTCTTAACAAAGAAAAAACCAGCGGCAACAGGTGACTTCGAGGGTCGTATGTGTCCCTTTCTCAGACTCTCAGAGATATAAGCACGCATAGATGACCCTTTCAGGTTGGGAGAGATTGTATAAACGAGATTTAGGCAGCTTGGCGCCTGGGATGAGATTAATAGGGCAATCGTACTCCCTGTGCGGGGGCAAGTCCTGAACACCACTCTCAGAGAAGACATCCGAAAATTCAGAGAGAAAAGATGGTACAGTCTTAGTAGAAACCTCAGAAACAGATGTCGTGAGGCATTTGTCTCTGCAAAAGTCACTCCAACCATCTATTTGCCTTGCTTGCCAATCAATGGTGGGGTTATGTTTAGTGAGCCAGGGTAGCCCCAACACTAGAGGAGTAGGCAACCCGCTAAGGACGAAACATGACACATCTTCAACATGAGCATCACTCACAATCAAACGGATATTGTGATCTATGCCCTTTAATGATTTCTGAGAAAGTGGAGCGGAATCAATAACAAAAACAGGTATATCCTTTCCCAAAGTGCATACCTGGAAACCATGAGTTATAGCAAATTGATTATCAATGAGATTGACAGCTGCTCCACTATCTACAAAAATCTCACAAAAAATGTTCTTGCTCTCTATCGCCACACTGGCAGGTAGGACAAAACGGGAACTACAAGCAAACGGAAAACCTTCAATTTCCGCATCAACCTTGCCAATGGTAACAGATGGAACATTTTTAAAGGATTTTTTCCTTTTTGTTTCTTTATTACTCTCAAAAAACTGCCTGAATCTCCTAGAGGGACAAACATTTGCCAAATGATTTATACCTCCACAACAGAAACAAACCTTCCCATGAGGGCTGAATCTTCTATTGTTAGAGGCAATCAAACCCAGCTGCATGGGCTCCTGCTCAGAAGGGGTTGACAGCGACTGAGACCCCTGTGCACAGAATGAGACCGCCGCACTGTCCTGGGATTGAGTATGACAGGAAGGAGTGATCTCTCCTCTCTCTCTAAGACGCCTGTCAATACAAACGGCCCGAGACATGGCAGAGTCCAAGGAGGTAGGCCTCTCATGAAAGGCAAATGCATCTTTCAATCCCTCTGAAAGACCATGGCAAAATTGACTTCGGAGTGCAGCATCATTCCAACCAGTATCAGCTGCCCATCTCCGAAATTCTGAACAGTATATCTCTGCGGATTGTTTACCTTGACATAAAAGACGTAGTCTAGACTCAGCCAGAGCAACACGATCCGGATCATCATATATCTGACCCAGGGCTAAAAAGAATTCATCCACTGAACGACAGCTGCTGCTGTTAGGGTGAGATTAGGCAGGGATTTACTCTTCCAAAACACTTAATGAAGTGATCGATCTACAGCTGTGAATCATTCAACCTCTGCTATTTAAATGCTCACTGTTTTTAGGCTGCCCAGAGCGTTTTTCTGTCACTTTTTTCTGGGGTGATCGGCGGCCATCTTGTGTCTTGTGGTGCACCAGCACAAGCTGCCACCAAGTACATTTAACCAATAGTGTTTTTTTGTTTTTTTTGCTATATCCTATATCAGGGCAAGCCCCTGATATAGGATATAGCAAAAAAAATAAATAAAAAAATTGGCCTGCTGTGCTTACTATTTTATTGAGGGGTGAAATACAATTGCCAAAATAGCAGTACCCTAAATCTGGTGTTTCAGCTGTGGCTAGCCAATTGTAATACTGTCTGCTCTGGAAAAGGATATATTTTTTTCTGGGTTGAAATACAATTCCCAAATTAGCAATTCCCTAAATCAGTGGTTTCCCGCTGTAGCAGGCCAAGTTTAAAACTATCCATAAGGGGGCATGGTTTGCCTGCCGAGAGAGATGGCCGCCTGAGCTGTGAGCTCCCGAGCCCTACATATCGACTACACAGCTACAGCGAGTTGGCATCTGACTTAGACCGCTGATTTTACAGCACTGACCTCCCTCCTGGCTCCCATGATGACAAGAGGCAAGAAATCGGTGAAGAAGCAAGGAAAGCTTGACTTCTTCGTAGAGAGACTGAGGGACCAAGATGGCGCGGGCTCGCCGGCCTCCACGCGCTCCTCTGGCTTGGCGGATCCGGCTTCACCAACTGTCACTCCTCCTCAATGGAGGAGCCCGTTTGCCTCGCAGTCCTCCCCGACGCGCGTATCTCCTTCAAGCAAGGCTCCCCTGACTCACCCGGAGACCGGATCGTCTGCCAGACAGGATTCCTTCAACTCCCGGGACAGAGATGGGTCCCCCTGCCAAAGCCCGCCAAAGCAAAAGCCGCGGCTCCACGGTGATAAGACAACGCCGGCGGGGGTGAGTGAACGGGTTACCCCGTCTCTAATTGACTATCCCACAACTGACGATTTAGCCACTGGTAGCATGATAAAAGAAATGCTGGTAGTTTTCAGCCGCTCCATGCACAGTGAGCTTGCGGCCTTGCTGTCGCCCCTGCAAGCCTCCATAGTAGAAGCAGACAAGCGTCTCACGCATGTAGAGACGAAAATGGGAGACTTCGCGGCATCGCACAATCGCCTTGTAGATGCTCATGAAGAGCTGACCTCTGAAGGTCCCGCCGCAATAATATCAAACTTAGAGGCATTCCAGAGGACATTCCGCCGAAGGAGTTGGAGTCCTACATTCTCGATTTAATGAGATCTCTACTGCCGAATATGGGGGACAAAGATCTTACCTTGGACAGAGCGCACAGAGTTGCCCGGCCGAAACACCTGCCAGACTCTGTCCCCAGAGATGTCCTAGCTCGGGTCCATTTCTTCCATGTTAAGGAGCTATTGATGAACGCTGCTAGGAGGAAGGGCTCCCTGCCAGCCCCATATGAAGGGGTTAAAATTTTTGCAGATTTGTCTGCCCCCACTCTCCAGCAGAGGAGAGCCTTGGCCCCCTTCACTGCTGCCTTAAGGGACCATAATATACCCTACCGCTGGGGCTTCCCCACCAAAGTGCTGATCCAACACCAAGGTACGCTGCATGCGGTGCATTCTCTGGACCTAGGACGTAAACTCCTAGCGGATTGGAACATTTCCATGTCTGAATCTCCAGACCTTCAAGCAAGAGGCCCGGGACAGATTGCTATGGACTGGGAGACAGTCTCATCCAGGCGTAAGCCACATCGCTGAAAAGTGGTCTGCCAACTTGTTCGAGGTTACTTGCACTGTTTGGGCTCGGTGCGGTTGTTCGGGTAAAAACCGCCTCGGAAGCCCTCACCATTGTGCCTGATGTCTGTCAGGTGTCTTTCCGTGATTGTTGTTTTACCCCTTTTCTTGTTCCTATTCCCCACCATATGTTTTTGTTCTCCTAATGTTTTCCTTCTTTCTCCTCAAGTGCCAGTGGATGGGAAACCGCCGGGTCCAGAACCGAGTCTTACTGATTGGGGCCACTACTACTCGTCCTCTCTATTTGTGAGTCCAACTTTAAAGATCCTCCTCTCCCTCCCTTATCATGGTTCTTAAAATTGCCGCTCTGAATGTCAAAGGACTAAATAGTCCTTTCAAAAGATCTATGTTATGGAGGGAAATTAGGGAACTGAGATGCGATATTTTCTGTGCCACAGAAACTCACTTGCTTAAGGCTGATGGACACAGGATCCACCACGCCAGATTTCCGCACATATACCAGTCCCACTACGTCAAAAAGCAGAGGGGAGTTCTGGTGGCTATAAGTAATTCTGTGGCCTTCTCCTTGAAATCCTCGGTTCTGGACTCTAACGGCAGATTTATCATTTTAGTATGCTCAATTAACAATGTTGATTATACGTTGGTTTTTGTATATGCCCCAAATAGGCATCAGGTGTCCTTTCTCCGCCGCCTAGCATCAAAGGTACGACGGTTGCGGTCTGGCCATGTGATCTGGGGTGGTGATTTCAATTCAATTCTGGACCCGAAGGTTGATACCTCGACCACCTCCAGAGAGGCCACTGGTGCTATAAATTCCCTTTTCCTGCAAGAGGACCTTTATGATGTTTGGCGACTCCAGCATGGGTCCGAAAGAGACTACTCTTTCTTCTCAGCGGCAGGTAAATCATACTCCAGAATTGATATGTTTCTGACTGGTAGATCGGTGATCGCCAATGTGATCGCATCTTCCATCCACTCTATCACATGGTCAGACCATGCTCCGATCTCTATTACGCTGAAAGAATCCCACATGACTAAACCCTACTCTCCCTGGCGAAATAATACCTATGTAATTAATCACCCTGCACTCTCCAAAGAACTAGACTCTGCATTGACAGAGTTTTTTAGCTTGAATGATGGCTCTGTCTCTAACCCCTCCACTCTGTGGTGTGCTCATAAGGCGTACATAAGAGGTGTCTTCATAAAAATTGGTAGCAGACTCCAGAGAGAACGTAGGGAGAAAATTGATAAGTTACTAAAGGAAATCAAAACAGTGGAAACGCTCAATAAATCCTCCATTTTGCCTGCCCACTCGGAAACTCTAAAATCGCTTAGGGCTCAGTTATCTGCCTGCCTCCTTTACAGGCATGAATTACGCCTGAAAAGGACACAGGCTGCTTTTTATTCCCAGGATAATAAAGCGGGTCGCTTATTGGCTAATCGGTTAAAACAAAGAGCTGCTAAGGCGAAGATTCCATACCTATTAGACCCTTCCTCAGGGAAGAAAATAGCATCCCCAACGGGAATTGCTGAAGCTTTTGGCGAATTCTACGCTTCCCTCTATAATTTGTCTTCACGTAAGATGGCCACGCCTCCGCAGGCAGAACTGATTGAAGCCTTTTTAGATAGTTTAGGCCTCACAAAACTGTCCTCTGCCCAATTAGATGCTCTTAACGCCCCCCTGACCATTGCAGAACTACAGGCCATAGTTAAGAAACTACCTCCACACAAAGACCCAGGCCCAGACGGCCTATCTAATGCATATTATAAGGTGTTTTTCAATCAACTCTCTAAGTATATGCTTCAGTCATTTCAAGCGGCCAGGGACACAGGATCCTTCCCCAAAGAAATGCTTGAAGCATTAATAGTGACCATCCCCAAGCCCAACAAACCAACTGATGATCCCAAACACTTCCGCCCCATTTCCCTCCTCAACACGGATATAAAGATATTCGCCAGAATCCTGTCAAACAGACTTGCCCCCCTCATCCCTCTATTGGTCCACTCCGACCAGGTCGGATTTGTCAAAGGGCGCCAGATACATGAAAACTCTAGGAGAGTCCTGAACATTCTAGCTCATCTAAATAAAAAGAAGACACCGGCATTGTTTGTAACATTGGATGCCGAGAAGGCGTTCGACCGCACTTGCTGGTCTTTTTCCTTCGCGGTATTGGCCAAAATGGGCATAGTAGGCCCTATCCTCTCCTCAATCCAGGCCCTGTACAAAGACCCTTCGGCTAAGGTGTGGGTGAACGGATCCCTTTCTAAAACATTCTCTATATCCAACGGGACCAGGCAAGGCTGCCCCTTCTCCCCTCTTATGTTCATTTTATCTATTGAACCTCTGGCTCAAGCCCTAAGGATGGGAGGGGAAGTGTCGGGCGTCAGGATCGCTGATCGCACACATATATTGAGCCTGTATGAAGATGATGTGATACTCACGCTTACCGACCCTGCCTCCTCCCTACCCTCAGCCTTAGAGAAGATTTCCTACTTCGGTCAACTTTCCTATTATAAACTAAATTCGTCAAAATCCCAGGCCCTACCCCTCAACCTAGACCCCCGGTCAGTGGCGTCCCTGAAAGAGAAATTTGACTTGGATTGGCAACTTAACCAAATTCAATACCTGGGTATGAATCTCACCTCCTCGACGCAGGGTCTGTACCCAGCTAATTACCCGCCCCTGCTATCTAGTCTGAAGAAGGATTTAGACCACTATGATAAATTTGAAATTTCCTGGCTAGGCAGGTTAGCCACATTTCAAATGTTTGCCTTGCCTAAACTCCTATATCTATTCCGGGTCCTCCCCATCAAACTCCCTCTGTCTTATTTCTCCCAATGCAATAAGCTACTGAACAATTTCCTGTGGCATGGTAGAAAACCCAGAATAGCTTCCAAAATCTTACAGACCAGGAAACAACTGGGTGGTGTTGGTCTCCCTAACATTTATGACTATTACCTTGCGACACAAATTGCCCAATTAGAAAGTTGGTGGAAACTAGACTTTTCTAAACAGTGGATTCATATAGATTCCTCAGGGGTTCCAGGAGGTGACCTGAAAGCCTTGTTGATAGCCTCACTAGCTGACTCATTTAAAAAACCTGAGTTGAGTTTTCTTGCTACTAATGCCGTAGAATGCTGGATCCGTTATCACACCCTCACATCTAAGGGATCCCATCCTTCCTCAGGCCCTTTCCCGTTAGCGACACTAGACCACCTTGTACCGGACTTGGGATTGAAGGCCTGGCACAAATATGGTATAACAGAGACCCCCCAGTTATTCCAGGGTAACGCCCTATCCTCCTTTGAATGCCTACACAACACCTTTCAGGTCCCTAATGTTGAGTTCTATAAATATCTCGGACTCAGACATTTTTTAGCAGAAAACCCTTCTCTGCCGTTGGCTAATGCGCGGATTTTGGAGCTTTGGTCGCTACCTACTCCGAAGCATAAAACTCTTCGCCGCCCCTTATACTCGCAGCTTGGTTGCAAAGATACCTTTTATTATGTCTGCTCCTCTCCTATCTTGGGAACGTGACTTGGGGTCTAAGTTCACGCCAATACAATGGCAATTAGCCTTTAAATTTGTGTCGAGCAACATTACCTGTGTGACCCAATATGAATCATTTGTGAAGACCTCCCTGAGATGGTACTTCACCCCCGAAAGGCTGCACCTGATATATCCGGCTGTCTCCCCCCTATGTTGGAGGAACTGCGGTAATAAGGGCACGTTATACCACATACTGTGGACCTGTCCGGTAATTCAGGCATTCTGGGTAAAAGTTTTCTCCCTGGTCTTCAAAATCACCGATTCAAAGTATTCCCTGGGTCCCCCCTCCCCTTCCTTAGCATTGCTGCTGATTGGTATCACAGAAATACCCTCTGCCTACAGGGGTTTAGTATGTCACATCCTTCTTTCCGCCAAACTGGCTATTACCTCTAAATGGAAATCTATACATTCCCCTAAGTTACTGGATGTAATTCAGAGGGTTAATAAAACATGCCTCTATGAACAGGTAATGGCCATCGCGACCCTGAATAACAATTGTACCACCGTGAAATATGAGAGGACTTGGCGGGTGTGGAAGACATCACGGTATATGTCTCCCTCCTAATCCTGATAACGGACTGGACAGAAGTCCTTGCCTTGTGTTCCCGCCCCCCCCCCCCCCCCCCCCCGGTACTTTATGAGGAGCTGTTGATTGTTCTGTATTAACTACTTAATGACTATATCATTTGTAATGCCTTATTGCCTTATGTGTTATCTCCCCTGTCTGGGAGACATGTTTTTCTCTTAAGCCTGCACATGAGCTTTCTCACCTGCGTGTGAGTACTAATTGCGCTTGTTTTGAGAATACCTCAATAAAAATGTATTGATGATTAAAACTATCCATAAAAGGGTATATTACATTGAAGGTGCTGATAGGGTCATCCTCAATAACTTCACACGCTACTGTGCATCTCCAAGTCTAATTCTGTCCGCAAACGTATACCTGTCATCCAGGGCCTAAATACTAGGCCTACAATTTATATTCAGCTAAATCTGTGGTTATTGCTGTGGCTGGTCAAATTATTTAGTGTCCGTCAAAGCACAGTTTTTTTTCTGGGTTGAAATACAATTCCCAACTTAGCAATTCCCTAAATCAGTGGTTTCTGCTGTATCAGGCCAAGTTTAAATCTATCCATAAAAGGGTATATTACATTGAAAGTGCTGATAGGGTCATCCTCAATAACTTAACACGCTACCGTGCATCTCCAAGTCTAATTCTGTCTGTAAATGTATACCTGTCATCCAGGGCCTAAATACTAGGCCTACAATTTCTATTCAGCTAAATCTGTGGTTACTGCTGTACCTGCATTAGTGTAATACGGTACCTAAATAGATAGCCAGATAGTGTTAGGTGCCTGTAAAAAAAAAAAAGCCTGAATTTGAATTCAATACATTGGGCCAAATAATTTTTTTCTTATTGTTGTGAACGGTAACAATGAGGAAAACATCTAGTAAGGGACGTAGGACGTGGACATGGTCGTGGTGGTGTTAGTGGACCCTCTGGTTCTGGGAGAGGACATGGCCGTTCTGCCACAGCCACACGTCCTAGTGTACCAACTACCTCAGGTCCCAGTAGACGCCAGAATTTACAGCGATATTTGGTGGGGCCCAATGCCGTTCTAAAGATGGTAAGGCCTGAGCAGGTACAGGCATTAGTCAATTGGGTGGCCGACAGTGGATCCAGCACGTTCACATTATCTCCCACCCAGTCTTCTGTAGAAAGCTCACAGATGGCGCCTGAAAACCAAGCCCATCAGTCTGTCACATCACCCCCATGCATATCAGGGAAACTGTCTGAGCCTCAAGTTATGCAGCAGTCTCTTATGCTGTTTGAAGACTCTGCTGGCAGGGTTTCCCAAGGGCATCCACCTAGCCCTTCCCCAGCGGTGGAAGACATAGAATGCACTGACGCACAACCACTTATGTTTCCTGATGATGAGGACATGGGAATACCACCTCAGCACGTCTCTGATGATGAAACACAGGTGCCAACTGCTGTGTCTTTCTGCAGTGTGCAGACTGAACAGGAGGTCAGGGAGGAAGACTGGGTGGAAGACGATGCAGGGGACGATGAGGTCCTAGACCCCACATGGAATGAAGGTCGTGCCACTGACTTTCAGAGTTCGGAGGAAGAGGCAGTGGTGAGACCAAGCCAACAGCGTAGCAAAAGAGGGAGCAGTGGGCAAAAGCAGAACACCCGCCGCCAAGAGACTCCGCCTGCTACTGACCGCCGCCATCTGGGACCGAGCACCCCAAAGGCAGCTTCAAGGAGTTCCCTGGCGTGGCAGTTCTTCAAACAATGTGCTGATGACAAGACCCGCTGTGCCATCAGAGCCTGAAGCGAGGCATTAACGTTCTGAACCTTAGCACAACCTGCATGACCAGGCACCTGCATGCAAAGCATGAACTGCAGTGGAGTAAACACCTTAAAAACAAGTCACTCAGGCTCCCCCTGCTACCTCTTCTGCTGCTGCCGCCTCGGCCTCTTCCTCCACCTCTGGAGGAACGTTGGCACCTGCCGCCCAGCAAACAGAGGATGTACCACCAACACCACCACCTCTGTCACCAAGCATCTCAACCATGTCACACGGCAGCGTTCAGCTCTCCATCTCACAAACATTTGAGAGAAAGCGTAAATTCTCACCTAGCCACCCTAGATCCCTGGCCCTGAATGCCAGCATTTCTAAACTACTGGCCTATGAAATGCTGTCATTCAGGCTCGTAGACACAGACAGCTTCAAACAGCTCATGTCGCTTGCTGTCCCACAGTATGTTGTTCCCAGCCACCACTACTTCTCCAAGAGAGCCGTGCCATCCCTGCACAATCAAGTATCCGATAAAATCAAGTGTGCACTGCGCAACGCCATCTGTGGCAAGGTCCACCTAACCACAGATATGTGGACCAGTAAGCACGGCCAGGGACGCTATATCTCCCTAACTGCACACTGGGTAAATGTAGTGGCGGCTGGGCCCCAGGCGGAGAGCTGTTTGGCGCATGTCCTTCCGCCGCCAAGGATAGCAGGGCAACATTCTTTGCCTCCTGTAGCCTCCTCCTCCTACTCGGCTTCCTCCTCCTCTTCTTCCACCTGCTCATCCAGTCAGTCACACACCTTCACCACCAACTTCAGCACAGCCCTGGGTAAACGTCAGCAGGCCATTCTGAAACTCATATGTTTGGGGGACAGGTCCCACACCGCACAGGAGTTGTGGTGGGGTATTGAACAACAGACCGACGAGTGGTTGCTGCCGGTGAGCCTCAAGCCCGACCTGGTGGTGTGCGATAATGGGAGAAATCTCGTTGCAGCTCTGGGACTAGCCTTTTGACGCACATCCCTTGCCTGGCGCATGTGCTGAATTTGGTGGTGCAGAAGTTCATTCACAACTACCCCGACATGTCAGAGCTGCTGCATAAAGTGCGGGCCGTCTGTGCGCGCTTCCGGCGTTCACATCCTGCCGCTGCTCGCCTGTCTGCGCTACAGCGTAACTTCGGCCTTCCCGCTCACCGCCTCATATGCAACGTGCCCACCAGGTGGAACTCCACCTTGCACATGCTGGACAGACTGCAGCACGCACGGGTCGGTCGCACTGCGGAACAGCACCACTTCACTACCAATGACTGGGCCTCCATGCGAGACCTGTGTGTCCTGTTGCGCTGTTTCGAGTACTCCACCAACATGGCCAGTGGCGATGGCGCCGTTATCAGCGTTACAATACCACTTCTATGTCTCCTTGAGAAAACACATAGGGCGATGATGAAAGAGGAGGTGGCCAAGGAGGAGGAGGAGGAGGAGGAGGAAGAGGGGTCATTTTTAGCACTTTCAGGCCAGTCTCTTAGAAGTGACTCAGAGGGAGGTTTTTTGCAACAGCAGAGGCCAGGTACAAATGTGGCCAGCCAGGGCCCACTACTGGAGGACGAGGAGGAAGTGGAGGAGAATGAAGCATGTTCACAGCGGGGTGGCACCCAACGCAGCTCGGGCCCATCACTGGTGCGTGGCTGGTGGGAAACGCAGGACGATGACGATACACCTCCCACAGAGGACAGCTTGTCCTTACCTTTGGGCAGCCTGGCACACATGAGCAACTACATGCTGCAGTGCCTGCGCAACGACAGCAGAGTTGCCCATATTTTAAGGTGTGCGGACTAATGGGTTGCCACCCTGCTGGATTCCCGGTACAAAGACAATGTGCCCACCTTACTTCCTGCACTGGAGCGTGATAGGAAGATGCGCGAATACAAGCGCAAGTTGGTAGACGTGCTACTAAGAGCATTCCCAAATGTAACAGGGGAACAAGTGGAAGCCCAAGGCAGAGGAGGAGCAAGAGGTCGCCAACGCAGCTGTGTCACAGCCAGCTGCGTGAAGCCTTATTCTCTGCTAAGACATGAAGCCTGAATCTCTGCTATGACTTAAAGCCTGAATCTCTGCTATGACTTAAAGCCTGATTCTCTGCTATGACTTGAAGCCTGATTCTCTGCTATGACTTGAAGCCTGATTCTCTGCTATGACTTGAAGCCTGATTCTCTGCTATGACTTGAAGCCTAATTCTCTGCTATGACTTGAAGCCTGATTCTCTGCTATGACTTGAATCCTGATTCTCTGCTATGGGACCTCTCTCCTCTGTCTGGGTGCCGGGGCCTAAAAATATCTGACAATGGCCTGTTCCAGTGCTGGGTGACAGGAAGCCTGATTGTCTGCTATGACATGAAGCCTGATTCACTGCAATGGGACCTCTCTCCTCTGTCTGGGTGCCAGGGCCTAAATATCTGACAATGGCCTGTTCCAGTGGTTGGTGACGTGAAGCCTGATTCTCTGCTATGACATGAAGCCTGATTCTCTGCTATGGGACCTCTCTCCTCTGTCTGGGTGCCGGGGCCTAAATATCTGACAATGGCCTGTTCCGGTGGTGGGTGACATGAAGCCTGATTCTCTGCTATGACATGAAGCCTGATTCTCTGCTTTGGGACCTCTCTCCTCTGTCTGGGTGTCGGGGCCTAAATATCTGACAATGGCCTGTTCCAGTGGTGGGTGACATGAAGCCTGATTCTCTGCTATGACATGAAGCCTGATTCTCTGCTATGGGACCTTTCTCCTCTGTCTGGGTGCCGGGGCCTAAATATCTGACAATGGCCTGTTCCAGTATTGGGTGACGTGAAGCCTGATTCTCTGCTATGACTTAAAGCCTGATTCTCTGCTATGACATGAAGCCTGATTCTCTGCTATGGGACCTCTCTCCTCTGTCTGGGTGCCGGGGCCTAAATATCTGACAATGGCCTGTTCCAGTATTGGGTGACGTGAAGCCTGATTCTCTGCTATGACATGAAGCCTGATTCTCTGCTATGGGACCTCACTCCTTTGTCTGGGTACCGGGGCCTAAATATCTGACAATGGCCTGTTCTAGTGGTGGGTGACATGAAGCCTGATTCTCTGCTATGACATGAAGCCTGATTCTCTGCAATGGGACCTCTCTCCTCTGTCTGGGTGCCAGGGCCTAAATATCTGACAATGGCCTGTTCCAGTAGTAGGTGACGTGGAGCCTGATTCTCTGCTATGACATGAAGCCTGATTCTCTGCTATGGGACCTCTCTCCTCTGTCTGGGTGCCGGGCCTAAATATCTGACAATGGCCTGTTCCAGTATTGGGTGACGTGAAGCCTGATTCTCTGCTATGACATGAAGCCTGATTCTCTGCTATGACTTGAAGCCTGATTCTCTGCTATGACATGAAGCCTGAATCTCTGCTATGACATGAAGCCTGAATCTCTGCTATGGGACCTCTCTCCTCTGTCTGTGTGCTGGGGCCTAAAAATATCTGACAGTGGCCTGTTCCAGTGGTGGGTGACGTGAAGCCTGATTCTCTGCTATGACATGAAGCCTGATTCTCTGCTATGGGACCTCTCTCCTCTGTCTGGGTGTCGGGGCCTAAATATCTGACAATGGCCTGTTCCAGTATTGGGTGACGTGAAGCCTGATTCCCTGCTATGACATGAAGCCTGATTCTCTGCTATGGGACCTCTCTCCTTTGTCTGGGTACCGGGGCCTAAATATCTGACAATGGCCTGTTCTAGTGGTGGGTGACGTGAAGCCTGATTCTCTGCTATGACATGAAGCCTGATTCTCTGCAATGGGACCTCTCTCCTCTGTCTGGGTGCCGGGGCCTAAATATCTGACAATGGCCTGTTCCAGTGGTGGGTGACATGAAGCCTGATTCTCTGCTATGGGACCTCTCTCCTCTGTCTGGGTGCCAGGGCCTAAATATCTGACAATGGCCTGTTTCAGTGGTGGGTGACGTGGAGCCTGATTCTCTGCTATGACATGAAGCCTGATTCTCTGCTATGGGACCTCTCTCCTCTGTCTGGGTACCGGGGCCTAAATATCTGACAATGGCCTGTTCTAGTGGTGGGTGACGTGAAGCCTGATTCTCTGCTATGACATGAAGCCTGATTCTCTGCAATGGGACCTCTCTCCTCTGTCTGGGTGCCGGGGCCTAAATATCTGACAATGGCCTGTTCCAGTATTGGGTGACCTGAAGCCTGATTCTCTGCTATGACTTGAAGCCTGACTCTCTGCTATGACATGAAGCCTGAATCTCTGCTATGGGACCTCTCTCCTCTGTCTGTGTGCCGGGGCCTAAAAATATCTGACAGTGGCCTGTTCCAGTGGTGGGTGACGTGAAGCCTGATTCTCTGCTATGACATGAAGCCTGATTCTCTGCAATGGGACCTCTCTCCTCTGTCTGGGTGCCGGGGCCTAAAAACTATCTGACAATGGCCTGTTCCAGTGGTGGGTGACATGAAGCCTGATTGTTTGCTATGACATGAATCCTGATTCTCTGCAATAGGACCTCTCTCCTCTGTCTGGGTGCCAGGGCCTAAATATCTGACAATGGCCTGTTCCAGTGGTGGGTGACGTGGAGCCTGATTCTCTGCTATGACATGAAGCCTGATTCTCTGCTATGGGACCTCTCTCCTCTGTCTGGGTACCGGGGCCTAAATATCTGACAATGGCCTGTTCTAGTGGTGGGTGACGTGAAGCCTGATTCTCTGCTATGACATGAAGCCTGATTCTCTGCAATGGGACCTCTCTCCTCTGTCTGGGTGCCGGGGCCTAAATATCTGACAATGGCCTGTTCCAGTATTGGGTGACCTGAAGCCTGATTCTCTGCTATGACTTGAAGCCTGACTCTCTGCTATGACATGAAGCCTGAATCTCTGCTATGGGACCTCTCTCCTCTGTCTGTGTGCCGGGGCCTAAAAATATCTGACAGTGGCCTGTTCCAGTGGTGGGTGACGTGAAGCCTGATTCTCTGCTATGACATGAAGCCTGATTCTCTGCAATGGGACCTCTCTCCTCTGTCTGGGTGCCGGGGCCTAAAAACTATCTGACAATGGCCTGTTCCAGTGGTGGGTGACATGAAGCCTGATTGTTTGCTATGACATGAATCCTGATTCTCTGCAATAGGACCTCTCTCCTCTGTCTGGGTGCCAGGGCCTAAATATCTGACAATGGCCTGTTCCAGTGGTTGGTGACGTGAAGCCTGATTCTCTGCTATGACATGAAGCCTGATTCTCTGCTATGGGACCTCTCTCCTCTGTCTGGGTGTCGGGGCCTAAATATCTGACAATGGCCTGTTCCAGTGGTGGGTGACATGAAGCCTGATTCTCTGCTATGACATGAAGCCTGATTCTCTGCTATGGGACCTCTCTCCTCTGTCTGGGTGCCGGGGCCTAAATATCTGACAATAGCCTGTTCCAGTATTGGGTGACGTGAAGCCTGATTCTCTGCTATGACTTGAAGCCTGATTCTCTGCTATGACATGAAGCCTGATTCTCTGCTATGGGACCTCTCTCTTTTGTCTGGGTACCGGGGCCTAAATATCTGACAATGGCCTGCTCTAGTGGTGGGTGACGTGAAGCCTGATTCTCTGCTATGACATGAAGCCTGATTCTCTGCAATGGGACCTCTCTCCTCTGTCTGGGTGCCGTGGCCTAAATATCTGACAATGGCCTGTTACAGTGGTGGGTGACATGAAGCCTGATTCTCTGCTATGGGACCTCTCTCCTCTGTCTGGGTGCCAGGGCCTAAATATCTGACAATGGCCTGTTCCAGTGGTGGGTGACGTGGAGCCTGATTCTTTGCTATGACATGAAGCCTGATTCTCTGCTATGGGACCTCTCTCCTCTGTCTGGGTGCCGGGGCCTAAATATCTGACAATGGCCTGTTCCAGTATTGGGTGACGTGAAGCCTGATTCTCTGCTATGACTTGAAGCCTGATTCTCTGCTATGACTTGAAGCCTGATTCTCTGCTATGACTTGAATCCTGATTCTCTGCTATGGGACCTCTCTCCTCTGTCTGGGTGCCGGGGCCTAAAAATATCTGACAATGGCCTGTTCCAGTGCTGGGTGACAGGAAGCCTGATTGTCTGCTATGACATGAAGCCTGATTCTCTGCTATGGGACCTCTCTCCTCTGTCTGGGTGCCGGGGCCTAAATATCTGACAATGGCCTGTTCCAGTGGTGGGTGACATGAAGCCTGATTCTCTGCTATGACATGAAGCCTGATTCTCTGCTTTGGGACCTCTCTCCTCTGTCTGGGTGTCGGGGCCTAAATATCTGACAATGGCCTGTTCCAGTTGAGTGTGACATGAAGCCTGATTCTCTGCTATGACATGAAGCCTGATTCTCTGCTATGGGACCTCTCTCCTCTGTCTGGGTGCCGGGGCCTAAATATCTGACAATGGCCTGTTCCAGTATTGGGTGACGTGAAGCCTGATTCTCTGCTATGACATGAAGCCTGATTCTCTGCAATGGGACCTCTCTCCTCTGTCTGGGTGCCAGGGCCTAAATATCTGACAATGGCCTGTTCCAGTGGTGGGTGACGTGGAGCCTGATTCTCTGCTATGACATGAAGCCTGATTCTCTGCTATGGGACCTCTCTCCTCTGTCTGGGTGCCGGGCCTAAATATCTGACAATGGCCTGTTCCAGTATTGGGTGACGTGAAGCCTGATTCTCTGCTATGACATGAAGCCTGATTCTCTGCTATGGGACCTCTCTCCTCTGTCTGGGTGCCGGGCCTAAATATCTGACAATGGCCTGTTCCAGTATTGGGTGACGTGAAGCCTGATTCTCTGCTATGACATGAAGCCTGATTCTCTGCTATGACTTGAAGCCTGATTCTCTGCTATGACATGAAGCCTGAATCTCTGCTATGACATGAAGCCTGAATCTCTGCTATGGGACCTCTCTCCTCTGTCTGTGTGCTGGGGCCTAAAAATATCTGACAGTGGACTGTTCCAGTGGTGGGTGACGTGAAGCCTGATTCTCTGCTATGACATGAAGCCTGATTCTCTGCAATGGGACCTCTCTCCTCTGTCTGGGTGCCGGGGCCTAAATATCTGACAATGGCCTGTTCCAGTGGTGGGTGACATGAAGCCTGATTCTCTGCTATGACATGAAGCCTGATTCTCTGCTATGGGACCTCTCTCCTCTGTCTGGGTGTCGGGGCCTAAATATCTGACAATGGCCTGTTCCAGTATTGGGTGACGTGAAGCCTGATTCCCTGCTATGACATGAAGCCTGATTCTCTCCTATGGGACCTCTCTTCTTTGTCTGGGTACCGGGGCCTAAATATCTGACAATGGCCTGTTCTAGTGGTGAGTGACGTGAAGCCTGATTCTCTGCTATGACATGAAGCCTGATTCTCTGCAATGGGACCTCTCTCCTCTGTCTGGGTGCCGGGGCCTAAATATCTGACAATGGCCTGTTCCAGTGGTGGGTGACATGAAGCCTGATTCTCTGCTATGGGACCTCTCTCCTCTGTCTGGGTGCCAGGGCCTAAATATCTGACAATGGCCTGTTTCAGTGGTGGGTGACGTGGAGCCTGATTCTCTGCTATGACATGAAGCCTGATTCTCTGCTATGGGACCTCTCTCCTCTGTCTGGGTACCGGGGCCTAAATATCTGACAATGGCCTGTTCTAGTGGTGGGTGACGTGAAGCCTGATTCTCTGCTATGACATGAAGCCTGATTCTCTGCAATGGGACCTCTCTCCTTTGTCTGGGTGCCGGGGCCTAAATATCTGACAATGGCCTGTTCCAGTATTGGGTGACCTGAAGCCTGATTCTCTGCTATGACTTGAAGCCTGACTCTCTGCTATGACATGAAGCCTGAATCTCTGCTATGGGACCTCTCTCCTCTGTCTGTGTGCCGGGGCCTAAAAATATCTGACAGTGGCCTGTTCCAGTGGTGGGTGACGTGAAGCCTGATTCTCTGCTATGACATGAAGCCTGATTCTCTGCAATGGGACCTCTCTCCTCTGTCTGGGTGCCGGGGCCTAAAAATATCTGACAATGGCCTGTTCCAGTGGTGGGTGACATGAAGCCTGATTGTTTGCTATGACATGAATCCTGATTCTCTGCAATAGGACCTCTCTCCTCTGTCTGGGTGCCAGGGCCTAAATATCTGACAATGGCCTGTTCCAGTGGTTGGTGACGTGAAGCCTGATTCTCTGCTATGACATGAAGCCTGATTCTCTGCTATGGGACCTCTCTCCTCTGTCTGGGTGTCGGGGCCTAAATATCTGACAATGGCCTGTTCCAGTGGTGGGTGACATGAAGCCTGAATCTCTGCTATGACATGAAGCCTGATTCTCAGCTTTGGGACCTCTCTCCTCTGTCTGGGTGCCGGGGCCTAAATATCTGACAATAGCCTGTTCCAGTGTTGGGTGACGTGAAGCCTGATTCTCTGCTATGACTTGAAGCCTGATTCTCTGCTATGACATGAAGCCTGATTCTCTGCTATGGGACCTCTCTCTTTTGTCTGGGTACCGGGGCCTAAATATCTGACAATGGCCTGCTCTAGTGGTGGGTGACGTGAAGCCTGATTCTCTGCTATGACATGAAGCCTGATTCTCTGCAATGGGACCTCTCTCCTCTGTCTGGGTGCCGTGGCCTAAATATCTGACAATGGCCTGTTCCAGTGGTGGGTGACATGAAGCCTGATTCTCTGCTATGGGACCTCTCTCCTCTGTCTGGGTGCCAGGGCCTAAATATCTGACAATGGCCTGTTCCAGTGGTGGGTGACGTGGAGCCTGATTCTTTGCTATGACATGAAGCCTGATTCTCTGCTATGGGACCTCTCTCCTCTGTCTGGGTGCCGGGGCCTAAATATCTGACAATGGCCTGTTCCAGTATTGGGTGACGTGAAGCCTGATTCTCTGCTATGACTTGAAGCCTGATTCTCTGCTATGACATGAAGCCTGATTCTCTGCTATGGGACCTCTCTCTTTTGTCTGGGTGCCGGGGCCTAAATATCTGACAATGGCCTGTTCCAGTGGTGGGTGACATGAAGCCTGATTCTCTGCTATGGGACCTCTCTCCTCTGTCTGGGTGCCAGGGCCTAAATATCTGACAATGGCCTGTTCCAGTGGTGGGTGACGTGGAGCCTGATTCTCTGCTATGACATGAAGCCTGACTCTCTGCTATGGGACCACTCTCCTCTGTCTGGGTGCCGGGGCCTAAATATCTGACAATGGCCTGTTCCAGTATTGGGTGACGTGAAGCCTGATTCTCTGCTATGACATGAAGCCTGATTCTCTGCTATGACTTGAAGCCTGATTCTCTGCTATGACTTGAAGCCTGATTCTCTGCTATGACATGAAGCCTGATTCTCTGCTATGGGACCTCTCTCCTCTGTCTGGGTGCCAGGGCCTAAATATCTGACAATGGCCTGTTCCAGTGGTGGGTGACGTGGAGCCTGATTCTCTGCTATGACATGAAGCCTGATTCTCTGCTATGGGACCTCTCTCCTCTGTCTGGGTGCCGGGCCTAAATATCTGACAATGGCCTGTTCCAGTATTGGGTGACGTGAAGCCTGATTCTCTGCTATGACATGAAGCCTGATTCTCTGCTATGACTTGAAGCCTGATTCTCTGCTATGACATGAAGCCTGAATCTCTGCTATGACATGAAGCCTGAATCTCTGCTATGGGACCTCTCTCCTCTGTCTGTGTGCTGGGGCCTAAAAATATCTGACAGTGGCCTGTTCCAGTGGTGGGTGACGTGAAGCCTGATTCTCTGCTATGACATGAAGCCTGATTCTCTGCAATGGGACCTCTCTCCTCTGTCTGGGTGCCGGGGCCTAAATATCTGACAATGGCCTGTTCCAGTGGTGGGTGACATGAAGCCTGATTCTCTGCTATGACATGAAGCCTGATTCTCTGCTATGGGACCTCTCTCCTCTGTCTGATTGTCGGGGCCTAAATATCTGACAATGGCCTGTTCCAGTATTGGGTGACGTGAAGCCTGATTCCCTGCTATGACATGAAGCCTGATTCTCTGCTATGGGACCTCTCTCCTTTGTCTGGGTACCGGGGCCTAAATATCTGACAATGGCCTGTTCTAGTGGTGGGTGACGTGAAGCCTGATTCTCTGCTATGACATGAAGCCTGATTCTCTGCAATGGGACCTCTCTCCTCTGTCTGGGTGCCGGGGCCTAAATATCTGACAATGGCCTGTTCCAGTGGTGGGTGACATGAAGCCTGATTCTCTGCTATGACATGAAGCCTGATTCTCTGCTATGGGACCTCTCTCCTCTGTCTGGGTGCCAGGGCCTAAATATCTGACAATGGCCTGTTTCAGTGGTGGGTGACGTGGAGCCTGATTCTCTGCTATGACATGAAGCCTGATTCTCTGCTATGGGACCTCTCTCCTCTGTCTGGGTACCGGGGCCTAAATATCTGACAATGGCCTGTTCTAGTGGTGGGTGACGTGAAGCCTGATTCTCTGCTATGACATGAAGCCTGATTCTCTGCAATGGGACCTCTCTCCTCTGTCTGGGTGCCGGGGCCTAAATATCTGACAATGGCCTGTTCCAGTATTGGGTGACCTGAAGCCTGATTCTCTGCTATGACTTGAAGCCTGACTCTCTGCTATGACATGAAGCCTGAATCTCTGCTATGGGACCTCTCTCCTCTGTCTGTGTGCCGGGGCCTAAAAATATCTGACAGTGGCCTGTTCCAGTGGTGGGTGAAGTGAAGCCTGATTCTCTGCTATGACATGAAGCCTGATTCTCTGCAATGGGACCTCTCTCCTCTGTCTGGGTGCCGGGGCCTAAAAATATCTGACAATGGCCTGTTCCAGTGGTGGGTGACATGAAGCCTGATTGTTTGCTATGACATGAATCCTGATTCTCTGCAATAGGACCTCTCTCCTCTGTCTGGGTGCCAGGGCCTAAATATCTGACAATGGCCTGTTCCAGTGGTTGGTGACGTGAAGCCTGATTCTCTGCTATGACATGAAGCCTGATTCTCTGCTATGGGACCTCTCTCCTCTGTCTGGGTGTCGGGGCCTAAATATCTGACAATGGCCTGTTCCAGTGGTGGGTGACATGAAGCCTGATTCTCTGCTATGACATGAAGCCTGATTCTCTTCTTTGGGACCTCTCTCCTCTGTCTGGGTGCCGGGGCCTAAATATCTGACAATAGCCTGTTCCAGTATTGGGTGACGTGAAGCCTGATTCTCTGCTATGACTTGAAGCCTGATTCTCTGCTATGACATGAAGCCTGATTCTCTGCTATGGGACCTCTCTCTTTTGTCTGGGTACCGGGGCCTAAATATCTGACAATGGCCTGCTCTAGTGGTGGGTGACGTGAAGCCTGATTCTCTGCTATGACATGAAGCCTGATTCTCTGCAATGGGACCTCTCTCCTCTGTCTGGGTGCCGTGGCCTAAATATCTGACAATGGCCTGTTCCAGTGGTGGGTGACATGAAGCCTGATTCTCTGCTATGGGACCTCTCTCCTCTGTCTGGGTGCCAGGGCCTAAATATCTGACAATGGCCTGTTCCAGTGGTGGGTGACGTGGAGCCTGATTCTTTGCTATGACATGAAGCCTGATTCTCTGCTATGGGACCTCTCTCCTCTGTCTGGGTGCCGGGGCCTAAATATCTGACAATGGCCTGTTCCAGTATTGGGTGACGTGAAGCCTGATTCTCTGCTATGACTTGAAGCCTGATTCTCTGCTATGACATAAAGCCTGATTCTCTGCTATGGGACCTCTCTCTTTTGTCTGGGTGCCGGGGCCTAAATATCTGACAATGGCATGTTCCAGTGGTGGGTGACATGAAGCCTGATTCTCTGCTATGGGACCTCTCTCCTCTGTCTGGGTGCCAGGGCCTAAATATCTGACAATGGCCTGTTCCAGTGGTGGGTGACGTGGAGCCTGATTCTCTGCTATGACATGAAGCCTGACTCTCTGCTATGGGACCACTCTCCTCTGTCTGGGTGCCGGGGCCTAAATATCTGACAATGGCCTGTTCCAGTATTGGGTGACGTGAAGCCTGAATCTCTGCTATGACATGAA
Organism: Bufo gargarizans; assembly: GCF_014858855.1. Classification (NCBI taxonomy): domain Eukaryota; kingdom Metazoa; phylum Chordata; class Amphibia; order Anura; family Bufonidae; genus Bufo; species Bufo gargarizans. The sequence continues at coordinate 1,529,254 of NC_058086.1, forward strand.
GCCTGATTCTCTGCTATGACTTGAAGCCTGATTCTCTGCTATGACTTGAAGCCTAATTCTCTGCTATGACATGAAGCCTGATTCTCTGCTATGGGACCTCTCTCCTCTGTCTGGGTGCCAGGGCCTAAATATCTGACAATGGCCTGTTCCAGTGGTGGGTGACGTGGAGCCTGATTCTCTGCTATGACATGAAGCCTGATTCTCTGCTATGGGACCTCTCTCCTCTGTCTGGGTGCCGGGGCCTAAATATCTGACAATGGCCTGTTCCAGTATTGGGTGACGTGAAGCCTGATTCTCTGCTATGACATGAAGCCTGATTCTCTGCTATGACTTGAAGCCTGATTCTCTGCTATGACATGAAGCCTGATTCTCTGCTATGACATGAAGCCTGATTCTCTGCTATGGGACCTCTCTCCTCTGTCTGGGTGCCGGGGCCTAAATATCTGACAATGGCCTGTTCCAGTGGTGGGTGACGTGAAGCCTGATTCTCTGCTATGACATGAAGCCTGATTCTCTGCTATGGGACCTCTCTCCTCTGTCTGGGTGCCGGGGCCTAAATATCTGACAATGGCCTGTTCCAGTATTGGGTGACGTGAAGCCTGATTCTCTGCTATGACATGAAGCCTGATTCTCTGCTATGACTTGAAGCCTGATTCTCTGCTATGGGACCTCTCTCCTCTGTCTGGGTGCCGAGGCCTAAATATCTGACAATTGCCTGTTCCAGTGGTGGGTGACGTGAAGCCTGATTCTCTGCTATGACATGAAGCCTGATTCTCTACAATAGGACCTCTCTCCTCTGTCTGGGTGCCGGGGCCTAAATATCTGACAACGGCCTGTTCCAGTGGTGGGTGACATGAAACCTGATTCTCTGCTATGGGACCTCTCTCCTCTGTCTGGGTGCCGGGGCCTAAATATCTGACAATGGCCTGTTCCAGTATTGGGTGACGTGAAGCCTGATTCTCTGCTATGGGACCTCTCTCCTCTGTCTGGGTGCCGGGGCCTAAATATCTGACAATAGCCTGTTCCAGTGGTGGGTGACGTGAAGCCTGATTCTCTGCTATGACATGAAGCCTGATTCTCTGCAATGGGACCTCTCTCCTCTGTCTGGGTGCTGGGGCCTTAATATCTGACAATGGCCTGTTCCAGTGGTGGGTGACATGAAGCCTGATTCTCTGCTATGACATGAAGCCTGATTCTCTGCTATGGCACCTCTCTCCTCTGTCTGGATGCCAGGGCCTAAATATCTGACAATGGCTTGTTCCAGTGGTGGGTGACGTGAAGCCTGATTCTCTGCTATGACTTAAAGCCTGATTCTCTGCTACGGGACCTCTCTCCTCTGTCTGTGTGCCGGGGCCTAAATATCTGACAATGGCCTGTTCCAGTATTGGGTGACGTGAAGCCTGATTCTCTGCTATGACTTGAAGCCTGATTCTCTGCTATGACATGAAGCCTGATTCTCTGCTATGGGACCTCTCTCCTTTGTCTGGGTAACGGGGCCTAAATATCTGACAATGGCCTATTCTAGTGGTGGGTGACGTGAAGCCTGATTCTCTGCTATGACATGAAGCCTGATTCTCTGCAATGGGACCTCTCTCCTCTGTCTGGGTGCCAGGGCCTAAATATCTGACAATGGCCTGTTCCAGTGGTGGGTGACGTGGAGCCTGATTCTCTGCTATGACATGAAGCCTGATTCTCTGCTATGAGACCTCTCTCCTCTGTCTGGGTGCCGAGGCCTAAATATCTGACAATGGCCTGTTCTAGTGGTGGGTGACATGAAGCCTGATTCTCTGCTATGACATAAAGCCTGATTCTCTGCAATGGGACCTCTCTCCTCTGTCTGGGTGCCGGGGTCTAAATATCTGACAATGGCCTGTTCCAGTGGTGGGTGACGTGGAGCCTGATTCTCTGCTATGACATGAAGCCTGATTCTCTGCTATGGGACCTCTCTCCTCTGTCTGGGTGCCGGGCCTAAATATCTGACAATGGCCTGTTCCAGTATTGGGTGACGTGAAGCCTGATTCTCTGCTATGACATGAAGCCTGATTCTCTGCTATGACTTGAAGCCTGATTCTCTGCTATGACATGAAGCCTGAATCTCTGCTATGACATGAAGCCTGAATCTCTGCTATGGGACCTCTCTCCTCTGTCTGTGTGCTGGGGCCTAAAAATATCTGACAGTGGCCTGTTCCAGTGGTGGGTGACGTGAAGCCTGATTCTCTGCTATGACATGAAGCCTGATTCTCTGCTATGGGACCTCTCTCCTCTGTCTGGGTGTCGGGGCTTAAATATCTGACAATGGCCTGTTCCAGTATTGGGTGACGTGAAGCCTGATTCCCTGCTATGACATGAAGCCTGATTCTTTGCTATGGGACCTCTCTCCTCTGTCTGGGTGCCGGGGCCTAAATATCTGACAATGGCCTGTTCCAGTGGTGGGTGACATGAAGCCTGATTCTCTGCTATGGGACCTCTCTCCTCTGTCTGGGTGCCAGGGCCTAAATATCTGACAATGGCCTGTTTCAGTGGTGGGTGACGTGGAGCCTGATTCTCTGCTATGACATGAAGCCTGATTCTCTGCTATGGGACCTCTCTCCTCTGTCTGGGTACCGGGGCCTAAATATCTGACAATGGCCTGTTCTAGTGGTGGGTGACGTGAAGCCTGATTCTCTGCTATGACATGAAGCCTGATTCTCTGCAATGGGACCTCTCTCCTCTGTCTGGGTGCCGGGGCCTAAATATATGACAATGGCCTGTTCCAGTATTGGGTGACCTGAAGCCTGATTCTCTGCTATGACTTGAAGCCTGACTCTCTGCTATGACATGAAGCCTGAATCTCTGCTATAGGACCTCTCTCCTCTGTCTGTGTGCCGGGGCCTAAAAATATCTGACAGTGGCCTGTTCCAGTGGTGGGTGACGTGAAGCCTGATTCTCTGCTATGACATGAAGCCTGATTCTCTGCAATGGGACCTCTCTCCTCTGTCTGGGTGCCGGGGCCTAAAAATATCTGACAATGGCCTGTTCCAGTGGTGGGTGACATGAAGCCTGATTGTTTGCTATGACATGAATCCTGATTCTCTGCAATAGGACCTCTCTCCTCTGTCTGGGTGCCAGGGCCTAAATATCTGACAATGGCCTGTTCCAGTGGTTGGTGACGTGAAGCCTGATTCTCTGCTATGACATGAAGCCTGATTCTCTGCTATGGGACCTCTCTCCTCTGTCTGGGTGTCGGGGCCTAAATATCTGACAATGGCCTGTTCCAGTGGTGGGTGACATGAAGCCTGATTCTCTGCTATGACATGAAGCCTGATTCTCTGCTTTGGGACCTCTCTCCTCTGTCTGGGTGCCGGGGCCTAAATATCTGACAATAGCCTGTTCCAGTATTGGGTGACGTGAAGCCTGATTCTCTGCTATGACTTGAAGCCTGATTCTCTGCTATGACATGAAGCCTGATTCTCTGCTATGGGACCTCTCTCTTTTGTCTGGGTACCGGGGCCTAAATATCTGACAATGGCCTGCTCTAGTGGTGGGTGACGTGAAGCCTGATTCTCTGCTATGACATGAAGCCTGATTCTCTGCAATGGGACCTCTCTCCTCTGTCTGAGTGCCGTGGCCTAAATATCTGACAATGGCCTGTTCCAGTGGTGGGTGACATGAAGCCTGATTCTCTGCTATGGGACCTCTCTCCTCTGTCTGGGTGCCAGGGCCTAAATATCTGACAATGGCCTGTTCCAGTGGTGGGTGACGTGGAGCCTGATTCTTTGCTATGACATGAAGCCTGATTCTCTGCTATGGGACCTCTCTCCTCTGTCTGGGTGCCGGGGCCTAAATATCTGACAATGGCCTGTTCCAGTATTGGGTGACGTGAAGCCTGATTCTCTGCTATGACTTGAAGCCTGATTCTCTGCTATGACATAAAGCCTGATTCTCTGCTATGGGACCTCTCTCTTTTGTCTGGGTGCCGGGGCCTAAATATCTGACAATGGCCTGTTCCAGTGGTGGGTGACATGAAGCCTGATTCTCTGCTATGGGACCTCTCTCCTCTGTCTGGGTGCCAGGGCCTAAATATCTGACAATGGCCTGTTCCAGTGGTGGGTGACGTGGAGACTGATTCTCTGCTATGACATGAAGCCTGACTCTCTGCTATGGGACCACTCTCCTCTGTCTGGGTGCCGGGGCCTAAATATCTGACAATGGCCTGTTCCAGTATTGGGTGACGTGAAGCCTGAATCTCTGCTATGACATGAAGCCTGATTCTCTGCTATGACTTGAAGCCTGATTCTCTGCTATGACTTGAAGCCTGATTCTCTGCTATGACATGAAGCCTGATTCTCTGCTATGGGACCTCTCTCCTCTGTCTGGGTGCCAGGGCCTAAATATCTGACAATGGCCTGTTCCAGTGGTGGGTGACGTGGAGCCTGATTCTCTGCTATGACATGAAGCCTGATTCTCTGCTATGGGACCTCTCTCCTCTGTCTGGGTGCCGGGGCCTAAATATCTGACAATGGCCTGTTCCAGTATTGGGTGACGTGAAGCCTGATTCTCTGCTATGACATGAAGCCTGATTCTCTGCTATGACTTGAAGCCTGATTCTCTGCTATGACATGAAGCCTGATTCTCTGCTATGACATGAAGCCTGATTCTCTGCTATGGGACCTCTCTCCTCTGTCTGGGTGCCGGGGCCTAAATATCTGACAATGGCCTGTTCCAGTGGTGGGTGACGTGAAGCCTGATTCTCTGCTATGACATGAAGCCTGATTCTCTGCTATGGGACCTCTCTCCTCTGTCTGGGTGCCGGGGCCTAAATATCTGACAATGGCCTGTTCCAGTATTGGGTGACGTGAAGCCTGATTCTCTGCTATGACATGAAGCCTGATTCTCTGCTATGACTTGAAGCCTGATTCTCTGCTATGGGACCTCTCTCCTCTGTCTGGGTGCCGGGGCCTAAATATCTGACAATGGCCTGTTCCAGTGGTGGGTGACGTGAAGCCTGATTCTCTGCTATGACATGAAGCCTGATTGTCTACAATGGGACCTCTCTCCTCTGTCTGGGTGCCGGGGCCTAAATATCTGACAACGGCCTGTTCCAGTGGTGGGTGACATGAAGCCTGATTTTATAACAAGACACGGAGGCTTCGTATTGCATAACTCTTTCTTTACTCAAAACCACAGCAGCAAAGAATTTACATAAAAAATTAAGGACAACCCCCAGTAGAACCCCTCCCATTGGATAGTCCATAAATAGGCTCTCCTCATCCATATCATCCTCTTTCTTTGCTGCTGCCCAGCAGATAAGTACTTGTATTTACATTGGGCAGTGTTCTTGTACAATTAGTATTTTCCTTGTGGGGCTTATTACTGTCCAGTTTATGAATATTCGATATTTATATTATTTTTTCGCATGTCTTTCGTTTTGACCGGTTCTTGAGATATTATTATAATTGTTAATTTTTCCGCGTTGTTGGGGTCACTCATTCTATTGTCCCTTGCAATTGAGTCAGCCTGCCTGCGATTGTCCCGGTCCCTGTTATATACCTATATTGGTTGCGTCCCCCTCCTCCGTCCGGTCCGCTCTCTCCCTACCCCTTACCTTATCTTTAGACCGGCGCCATCTTCGCGTCTTCCCCTATCTGTTTTCGCGCGCTCTGTGCCGGCCGAAGTCTCGTGATTCGCGGGATTTCGGCCCGGTGCGAGAATCTCGGGCGCCATTTTGTTTTTCTAATGCGGGGAACGTAAGCGCCTGAGACTGGGATCTCGGGCGCCATCTTGGTACACCTGTTGGGGAGAGGGGCGTCTTAGCTTGCCCCGCCCCTTCCGGTCACTGTCGGCGCCTTTTCTCGTCGCCGGACAGCGGTACCTGACTGCCAGCTTCCCAGCTAAGTTACGATTTTTTCAGTCCGATCTGACCCTCCTTGCTCTGGAGTGACTACTCCTGCAACTATGTCCCTGCCTAGCGATGCCCCTTCTGACCCCACCACTAGTTCTGCTCCAGTCCCTGTTGCTCAATGCCTGAATGAGCCCCAGGTTGGGGATCTGCAACTGTCAATCTCGACGGCTATTGCTAATGCCATGGGCAATATGTCATCTATGATTAGCCAGTCTATCACCCAAGCGCTCAGAGCGCAAGTCCCGGTTACTACTCCGGCTGCAATTCCGGTCTCTGATACCTCCAGAACACTTAATGCGGATAGCATAGTTCTATCAAAAGACGGCGTGCCAAGGTCACGCAAAAGAGCCTGTCAGCGCCAGGCGGAAAAATCGCGCTCCTGGAAATCCGCTCGAGCTCAGCCCGAGCCCAGGTCTGACTCAGATATAGAGTCTAATGAGGAGGTTTTTGATGAGGGTCACTATGATTCAGAGGTGGATCTGGATGGGATCCAAGTAGCTGATGCGTTTGAAGGGGTCTCCCAACCCGCTTCTTCTGCGGCTCAGGAGACCAATGCCCCGGGACCTAGCTCCCTCGTTGACCCACAGGGCGACCCCCTGTTTGACCCAGACAGCCTGCACCATCCTCGGTCGGCTGAGTGGCTCCCCATTCCGCATGTGGCCCGCTATCTAGAGGATAGGGTCAGGAAGCCACTGTCTAAAGAGACCCGGAACAAATTGAAGGCGGAATGTCCCCGCCCCTTGATACCAAATAAGGTATGTGAAACGCCTAATGTAGACCCCAAGATGGTGCAATTCTTATCTAAGACGGGGTTTAACCCCCGCAAGGGCCTAGATTCCGCACTACGGGCTTGTCAAGACAAGCTGTTAGACAGTCTGGGGCCTCTTACAAAAATTTTTGAATTGGCTGAGTCAGCCAGGACGGAGGGCACGTCCATTGACCCGGAGGAGCTCAGCGGCTGGGCCCAGCGCGCTATTTGCCTAGTGGGGAATGTCAATTCCTCCCTCTCTATCGAACGGAGGAAGGCGCTCCTCATGAAAATAGAACCCAAGCTGTCAAACATGGCGCTGACTGAGATGGGTAAAGAGGCCCAGGGTCTCCTTTTTGGGGACGGTTTTATAAAGGATTTAGGCAAATTCGTAGGAGCCTTTACTGCGCTGGACAAAGCCCAGTCATCGATGCGCAAAGTGTTCCGAGGGCGTGTCTCTTCTAGGGCCGGCAGCTTCAGGGGCCGTCTGTCCGGCCGTGCCCAATTCCAGACCCGTGGAAACGGTCGAGGTCCCTTTCATCAACACTCCTCGTTCCAGGACCAGAGACAACAGTCCTCTTTCTTCCCGTCCAGAGGCACACCTTTTCGCTCCAGGGGATTCAGAGGCAACTCGGGATCTAGGCGTCCCCTTGGTAAGTCTCATAAATCCACTGTCTTCTTCCAACCTTTGCATAGGGGGCAGACTCCGACATTTTTTACCTGCTTGGAATCGAGTCACCTCCGATCCGTGGGTGCTGGCCACGGTTCAAGGCTTTCAGATAGATCTGACGGACGCCCGTCTATCCCTGCCGGAGGCCCCGCCCTTAGTGCTGTCAGGGCCTGCCCGGGCCTGTATGAACCTGGAACTTCGGTCCCTTTTGGTCAAGGAGGCAATAGAGAGGGCCCCCCCACTCTCACTTGGAGTGGTCAGCAACATATTCCTGGTGGAAAAGAAAGGAGGCCAGTTCCGACCAGTGATAAATTTGAGGAACCTAAACAGGTTCGTTCGATACCGTCATTTCAAGATGGAGGGTATCCATTTACTGCGAGACCTTCTGCTCCCGGGGGACTGGATGGTAAAGTTGGACCTGAAGGATGCCTACCTGACGGTGCCTGTAGCTCCCCAGTCCCGACGCCTCCTCCAGTTTCGTTGGCACGGCCATCTTTGGCAATTCACGTGCCTGCCGTTTGGCCTCTCATCTGCCCCTTGGTGTTTTACCAAGTTGTTGAGGCCCGTAGTAGCGTGGCTTCGCTGCCAGGGTATTCGTCTGGTGATCTATCTGGACGATATCCTCGTCATGGCTCGCTCTCCGTCGGAGCTTCTTCTCCACCTGCGGTCGGCGTTGTGCCTTCTTACCGGGCTCGGGTTTGTCATCAACGCCGAGAAGTCATGTCTTCAACCTTCGAGATCGATGGAATTCCTGGGGTTTGTGGTGAACTCCATAGATCAGACCCTGTACCTTCCGGGCTCCAAGATCAAAGCCATCCGCAAAGAGTTGCGTCAGGTCCTGAGGCTCCCTCGGATTTCTTTGCGTCACCTGGCACGCATCATCGGTCTCCTCTCTGCCTCCATACAAGCGATTTTTCCTGCACCTCTTCATTATCGGGCGTTGCAACGGTTGAAGATCGCACACCTTCAAGCGGGAGCGTCCTACGCGGACGAGGTGGATCTGGATCTCGAGACGAGAGACGAGATATTGTGGTGGATCGCCAACCTCGACGCTTGGAATGGCAAGGCCATCGTGGGACCCCAACCGGACCTGATCGTGGAGTCGGATGCCAGCCTCCTCGGTTGGGGCGCTTACTGCGACGGGATTTCCACCGGAGGACCCTGGTCAGACGGCGAATCTCATCTCCACATAAACGCCCTGGAATTACTGGCAGGATCCTTCGCCATCCGCAGCTTCACCAGCCACAGGATATCGGCGTGTATCAAGCTCCGGATGGACAATGTGGCAGCCGTGCGGTATGTCAATGCCATGGGCGGCACTCACTCTTCGGTCCTCTCCCACTTAGCGAAGGAGTTTTGGTCCTTCTGCTTGGACAGGGGTTTCACGGTGGTTGCGGAATATCTTCCGGGCCTCCGCAACACATTCGCAGATTGGAGTTCTCGTCACTCTTCGGACTTCAGCGATTGGAAGTTAGATCCGGCGGTTTTCTCTTCCATCGCATCGATCTGGGGTTCCCTCTCTATGGATCTCTTCGCCTCCCGTTGGAACGCCCAGCTTCCACGCTTTTACAGTTGGAGGCCGGACCCTCTGTCGGAGGCTGTGGACGCCCTACTTCAGGATTGGTCGGGTCAGCTGGCCTATGCTTTTCCTCCTTTTTCACTCATACCTCGGGTGCTGTCTCAAGTTCGCCTACAGGTGGCAGAGTTGGTTCTGGTGGTTCCGTTTTGGCAAGCCCAATCATGGTTCCCTCATCTTCTGGAACTCCTTATGGACGATCCCCGTCTCCTTCCAACTTTTCCGGACCTCCTCGGCGGACCAATGGGCCAGCGTCATCCGCTGGTATCAGACGGTTCGCTCCGCCTATTGGCGTGCAGAATCTCGGGGAACGCTGGGATGTCGCAGGCGTATCGTGTACGACTCGTGTCCTCTTGGAGAGCGCATGGGCCCCCGGCACCAGGAGAGCATACCTTTCAGCCTGGCGACGTTGGGCTGACTGGTGCGTGGGACGGGGTTTGGATCCCCTTTCGGCTCCTGTGAACGACCTGCTCGATTTCTTGTCCTCTCTGTTTGATGAGGGCAAGGCTTATCGGTCTATAAACCTTTTTAGGTCAGCCATCTCTTCTCGTCACTTGGGTTTTGCGGGCTGTCCAGCGGGCCAGCATCCCCTGGTGTGTCGACTTCTCAAGGGGTCACGTTTGTCTCGTCCTCCGAGACCCCGTTTTACTAGCACTTGGGACGTGCTTTTGGTTCTGCAGTTTTTCTCTGGTTGGCCTCGCAATTCGGACTTGTCTCTGCGCCAGCTTTCTGCTAAGCTGGTCACCTTGCTGTGTCTGATATCCTGCAAGAGGGTTTCAGATGTTCGAGCCTTGGATTTTGATGCACTATCTTTTACCCCAGATGGTGTGTCCTTTAACATCTCTCGCCGCACGAAGACTGGTATCCGGTCGGTGTCCTATCCAGCATTCCCAGATAATCCGGCTCTTTGCCCGGTGGAATGTTTGAAAGAATATTTGGAACGTACGTCCTCTCTGCGTTCCGCTTCGGCTTTTCAATTGTTCATTTCCTTCCGCAGGCCGTTTCTTCCGGTTGCTGCTGTCACCTTATCCCGTTGGGTGAAGTGGGTTCTGTCCTTGGCCGGTGTGGATACTTCGGTATTCACGGCGCATTCGGTTAGGGGAGCTTCCGCTACCTCCATGACTGTCGCAGGGGCCCGCCTGGAGGATGTGCTGCGGTTAGCTGATTGGTCTAGAGCCTCCACTTTTAGGGAGTTTTATTTCAGACCTCCCCGTCATGCTTTTTCTTCAGTTATTTCGTCACTTTAAACTTGCAATACGAAGCCTCCGTGTCTTGTTATAAAATTGCATGATTTTCCTATTCTATGACGTAAAGTCATGATTTTATTAAAGACACGGAGGCGAGTATTGCCCCCCCTTTTTTCTTCTCCCTCCCTTTTATTGACCAGTTCTAGGTACTCGAGTGTATATATGTTGATTTGTATATGTTGCTTCCGCATTATATGATAATATTTATGCTTGCTGAATTTGTTCTTTCCTATTTTCAGCTACTTTGATGGTTTTCGAGTCCTATGTATTACCCGTACTGTCCTGTTTTCTCTTCTCGTAGGTTGATTCCTGGTCCGGTGTTCCTGAATGCACTCTAGGTTGGAGGTGTCCTTCCCATGCCTTTTCGTTTTCGGTTGTCATCTGCTCCGGTTGAGCTCGAGTTCTAGAGTCCGGTTCGTGGTTCCGGTTTGGAGTTTGTTCCGTGATGTGGGGAGTTGGTTCCAGTGTTCGTGTATGGTTCGGCTGATCACATCAAAGAAAGAGGATGATATGGATGAGGAGAGCCTATTTATGGACTATCCAATGGGAGGGGTTCTACTGGGGGTTGTCCTTAATTTTTTATGTAAATTCTTTGCTGCTGTGGTTTTGAGTAAAGAAAGAGTTATGCAATACTCGCCTCCGTGTCTTTAATAAAATCATGACTTTACGTCATAGAATAGGAAAATCATGCAATTCTCTGCTATGGGACCTCTCTCCTCTGTCTGGGTGCCGGGGCCTAAATATCTGACAATGGCCTGTTCCAGTATTGGGTGACGTGAAGCCTGATTCTCTGCTATGGGACCTCTCTCCTCTGTCTGGGTGCCGGGGCCTAAATATCTGACAATAGCCTGTTCCAGTGGTGGGTGACGTGAAGCCTGATTCTCTGCTATGACATGAAGCCTGATTCTCTGCAATGGGACCTCTCTCCTCTGTCTGGGTGCTGGGGCCTTAATATCTGACAATGGCCTGTTCCAGTGGTGGGTGACATGAAGCCTGATTCTCTGCTATGACATGAAGCCTGATTCTCTGCTATGGCACCTCTCTCCTCTGTCTGGATGCCAGGGCCTAAATATCTGACAATGGCTTGTTCCAGTGGTGGGTGACGTGAAGCCTGATTCTCTGCTATGACTTAAAGCCTGATTCTCTGCTACGGGACCTCTCTCCTCTGTCTGTGTGCCGGGGCCTAAATATCTGACAATGGCCTGTTCCAGTATTGGGTGACGTGAAGCCTGATTCTCTGCTATGACTTGAAGCCTGATTCTCTGCTATGACATGAAGCCTGATTCTCTGCTATGGGACCTCTCTCCTTTGTCTGGGTAACGGGGCCTAAATATCTGACAATGGCCTATTCTAGTGGTGGGTGACGTGAAGCCTGATTCTCTGCTATGACATGAAGCCTGATTCTCTGCAATGGGACCTCTCTCCTCTGTCTGGGTGCCAGGGCCTAAATATCTGACAATGGCCTGTTCCAGTGGTGGGTGACGTGGAGCCTGATTCTCTGCTATGACATGAAGCCTGATTCTCTGCTATGAGACCTCTCTCCTCTGTCTGGGTGCCGAGGCCTAAATATCTGACAATGGCCTGTTCTAGTGGTGGGTGACATGAAGCCTGATTCTCTGCTATGACATAAAGCCTGATTCTCTGCAATGGGACCTCTCTCCTCTGTCTGGGTGCCAGGGCCTAAATATCTGACAATGGCCTGTTCCAGTGGTGGGTGACGTGGAGCCTGATTCTCTGCTATGACATGAAGCCTGATTCTCTGCTATGGGACCTCTCTCCTCTGTCTGGGTGCCGGGCCTAAATATCTGACAATGGCCTGTTCCAGTATTGGGTGACGTGAAGCCTGATTCCCTGCTATGACATGAAGCCTGATTCTTTGCTATGGGACCTCTCTCCTCTGTCTGGGTGCCGGGGCCTAAATATCTGACAATGACCTGTTCCAGTGGTGGGTGACATGAAGCCTGATTCTCTGCTATGGGACCTCTCTCCTCTGTCTGGGTGCCAGGGCCTAAATATCTGACAATGGCCTGTTTCAGTGGTGGGTGACGTGGAGCCTGATTCTCTGCTATGACATGAAGCCTGATTCTCTGCTATGGGACCTCTCTCCTCTGTCTGGGTACCGGGGCCTAAATATCTGACAATGGCCTGTTCTAGTGGTGGGTGACGTGAAGCCTGATTCTCTGCTATGACATGAAGCCTGATTCTCTGCAATGGGACCTCTCTCCTCTGTCTGGGTGCCGGGGCCTAAATATATGACAATGGCCTGTTCCAGTATTGGGTGACCTGAAGCCTGATTCTCTGCTATGACTTGAAGCCTGACTCTCTGCTATGACATGAAGCCTGAATCTCTGCTATAGGACCTCTCTCCTCTGTCTGTGTGCCGGGGCCTAAAAATATCTGACAGTGGCCTGTTCCAGTGGTGGGTGACGTGAAGCCTGATTCTCTGCTATGACATGAAGCCTGATTCTCTGCAATGGGACCTCTCTCCTCTGTCTGGGTGCCGGGGCCTAAAAATATCTGACAATGGCCTGTTCCAGTGGTGGGTGACATGAAGCCTGATTGTTTGCTATGACATGAATCCTGATTCTCTGCAATAGGACCTCTCTCCTCTATCTGGGTGCCAGGGCCTAAATATCTGACAATGGCCTGTTCCAGTGGTTGGTGACGTGAAGTCTGATTCTCTGCTATGACATGAAGCCTGATTCTCTGCTATGGGACCTCTCTCCTCTGTCTGGGTGTCGGGGCCTAAATATCTGACAATGGCCTGTTCCAGTGGTGGGTGACATGAAGCCTGATTCTCTGCTATGACATGAAGCCTGATTCTCTGCTATGGGACCTCTCTCCTCTGTCTGGGTGCCGGGGCCTAAATATCTGACAGTAGCCTGTTCCAGTATTGGGTGACGTGAAGACTGATTCTCTGCTATGACTTGAAGCCTGATTCTCTGCTATGACATGAAGCCTGATTCTCTGCTATGGGACCTCTCTCTTTTGTCTGGGTACCGGGGCCTAAATATCTGACAATGGCCTGCTCTAGTGGTGGGTGACGTGAAGCCTGATTCTCTGCTATGACATGAAGCCTGATTCTCTGCAATGGGACCTCTCTCCTCTGTCTGGGTGCCGTGGCCTAAATATCTGACAATGGCCTGTTCCAGTGGTGGGTGACATGAAGCCTGATTCTCTGCTATGGGACCTCTCTCCTCTGTCTGGGTGCCAGGGCCTAAATATCTGACAATGGCCTGTTCCAGTGGTGGGTGACGTGGAGCCTGATTCTTTGCTATGACATGAAGCCTGATTCTCTGCTATGGGACCTCTCTCCTCTGTCTGGGTGCCGGGGCCTAAATATCTGACAATGGCCTTTTCCAGTATTGGGTGACGTGAAGCCTGATTCTCTACTATGACTTGAAGCCTGATTCTCTGCTATGACTTGAAGCCTGATTCTCTGCTATGACTTGAATCCTGATTCTCTGCTATGGGACCTCTCTCCTCTGTCTGGGTGCCGGGGCCTAAAAATATCTGACAATGGCCTGTTCCAGTGCTGGGTGACAGGAAGCCTGATTGTCTGCTATGACATGAAGCCTGATTCACTGCAATGGGACCTCTCTCCTCTGTCTGGGTGCCAGGGCCTAAATATCTGACAATGGCCTGTTCCAGTGGTTGGTGACGTGAAGCCTGATTCTCTGCTATGACATGAAGCCTGATTCTCTGCTATGGGACCTCTCTCCTCTGTCTGGGTGCCGGGGCCTAAATATCTGACAATGGCCTGTTCCAGTGGTGGGTGACATGAAGCCTGATTCTCTGCTATGACATGAAGCCTGATTCTCTGCTTTGGGACCTCTCTCCTCTGTCTGGGTGTCGGGGCCGAAATATCTGACAATGGCCTGTTCCAGTGGTGGGTGACATGAAGCCTGATTCTCTGCTATGACATGAAGCCTGATTCTCTGCTATGGGACCTCTCTCCTCTGTCTGGGTGTCGGGGCCTAAATATCTGACAATGGCCTGTTCCAGTGGTGGGTGACATGAAGCCTGATTCTCTGCTATGACATGAAGCCTGATTCTCTGCTATAGGACCTCTCTCCTTTGTCTGGGTACCGGGGCCTAAATATCTGACAATGGCCTGTTCTAGTGGTGGGTGACAGGAAGCCTGATTCTCTGCTATGACATGAAGCCTGATTCTCTGCAATGGGACCTCTCTCCTCTGTCTGGGTGCCAGGGCCTAAATATCTGACAATGGCCTGTTCCAGTGGTGGGTGACGTGGAGCCTGATTCTCTGCTATGACATGAAGCCTGATTCTCTGCTATGGGACCTCTCTCCTCTGTCTGTGTGCTGGGGCCTAAAAATATCTGACAGTGGCCTGTTCCAGTGGTGGGTGACGTGAAGCCTGATTCTCTGCTATGACATGAAGCCTGATTCTCTGCAATGGGACCTCTCTCCTCTGTCTGGGTGCCGGGGCCTAAATATCTGACAATGGCCTGTTCCAGTGGTGGGTGACATGAAGCCTGATTCTCTGCTATAACATGAAGCCTGATTCTCTGCTATGGGACCTCTCTCCTCTGTCTGGGTGTCGGGGCCTAAATATCTGACAATGGCCTGTTCCAGTATTGGGTGACGTGAAGCCTGATTCCCTGCTATGACATGAAGCCTGATTTTCTGCTATGGGACCTCTCTCCTTTGTCTGGGTACCGGGGCCTAAATATCTGACAATGGCCTGTTCTAGTGGTGGGTGACGTGAAGCCTGATTCTCTGCTATGACATGAAGCCTGATTCTCTGCAATGGGACCTCTCTCCTCTGTCTGGGTGCCGGGGCCTAAATATCTGACAATGGCCTGTTCCAGTGGTGGGTGACATGAAGCCTGATTCTCTGCTATGGGACCTCTCTCCTCTGTCTGGGTGCCAGGGCCTAAATATCTGACAATGGCCTGTTTCAGTGGTGGATGACGTGGAGCCTGATTCTCTGCTATGACATGAAGCCTGATTCTCTGCTATGGGACCTCTCCTCTGTCTGGGTACCGGGGCCTAAATATCTGACAATGGCCTGTTCTAGTGGTGGGTGACGTGAAGCCTGATTCTCTGCTATGACATGAAGCCTGATTCTCTGCACTGGGACCTCTCTCCTCTGTCTGGGTGCCGGGGCCTAAATATCTGACAATGGCCTGTTCCAGTATTGGGTGACCTGAAGCCTGATTCTCTGCTATGACTTGAAGCCTGACTCTCTGCTATGACATGAAGCCTGACTCTCTGCTATGACATGAAGCCTGAATCTCTGCTATGGGACCTCTCTCCTCTGTCTGTGTGCCGGGGCCTAAAAATATCTGACAGTGGCCTGTTCCAGTGGTGGGTGACGTGAAGCCTGATTCTCTGCTATGACATGAAGCCTGATTCTCTGCAATGGGACCTCTCTCCTCTGTCTGGGTGCCGGGGCCTAAAAATATCTGACAATGGCCTGTTCCAGTGGTGGGTGACATGAAGCCTGATTGTTTGCTATGACATGAATCCTGATTCTCTGCAATAGGACCTCTCTCCTCTGTCTGGGTGCCAGGGCCTAAATATCTGACAATGGCCTGTTCCAGTGGTTGGTGACGTGAAGCCTGATTCTCTGCTATGACATGAAGCCTGATTCTCTGCTATGGGACCTCTCTCCTCTGTCTGGGTGTCGGGGCCTAAATATCTGACAATGGCCTGTTCCAGTGGTGGGTGACATGAAGCCTGATTCTCTGCTATGACATGAAGCCTAATTCTCTGCTATGGGACCTCTCTCCTCTGTCTGGGTGCCGGGGCCTAAATATCTGACAATAGCCTGTTCCAGTATTGGGTGACGTGAAGCCTGATTCTCTGCTATGACTTGAAGCCTGATTCTCTGCTATGACATGAAGCCTGATTCTCTGCTATGGGACCTCTCTCTTTTGTCTGGGTACCGGTGCCTAAATATCTGACAATGGCCTGCTCTAGTGGTGGGTGACGTGAAGCCTGATTCTCTGCTATGACATGAAGCCTGATTCTCTGCAATGGGACCTCTCTCCTCTGTCTGGGTGCCGTGGCCTAAATATCTGACAATGGCCTGTTCCAGTGGTGGGTGACATGAAGCCTGATTCTCTGCTATGGGACCTCTCTCCTCTGTCTGGGTGCCAGGGCCTAAATATCTGACAATGGCCTGTTCCAGTGGTGGGTGACGTGGAGCCTGATTCTTTGCTATGACATGAAGCCTGATTCTCTGCTATGTGACCTCTCTCCTCTGTCTGGGTGCCGGGGCCTAAATATCTGACAATGGCCTGTTCCAGTATTGGGTGACGTGAAGCCTGATTCTCTGCTATGACTTGAAGCCTGATTCTCTGCTATGACATGAAGCCTGATTCTCTGCTATGGGACCTCTCTCTTTTGTCTGGGTGCCGGGGCCTGAATATCTGACAATGGCCTGTTCCAGTGGTGGGTGACATGAAGCCTGATTCTCTGCTATGGGACCTCTCTCCTCTGTCTGGGTGCCAGGGCCTAAATATCTGACAATGGCCTGTTCCAGTGGTGGGTGACGTGGAGCCTGATTCTCTGCTATGACATGAAGCCTGACTCTCTGCTATGGGACCACTCTCCTCTGTCTGGGTGCCGGGGCCTAAATATCTGACAATGGCCTGTTCCAGTATTGGGTGACGTGAAGCCTGATTCTCTGCTATGACATGAAGCCTGATTCTCTGCTATGACTTGAAGCCTGATTCTCTGCTATGACTTGAAGCCTGATTCTCTGCTATGACATGAAGCCTGATTCTCTGCTATGGGACCTCTCTCCTCTGTCTGGGTGCCAGGTCCTAAATATCTGACAATGGCCTGTTCCAGTGGTGGGTGACGTGGAGCCTGATTCTCTGCTATGACATGAAGCCTGATTCTCTGCTATGGGACCTCTCTCCTCTGTCTGGGTGCCGGGGCCTAAATATCTGACAATGGCCTGTTCCAGTATTGGGTGACGTGAAGCCTGATTCTCTGCTATGACATGAAGCCTGATTCTCTGCTATGACTTGAAGCCTGATTCTCTGCTATGACATGAAGCCTGATTCTCTGCTATGACATGAAGCCTGATTCTCTGCTATGGGACCTCTCTCCTCTGTCTGGGTGCCGGGGCCTAAATATCTGACAATGGCCTGTTCCAGTATTGGGTGACGTGAAGCCTTATTCTCTGCTATGACATGAAGCCTGATTCTCTGCTATGGGACCTCTCTCCTCTGTCTGGGTGCCGGGGCCTAAATATCTGACAATGGCCTGTTCCAGTGGTGGGTGACGTGAAGCCTGATTCTCTGCTATGACATGAAGCCTGATTCTCTGCAATGGGACCTCTCTCCTCTGTCTGGGTGCTGGGGCCTAAATATCTGACAACGGCCTGTTCCAGTGGTGGGTGACATGAAGCCTGATTCTCTGCTATGGGACCTCTCTCCTCTGTCTGGGTGCCGGGGCCTAAATATCTGACAATGGCCTGTTCCAGTATTGGGTGACGTGAAGCCTGATTCTCTGCTATGGGACCTCTCTCCTCTGTCTGGGTGCCGGGGCCTAAATATCTGACAATAGCCTGTTCCAGTGGTGGGTGACGTGAAGCCTGTTTCTCTGCTATGACATGAAGCCTGATTCTCTGCAATGGGACCTCTCTCCTCTGTCTGGGTGCTGGGGCCTTAATATCTGACAATGGCCTGTTCCAGTGGTGGGTGACATGAAGCCTGATTCTCTGCTATGACATGAAGCCTGATTCTCTGCTATGGCACCTCTCTCCTCTGTCTGGATGCCAGGGCCTAAATATCTGACAATGGCTTGTTCCAGTGGTGGGTGACGTGAAGCCTGATTCTCTGCTATGACTTGAAGCCTGATTCTCTGCTACGAGACCTCTCTCCTCTGTCTGTGTGCCGGGGCCTAAATATCTGACAATGGCCTGTTCCAGTATTGGGTGACGTGAAGCCTGATTCTCTGCTATGACTTGAAGCCTGATTCTCTGCTATGACATGAAGCCTGATTCTCTGCTATGGGACCTCTCTCCTTTGTCTGGGTAACGGGGCCTAAATATCTGACAATGGCCTATTCTAGTGGTGGGTGAAGTGAAGCCTGATTCTCTGCTATGACATGAAGCCTGATTCTCTGCAATGGGACCTCTCTCCTCTGTCTGGGTGCCGGGGCCTAAATATCTGACAATGGCCTGTTCCAGTGGTGGGTGACATGAAGCCTGATTCTCTGCTATGGGACCTCTCTCTTCTGTCTGGGTGCCAGGGCCTAAATATCTGACAATGGCCTGTTCCAGTGGTGGGTGACGTGGAGCCTGATTCTCTGCTATGACATGAAGCCTGATTCTCTGCTATGATACCTCTCTCCTCTGTCTGGGTGCCGAGGCCTAAATATCTGACAATGGCCTGTTCCAGTATTGGGTGACGTGAAGCCTGATTCTCTGCTATGACATGAAGCCTGATTCTCTGCTATGACTTGAAGCCTGATTCTCTGCTATGACATGAAGCCTGATTCTCTGCTATGGGACCTCTCTCCTCTGTCTGGGTGCCGGGGCCTAAATATCTGACAATGGCCTGTTCCAGTGGTGGGTGACGTGAAGCCTGATTCTCTGCTATGACATGAAGTCTGATTCTCTGCAATGGGACCTCTCTCCTCTGTCTGGGTGCCGGGGCCTAAATATCTGACAATGGCCTGTTCCAGTGGTAGGTGACATGAAGCCTGATTCTCTGCTATGACATGAAGCCTGATTCTCTGCTATGGGTCCTCTCTCCTCTGTCTGGATGCCAGGGCCTAAATATCTGACAATGGCCTGTTCCAGTGGTGGGTGACGTGAAGCCTGATTCTCTGCTATGACATGAAGCCTGATTCTCTGCAATGGGACCTCTCTCCTCTGTCTGGGTGCCGGGGCCTAAAAATATCTGACAATGGCCTGTTCCAGTGGTGGGTGACATGAAGCCTGATTGTCTGCTATGACATGAATCCTGATTTTCTGCAATGGGACCTCTCTCCTCTGTCTGGGTGCCAGGGCCTAAATATCTGACAATGGCCTGTTCCAGTGGTTGGTGACGTGAAGCCTGATTCTCTGCTATGACATGAAGCCTGATTCTCTGCTATGGGACCTCTCTCCTCTGTCTGGGTGCCGGGGCCTAAATATCTGACAATGGCCTGTTCCAGTGGTGGGTGACATGAAGCCTGATTCTCTGCTATGACATGAAGCCTGATTCTCTGCTATGGGACCTCTCTACT
Organism: Bufo gargarizans; assembly: GCF_014858855.1. Lineage (NCBI taxonomy): Eukaryota > Metazoa > Chordata > Amphibia > Anura > Bufonidae > Bufo > Bufo gargarizans. Next base: position 1,548,590 of record NC_058086.1, read on the forward strand.
CTGTCTGGGTGTCGGGGCCTAAATATCTGACAATGGCCTGTTCCAGTGGTGGATGACATGAAGCCTGATTCTCTGCTATGACATGAAGCCTGATTCTCTGCTATGGGACCTCTCTCCTCTGTCTGGGTGCCGGGGCCTAAATATCTGACAATAGCCTGTTCCAGTATTGGGTGACGTGAAGCCTGATTCTCTGCTATGACTTGAAGCCTGATTCTCTGCTATGACATGAAGCCTGATTCTCTGCTATGGGACCTCTCTCTTTTGTCTGGGTACCAGGGCCTAAATATCTGACAATGGCCTGCTCTAGTGGTGGGTGACGTGAAGCCTGATTCTCTGCTATGACAGGAAGCCTGATTCTCTGCAATGGGACCTCTCTCCTCTGTCTGGGTGCCGTGGCCTAAATATCTGACAATGGCCTGTTCCAGTGGTGGGTGACATGAAGCCTGATTCTCTGCTATGGGACCTCTCTCCTCTGTCTGGGCGCCAGGGCCTAAATATCTGACAATGGCCTGTTCCAGTGGTGGGTGACGTGGAGCCTGATTCTCTGCTATGACATGAAGCCTGATTCTCTGCTATGGGACCTCTCTCCTCTGTCTGGGTGCCGGGGCCGAAATATCTGACAATGGCCTGTTCCAGTATTGGGTGACGTGAAGCCTGATTCTGTGCTATGACTTGAAGCCTGATTCTCTGCTATGACATGAAGCCTGATTCTCTGCTATGGGACCTCTCTCTTTTGTCTGGGTGCCGGGGCCTAAATATCTGACAATGGCCTGTTCCAGTGGTGGGTGACATGAAGCCTGATTCTCTGCTATGGGACCTCTCTCCTCTGGGTGCCAGGGCCTAAATATCTGACAATGGCCTGTTCCAGTGGTGGGTGACGTGGAGCCTGATTCTCTGCTATGACATGAAGCCTGATTCTCTGCTATGGGACCACTCTCCTCTGTCTGGGTGCCGGGGCCTAAATATCTGACAATGGCCTGTTCCAGTATTGGGTGACGTGAAGCCTGATTCTCTGCTATGACATGAAGCCTGATTCTCTGCTATGACTTGAAGCCTGATTCTCTGCTATGACTTGAAGCCTGATTCTCTGCTATGACATGAAGCCTGATTCTCTGCTATGGGACCTCTCTCCTCTGTCTGGGTGCCAGGGCCTAAATATCTGACAATGGCCTGTTCCAGTGGTGGGTGACGTGGAGCCTGATTCTCTGCTATGACATGAAGCCTGATTCTCTGCTATGGGACCTCTCTCCTCTGTCTAGATGCCGGGGCCTAAATATCTGACAATGGCCTGTTCTAGTATTGGGTGACGTGAAGCCTGATTCTCTGCTATGACTTGAAGCCTGATTCTCTGCTATGACATGAAGCCTGATTCTCTGCTATGGGACCTCTCTCCTCTGTCTGGGTGCCGGGGCCTAAATATCTGACAATGGCCTGTTCCAGTGGTGGGTGACGTGAAGCCTGATTCTCTGCTATGACATGAAGCCTGATTCTCTGCAATGGGACCTCTCTCCTCTGTCTGGGTGCCGGGGCCTAAATATCTGACAACGGCCTGTTCCAGTCTTGGGTGACATGAAGCCTGATTCTCTGCTATGGGACCTCTCTCCTCTGTCTGGGTGCCGGGGCCTAAATATCTGACAATGGCCTGTTCCAGTATTGGGTGACGTGAAGCCTGATTCTCTGCTATGACATGAAGCCTGATTCTCTGCTATGACTTGAAGCCTGATTCTCTGCTATGGGACCTCTCTCCTCTGTCTGGGTGCCGGGGCCTAAATATCTGACAATGGCCTGTTCCAGTGGTGGGTGACGTGAAGCCTGATTCTCTGCTATGACATGAAGCCTCATTCTCTGCAATGGTACCTCTCTCCTCTGTCTGGGTGCCGGGGCCTAAATATCTGACAACGGCCTGTTCCAGTGGTGGGTGACGTGAAGCCTGATTCTCTGCTATGGGACCTCTCTCCTCTGTCTGGGTGCCGGGGCCTAAATATCTGACAATGGCCTGTTCCAGTATTGGGTGACGTGAAGCCTGATTCTCTGCTATGACATGAAGCCTGATTCTCTGCTATGGGACCTCTCTCCTCTGTCTGGGTGCCGGGGCCTAAATATCTGACAATGGCCTGTTCCAGTGGTGGGTGACGTGAAGCCTGATTCTCTGCTATGACATGAAGCCTGATTCTCTGCAATGGGACCTCTCTCCTCTGTCTGGGTGCCGGGGCCTTAATATCTGACAATGGCCTGTTCCAGTGGTGGGTGACATGAAGCCTGATTCTCTGCTATGACATGAAGCCTGATTCTCTGCTATGGCACCTCTCTCCTCTGTCCGGATGCCAGGGCCTAAATATCTGACAATGGCCTGTTCCAGTGGTGGGTGACTTGAAGCCTGATTCTCTGCTATGACATGAAGCCTGATTCTCTGCTATGGGACCTTTCTCCTTTGTCTGGGTACCGGGGCCTAAATATCTGACAATGGCCTATTCTAGTGGTGGATGACGTGAAGCCTGATTCTCTGCTAAGACATGAAGCCTGATTCTCTGCAATGGGAGCTCTCTCCTCTGTCTGGGTGCCGGGGCCTAAATATCTGACAATGGCCTGTTCCAGTGGTGGGTGACATGAAGCCTGATTCTCTGCTATGGGACCTCTCTCTTCTGTCTGGGTGCCAGGGCCTAAATATCTGACAATGGCCTGTTCCAGTGGTGGGTGACGTGGAGCCTGATTCTCTGCTATGACATGAAGCCTGATTCTCTGCTATGAGACCTCTCTCCTCTGTCTGGGTCCTGAGGCCTAAATATCTGACAATGGCCTGTTCCAGTATTGGGTGACGTGAAGCCTGATTCTCTGCTATGACATGAAGCCTGATTCTCTGCTATGACATGAAGCCTGATTCTCTGCAATGGGACCTCTCTCCTCTGTCTGGGTGCCGGGGCCTAAAAATATCTGACAATGGCCTGTTCCAGTGGTGGGTGACATGAAGCCTGATTGTCTGCTATGACATGAATCCTGATTCTCTGCAATGGGACCTCTCTCCTCTGTCTGGGTGCCAGGGCCTAAATATCTGACAATGGCCTGTTCCAGTGGTTGGTGACGTGAAGCCTGATTCTCTGCTATGGGACCTCTCTCTTCTGTCTGGGTGCCGGGGCCTAAATATCTGACAATGGCCTGTTCCAGTGGTGGGTGACATGAAGGCTGATTCTCTGCTATGACATGAAGCCTGATTCTCTGCTATGGGACCTCTCTACTCTGTCTGGGTGTCGGGGCCTAAATATCTGACAATGGCCTGTTCCAGTGGTGGGTGACATGAAGCCTGATTCTCTGCTATGACATGAAGCCTGATTCTCTGCTATGGGACCTCTCTCCTCTGTCTGGGTGCCGGGGCCTAAATATCTGACAATAGCCTGTTCCAGTATTGGGTGACGTGAAGCCTGATTCTCTGCTATGACTTGAAGCCTGATTCTCTGCTATGACATGAAGCCTGATTCTCTGCTATGGGACCTCTCTCTTTTGTCTGGGTACCGGGGCCTAAATATCTGACAATGGCCTGCTCTAGTGGTGGGTGACGTGAAGCCTGATTCTCTGCTATGACAGGAAGCCTGATTCTCTGCAATGGGACCTCTCTCCTCTGTCTGGGTGCCGTGGCCTAAATATCTGACAATGGCCTGTTCCAGTGGTGGGTGACATGAAGCCTGATTCTCTGCTATGGGACCTCTCTCCTCTGTCTGGGCGCCAGGGCCTAAATATCTGACAATGGCCTGTTCCAGTGGTGGGTGACGTGGAGCCTGATTCTCTGCTATGACATGAAGCCTGATTCTCTGCTATGGGACCTCTCTCCTCTGTCTGGGTGCCGGGGCCGAAATATCTGACAATGGCCTGTTCCAGTATTGGGTGACGTGAAGCCTGATTCTCTGCTATGACTTGAAGCCTGATTCTCTGCTATGACATGAAGCCTGATTCTCTGCTATGGGACCTTTCTCTTTTGTCTGGGTGCCGGGGCCTAAATATCTGACAATGGCCTGTTCCAGTGGTGGGTGACATGAAGCCTGATTCTCTGCTATGGGACCTCTCTCCTCTGTCTGGGTGCCAGGGCCTAAATATCTGACAATGGCCTGTTCCAGTGGTGGGTGACGTGGAGCCTGATTCTCTGCTATGACATGAAGCCTGATTCTCTGCTATGGGACCACTCTCCTCTGTCTGGGTGCCGGGGCCTAAATATCTGACAATGGCCTGTTCCAGTATTGGGTGACGTGAAGCCTGATTCTCTGCTATGACATGAAGCCTGATTCTCTGCTAAGACTTGAAGCCTGATTCTCTGCTATGACTTGAAGCCTGATTCTCTGCTATGACATGAAGCCTGATTCTCTGCTATGGGACCTCTCTCCTCTGTCTGGGTGCCAGGGCCTAAATATCTGACAATGGCCTGTTCCAGTGGTGGGTGACGTGGAGCCTGATTCTCTGCTATGACATGAAGCCTGATTCTCTGCTATGGGACCTCTCTCCTCTGTCTAGGTGCCGGGGCCTAAATATCTGACAATGGCCTGTTCCAGTATCGGGTGACGTGAAGCCTGATTCTCTGCTATGACATGAAGCCTGATTCTCTGCTATGACTTGAAGCCTGATTCTCTGCTATGACATGAAGCCTGATTCTCTGCTATGGGACCTCTCTCCTCTGTCTGGGTGCCGGGGCCTAAATATCTGACAATGGCCTGTTCCAGTGGTGGGTGACGTGAAGCCTGATTCTCTGCTATGACATGAAGCCTGATTCTCTGCAATGGGACCTCTATCCTCTGTCTGGGTGCCAGGGCCTAAATATCTGACAATGGCCTGTTCCAGTGGTGGGTGACGTGGAGCCTGATTCTCTGCTATGACATGAAGCCTGATTCTCTGCTATGGGACCTCTCTCCTCTGTCTGGGTGCCGGGCCTAAATATCTGACAATGGCCTGTTCCAGTATTGGGTGACGTGAAGCCTGATTCTCTGCTATGACATGAAGCCTGATTCTCTGCTATGACTTGAAGCCTGATTCTCTGCTATGACATGAAGCCTGAATCTCTGCTATGACATGAAGCCTGAATCTCTGCTATGGGACCTCTCTCCTCTGTCTGTGTGCTGGGGCCTAAAAATATCTGACAGTGGCCTGTTCCAGTGGTGGGTGACGTGAAGCCTGATTCTCTGCTATGACATGAAGCCTGATTCTCTGCTATGGGACCTCTCTCCTCTGTCTGGGTGTCGGGGCCTAAATATCTGACAATGGCCTGTTCCAGTATTGGGTGACGTGAAGCCTGATTCCCTGCTATGACATGAAGCCTGATTCTCTGCTATGGGACCTCTCTCCTTTGTCTGGGTACCGGGGCCTAAATATCTGACAATGGCCTGTTGTAGTGGTGGGTGACGTGAAGCCTGATTCTCTGCTATGACATGAAGCCTGATTCTCTGCAATGGGACCTCTCTCCTCTGTCTGGGTGCCGGGGCCTAAATATCTGACAATGGCCTGTTCCAGTGGTGGGTGACATGAAGCCTGATTCTCTGCTATGGGACCTCTCTCCTCTGTCTGGGTGCCAGGGCCTAAATATCTGACAAAGGCCTGTTTCAGTGGTGGGTGACGTGGAGCCTGATTCTCTGCTATGACATGAAGCCTGATTCTCTGCTATGGGACCTCTCTCCTCTGTCTGGGTACCGGGGCCTAAATATCTGACAATGGCCTGTTCTAGTGGTGGGTGACGTGAAGCCTGATTCTCTGCTATGACATGAAGCCTGATTCTCTGCAATGGGACCTCTCTCCTCTGTCTGGGTGCCGGGGCCTAAATATATGACAATGGCCTGTTCCAGTATTGGGTGACCTGAAGCCTGATTCTCTGCTATGACTTGAAGCCTGACTCTCTGCTATGACATGAAGCCTGAATCTCTGCTATAGGACCTCTCTCCTCTGTCTGTGTGCCGGGGCCTAAAAATATCTGACAGTGGCCTGTTCCAGTGGTGGGTGACGTGAAGCCTGATTCTCTGCTATGACATGAAGCCTGATTCTCTGCAATGGGACCTCTCTCCTCTGTCTGGGTGCCGGGGCCTAAAAATATCTGACAATGGCCTGTTCCAGTGGTGGGTGACATGAAGCCTGATTGTTTGCTATGACATGAATCCTGATTCTCTGCAATAGGACCTCTCTCCTCTGTCTGGGTGCCAGGGCCTAAATATCTGACAATGGCCTGTTCCAGTGGTTGGTGACGTGAAGCCTGATTCTCTGCTATGACATGAAGCCTGATTCTCTGCTATGGGACCTCTCTCCTCTGTCTGGGTGTCGGGGCCTAAATATCTGACAATGGCCTGTTCCAGTGGTGGGTGACATGAAGCCTGATTCTCTGCTATGACATGAAGCCTGATTCTCTGCTTTGGGACCTCTCTCCTCTGTCTGGGTGCCGGGGCCTAAATATCTGACAATAGCCTGTTCCAGTATTGGGTGACGTGAAGCCTGATTCTCTGCTATGACTTGAAGCCTGATTCTCTGCTATGACATGAAGCCTGATTCTCTGCTATGGGACCTCTCTCTTTTGTCTGGGTACCGGGGCCTAAATATCTGACAATGGCCTGCTCTAGTGGTGGGTGACGTGAAGCCTGATTCTCTGCTATGACATGAAGCCTGATTCTCTGCAATGGGACCTCTCTCCTCTGTCTGGGTGCCGTGGCCTAAATATCTGACAATGGCCTGTTCCAGTGGTGGGTGACATGAAGCCTGATTCTCTGCTATGGGACCTCTCTCCTCTGTCTGGGTGCCAGGGCCTAAATATCTGACAATGGCCTGTTCCAGTGGTGGGTGACGTGGAGCCTGATTCTTTGCTATGACATGAAGCCTGATTCTCTGCTATGGGACCTCTCTCCTCTGTCTGGGTGCCGGGGCCTAAATATCTGACAATGGCCTGTTCCAGTATTGGGTGACGTGAAGCCTGATTCTCTGCTATGACTTGAAGCCTGATTCTCTGCTATGACATAAAGCCTGATTCTCTGCTATGGGACCTCTCTCTTTTGTCTGGGTGCCGGGGCCTAAATATCTGACAATGGCCTGTTCCAATGGTGGGTGACATGAAGCCTGATTCTCTGCTATGGGACCTCTCTCCTCTGTCTGGGTGCCAGGGCCTAAATATCTGACAATGGCCTGTTCCAGTGGTGGGTGACGTGGAGCCTGATTCTCTGCTATGACATGAAGCCTGACTCTCTGCTATGGGACCACTCTCCTCTGTCTGGGTGCCGGGGCCTAAATATCTGACAATGGCCTGTTCCAGTATTGGGTGACGTGAAGCCTGAATCTCTGCTATGACATGAAGCCTGATTCTCTGCTATGACTTGAAGCCTGATTCTCTGCTATGACTTGAAGCCTGATTCTCTGCTATGACATGAAGCCTGATTCTCTGCTATGGGACCTCTCTCCTCTGTCTGGGTGCCAGGGCCTAAATATCTGACAATGGCCTGTTCCAGTGGTGGGTGACGTGGAGCCTGATTCTCTGCTATGACATGAAGCCTGATTCTCTGCTATGGGACCTCTCTCCTCTGTCTGGGTGCCGGGGCCTAAATATCTGACAATGGCCTGTTCCAGTATTGGGTGACGTGAAGCCTGATTCTCTGCTATGACATGAAGCCTGATTCTCTGCTATGACTTGAAGCCTGATTCTCTGCTATGACATGAAGCCTGATTCTCTGCTATGACATGAAGCCTGATTCTCTGCTATGGGACCTCTCTCCTCTGTCTGGGTGCCGGGGCCTAAATATCTGACAATGGCCTGTTCCAGTGGTGGGTGACGTGAAGCCTGATTCTCTGCTATGACATGAAGCCTGATTCTCTGCTATGGGACCTCTCTCCTCTGTCTGGGTGCCGGGGCCTAAATATCTGACAATGGCCTGTTCCAGTATTGGGTGACGTGAAGCCTGATTCTCTGCTATGACATGAAGCCTGATTCTCTGCTATGACTTGAAGCCTGATTCTCTGCTATGGGACCTCTCTCCTCTGTCTGGGTGCCGGGGCCTAAATATCTGACAATGGCCTGTTCCAGTGGTGGGTGACGTGAAGCCTGATTCTCTGCTATGACATGAAGCCTGATTCTCTACAATGGGACCTCTCTCCTCTGTCTGGGTGCCGGGGCCTAAATATCTGACAACGGCCTGTTCCAGTGGTGGGTGACATGAAGCCTGATTCTCTGCTATGGGACCTCTCTCCTCTGTCTGGGTGCCGGGGCCTAAATATCTGACAATGGCCTGTTCTAGTATTGGGTGACGTGAAGCCTGATTCTCTGCTATGGGACCTCTCTCCTCTGTCTGGGTGCCGGGGCCTAAATATCTGACAATAGCCTGTTCCAGTGGTGGGTGACGTGAAGCCTGATTCTCTGCTATGACATGAAGCCTGATTCTCTGCAATGGGACCTCTCTCCTCTGTCTGGGTGCTGGGGCCTTAATATCTGACAATGGCCTGTTCCAGTGGTGGGTGACATGAAGCCTGATTCTCTGCTATGACATGAAGCCTGATTCTCTGCTATGGCACCTCTCTCCTCTGTCTGGATGCCAGGGCCTAAATATCTGACAATGGCTTGTTCCAGTGGTGGGTGACGTGAAGCCTGATTCTCTGCTATGACTTAAAGCCTGATTCTCTGCTACGGGACCTCTCTCCTCTGTCTGTGTGCCGGGGCCTAAATATCTGACAATGGCCTGTTCCAGTATTGGGTGACGTGAAGCCTGATTCTCTGCTATGACTTGAAGCCTGATTCTCTGCTATGACATGAAGCCTGATTCTCTGCTATGGGACCTCTCTCCTTTGTCTGGGTAACGGGGCCTAAATATCTGACAATGGCCTATTCTAGTGGTGGGTGACGTGAAGCCTGATTCTCTGCTATGACATGAAGCCTGATTCTCTGCAATGGGACCTCTCTCCTCTGTCTGGGTGCCAGGGCCTAAATATCTGACAATGGCCTGTTCCAGTGGTGGGTGACGTGGAGCCTGATTCTCTGCTATGACATGAAGCCTGATTCTCTGCTATGAGACCTCTCTCCTCTGTCTGGGTGCCGAGGCCTAAATATCTGACAATGGCCTGTTCTAGTGGTGGGTGACATGAAGCCTGATTCTCTGCTATGACATAAAGCCTGATTCTCTGCAATGGGACCTCTCTCCTCTGTCTGGGTGCCAGGGCCTAAATATCTGACAATGGCCTGTTCCAGTGGTGGGTGACGTGGAGCCTGATTCTCTGCTATGACATGAAGCCTGATTCTCTGCTATGGGACCTCTCTCCTCTGTCTGGGTGCCGGGCCTAAATATCTGACAATGGCCTGTTCCAGTATTGGGTGACGTGAAGCCTGATTCTCTGCTATGACATGAAGCCTGATTCTCTGCTATGACTTGAAGCCTGATTCTCTGCTATGACATGAAGCCTGAATCTCTGCTATGACATGAAGCCTGAATCTCTGCTATGGGACCTCTCTCCTCTGTCTGTGTGCTGGGGCCTAAAAATATCTGACAGTGGCCTGTTCCAGTGGTGGGTGACGTGAAGCCTGATTCTCTGCTATGACATGAAGCCTGATTCTCTGCTATGGGACCTCTCTCCTCTGTCTGGGTGTCGGGGCTTAAATATCTGACAATGGCCTGTTCCAGTATTGGGTGACGTGAAGCCTGATTCCCTGCTATGACATGAAGCCTGATTCTTTGCTATGGGACCTCTCTTCTCTGTCTGGGTGCCGGGGCCTAAATATCTGACAATGGCCTGTTCCAGTGGTGGGTGACATGAAGCCTGATTCTCTGCTATGGGACCTCTCTCCTCTGTCTGGGTGCCAGGGCCTAAATATCTGACAATGGCCTGTTTCAGTGGTGGGTGACGTGGAGCCTGATTCTCTGCTATGACATGAAGCCTGATTCTCTGCTATGGGACCTCTCTCCTCTGTCTGGGTACCGGGGCCTAAATATCTGACAATGGCCTGTTCTAGTGGTGGGTGACGTGAAGCCTGATTCTCTGCTATGACATGAAGCCTGATTCTCTGCAATGGGACCTCTCTCCTCTGTCTGGGTGCCGGGGCCTAAATATATGACAATGGCCTGTTCCAGTATTGGGTGACCTGAAGCCTGATTCTCTGCTATGACTTGAAGCCTGACTCTCTGCTATGACATGAAGCCTGAATCTCTGCTATAGGACCTCTCTCCTCTGTCTGTGTGCCGGGGCCTAAAAATATCTGACAGTGGCCTGTTCCAGTGGTGGGTGACGTGAAGCCTGATTCTCTGCTATGACATGAAGCCTGATTCTCTGCAATGGGACCTCTCTCCTCTGTCTGGGTGCCGGGGCCTAAAAATATCTGACAATGGCCTGTTCCAGTGGTGGGTGACATGAAGCCTGATTGTTTGCTATGACATGAATCCTGATTCTCTGCAATAGGACCTCTCTCCTCTGTCTGGGTGCCAGGGCCTAAATATCTGACAATGGCCTGTTCCAGTGGTTGGTGACGTGAAGCCTGATTCTCTGCTATGACATGAAGCCTGATTCTCTGCTATGGGACCTCTCTCCTCTGTCTGGGTGTCGGGGCCTAAATATCTGACAATGGCCTGTTCCAGTGGTGGGTGACATGAAGCCTGATTCTCTGCTATGACATGAAGCCTGATTCTCTGCTTTGGGACCTCTCTCCTCTGTCTGGGTGCCGGGGCCTAAATATCTGACAATAGCCTGTTCCAGTATTGGGTGACGTGAAGCCTGATTCTCTGCTATGACTTGAAGCCTGATTCTCTGCTATGACATGAAGCCTGATTCTCTGCTATGGGACCTCTCTCTTTTGTCTGGGTACCGGGGCCTAAATATCTGACAATGGCCTGCTCTAGTGGTGGGTGACGTGAAGCCTGATTCTCTGCTATGACATGAAGCCTGATTCTCTGCAATGGGACCTCTCTCCTCTGTCTGGGTGCCGTGGCCTAAATATCTGACAATGGCCTGTTCCAGTGGTGGGTGACATGAAGCCTGATTCTCTGCTATGGGACCTCTCTCCTCTGTCTGGGTGCCAGGGCCTAAATATCTGACAATGGCCTGTTCCAGTGGTGGGTGACATGAAGCCTGATTCTCTGCTTTGGGACCTCTCTCCTCTGTCTGGGTGCCGGGGCCTAAATATCTGACAATAGCCTGTTCCAGTATTGGGTGACGTGAAGCCTGATTCTCTGCTATGACTTGAAGCCTGATTCTCTGCTATGACATAAAGCCTGATTCTCTGCTATGGGACCTCTCTCTTTTGTCTGGGTGCCGGGGCCTAAATATCTGACAATGGCCTGTTCCAGTGGTGGGTGACATGAAGCCTGATTCTCTGCTATGGGACCTCTCTCCTCTGTCTGGGTGCCAGGGCCTAAATATCTGACAATGGCCTGTTCCAGTGGTGGGTGACGTGGAGCCTGATTCTCTGCTATGACATGAAGCCTGACTCTCTGCTATGGGACCACTCTCCTCTGTCTGGGTGCCGGGGCCTAAATATCTGACAATGGCCTGTTCCAGTATTGGGTGACGTGAAGCCTGAATCTCTGCTATGACATGAAGCCTGATTCTCTGCTATGACTTGAAGCCTGATTCTCTGCTATGACTTGAAGCCTGATTCTCTGCTATGACATGAAGCCTGATTCTCTGCTATGGGACCTCTCTCCTCTGTCTGGGTGCCAGGGCCTAAATATCTGACAATGGCCTGTTCCAGTGGTGGGTGACGTGGAGCCTGATTCTCTGCTATGACATGAAGCCTGATTCTCTGCTATGGGACCTCTCTCCTCTGTCTGGGTGCCGGGGCCTAAATATCTGACAATGGCCTGTTCCAGTATTGGGTGACGTGAAGCCTGATTCTCTGCTATGACATGAAGCCTGATTCTCTGCTATGACTTGAAGCCTGATTCTCTGCTATGACATGAAGCCTGATTCTCTGCTATGACATGAAGCCTGATTCTCTGCTATGGGACCTCTCTCCTCTGTCTGGGTGCCGGGGCCTAAATATCTGACAATGGCCTGTTCCAGTGGTGGGTGACGTGAAGCCTGATTCTCTGCTATGACATGAAGCCTGATTCTCTGCTATGGGACCTCTCTCCTCTGTCTGGGTGCCGGGGCCTAAATATCTGACAATGGCCTGTTCCAGTATTGGGTGACGTGAAGCCTGATTCTCTGCTATGACATGAAGCCTGATTCTCTGCTATGACTTGAAGCCTGATTCTCTGCTATGGGACCTCTCTCCTCTGTCTGGGTGCCGGGGCCTAAATATCTGACAATGGCCTGTTCCAGTGGTGGGTGACGTGAAGCCTGATTCTCTGCTATGACATGAAGCCTGATTCTCTACAATGGGACCTCTCTCCTCTGTCTGGGTGCCGGGGCCTAAATATCTGACAACGGCCTGTTCCAGTGGTGGGTGACATGAAGCCTGATTCTCTGCTATGGGACCTCTCTCCTCTGTCTGGGTGCCGGGGTCTAAATATCTGACAATGGCCTGTTCCAGTATTGGGTGACGTAAAGCCTGATTCTCTGCTATGGGACCTCTCTCCTCTGTCTGGGTGCCGGGGCCTAAATATCTGACAATAGCCTGTTCCAGTGGTGGGTGACGTGAAGCCTGATTCTCTGCTATGACATGAAGCCTGATTCTCTGCAATGGGACCTCTCTCCTCTGTCTGGGTGCTGGGGCCTTAATATCTGACAATGGCCTGTTCCAGTGGTGGGTGACATGAAGCCTGATTCTCTGCTATGACATGAAGCCTGATTCTCTGCTATGGCACCTCTCTCCTCTGTCTGGATGCCAGGGCCTAAATATCTGACAATGGCTTGTTCCAGTGGTGGGTGACGTGAAGCCTGATTCTCTGCTATGACTTAAAGCCTGATTCTCTGCTACGGGACCTCTCTCCTCTGTCTGTGTGCCGGGGCCTAAATATCTGACAATGGCCTGTTCCAGTATTGGGTGACGTGAAGCCTGATTCTCTGCTATGACTTGAAGCCTGATTCTCTGCTATGACATGAAGCCTGATTCTCTGCTATGGGACCTCTCTCCTTTGTCTGGGTAACGGGGCCTAAATATCTGACAATGGCCTATTCTAGTGGTGGGTGACGTGAAGCCTGATTCTCTGCTATGACATGAAGCCTGATTCTCTGCAATGGGACCTCTCTCCTCTGTCTGGGTGCCAGGGCCTAAATATCTGGCAATGGCCTGTTCCAGTGGTGGGTGACGTGGAGCCTGATTCTCTGCTATGACATGAAGCCTGATTCTCTGCTATGAGACCTCTCTCCTCTGTCTGGGTGCCGAGGCCTAAATATCTGACTATGGCCTGTTCTAGTGGTGGGTGACATGAAGCCTGATTCTCTGCTATGACATAAAGCCTGATTCTCTGCAATGGGACCTCTCTCCTCTGTCTGGGTGCCAGGGCCTAAATATCTGACAATGGCCTGTTCCAGTGGTGGGTGACGTGGAGCCTGATTCTCTGCTATGACATGAAGCCTGATTCTCTGCTATGGGACCTCTCTCCTCTGTCTGGGTGCCGGGCCTAAATATCTGACAATGGCCTGTTCCAGTATTGGGTGACGTGAAGCCTGATTCTCTGCTATGACATGAAGCCTGATTCTCTGCTATGACTTGAAGCCTGATTCTCTGCTATGACATGAAGCCTGAATCTCTGCTATGACATGAAGCCTGAATCTCTGCTATGGGACCTCTCTCCTCTGTCTGTGTGCTGGGGCCTAAAAATATCTGACAGTGGCCTGTTCCAGTGGTGGGTGACGTGAAGCCTGATTCTCTGCTATGACATGAAGCCTGATTCTCTGCTATGGGACCTCTCTCCTCTGTCTGGGTGTCGGGGCTTAAATATCTGACAATGGCCTGTTCCAGTATTGGGTGACGTGAAGCCTGATTCCCTGCTATGACATGAAGCCTGATTCTTTGCTATGGGACCTCTCTCCTCTGTCTGGGTGCCGGGGCCTAAATATCTGACAATGGCCTGTTCCAGTGGTGGGTGACATGAAGCCTGATTCTCTGCTATGGGACCTCTCTCCTCTGTCTGGGTGCCAGGGCCTAAATATCTGACAATGGCCTGTTTCAGTGGTGGGTGACGTGGAGCCTGATTCTCTGCTATGACATGAAGCCTGATTCTCTGCTATGGGACCTCTCTCCTCTGTCTGGGTACCGGGGCCTAAATATCTGACAATGGCCTGTTCTAGTGGTGGGTGACGTGAAGCCTGATTCTCTGCTATGACATGAAGCCTGATTCTCTGCAATGGGACCTCTCTCCTCTGTCTGGGTGCCGGGGCCTAAATATATGACAATGGCCTGTTCCAGTATTGGGTGACCTGAAGCCTGATTCTCTGCTATGACTTGAAGCCTGACTCTCTGCTATGACATGAAGCCTGAATCTCTGCTATAGGACCTCTCTCCTCTGTCTGTGTGCCGGGGCCTAAAAATATCTGACAGTGGCCTGTTCCAGTGGTGGGTGACGTGAAGCCTGATTCTCTGCTATGACATGAAGCCTGATTCTCTGCAATGGGACCTCTCTCCTCTGTCTGGGTGCCGGGGCCTAAAAATATCTGACAATGGCCTGTTCCAGTGGTGGGTGACATGAAGCCTGATTGTTTGCTATGACATGAATCCTGATTCTCTGCAATAGGACCTCTCTCCTCTATCTGGGTGCCAGGGCCTAAATATCTGACAATGGCCTGTTCCAGTGGTTGGTGACGTGAAGCCTGATTCTCTGCTATGACATGAAGCCTGATTCTCTGCTATGGGACCTCTCTCCTCTGTCTGGGTGTCGGGGCCTAAATATCTGACAATGGCCTGTTCCAGTGGTGGGTGACATGAAGCCTGATTCTCTGCTATGACATGAAGCCTGATTCTCTGCTATGGGACCTCTCTCCTCTGTCTGGGTGCCGGGGCCTAAATATCTGACAGTAGCCTGTTCCAGTATTGGGTGACGTGAAGACTGATTCTCTGCTATGACTTGAAGCCTGATTCTCTGCTATGACATGAAGCCTGATTCTCTGCTATGGGACCTCTCTCTTTTGTCTGGGTACCGGGGCCTAAATATCTGACAATGGCCTGCTCTAGTGGTGGGTGACGTGAAGCCTGATTCTCTGCTATGACATGAAGCCTGATTCTCTGCAATGGGACCTCTCTCCTCTGTCTGGGTGCCGTGGCCTAAATATCTGACAATGGCCTGTTCCAGTGGTGGGTGACATGAAGCCTGATTCTCTGCTATGGGACCTCTCTCCTCTGTCTGGGTGCCAGGGCCTAAATATCTGACAATGGCCTGTTCCAGTGGTGGGTGACGTGGAGCCTGATTCTTTGCTATGACATGAAGCCTGATTCTCTGCTATGGGACCTCTCTCCTCTGTCTGGGTGCCGGGGCCTAAATATCTGACAATGGCCTGTTCCAGTATTGGGTGACGTGAAGCCTGATTCTCTGCTATGACTTGAAGCCTGATTCTCTGCTATGACTTGAAACCTGATTCTCTGCTATGACTTGAATCCTTATTCTCTGCTATGGGACCTCTCTCCTCTGTCTGGGTGCCGGGGCCTAAAAATATCTGACAATGGCCTGTTCCAGTGCTGGGTGACAGGAAGCCTGATTGTCTGCTATGACATGAAGCCTGATTCACTGCAATGGGACCTCTCTCCTCTGTCTGGGTGCCAGGGCCTAAATATCTGACAATGGCCTGTTCCAGTGGTTGGTGACGTGAAGCCTGATTCTCTGCTATGACATGAAGCCTGATTCTCTGCTATGGGACCTCTCTCCTCTGTCTGGGTGCCGGGGCCTAAATATCTGACAATGGCCTGTTCCAGTGGTGGGTGACATGAAGCCTGATTCTCTGCTATGACATGAAGCCTGATTCTCTGCTTTGGGACCTCTCTCCTCTGTCTGGGTGTCGGGGCCTAAATATCTGACAATGGCCTGTTCCAGTGGTGGGTGACATGAAGCCTGATTCTCTGCTATGACATGAAGCCTGATTCTCTGCTATGGGACCTCTCTCCTCTGTCTGGGTGTCGGGGCCTAAATATCTGACAATGGCCTGTTCCAGTGGTGGGTGACATGAAGCCTGATTCTCTGCTATGACATGAAGCCTGATTCTCTGCTATGGGACCTCTCTCCTTTGTCTGGGTACCGGGGCCTAAATATCTGACAATGGCCTGTTCTAGTGGTGGGTGACATGAAGCCTGATTCTCTGCTATGACATGAAGCCTGATTCTCTGCAATGGGACCTCTCTCCTCTGTCTGGGTGCCAGGGCCTAAATATCTGACAATGGCCTGTTCCAGTGGTGGGTGACGTGGAGCCTGATTCTCTGCTATGACATGAAGCCTGATTCTCTGCTATGGGACCTCTCTCCTCTGTCTGGGTGCCGGGCCTAAATATCTGACAATGGCCTGTTCCAGTATTGGGTGACGTGAAGCCTGATTCTCTGCTATGACATGAAGCCTGAATCTCTGCTATGGGACCTCTCTCCTCTGTCTGTGTGCTGGGGCCTAAAAATATCTGACAGTGGCCTGTTCCAGTGGTGGGTGACGTGAAGCCTGATTCTCTGCTATGACATGAAGCCTGATTCTCTGCAATGGGACCTCTCTCCTCTGTCTGGGTGCCGGGGCCTAAATATCTGACAATGGCCTGTTCCAGTGGTGGGTGACATGAAGCCTGATTCTCTGCTATAACATGAAGCCTGATTCTCTGCTATGGGACCTCTCTCCTCTGTCTGGGTGTCGGGGCCTAAATATCTGACAATGGCCTGTTCCAGTTTTGGGTGACGTGAAGCCTGATTCCCTGCTATGACATGAAGCCTGATTTTCTGCTATGGGACCTCTCTCCTTTGTCTGGGTACCGGGGCCTAAATATCTGACAATGGCCTGTTCTAGTGGTGGGTGACGTGAAGCCTGATTCTCTGCTATGACATGAAGCCTGATTCTCTGCAATGGGACCTCTCTCCTCTGTCTGGGTGCCGGGGCCTAAATATCTGACAATGGCCTGTTCCAGTGGTGGGTGACATGAAGCCTGATTCTCTGCTATGGGACCTATCTCCTCTGTCTGGGTGCCAGGGCCTAAATATCTGACAATGGCCTGTTTCAGTGGTGGGTGACGTGGAGCCTGATTCTCTGCTATGACATGAAGCCTGATTCTCTGCTATGGGACCTCTCCTCTGTCTGGGTACCTGGGCCTAAATATCTGACAATGGCCTGTTCTAGTGGTGGGTGACGTGAAGCCTGATTCTCTGCTATGACATGAAGCCTGATTCTCTGCAATGGGACCTCTCTCCTCTGTCTGGGTGCCGGGGCCTAAATATCTGACAATGGCCTGTTCCAGTATTGGGTGACCTGAAGCCTGATTCTCTGCTATGACTTGAAGCCTGACTCTCTGCTATGACATGAAGCCTGAATCTCTGCTATGGGACCTCTCTCCTCTGTCTGTGTGCCGGGGCCTAAAAATATCTGAC
The DNA here is from genome assembly GCF_014858855.1 of Bufo gargarizans. Lineage (NCBI taxonomy): Eukaryota > Metazoa > Chordata > Amphibia > Anura > Bufonidae > Bufo > Bufo gargarizans. The sequence goes on from NC_058086.1 coordinate 1,566,000, forward strand.
AGTGGCCTGTTCCAGTGGTGGGTGACGTGAAGCCTGATTCTCTGCTATGACATGAAGCCTGATTCTCTGCAATGGGACCTCTCTCCTCTGTCTGGGTGCCGGGGCCTAAAAATATCTGACAATGGCCTGTTCCAGTGGTGGGTGACATGAAGCCTGATTGTTTGCTATGACATGAATCCTGATTCTCTGCAATAGGACCTCTCTCCTCTGTCTGGGTGCCAGGGCCTAAATATCTGACAATGGCCTGTTCCAGTGGTTGGTGACGTGAAGCCTGATTCTCTGCTATGACATGAAGCCTGATTCTCTGCTATGGGACCTCTCTCCTCTGTCTGGGTGTCGGGGCCTAAATATCTGACAATGGCCTGTTCCAGTGGTGGGTGACATGAAGCCTGATTCTCTGCTATGACATGAAGCCTGATTCTCTGCTATGGGACCTCTCTCCTCTGTCTGGGTGCCGGGGCCTAAATATCTGACAATAGCCTGTTCCAGTATTGGGTGACGTGAAGCCTGATTCTCTGCTATGACTTGAAGCCTGATTCTCTGCTATGACATGAAGCCTGATTCTCTGCTATGGGACCTCTCTCTTTTGTCTGGGTACCGGTGCCTAAATATCTGACAATGGCCTGCTCTAGTGGTGGGTGACGTGAAGCCTGATTCTCTGCTATGACATGAAGCCTGATTCTCTGCAATGGGACCTCTCTCCTCTGTCTGGGTGCCGTGGCCTAAATATCTGACAATGGCCTGTTCCAGTGGTGGGTGACATGAAGCCTGATTCTCTGCTATGGGACCTCTCTCCTCTGTCTGGGTGCCAGGGCCTAAATATCTGACAATGGCCTGTTCCAGTGGTGGGTGACGTGGAGCCTGATTCTTTGCTATGACATGAAGCCTGATTCTCTGCTATGTGACCTCTCTCCTCTGTCTGGGTGCCGGGGCCTAAATATCTGACAATGGCCTGTTCCAGTATTGGGTGACGTGAAGCCTGATTCTCTGCTATGACTTGAAGCCTGATTCTCTGCTATGACATGAAGCCTGATTCTCTGCTATGGGACCTCTCTCTTTTGTCTGGGTGCCGGGGCCTAAATATCTGACAATGGCCTGTTCCAGTGGTGGGTGACATGAAGCCTGATTCTCTGCTATGGGACCTCTCTCCTCTGTCTGGGTGCCAGGGCCTAAATATCTGACAATGGCCTGTTCCAGTGGTGGGTGACGTGGAGCCTGATTCTCTGCTATGACATGAAGCCTGACTCTCTGCTATGGGACCACTCTCCTCTGTCTGGGTGCCGGGGCCTAAATATCTGACAATGGCCTGTTCCAGTATTGGGTGACGTGAAGCCTGATTCTCTGCTATGACATGAAGCCTGATTCTCTGCTATGACTTGAAGCCTGATTCTCTGCTATGACTTGAAGCCTGATTCTCTGCTATGACATGAAGCCTGATTCTCTGCTATGGGACCTCTCTCCTCTGTCTGGGTGCCAGGTCCTAAATATCTGACAATGGCCTGTTCCAGTGGTGGGTGACGTGGAGCCTGATTCTCTGCTATGACATGAAGCCTGATTCTCTGCTATGGGACCTCTCTCCTCTGTCTGGGTGCCGGGGCCTAAATATCTGACAATGGCCTGTTCCAGTATTGGGTGACGTAAAGCCTGATTCTCTGCTATGACATGAAGCCTGATTCTCTGCTATGACTTGAAGCCTGATTCTCTGCTATGACATGAAGCCTGATTCTCTGCTATGACATGAAGCCTGATTCTCTGCTATGGGACCTCTCTCCTCTGTCTGGGTGCCGGGGCCTAAATATCTGACAATGGCCTGTTCCAGTGGTGGGTGACGTGAAGCCTGATTCTCTGCTATGACATGAAGCCTGATTCTCTGCAATGGGACCTCTCTCCTCTGTCTGGGTGCCGGGGCCTAAATATCTGACAACGGCCTGTTCCAGTGGTGGGTGACATGAAGCCTGATTCTCTGCTATGGGACCTCTCTCCTCTGTCTGGGTGCCGGGGCCTAAATATCTGACAATGGCCTGTTCCAGTATTGGGTGACGTGAAGCCTTATTCTCTGCTATGACATGAAGCCTGATTCTCTGCTATGGGACCTCTCTCCTCTGTCTGGGTGTCGGGGCCTAAATATCTGACAATGGCCTGTTCCAGTGGTGGGTGACGTGAAGCCTGATTCTCTGCTATGACATGAAGCCTGATTCTCTGCAATGGGACCTCTCTCCTCTGTCTGGGTGCTGGGGCCTAAATATCTGACAACGGCCTGTTCCAGTGGTGGGTGACATGAAGCCTGATTCTCTGCTATGGGACCTCTCTCCTCTGTCTGGGTGCCGGGGCCTAAATATCTGACAATGGCCTGTTCCAGTATTGGGTGACGTGAAGCCTGATTCTCTGCTATGGGACCTCTCTCCTCTGTCTGGGTGCCGGGGCCTAAATATCTGACAATAGCCTGTTCCAGTGGTGGGTGACGTGAAGCCTGTTTCTCTGCTATGACATGAAGCCTGATTCTCTGCAATGGGACCTCTCTCCTCTGTCTGGGTGCTGGGGCCTTAATATCTGACAATGGCCTGTTCCAGTGGTGGGTGACATGAAGCCTGATTCTCTGCTATGACATGAAGCCTGATTCTCTGCTATGGCACCTCTCTCCTCTGTCTGGATGCCAGGGCCTAAATATCTGACAATGGCTTGTTCCAGTGGTGGGTGACGTGAAGCCTGATTCTCTGCTATGATACCTCTCTCCTCTGTCTGGGTGCCGAGGCCTAAATATCTGACAATGGCCTGTTCCAGTATTGGGTGACGTGAATCCTGATTCTCTGCTATGACATGAAGCCTGATTCTCTGCTATGACTTGAAGCCTGATTCTCTGCTATGACATGAAGCCTGATTCTCTGCTATGGGACCTCTCTCCTCTGTCTGGGTGCCGGGGCCTAAATATCTGACAATGGCCTGTTCCAGTGGTGGGTGACGTGAAGCCTGATTCTCTGCTATGACATGAAGTCTGATTCTCTGCAATGGGACCTCTCTCCTCTGTCTGGGTGCCGGGGCCTAAATATCTGACAATGGCCTGTTCCAGTGGTAGGTGACATGAAGCCTGATTCTCTGCTATGACATGAAGCCTGATTCTCTGCTATGGGTCCTCTCTCCTCTGTCTGGATGCCAGGGCCTAAATATCTGACAATGGCCTGTTCCAGTGGTGGGTGACGTGAAGCCTGATTCTCTGCTATGACATGAAGCCTGATTCTCTGCAATGGGACCTCTCTCCTCTGTCTGGGTGCCGGGGCCTAAAAATATCTGACAATGGCCTGTTCCAGTGGTGGGTGACATGAAGCCTGATTGTCTGCTATGACATGAATCCTGATTCTCTGCAATGGGACCTCTCTCCTCTGTCTGGGTGCCAGGGCCTAAATATCTGACAATGGCCTGTTCCAGTGGTTGGTGACGTGAAGCCTGATTCTCTGCTATGACATGAAGCCTGATTCTCTGCTATGGGACCTCTCTCCTCTGTCTGGGTGCCGGGGCCTAAATATCTGACAATGGCCTGTTCCAGTGGTGGGTGACGTGGAGCCTGATTCTCTGCTATGACATGAAGCCTGATTCTCTGCTATGGGACCTCTCTCCTCTGTCTGGGTGCCGGGGCCGAAATATCTGACAATGGCCTGTTCCAGTATTGGGTGACGTGAAGCCTGATTCTCTGCTATGACTTGAAGCCTGATTCTCTGCTATGACATGAAGCCTGATTCTCTGCTATGGGACCTCTCACTTTTGTCTGGGTGCCGGGGCCTAAATATCTGACAATGGCCTGTTCCAGTGGTGGGTGACATGAAGCCTGATTCTCTGCTATGGGACCTCTCTCCTCTGGGTGCCAGGGCCTAAATATCTGACAATGGCCTGTTCCAGTGGTGGGTGACGTGGAGCCTGATTCTCTGCTATGACATGAAGCCTGATTCTCTGCTATGGGACCACTCTCCTCTGTCTGGGTGCCGGGGCCTAAATATCTGACAATGGCCTGTTCCAGTATTGGGTGACGTGAAGCCTGATTCTCTGCTATGACATGAAGCCTGATTCTCTGCTATGACTTGAAGCCTGATTCTCTGCTATGACTTGAAGCCTGATTCTTTGCTATGACATGAAGCCTGATTCTCTGCTATGGGACCTCTCTCCTCTGTCTGGGTGCCAGGGCCTAAATATCTGACAATGGCCTGTTCCAGTGGTGGGTGACGTGGAGCCTGATTCTCTGCTATGACATGAAGCCTGATTCTCTGCTATGGGACCTCTCTCCTCTGTCTAGGTGCCGGGGCCTAAATATCTGACAATGGCCTGTTCCAGTATTGGGTGACGTGAAGCCTGATTCTCTGCTATGACATGAAGCCTGATTCTCTGCTATGACTTGAAGCCTGATTCTCTGCTATGACATGAAGCCTGATTCTCTGCTATGGGACCTCTCTCCTCTGTCTGGGTGCCGGGGCCTAAATATCTGACAATGGCCTGTTCCAGTGGTGGGTGACGTGAAGCCTGATTCTCTGCTATGACATGAAGCCTGATTCTCTGCAATGGGACCTCTCTCCTCTGTCTGGGTGCCGGGGCCTAAATATCTGACAACGGCCTGTTCCAGTCTTGGGTGACATGAAGCCTGATTCTCTGCTATGGGACCTCTCTCCTCTGTCTGGGTGCCGGGGCCTAAATATCTGACAATGGCCTGTTCCAGTATTGGGTGACGTGAAGCCTGATTCTCTGCTATGACATGAAGCCTGATTCTCTGCTATGACTTGAAGCCTGATTCTCTGCTATGGGACCTCTCTCCTCTGTCTGGGTGCCGGGGCCTAAATATCTGACAATGGCCTGTTCCAGTGGTGGGTGACGTGAAGCCTGATTCTCTGCTATGACATGAAGCCTCATTCTCTGCAATGGTACCTCTCTCGTCTGTCTGGGTGCCGGGGCCTAAATATCTGACAACGGCCTGTTCCAGTGGTGGGTGACATGAAGCCTGATTCTCTGCTATGGGACCTCTCTCCTCTGTCTGGGTGCCGGGGCCTAAATATCTGACAATGGCCTGTTCCAGTATTGGGTGACGTGAAGCCTGATTCTCTGCTATGACATGAAGCCTGATTCTCTGCTATGGGACCTCTCTCCTCTGTCTGGGTGCCGGGGCCTAAATATCTGACAATGGCCTGTTCCAGTGGTGGGTGACGTGAAGCCTGATTCTCTGCTATGACATGAAGCCTGATTCTCTGCAATGGGACCTCTCTCCTCTGTCTGGGTGCCGGGGCCTTAATATCTGACAATGGCCTGTTCCAGTGGTGGGTGACATGAAGCCTGATTCTCTGCTATGACATGAAGCCTGATTCTCTGCTATGGCACCTCTCTCCTCTGTCTGGATGCCAGGGCCTAAATATCTGACAATGGCCTGTTCCAGTGGTGGGTGACTTGAAGCCTGATTCTCTGCTATGACATGAAGCCTGATTCTCTGCTATGGGACCTTTCTCCTTTGTCTGGGTACCGGGGCCTAAATATCTGACAATGGCCTATTCTAGTGGTGGATGACGTGAAGCCTGATTCTCTGCTATGACATGAAGCCTGATTCTCTGCAATGGGAGCTCTCTCCTCTGTCTGGGTGCCGGGGCCTAAATATCTGACAATGGCCTGTTCCAGTGGTGGGTGACATGAAGCCTGATTCTCTGCTATGGGACCTCTCTCTTCTGTCTGGGTGCCAGGGCCTAAATATCTGACAATGGCCTGTTCCAGTGGTGGGTGACGTGGAGCCTGATTCTCTGCTATGACATGAAGCCTGATTCTCTGCTATGAGACCTCTCTCCTCTGTCTGGGTCCTGAGGCCTAAATATCTGACAATGGCCTGTTCCAGTATTGGGTGACGTGAAGCCTGATTCTCTGCTATGACATGAAGCCTGATTCTCTGCTATGACATGAAGCCTGATTCTCTGCAATGGGACCTCTCTCCTCTGTCTGGGTGCCGGGGCCTAAAAATATCTGACAATGGCCTGTTCCAGTGGTGGGTGACATGAAGCCTGATTGTCTGCTATGACATGAATCCTGATTCTCTGCAATGGGACCTCTCTCCTCTGTCTGGGTGCCAGGGCCTAAATATCTGACAATGGCCTGTTCCAGTGGTTGGTGACGTGAAGCCTGATTCTCTGCTATGGGACCTCTCTCCTCTGTCTGGGTGCCGGGGCCTAAATATCTGACAATGGCCTGTTCCAGTGGTGGGTGACATGAAGGCTGATTCTCTGCTATGACATGAAGCCTGATTCTCTGCTATGGGACCTCTCTACTCTGTCTGGGTGTCGGGGCCTAAATATCTGACAATGGCCTGTTCCAGTGGTGGGTGACATGAAGCCTGATTCTCTGCTATGACATGAAGCCTGATTCTCTGCTATGGGACCTCTCTCCTCTGTCTGGGTGCCGGGGCCTAAATATCTGACAATAGCCTGTTCCAGTATTGGGTGACGTGAAGCCTGATTCTCTGCTATGACTTGAAGCCTGATTCTCTGCTATGACATGAAGCCTGATTCTCTGCTATGGGACCTCTCTCTTTTGTCTGGGTACCGGGGCCTAAATATCTGACAATGGCCTGCTCTAGTGGTGGGTGACGTGAAGCCTGATTCTCTGCTATGACAGGAAGCCTGATTCTCTGCAATGGGACCTCTCTCCTCTGTCTGGGTGCCGTGGCCTAAATATCTGACAATGGCCTGTTCCAGTGGTGGGTGACATGAAGCCTGATTCTCTGCTATGGGACCTCTCTCCTCTGTCTGGGCGCCAGGGCCTAAATATCTGACAATGGCCTGTTCCAGTGGTGGGTGACGTGGAGCCTGATTCTCTGCTATGACATGAAGCCTGATTCTCTGCTATGGGACCTCTCTCCTCTGTCTGGGTGCCGGGGCCGAAATATCTGACAATGGCCTGTTCCAGTATTGGGTGACGTGAAGCCTGATTCTCTGCTATGACTTGAAGCCTGATTCTCTGCTATGACATGAAGCCTGATTCTCTGCTATGGGACCTTTCTCTTTTGTCTGGGTGCCGGGGCCTAAATATCTGACAATGGCCTGTTCCAGTGGTGGGTGACATGAAGCCTGATTCTCTGCTATGGGACCTCTCTCCTCTGTCTGGGTGCCAGGGCCTAAATATCTGACAATGGCCTGTTCCAGTGGTGGGTGACGTGGAGCCTGATTCTCTGCTATGACATGAAGCCTGATTCTCTGCTATGGGACCACTCTCCTCTGTCTGGGTGCCGGGGCCTAAATATCTGACAATGGCCTGTTCCAGTATTGGGTGACGTGAAGCCTGATTCTCTGCTATGACATGAAGCCTGATTCTCTGCTAAGACTTGAAGCCTGATTCTCTGCTATGACTTGAAGCCTGATTCTCTGCTATGACATGAAGCCTGATTCTCTGCTATGGGACCTCTCTCCTCTGTCTGGGTGCCAGGGCCTAAATATCTGACAATGGCCTGTTCCAGTGGTGGGTGACGTGGAGCCTGATTCTCTGCTATGACATGAAGCCTGATTCTCTGCTATGGGACCTCTCTCCTCTGTCTAGGTGCCGGGGCCTAAATATCTGACAATGGCCTGTTCCAGTATTGGGTGACGTGAAGCCTGATTCTCTGCTATGACATGAAGCCTGATTCTCTGCTATGACTTGAAGCCTGATTCTCTGCTATGACATGAAGCCTGATTCTCTGCTATGGGACCTCTCTCCTCTGTCTGGGTGCCGGGGCCTAAATATCTGACAATGGCCTGTTCCAGTGGTGGGTGACGTGAAGCCTGATTCTCTGCTATGACATGAAGCCTGATTCTCTGCAATGGGACCTCTATCCTCTGTCTGGGTGCCGGGGCCTAAATATCTGACAACGGCCTGTTCCAGTCTTGGGTGACATGAAGCCTGATTCTCTGCTGTGGGACCTCTCTCCTCTGTCTGGGTGCCGGGGCCTAAATATCTGACAATGGCCTGTTCCAGTATTGGGTGACGTGAAGCCTGATTCTCTGCTATGACATGAAGCCTGATTCTCTGCTATGACTTGAAGCCTGATTCTCTGCTATGGGACCTCTCTCCTCTGTCTGGGTGCCGGGGCCTAAATATCTGACAATGGCCTGTTCCAGTGGTGGGTGACGTGAAGCCTGATGCTCTGCTATGACATGAAGCCTCATTCTCTGCAATGGGACCTCTCTCCTCTGTCTGGGTGCCGGGGCCTAAATATCTGACAACGGCCTGTTCCAGTGGTGGGTGACATGAAGCCTGATTCTCTGCTATGGGACCTCTCTCCTCTGTCTGGGTGCCGGGGCCTAAATATCTGACAATGGCCTGTTCCAGTATTGGGTGACGTGAATCCTGATTCTCTGCTATGACATGAAGCCTGATTCTCTGCTATGAGACCTCTCTCCTCTGTCTGGGTGCCGGGGGCTAAATATCTGACAATAGCCTGTTCCAGTGGTGGGTGACGTGAAGCCTGATTCTCTGCTATGACATGAAGCCTGATTCTCTGCAATGGGACCTCTCTCCTCTGTCTGGGTGCCGGGGCCTTAATATCTGACAATGGCCTGTTCCAGTGGTGGGTGACATGAAGCCTGATTCTCTGCTATGACATGAAGCCTGATTCTCTGCTATGGCACCTCTCTCCTCTGTCTGGAAGCCAGGGCCTAAATATCTGACAATGGCCTGTTCCAGTGGTGGGTGACTTGAAGCCTGATTCTCTGCTATGACATGAAGCCTGATTCTCTGCTATGGGACCTTTCTCCTTTGTCTGGGTACCGGGGCCGAAATATCTGACAATGGCCTATTCTAGTGGTGGGTGACGTGAAGCCTGATTCTCTGCTATGACATGAAGCCTGATTCTCTGCAATGGGAGCTCTCTCCTCTGTCTGGGTGCCGGGGCCTAAATATCTGACAATGGCCTGTTCCAGTGGTGGGTGACATGAAGCCTGATTCTCTGCTATGACATGAAGCCTGATTCTCTGCTATGAGACCTCTCTCCTCTGTCTGGGTCCTGAGGCCTAAATATCTGACAATGGCCTGTTCCAGTATTGGGTGACGTGAAGCCTGATTCTCTGCTATGACATGAAGCCTGATTCTCTGCTATGACTTGAAGCCTGATTCTCTGCTATGACATGAAGTCTGATTCTCTGCTATGGGACCTCTCTCCTCTGTCTGGGTGCCGGGGCCTAAATATCTGACAATGGCCTGTTTCAGTGGTGGGTGACGTGAAGCCTGATTCTCTGCTATGACATGAAGCCTGATTCTCTGCAATGGGACCTCTCTCCTCTGTCTTAGTGCCGGGGCCTAAATATCTGACAATGGCCTGTTCCAGTGGTAGGTGACATGAAGCCTGATTCTCTGCTATGACATGAAGCCCGATTCTCTGCTATGGGTCCTCTCTCCTCTGTCTGGATGCCAGGGCCTAAATATCTGACAATGGCCTGTTTCAGTGGTGGGTGACGTGAAGCCTGATTCTCTGCTATGACGTGAAGCCTGATTCTCTGCTACGGGACCTCTCTCCTCTGTCTGGGTGCCGGGGCCTAAATATCTGACAATGGCCTGTTCCAGTTTTGGGTGACTTAAAGCCTGATTCTCTGCTATGACTTGAAGCCTGATTCTCTGCTATGACTTGAAGCCCGATTCTCTGCTATGACTTGAAGCCCGATTCTCTGCTATGATATGAAGCCTGATTCTCTGCTATGGGACCTCTCTTCTCTGTCTGGGTGCCGGGGCCTAAAAATATCTGACAATGGCCTGTTCTAGTGGTGGGTGACGTGAAGCCTGATTCTCTGCTATGACATGAAGCTTGATTCTCTGCAATGGGACCTCTCTCCTCTGTCTGGGTGCCAGGGCCTAAATATCTGACAATGGCCTGTTCCAGTATTGGGTGACGTGAAGCCTGATTCTCTGCTATGACACGAAGCCTGATTCTCTGCAATGGGACCTCTCTCCTCTGTCTGGGTGCCGGGGCCTTAATATCTGACAATGGCCTGTTCCAGTGGTGGGTGACGTGAAGCCTGATTCTCTGCTACGGGACCTCTCTCCTCTGTCTGGGTGCCGGGGCCTAAATATCTGACAATGGCCTGTTCCAGTTTTGGGTGACTTAAAGCCTGATTCTCTGCTATGACTTGAAGCCCGATTCTCTGCTATGACATGAAGCCTGATTCTCTGCTATGGGACCTCTCTCCTCTGTCTGGGTGCCGGGGCCTAAAAATATCTGACAATGGCCTGTTCCAGTATTGGGTGACGTGAAGCCTGATTCTCTGCTATGACATGAAGCCTGATTCTCTGCAATGGGACCTCTCTCCTCTGTCTGGGTGCCAGGGCCTAAATATCTGACAATGGCCTGTTCCAGTATTGGGTGACGTGAAGCCTGATTCTCTGCTATGACATGAAGCCTGATTCTCTGCAATGGGACCTCTCTCCTCTGTCTGGGTGCCGGGGCCTTAATATCTGACAATGGCTTGTTCCAGTGGTGGGTGACTTGAAGCCTGATTCTCTGCTATGACTTGAAGCCTGATTCTCTGCTATGACATGAAGCCTGATTCTCTGCTATGGGACCTCTCTCCTTTGTCTGGGTACCGGGGCCTAAATATCTGACAATGGCCTATTCTAGTGGTGGGTGACATGAAGCCTGATTCTCTGCTATGACATGAAGCCTGATTCTCTGCAATGGGACCTCTCTCCTCTGTCTGGGTGCCGGGGCCTAAATATCTGACAATGCCCTGTTCCAGTGGTGGGTGACATGAAGCCTGATTCTCTGCTATGGGACCTCTCTCTTCTGTCTGGGTGCCAGGGCCTAAATATCTGACAATGGCCTGTTCCAGTGGTGGGTGACGTGGAGCCTGATTCTCTGCTATGACATGAAGCCTGATTCTCTGCTATGAGACCTCTCTCCTCTGTCTGGGTGCCGGGGCCTAAATATCTGGCAATGGCCTGTTCCAGTATTGGGTGACGTGAAGCCTGATTCTCTGCTATGACATGAAGCCTGATTCTCTGCTATGACTTGAAGCCTGATTCTCTGCTATGACATGAAGCCTCATTCTCTGCTATGGGACCTCTCTCCTCTGTCTGGGTGCCGGGGCCTAAATATCTGACAATGGCCTGTTCCAGTGGTGGGTGACGTGAAGCCTGATTCTCTGCTATGACATGAAGCCTGATTCTCTGCAATGGGACCTCTCTCCTCTGTCTGGATGCCAGGGCCTAAATATCTGACAATGGCCTGTTCCAGTGGTGGGTGACGTGAAGCTTGATTCTCTGCTATGACATGAAGCCTGATTCTCTGCTATGAGACCTCTCTCCTCTGTCTGGGTGCCGAGGCCTAAATATCTGACAATGGCCTGTTCCAGTATTGGGTGACGTGAAGCCTGATTCTCTGCTATGACATGAAGCCTGATTCTCTGCTATGACTTGAAGCCTGATTCTCTGCTATGACATGAAGCCTGATTCTCTGCTATGGGACCTCTCTCTTCTGTCTGGGTGCCAGGGCCTAAATATCTGACAATGGCCTGTTCCAGTGGTGGGTGACGTGGAGCCTGATTCTCTGCTATGACATGAAGCCTGATTCTCTGCTATGAGACCTCTCTCCTCTGTCTGGGTGCCGAGGCCTAAATATCTGACAATGGCCTGTTCCAGTATTGGGTGACGTGAAGCCTGATTCTCTGCTATGACATGAAGCCTGATTCTCTGCTATGACTTGAAGCCTGATTCTCTGCTATGACATGAAGCCTGATTCTCTGCTATGGGACCTCTCTCCTCTGTCTGGGTGCCGGGGCCTAAATATCTGACAATGGCCTATTCCAGTGGTGGGTGACGTGAAGCCTGATTCTCTGCTATGACATGAAGCCTGATTCTCTGCAATGGGACCTCTCTCCTCTGTCTGGGTGCCGGGGCCTAAATATCTGACAATGGCCTGTTCCAGTGGTAGGTGACATGAAGCCTGATTCTCTGCTATGACATGAAGCCTGATTCTCTGCTATGGGTCCTCTCTCCTCTGTCTGGATGCCAGGGCCTAAATATCTGACAATGGCCTGTTCCAGTGGTGGGTGACGTGAAGCCTGATTCTCTGCTATGACATGAAGCCTGATTCTCTGCTACGGGACCTCTCTCCTCTGTCTGGGTGCTGGGGCCTAAATATCTGACAATGGCCTGTTCCAGTTTTGGGTGACTTAAAGCCTGATTCTCTGCTATGACTTGAAGCCTGATTCTCTGCTATGACTTGAAGCCCGATTCTCTGCTATGACATGAAGCCTGATTCTCTGCTATGGGACCTCTCTCCTCTGTCTGGGTGCCGGGGCCTAAAAATATCTGACAATGGCCTGTTCTAGTGGTGGGTGACGTGAAGCCTGATTCTCTGCTATGACATGAAGCCTGATTCTCTGCAATGGGACCTCTCTCCTCTGTCTGGGTGCCAGGGCCTAAATATCTGACAATGGCCTGTTCCAGTATTGGGTGACGTGAAGCCTGATTCTCTGCTATGACACGAAGCCTGATTCTCTGCAATGGGACCTCTCTCCTCTGTCTGGGTGCCGGGGCCTTAATATCTGACAATGGCCTGTTCCAGTGGTGGGTGACGTGAAGCCTGATTCTCTGCTACGGGACCTCTCTCCTCTGTCTGGGTGCCGGGGCCTAAATATCTGACAATGGCCTGTTCCAGTTTTGGGTGACTTAAAGCCTGATTCTCTGCTATGACTTGAAGCCTGATTCTCTGCTATGGGACCTCTCTCCTCTGTCTGGGTGCCGGGGCCTAAAAATATCTGACAATGGCCTGTTCCAGTATTGGGTGACGTGAAGCCTGATTCTCTGCTATGACATGAAGCCTGATTCTCTGCAATGGGACCTCTCTCCTCTGTCTGGGTGCCAGGGCCTAAATATCTGACAATGGCCTGTTCCAGTATTGGGTGACGTGAAGCCTGATTCTCTGCTATGACATGAAGCCTGATTCTCTGCAATGGGACCTCTCTCCTCTGTCTGGGTGCCGGGGCCTTAATATCTGACAATGGCCTGTTCCAGTGGTGGGTGACTTGAAGCCTGATTCTCTGCTATGACTTGAAGCCTGATTCTCTGCTATGACATGAAGCCTGATTCTCTGCTATGGGACCTCTCTCCTTTGTCTGGGTACCGGGGCCTAAATATCTGACAATGGCCTATTCTAGTGGTGGGTGACGTGAAGCCTGATTCTCTGCAATGGGACCTCTCTCCTCTGTCTGGGTGCCGGGGCCTAAATATCTGACAATGGCCTGTTTCAGTGGTGGGTGACATGAAGCCTTATTCTCTGCTATGGGACCTCTCTCTTCTGTCTGGGTGCCAGGGCCTAAATATCTGACAATGGCCTGTTCCAGTGGTGGGTGACGTGGAGCCTGATTCTCTGCTATGACATGAAGCCTGATTCTCTGCTATGAGACCTCTCTCCTCTGTCTGGGTGCCGGGGCCTAAATATCTGACAATGGCCTGTTCCAGTATTGGGTGACGTGAAGCCTGATTCTCTGCTATGACATGAAGCCTGATTCTCTGCTATGACTTGAAGCCTGATTCTCTGCTATGACATGAAGCCTGATTCTCTGCTATGGGACCTCTCTCCTCTGTCTGGGTGCCGGGGCCTAAATATCTGACAATGGCCTGTTCCAGTGGTGGGTGACGTGAAGCCTGATTCTCTGCTATGACATGAAGCCTGATTCTCTGCTATGGGACCTCTCTCCTCTGTCTGGGTGCCGGGGCCTAAATATCTGACAATGGCCTGTTCCAGTGGTAAGTGACATGAAGCCTGATTCTCTGCTATGACATGAAGCCTGATTCTCTGCTATGGGACCTCTCTCCTCTGTCTGGATGCCAGGGCCTAAATATCTGACAATGGCCTGTTCCAGTATTGGGTGACGTGAAGCCTGATTCTCTGCTATGACACGAAGCCTGATTCTCTGCAATGGGACCTCTCTCCTCTGTCTGGGTGCCGGGGCCTTAATATCTGACAATGGCCTGTTCCAGTGGTGGGTGACGTGAAGCCTGATTCTCTGCTACGGGACCTCTCTCCTCTGTCTGGGTGCCGGGGCCTAAATATCTGACAATGGCCTGTTCCAGTTTTGGGTGACTTAAAGCCTGATTCTCTGCTATGACTTGAAGCCTGATTCTCTGCTATGGGACCTCTCTCCTCTGTCTGGGTGCCGGGGCCTAAAAATATCTGACAATGGCCTGTTCCAGTATTGGGTGACGTGAAGCCTGATTCTCTGCTATGACATGAAGCCTGATTCTCTGCAATGGGACCTCTCTCCTCTGTCTGGGTGCCAGGGCCTAAATATCTGACAATGGCCTGTTCCAGTATTGGGTGACGTGAAGCCTGATTCTCTGCTATGACATGAAGCCTGATTCTCTGCAATGGGACCTCTCTCCTCTGTCTGGGTGCCGGGGCCTTAATATCTGACAATGGCCTGTTCCAGTGGTGGGTGACTTGAAGCCTGATTCTCTGCTATGACTTGAAGCCTGATTCTCTGCTATGACATGAAGCCTGATTCTCTGCTATGGGACCTCTCTCCTTTGTCTGGGTACCGGGGCCTAAATATCTGACAATGGCCTATTCTAGTGGTGGGTGACGTGAAGCCTGATTCTCTGCAATGGGACCTCTCTCCTCTGTCTGGGTGCCGGGGCCTAAATATCTGACAATGGCCTGTTTCAGTGGTGGGTGACATGAAGCCTTATTCTCTGCTATGGGACCTCTCTCTTCTGTCTGGGTGCCAGGGCCTAAATATCTGACAATGGCCTGTTCCAGTGGTGGGTGACGTGGAGCCTGATTCTCTGCTATGACATGAAGCCTGATTCTCTGCAATGGGACCTCTCTCCTCTGTCTGGGTGCCAGGGCCTAAATATCTGACAATGGCCTGTTCCAGTATTGGGTGACGTGAAGCCTGATTCTCTGCTATGACATGAAGCCTGATTCTCTGCAATGGGACCTCTCTCCTCTGTCTGGGTGCCGGGGCCTAAATATCTGACAATGGCCTGTTCCAGTATTGGGTGACGTGAAGCCTGATTCTCTGCTATGACATGAAGCCTGATTCTCTGCTATGACTTGAAGCCTGATTCTCTGCTATGACATGAAGCCTGATTCTCTGCTATGGGACCTCTCTCCTCTGTCTGGGTGCCGGGGCCTAAATATCTGACAATGGCCTGTTCCAGTGGTGGGTGACGTGAAGCCTGATTCTCTGCTATGACATGAAGCCTGATTCTCTGCTATGGGACCTCTCTCCTCTGTCTGGGTGCCGGGGCCTAAATATCTGACAATGGCCTGTTCCAGTGGTAAGTGACATGAAGCCTGATTCTCTGCTATGACATGAAGCCTGATTCTCTGCTATGGGACCTCTCTCCTCTGTCTGGATGCCAGGGCCTAAATATCTGACAATGGCCTGTTCCAGTGGTGGGTGACGTGAAGCCTGATTCTCTGCTATGACATGAAGCCTGATTCTCTGCTACGGGACCTCTCTCCTCTGTCTGGGTGCCGGGGCCTAAATATCTGACAATGGCCTGTTCCAGTTTTGGGTGACTTAAAGCCTGATTCTCTGCTATGACTTGAAGCCTGATTCTCTGCTATGACTTGAAGCCCGATTCTCTGCTATGACATGAAGCCTGATTCTCTGCTATGGGACCTCTCTCCTCTGTCTGGGTGCCGGGGCCTAAAAATATCTGACAGTTGCCTGTTCCAGTGGTGGGTAACGTGAAGCCTGATTCTCTGCTATGACATGAAGCCTGATTCTCTGCTATGGGACCTCTCTCCTCTGTCTGGGTGCCGGGGCCTAATTATCTGACAGTTGCCTGTTCCAGTGTTGGGTGACGTGAAACCTGATTCTCTGCTATGACATGAAGCCTGAATCTCTGCTATGGGACCTCTCTCCTCTGTCTGGGTGCCGGGGCCTAAATATCTGACAGTGGCCTGTTCCAGTGTTGGGTGACATGAAGCCTGATTCTCTGCCATGAGACCTCTCTCCAATTGATATTGGTTAATATTAATTTATTTTATTTTAATTTTAATTCATTTCCCTATCCACATTTGTTTGCAGGGGATTTGTCTGGGTGCCGGGGCCTAAATATCTGACAATGGCCTGTTCCAGTGGTGGGTGACGTGAAGCCTGATTCTCTGCTATGACATGAAGCCTCATTCTCTGCAATGGTACCTCTCTCCTCTGTCTGGGTGCCGGGGCCTAAATATCTGACAACGGCCTGTTCCAGTGGTGGGTGACATGAAGCCTGATTCTCTGCTATGGGACCTCTCTCCTCTGTCTGGGTGCCGGGGCCTAAATATCTGACAATGGCCTGTTCCAGTATTGGGTGACGTGAAGCCTGATTCTCTGCTATGACATGAAGCCTGATTCTCTGCTATGGGACCTCTCTCCTCTGTCTGGGTGCCGGGGCCTAAATATCTGACAATAGCCTGTTCCAGTGGTGGGTGACGTGAAGCCTGATTCTCTGCTATGACATGAAGCCTGAATCTCTGCTATGGGACCTCTCTCCTCTGTCTGGGTGCCGGGGCCTTAATATCTGACAATGGCCTGTTCCAGTGGTGGGTGACATGAAGCCTGATTCTCTGCTATGACATGAAGCCTGATTCTCTGCTATGGCACCTCTCTCCTCTGTCTGGATGCCAGGGCCTAAATATCTGACAATGGCCTGTTCCAGTGGTGGGTGACTTGAAGCCTGATTCTCTGCTATGACATGAAGCCTGATTCTCTGCTATGGGACCATTCTCCTTTGTCTGGGTACCGGGGCCTAAATATCTGACAATGGCCTATTCTAGTGGTGGGTGACGTGAAGCCTGATTCTCTGCTATGACATGAAGCCTGATTCTCTGCAATGGGAGCTCTCTCCTCTGTCTGGGTGCCGGGGCCTAAATATCTGACAATGGCCTGTTCCAGTGGTGGGTGACATGAAGCCTGATTCTCTGCTATGGGACCTCTCTCTTCTGTCTGGGTGCCAGGGCCTAAATATCTGACAATGGCCTGTTCCAGTGGTGGGTGACGTGGAGCCTGATTCTCTGCTATGACATGAAGCCTGATTCTCTGCTATGAGACCTCTCTCCTCTGTCTGGGTCCTGAGGCCTAAATATCTGACAATGGCCTGTTCCAGTATTGGGTGACGTGAAGCCTGATTCTCTGCTATGACATGAAGCCTGATTCTCTGCTATGACATGAAGCCTGATTCTCTGCAATGGGACCTCTCTCCTCTGTATGGGTGCCGGGGCCTAAAAATATCTGACAATGGCCTGTTCCAGTGGTGGGTGACATGAAGCCTGATTGTCTGCTATGACATGAATCCTGATTCTCTGCAATGGGACCTCTCTCCTCTGTCTGGGTGCCAGGGCCTAAATATCTGACAATGGCCTGTTCCAGTGGTTGGTGACGTGAAGCCTGATTCTCTGCTATGGGACCTCTCTCCTCTGTCTGGGTGCCGGGGCCTAAATATCTGACAATGGCCTGTTCCAGTGGTGGGTGACATGAAGCCTGATTCTCTGCTATGACATGAAGCCTGATTCTCTGCTATGGGACCTCTCTACTCTGTCTGGGTGTCGGGGCCTAAATATCTGACAATGGCCTGTTCCAGTGGTGGGTGACATGAAGCCTGATTCTCTGCTATGACATGAAGCCTGATTCTCTGCTATGGGACCTCTCTCCTCTGTCTGGGTGCCGGGGCCTAAATATCTGACAATAGCCTGTTCCAGTATTGGGTGACGTGAAGCCTGATTCTCTGCTATGACTTGAAGCCTGATTCTCTGCTATGACATGAAGCCTGATTCTCTGCTATGGGACCTCTCTCTTTTGTCTGGGTACCGGGGCCTAAATATCTGACAATGGCCTGCTCTAGTGGTGGGTGACGTGAAGCCTGATTCTCTGCTATGGGACCTCTCTCCTCTGTCTAGGTGCCGGGGCCTAAATATCTGACAATGGCCTGTTCCAGTATTGGGTGACGTGAAGCCTGATTCTCTGCTATGACATGAAGCCTGATTCTCTGCTATGACTTGAAGCCTGATTCTCTGCTATGACATGAAGCCTGATTCTCTGCTATGGGACCTCTCTCCTCTGTCTGGGTGCCGGGGCCTAAATATCTGACAATGGCCTGTTCCAGTGGTGGGTGACGTGAAGCCTGATTCTCTGCTATGACATGAAGCCTGATTCTCTGCAATGGGACCTCTCTCCTCTGTCTGGGTGCCGGGGCCTAAATATCTGACAACGGCCTGTTCCAGTCTTGGGTGACATGAAGCCTGATTCTCTGCTGTGGGACCTCTCTCCTCTGTCTGGGTGCCGGGGCCTAAATATCTGACAATGGCCTGTTCCAGTATTGGGTGACGTGAAGCCTGATTCTCTGCTATGACATGAAGCCTGATTCTCTGCTATGACTTGAAGCCTGATTCTCTGCTATGGGACCTCTCTCCTCTGTCTGGGTGCCGGGGCCTAAATATCTGACAATGGCCTGTTCCAGTGGTGGGTGACGTGAAGCCTGATGCTCTGCTATGACATGAAGCCTCATTCTCTGCAATGGGACCTCTCTCCTCTGTCTGGGTGCCGGGGCCTAAATATCTGACAACGGCCTGTTCCAGTGGTGGGTGACATGAAGCCTGATTCTCTGCTATGGGACCTCTCTCCTCTGTATGGGTGCCGGGGCCTAAATATCTGACAATGGCCTGTTCCAGTATTGGGTGACGTGAAGCCTGATTCTCTGCTATGACATGAAGCCTGATTCTCTGCTATGGGACCTCTCTCCTCTGTCTGGGTGCCGGGGTCTAAATATCTGACAATAGCCTGTTCCAGTGGTGGGTGACGTGAAGCCTGATTCTCTGCTATGACATGAAGCCTGATTCTCTGCAATGGGACCTCTCTCCTCTGTCTGGGTGCCGGGGCCTTAATATCTGACAATGGCCTGTTCCAGTGGTGGGTGACATGAAGCCTGATTCTCTGCTATGACATGAAGCCTGATTCTCTGCTATGGCATCTCTCTCCTCTGTCTGGATGCCAGGGCCTAAATATCTGACAATGGCCTGTTCCAGTGGTGGGTGACTTGAAGCCTGATTCTCTGCTATGACATGAAGCCTGATTCTCTGCTATGGGACCTTTCTCCTTTGTCTGGGTACAGGGGCCTAAATATCTGACAATGGCCTATTCTAGTGGTGGGTGACGTGAAGCCTGATTCTCTGCTATGACATGAAGCCTGATTCTCTGCAATGGGAGCTCTCTCCTCTGTCTGGATGCCGGGGCCTAAATATCTGACAATGGCCTGTTCCAGTGGTGGGTGACATGAAGCCTGATTCTCTGCTATGGGACCTCTCTCTTCTGTCTGGGTGCCAGGGCCTAAATATCTGACAATGGCCTGTTCCAGTGGTGGGTGACGTGGAGCCTGATTCTCTGCTATGACATGAAGCCTGATTCTCTGCTATGAGACCTCTCTCCTCTGTCTGGGTCCTGAGGCCTAAATATCTGACAATGGCCTGTTCCAGTATTGGGTGACGTGAAGCCTGATTCTCTGCTATGACATGAAGCCTGATTCTCTGCAATGGGACCTCTCTCCTCTGTCTGGGTGCCGGGGCCTAAATATCTGACAATGGCCTGTTCCAGTGGTAGGTGACATGAAGCCTGATTCTCTGCTATGACATGAAGCCTGATTCTCTGCTATGGGTCCTCTCTCCTCTGTCTGGATGCCAGGGCCTAAATATCTGACAATGGCCTGTTTCAGTGGTGGGTGACGTGAAGCCTGATTCTCTGCTATGACGTGAAGCCTGATTCTCTGCTACGGGACCTCTCTCCTCTGTCTGGGTGCCGGGGCCTAAATATCTGACAATGGCCTGTTCCAGTTTTGGGTGACTTAAAGCCTGATTCTCTGCTATGACTTGAAGCCTGATTCTCTGCTATGACTTGAAGCCCGATTCTCTGCTATGACTTGAAGCCCGATTCTCTGCTATGATATGAAGCCTGATTCTCTGCTATGGGACCTCTCTTCTCTGTCTGGGTGCCGGGGCCTAAAAATATCTGACAATGGCCTGTTCTAGTGGTGGGTGACGTGAAGCCTGATTCTCTGCTATGACATGAAGCTTGATTCTCTGCAATGGGACCTCTCTCCTCTGTCTGGGTGCCAGGGCCTAAATATCTGACAATGGCCTGTTCCAGTATTGGGTGACGTGAAGCCTGATTCTCTGCTATGACACGAAGCCTGATTCTCTGCAATGGGACCTCTCTCCTCTGTCTGGGTGCCGGGGCCTTAATATCTGACAATGGCCTGTTCCAGTGGTGGGTGACGTGAAGCCTGATTCTCTGCTACGGGACCTCTCTCCTCTGTCTGGGTGCCGGGGCCTAAATATCTGACAATGGCCTGTTCCAGTTTTGGGTGACTTAAAGCCTGATTCTCTGCTATAACTTGAAGCCCGATTCTCTGCTATGACATGAAGCCTGATTCTCTGCTATGGGACCTCTCTCCTCTGTCTGGGTACCGGGGCCTAAAAATATCTGACAATGGCCTGTTCCAGTATTGGGTGACGTGAAGCCTGATTCTCTGCTATGACATGAAGCCTGATTCTCTGCAATGGGACCTCTCTCCTCTGTCTGGGTGCCAGGTCCTAAATATCTGACAATGGCCTGTTCCAGTATTGGGTGACGTGAAGCCTGATTCTCTGCTATGACATGAAGCCTGATTCTCTGCAATGGGACCTCTCTCCTCTGTCTGGGTGCCGGGGCCTTAATATCTGACAATGGCTTGTTCCAGTGGTGGGTGACTTGAAGCCTGATTCTCTGCTATGACTTGAAGCCTGATTCTCTGCTATGACATGAAGCCTGATTCTCTGCTATGGGACCTCTCTCCTTTGTCTGGGTACCGGGGCCTAAATATCTGACAATGGCCTATTCTAGTGGTGGGTGACATGAAGCCTGATTCTCTGCTATGACATGAAGCCTGATTCTCTGCAATGGGACCTCTCTCCTCTGTCTGGGTGCCGGGGCCTAAATATCTGACAATGCCCTGTTCCAGTGGTGGGTGACATGAAGCCTGATTCTCTGCTATGGGACCTCTCTCTTCTGTCTGGGTGCCAGGGCCTAAATATCTGACAATGGCCTGTTCCAGTGGTGGGTGACGTGGAGCCTGATTCTCTGCTATGACATGAAGCCTGATTCTCTGCTATGAGACCTCTCTCCTCTGTCTGGGTGCCGGGGCCTAAATATCTGGCAATGGCCTGTTCCAGTATTGGGTGACGTGAAGCCTGATTCTCTGCTATGACATGAAGCCTGATTCTCTGCTATGACTTGAAGCCTGATTCTCTGCTATGACATGAAGCCTCATTCTCTGCTATGGGACCTCTCTCCTCTGTCTGGATGCCAGGGCCTAAATATCTGACAATGGCCTGTTCCAGTGGTGGGTGACGTGAAGCTTGATTCTCTGCTATGACATGAAGCCTGATTCTCTGCTATGAGACCTCTCTCCTCTGTCTGGGTGCCGAGGCCTAAATATCTGACAATGGCCTGTTCCAGTATTGGGTGACGTGAAGCCTGATTCTCTGCTATGACATGAAGCCTGATTCTCTGCTATGACTTGAAGCCTGATTCTCTGCTATGACATGAAGCCTGATTCTCTGCTATGGGACCTCTCTCTTCTGTCTGGGTGCCAGGGCCTAAATATCTGACAATGGCCTGTTCCAGTGGTGGGTGACGTGGAGCCTGATTCTCTGCTATGACATGAAGCCTGATTCTCTGCTATGAGACCTCTCTCCTCTGTCTGGGTGCCGAGGCCTAAATATCTGACAATGGCCTGTTCCAGTATTGGGTGACGTGAAGCCTGATTCTCTGCTATGACATGAAGCCTGATTCTCTGCTATGACTTGAAGCCTGATTCTCTGCTATGACATGAAGCCTGATTCTCTGCTATGGGACCTCTCTCCTCTGTCTGGGTGCCGGGGCCTAAATATCTGACAATGGCCTGTTCCAGTGGTGGGTGACGTGAAGCCTGATTCTCTGCTATGACATGAAGCCTGATTCTCTGCAATGGGACCTCTCTCCTCTGTCTGGGTGCCGGGGCCTAAATATCTGACAATGGCCTGTTCCAGTGGTAGGTGACATGAAGCCTGATTCTCTGCTATGACATGAAGCCTGATTCTCTGCTATGGGTCCTCTCTCCTCTGTCTGGATGCCAGGGCCTAAATATCTGACAATGGCCTGTTCCAGTGGTGGGTGACGTGAAGCCTGATTCTCTGCTATGACATGAAGCCTGATTCTCTGCTACGGGACCTCTCTCCTCTGTCTGGGTGCCGGGGCCTAAATATCTGACAATGGCCTGTTCCAGTTTTGGGTGACTTAAAGCCTGATTCTCTGCTATGACTTGAAGCCTGATTCTCTGCTATGACTTGAAGCCCGATTCTCTGCTATGACATGAAGCCTGATTCTCTGCTATGGGACCTCTCTCCTCTGTCTGGGTGCCGGGGCCTAAAAATATCTGACAATGGCCTGTTCTAGTGGTGGGTGACGTGAAGCCTGATTCTCTGCTATGACATGAAGCCTGATTCTCTGCAATGGGACCTCTCTCCTCTGTCTGGGTGCCAGGGCCTAAATATCTGACAATGGCCTGTTCCAGTATTGGGTGACGTGAAGCCTGATTCTCTGCTATGACACGAAGCCTGATTCTCTGCAATGGGACCTCTCTCCTCTGTCTGGGTGCCGGGGCCTTAATATCTGACAATGGCCTGTTCCAGTGGTGGGTGACGTGAAGCCTGATTCTCTGCTACGGGACCTTTCTCCTCTGTCTGGGTGCCGGGGCCTAAATATCTGACAATGGCCTGTTCCAGTTTTGGGTGACTTAAAGCCTGATTCTCTGCTATGACTTGAAGCCTGATTCTCTGCTATGGGACCTCTCTCCTCTGTCTGGGTGCCGGGGCCTAAAAATATCTGACAATGGCCTGTTCCAGTATTGGGTGACGTGAAGCCTGATTCTCTGCTATGACATGAAGCCTGATTCTCTGCAATGGGACCTCTCTCCTCTGTCTGGGTGCCAGGGCCTAAATATCTGACAATGGCCTGTTCCAGTATTGGGTGACGTGAAGCCTGATTCTCTGCTATGACATGAAGCCTGATTCTCTGCAATGGGACCTCTCTCCTCTGTCTGGGTGCCGGGGCCTTAATATCTGACAATGGCCTGTTCCAGTGGTGGGTGACTTGAAGCCTGATTCTCTGCTATGACTTGAAGCCTGATTCTCTGCTATGACATGAAGCCTGATTCTCTGCTATGGGACCTCTCTCCTTTGTCTGTGTGCCGGGGCCTAAAAATATCTGACAGTGGCCTGTTCCAGTGGTGGGTGACGTGAAGCCTGATTCTCTGCTATGACATGAAGCCTGATTCTCTGCTATGGGACCTCTCTCCTCTGTCTGGGTGCCGGGACCTAATTATCTGACAGTCGCCTGTTCCAGTGTTGGGTGACGTGAAACCTGATTCTCTGCTATGACATGAAGCCTGAATCTCTGCTATGGGACCTCTCTCCTCTGTCTGGGTGCCGGGGCCTAAATATCTGACAGTGGCCTGTTCCAGTGTTGGGTGACATGAAGCCTGATTCTCTGCCATGAGACCTCTCTCCAATTGATATTGGTTAATTTTAATTTATTTTATTTTAATTTTAATTCATTTCCCTATCCACATTTGTTTGCAGGGGATTTATCTACATTTTGCTGCCTTTTGCAGCCCTCTAGCCCTTTCCTGGGCTATTTTACAGCCTTTTTAGCGCCAAAAAGTTTGGGTCCCCATTGACTTCAATGGGGTTCGGGCGAAGTTCGGGTCGAGTTCGGATCCCGAACCTGAAAATTTACGGGAAGTTCGGCCGAACTTCTCGAACCCGAACATCCAGGTGTTCGCTCAACTCTATTCAATAGTCCACACACTGACACCAAAGCAGTAAAGCTTAGTATAACTCAATAAAATAAAAACACAGCAGCCGCAGAGTAAGGCCTCATGCACACAACAAAAATACAGATGACGTCCGTGTGCATTCCGTATTTTGCGGAATGGTACAGCTGGCCCCTAATATAACAGTACTATCCTTTTCCGTAATGTGGACAATAATAGGACATGTTCTATTTTTTGTCGGAATGGAAATACGTACATTCGGATACGGAATGCACATAGAGTAACTTTCGTTTTTTCTGCGGACCCATTGAAATGAATGGTTCCGTATAGGGTCCATAAAAAAAACTTAATGGACACGGAAAGGTTGTCATACACCTATCAATAGTTAGGGCTCATTCATATAAGTGATGTTAAACTAGTTTGTGTTCTGGCCACATCTATATACGGTCTTCAGTTATTTGGTCAGTTATTTCCAAATAGTTTTTGTGACGCCTACTCAGAGATAGCATATAATGGAAAGATCTGCACCTGTTCAGTATTTTTGTCCAGCACCTGGTTTTGGCTCACAATAAGGGCAAATTGCAGTCCCTAATGCACGGGCACTGTCTGTGTGGCTGGCGCAGACAGATGCAGACCCATTCAATTTGAATGGGTCCGTGATCCATCCGCCCCCCAAAAAATAGAACAAGTGAATGGGTTCACATTCCTGATGTGGCACACGAAAGGCTAGTGCCTGTGTATTGCGGACTCGGACGGCACACATTATTGTGCATGAGCCCTAACTGATGGAAATAACTGACCAAATAACTGAAGTGTTAACTCATCTTTACAGATGATGTCCGCATCCTGTCTGTTTTTCATGCTAACCCACTCCCTTGAGTGAATTAACCTTGACAGAAAATCAGAGGTGGATGGTATACGCTGATTTTTCAGATTTGTGCATTAGGTTTATATTTTACATTCAGCTGTCTATTGTCACTGCCATGGTCATGGTCGTGACTCCTGAACCGCAGGCTGTTGCCTGCGGTTTGTTATTGGGTGTTCAACCACAGGTGAGGGCCGCTAGTGTGCTGCCTCACTTGTGGTTGCCGCAGGCAACAAGTTATTTTGTATTGTCGCAGTAGAGCAGCCCGAGCTGGTGCTAGGCAGCTTGCGGCAATGTTCATGCGGTTGCACCTAGCAACCTCTCAGTTAGGTGTGTGTGTATGTTATGCACTTTGTATGTCTGGTGTGCACGAAGTTTATGTTTGGTGTGCACTGTGACTCTTCCCTTCACTGTGGCTGCCCGTGGCAACATTTGGTTTGGATGTGTACATGTGGTGGCAGTGTCTCGGCCTTCTGGCTGACTCCCAGGACATGGTTGCCACCCTGGTCGTTGCCTGCGGTAACAGCTGCAGTGTGATCTTCTTTTGGACACTTCCCCTTTAAGTGGTTTCACTCCCTGGTTAGTGTTGGAAGGGTTAATTCCCCCTCCTGTGTGTGTCTGTGTGGGTGTGGCCACTTTGGGCTATAAAGCTTCTTTGGAGATCAGAAGCTGAGGGGGTTCTTCAGCCATGCTTTGCTGGAGACACCCTCCTGGTATTTACATCTGCCAGTGGGGGCCACCCTTGTGGTCATAAACAAATTGTTATGTATTGTTTATACACGATGTTATGAGGATGTGTGTCATGTCTATTCTTTACAGCGTATGGTTTCCTGGTGTCCTGTGTGGTGTGTGTGCTTTGTCGTTTGTGGACAGCAGCACTAATACTTGGGTCCCAGGCTCTGTGTCTGTCGCAGGTAAGTGTTAGTACTAGTTGCACTTACCTGCCATTGCCATATGACTGTTTCTGTTTCCCCTGTCTTTATAGTTTGGCCATCTTTAGACTCCTATTTCTCCATGTCCAGGAGGAACTGGTAGTCTACCCAGCTCCTAGCTTAGGGACCTGCGGAGGGCTAGTAGGGACCCGAGGTTCCAGAGCATGAGCCCTCCTACCTTCAAGGTCGGCTCATGTCGCTAGGAGTTAGGGTCAGATTAGGGAAGCAATAGGAGGTGACCTGCTCTCTAATTCTGTGGTTCTGGCCAAGTCGTGACTACCATCCTCTGTCATCGCACGGCTGAGGGTTTTCTCCATCCTCAGCCGTGACATCTATGGGTACATTTAGATGAGATGTTTTTAACCATACAGTGAACTGCCCTCAGTTTTTTCTGGGTTTGCTGCAGTACTATGATTAGAGATGTCGCGAACATAAAATTTTCCAGTCGCGAACAACGAACGCAAATTTTCGCAAATGTTCGCGAACGGGCGAACCGCCATTGACTTCAATGGGCAGGCGAATTTTAAAACCCACAGGGACTCTTTCTGGCCACAATAGTGATGGAAAAGTTGTTTCAAGGGGACTAACACCTGGACTGTGGCATGCCAGAGAAAATTACATAGTTGACGCAGAGTTGGATTTCAATCCATAAAGGGCATAACTCACCTAAGTCCAATTTTTTTTTTAACGTGGTTTAAAACATCCAGTGTGTGTATACGATCAGGTATGATGTTGTATCGATCAGGTAGTGTAAAGGTTACGCCCGCTTAACAGACATTGACAGACCAAACTCCCCTTTTAATGCACCGCAAACAGTCCATTTGCCCAACCGCAAACTTCCCATTTGCACAAGGTTGGATACCAAGCTAGCCATGTCCCGTTGATGTCATTGAAGGTTTCTTCCTACACCCAGCCACGTACAACACCAAGGGTCCCGGAAAGGTGAATTGAATTGATTTTTCGAATGGGGAGATGGTTAAAAAAACGCTGGCTCCCTCCCCTTTGTTTGAATCCACGGTCACTGCGTCTGTGCCGTGCAATTTACTGTCCCATCCGATATGAATGGTATTTCCTGTAGTTCTCTCTTCTCATCAGTTTAATCCCTGTTACGTCCCATATCAGGGTGGGGACGTTTTTTATGAAAAAAATTTTAGGCCTGGTATCTTCGACTGCCTTCACAGTGACAGACCAAACTCTGATACACCAAACTGAATTGATTTTAGGAGATGGAAAAAGCAGCTCGGTCGGTCCTCTTACTCCCAAGTTGGGGCACTGCGCGTGCACGGAGCAATGTGCTGTGACACCCTATATGAGTGGTGTCTTAACTAGTCCTATTCCTATCAGTTTAAACCCTGTACCCTGTTACGTCCCCTATCCGGGGACGTGTGTCAAATTGATTAACCATTGTGGAATTAACGAACCATTACGACATCCTGGAATAATTTAGTTCTGAGCTTTGTACTTGATTTGTATTGGAATTGTTGGGGATTTTTTAAATTGTCTGCATTATTTCTAATAAACTATTAAGAGACTTTATTATGATTTTTTTATTTTATGTATTAAAAACCCACCCATACAACTTAAAAAAGATAAATAATTATTTTTTAGTTTTTTCTATGAAAAAACATCCAGCCGCCCCGATCGCTTTTGGTCTAATCATAAAGAAGCAACGGCCTTATCATCTGGGGTGTGGCAACATTGCCAACACACTCATAGAGGTGATGATCGCTTCATTGTGGTACGCAAGCCCCTTCACTTGTATGTGCCTTTTTTTGTTTTGTTTTTTGCAGCCACAGTGCAGCACCAGAGGCCAGAAAAATGTGGCATGTACACATGCCTGAAAAACAAGGTTATTGTTGCAGCCGCTGTTGTAGCAGCGACCGGAAAAATTGATGTTTTCAAGGCAGAAAGGTGACTAAAACATTGTGGCTTGAACCCTAGTTGGTGGCAGAGAATTCACAAAAGTCATCCGGTATGCAGACATTAAATACAGCAGCGTGGGGACCATTTTGAGGTCATGGCATGTCATCAGGCCTTTTGTTAGTTAAATGTATCCCCTACTGTCAGTCCCTTCGGGATCCATGCCTCATTCATCTTAATGAAGGTGAGGTAATCAACACTTTTTTGACCGAGGCGACTTCTTTTGTCAGTGACAATGCCTCCTGCTGCACTGAAGGTCCTTTCTGACAGGACACTTGAAGCGGGGCAGGCCAGAAGTTCTATCGCAAACTGGGATAGCTCAGGCTGTCAATATCTGCAGTTAAGGCGAGGTAGTCTGCCACCTGTCAGTCGAGTCGTTCTCTAAGGCTGGATCCCGAAGGGCTGTGGCGATGTGTAGGACTGAAAAAGCTGCGCATGTCCTCCATCAACAACACATCTGTAAAGTGTCCTGTCCTTGCCGCCGTGGTCGTGGTAGGAGGATTACTTTGACCTCTTCCCCAGTTAGATTCCCGTTGTGCTGTGACATCCCCCTTATAAGCTGTGTAAAGCATATTTTTTAGTTTGGTTTTGAACTGCTGCATCCTTTCTGACTTCCGGTAATTTGGTAACATTTCCGCCACTTTCTGCTTATACCGGGGGTCTAGTAGCATGGCCACCCAGTACACATTGAATTCCAATGTGTTGGGCTGTCGCAAATCAAGCGCCTCACTGGCATGTTGTTTCGGCGCTGAATGTCTGCAAAGTGCGCCATGGCCGTGTAGGAACGCCTGAAATGGCCACACACCTTCCTGGCCTGCTTGAGGATGTCCTGTAAGCCTGGGTACTTAGACACAAAGCGTTGTACGATGACATTCAACACATGTACCATGCACGGCACATGTGACAACTTGCCCAAATTCAATGCCGCCAACAAATTGCTTCCATTGTCACACACCACTTTGCCGATCTCCAGTTGGTGCGGGGTCAGCCACTGATCCACCTGTGCGTTCAGGGCGGACAGGAGTGCTGGTCTGGTGTGGATCTCTGCTTTCAGGCAAGTCAACCCTGAGACAGCGTGACACTGTCGTATCCGGGATGTGGAATAGCCCCTGGGGAGCTGGGGGGTTCAGTTGATGTGCAGCCAGACGCCGCAGCAGAAGAGGACTCAGCCGAGGAGGTTATGGAAGAGGATGGAGTAGGAGGAGTAGAGGAGGTGGCAGTAGGCCTGCCTGCAAGTCGTGCGGTGTCACCAACTCCGCTGCAGAGCCACGCATTCCATGCTTGGCAGCCGTCAGCAGGTTGACCCAATGCGCAGTGTAGGTGATATACCTGCCCTGACCGTGCTTTGCAGACCAGGTATCAGTGGTCAGATGGACCCTTGCCCCAACACTGTATGCCAGAGATGCTATGACTTCCTTTTCAATCACCAAGTAGAGGTTTGGCTTATTAGAAAAAAAAAATCGTCCGGGTACCTTCCACTCTGGTGTCCCAATAGCGACACATTTTTTGAAGGCCTCAGACTCCACCAGCTGGTATGGTAAAAGCTGGCGGGCTAAGGGTTCCGTCAAGCCAGCTGTCAGACGCCGGGCAAGGGGGTGACTGTGACATTGGCTTCTTACGCTCAAACATTTCCTTAACAGACACCTGACTGTGGGCAGATGAGATGGAACTGCTCAAGGTGAGAGGCGGAGTGGCTGGTGGTTGAGAGGGGGCAAGGAGGACAGCAGTGGTTGACGTGGCTGAAGATGCTGGACCAGGAGGAGGATGGTGGCTTTGAGCTTGTGTGCTGCTTCTACTCGTCATCATGTGTTGATCCCACAGGCGTTTGTGATGTGCCATCATGTGCCTTCGCAAAGCAGTTGTACCTAGGTGGGTGTTGGATTTCCCACGACTCAGTTTCTTTTGGCACAGGTTTCAAATGGCATCGCTGTTGTCAGAGGCAGACTGTGTCACTCTATATAAGTGGTGGGCAGTGGGCATACAGTCTGTGTGGGCCTGGCTGACACACACGAGCTTGCAAATGTGATTAGATCACAGTTACATTTTAAATAGAATTTCTTTTTCTGAAAGGTATTTGGGCGAATGACACCCTGTAACGGTATGAGCGCAGGCCGAACCAGCCACTAGCCAGTGGACACAATACAGTATGTGTGGGCACCTGACACACACGGGCTTGCTAATGTGATTAGATCACAGAAAAATATTAAATATAATTTTGCAAGGTATTTTCTGTCACACCCTGTATGAATGGTGTGCACTGTGCACACAGTGCTGTCTATGACTGAGCCTGCAGCCTCACACACGGGCAGCCAGGCAACTGCAAAATATATATATATATATATAATGTGTATGGGGAAAAAAAAAGAAGCAGACTGATGTACCAGCCCTGAAAAGGGCTTTTTGGGGTGCTGTATGGATGCTGTCCTTACAGCAGATGAGTCTGCGGACACAGAACAATGCCCTAGCTAACGCTTTCCCTATTGAATCAGCAGCAGCTACACTCTCCCTCCTCTCTCTGTGAAAGCAGATTCCGAATGAATCTACAATGGATGTTGTGAACGCGAACAAGCTATGTTCGCCGGGAACTATTTGCCGCCGAATAGTTTGGGACATCACTAAGAGTCCATTCACACGTCCTGGTTTTTTTCATCCTGAAAAACGGTCCGTTTTTTGCGGATCCGTTGTTCCTGAAAATGTTTCCGTATGTCATCTGTATGTCATCCGTTTTTTGCGGATCCGCAAAAAACGGGAACATGTATACATTTCAATAATCAAATAAAGTTGTTTGGATTTCTTTGAAAAAAAATTGAAAAAATAAAAATAAAAAAAAATAAAAATTTGTTATGTGTTTCCAGGAACGGAATCCGCAAAAAACGGATGACATACGGAATGACATCCGAATGTCATCCGTTTTTTGCGGATCCATTGACTTTGTATTGTACCAGGATCCGATTTTTCAGGACAAGAATAGGACATGTTTTATATTTAAACGGACATGCGGAACGGAACAACGGAAACGGACAGCACACATTGTGCTGTCCGATTTTTTTCCAGGACCCATTGAAAATGAATGGGTCCAGATCTGGTCCTGATCTGTTCCTGAAAAAACGGAACAGATCAGGAAAGAAAAAACGGATGTGTGAATGGACCCTAACTATGATGTGATTATTTGTAACATATGGGGAAGATTTATCAAACTGGTGTATAGAAGAACTGGCTTAGTTGCCCATAGCAACCAATTAGATTCCAACTTTCCTTTTCAAAAGGAGCTGTGAAAAATGAAAGGGGGAAATCTGATTGGCTACAAAAACGTTTCTGTTACTGATAATACAACCGCCTGCATCCGTTATGAACGGATCCGGTTGTATTATCTTTAACATACCCAAGACGGATCCGTCATGAACTCCATTGAAAGTCAATGGAGGACGGATCAGTTTTCTATTGTGTCAGAGAAAATGGATCCATCCCCATTGACTTGCATTGGGGGTCATGTTGGATCCGTCTTACTCCGCATTCCCAGGCCGGAAAGCAAACTACAACATGTTGTGGTTTGCTCTCCAGTATGGGAGCGCAACTAAATGGAACAGAATGCATTTTGGAGCATTCTGTTCTGTTCAGTTTTGTCCCCATTGACAATAAATGGGGACAAAACAAGCATTTTTTGGGGGTATTGAGCCCCTATGATGGATGTCAGTACCGGAAAACTAAAACGCTAGTGGGAAAGTAGCTGAAGGCAAAAAACTCCTGTGAGGTAGCAGCCAATTTTCCTCACTTTAGGGTAAAAAAATTCCTCCCCGATTCTAATCAGAATAATTCCCTATATTAGCTATAGCCTGTAATAATATATATTTTTTTATTTTAAAATAATTTTTATTTAGAAAACAATAAAACAAGACATATTTAATTAATAACATATTTCGTTAATGACATATTTAATTAATTCTTATCCCTTTTTCCCCCTCCCCATTCCCAACCCACTCAAGTCAACTCGGGGGGAATCACAAAAAAAAAGCCTACCACTTCCATCCTCCCCATATCCTAGACTAGTTTTCTTCAGAGTTTCTTTGGTTATATAAAACATTATCATATCTCTTAAACTTGTTTACCAGATTTAGCCACTCATTGAGCTTTGGAATGTTTTGAGAGATCCAGACTAGAGTAATTAAGAGTCTCGCTAAGAACATCATTTTAACCAAAATAATCTTTTGATACTTGTGGCAGTTTACCTTAGATAAGTCACTCAAGATCTAGCACTCAGGTGTAAGCGTGATTACTACCCTAAGTTTTTGAGAGGAGTTTCCCGAACAGGCCTTTATTGCAGCCTCTAACGCCTGTAGGGAGAATTCTACTTCAAGGGATTCCCTCTGTGCTTCAGTGAGAACTGGAAAATTAGGCATCCAAGTAGGCATCCATCATTTCATCCGCAATATTATTACTAGTTTTATATATTTCCGAGAAGTGATTTATAAAAGCTCCATTCAGTAATTGTACCCTCAGTTAAACAAATGCTGCCTATTTCTTTTTTTTTTAATCCTGATTAGATATCACCTTAGCTAGGAGTTTTCTTGGGTGCCCAGATTCACAGAATTGTTTTTGTCCCCTAAAACAGAGCCTCTGCTTATCCAGTAGAAAATCGGAGTACTCCTGACTTGCGTTTTTGCATCACTCTCCTATTCTCCTCAGTTTTTTCCCTGGAGAACTAGTTTATCCCATATAGAGCAGCTGCTTTTAAATCCCTCTCTTTCCTCCCATACCCCCTTCTTAAGTTGTAAATATTGCTAACAAATAGCCCCTGACAAAAAGCCTTAAACGTGTCCCATACTAATTGGATTTTAGCTCATTTATAATTAACCTCCCAGAAGTACACCATCTTCTGTTTCATCCAGTCATGGTTGTCTATTACCATCTATTACTGTAGTCCACCAATCCCAGTTATTAGAATAAAAAAAATGAGTTGCTCCATTAAAAATAATTCGTTGGATACAGAATTTAGTTGGATACAGAAAATAGTACTTAATATCTTTGCCCTGTAGATGCTTTTTTACAGCAAAAAAATGTGTTTCTTTTCTTGACTCTCTTTAGAGAAATCTAGAAAGTTTGCCATCATTATATAGAATAGGGGAACACTCCCTAGCCCTCTTTAGGATCATATCTCTGTTGCGATAAACAATAATCTTTGCCAAGAGTATCAGTGGCTGCAAACTGGGAGTTGGTTTAGCCCCGGAAATCCGATGGGCCCTCTCCACTAAGAATAAAGGCAAGAAGTGTTCCTTTCCAAAGTTATCAAGGATCAAATCATTCCGGCAGGATTTTTTTCTTCTGCACCCTCAAGTAGCCCCAGAATTCTCACATTAGATCGCCTCGACCTGTCTTTCAGATCCACAACTTTTATTTGTAGATTATTATAATCCGTTTTAAAAATGGCAATTTCAGATTTTAAAGCTTTTACTTCATATTCCAGGGAGCCCATGGAGTAACTCTCTTATATCTTAGTAACATCGTCTCTTATTATAGACACATCCGACTGAACTACTCACATCTGCCATGCAATATCTTGTATCACCTTTCCATTATTTTTGACCATGGCTAGAATCTCCTCCAATGGAGAGGGGTCCACCATGGGAATATCATCTTCCTCCGCCCTCTCCCTGTCTCCATCATGAAAGTGATCATCTGCTACCTCACCCGGTCTAGATCCACAATGTTTTTTTTTTTAAGATTACATCCTGCTTCCCTTTTAGTGCTGTTCTTGTATTTACAATTGGCGATTTCAGAAACTGGTCGATTTTTACGGGCTCTGCAGGTCTCTGTCCTGTTTTACCGCCTATTTTGCTTGGGGCCCCTTTTTTCTTTCCCTCCCCCCTTTATAATTTTATCCTCCCCCAATCTCCTCTCCCTTCTCTTTAGCCTCTCCTTCCCTCCCTGTTCTTATATTAATGTCTTTAATAAATATTAAAAATAAATAAAAAACAGGGAAGGGAAGTGGAACCAGAGGCTGGGAGAAAAAAACAAAATCCAATACAAATGGATCTCACCACGATTGTAGGAGTCTTGCGCTGGATGGAAGGACCACCAAGTTCTTTCCAGATGCTGTCCTGGAGGTGGGAGGGTCTGCTGCTGATTGGGTGGAATGTGTCTGCTGACTGTGAGGTAGAGGGTCAAAGTTTACTCAATGATGATGTATAGGGGGCGGACCGAACATCGCATATGTTCGCCCGCAGTTGTGAACGCGAACAAGCTATGTTCGCCAGGAACTATTTGCCGCCGAATAGTTTGGGACATCACTAACTATGATGTGATTATTTGTAACATATGGGGAAGATTTATCAAACTGGTGTAAAGAAGAACTGGCTTAGTTGCCCATAGCAACCAATTAGATTCCAACTTTCCTTTTCAAAAGGAGCTGTGAAAAATGAAAGGGGGAAATCTGATTGGCTACAAAAACATTTCTATTACTGATAATACAACCGCCTGCATCCGTTATGAACGGATCCGGTTGTATTATCTTTAACATACCCAAGACGGATCCGTCATGAACTCCATTGAAAGTCAATGGAGGACGGATCAGTTTTCTATTGTGTCAGAGAAAATGGATCCATCCCCATTGACTTGCATTGGGGGTCATGTTGGATCCGTCTTACTCCGCATTCCCAGGCCGGAAAGCAAACTACAACATGTTGTGGTTTGCTCTCCAGTATGGGAGCGCAACTAAATGGAACAGAATGCATTTTGGAGCATTCTGTTCTGTTCAGTTTTGTCCCCATTGACAATAAATGGGGACAAAACAAGCATTTTTTGGGGGTATTGAGCCCCTATGATGGATATCAGTACCGGAAAACTAAAACGCTAGTGGGAAAGTAGCTGAAGGCAAAAAACTCCTGTGAGGTAGAAGCCAATTTTCCTCACTTTAGGGTAAAAAAAATTCCTTCCCGATTCTAATCAGAATAATTCCCTATATTAGCTATAGCCTGTAATAATATATATTTTTTTATTTTAAAATAATTTTTATTTAGAAAACAATAAAACAAGACATATTTAATTAATAACATATTTCGTTAATGACATATTTCATTAATTCTTATCCCTTTTTCCCCCTCCCCATTCCCAACCCACTCAAGTCAACTCGGGGGGAATCACAAAAAAAAAGCCTACCACTTCCATCCTCCCCATATCCTAGACTAGTTTTCTTCAGAGTTTCTTTGGTTATATAAAACATCATATCTCTTAAACTTGTTTACCAGATTTAGCCACTCATTGAGCTTTGGAATGTTTTGAGAGATCCAGACTCGAGTAATTAAGAGTCTCGCTAAGAACATCATTTTAACCAAAATAATCTTTTGATACTTGTGGCAGTTTACCTTAGATAAGTCACTCAAGATCTAGCACTCAGGTGTAAGCGTGATTACTACCCTAAGTTTTTGAGTGATAAAATTATGAATTGAGCCCCAATAGAGTGTTAGATCTGGATACTAAAAGATATGCAAAAAATCCGCTCTCGTAAACCACATTTATTAAGCCATACTGGCGTGATATACACTCTATGTATAATGTTAAACTGTGTCAATATATAGTTGAAATTGTGCAATGCTAATTTTACATCTCTAAGTATATTTCTCTACTCCTGTGACGTAACCATTGGGCAGTCAATTCCCCAGGCCCTCTGAACCAAAGATACCGCTTTATAAAAAAGTGCCTTAATTAATAATTTATATAGTTAGGAGATCTTGCCCTTATGGCCTAAAGTTCCCAACACAGCATTCAAAGGTGAAAAAGTGTCTATCTCCAACAGTGAAACTTCTTTTACCTAAATTACCCATTTGTGCTAAACTGTAGAAAGGCAATACCTCTCCAT
The DNA here is from genome assembly GCF_014858855.1 of Bufo gargarizans. NCBI lineage: Eukaryota > Metazoa > Chordata > Amphibia > Anura > Bufonidae > Bufo > Bufo gargarizans. Next base: position 1,601,386 of record NC_058086.1, read on the forward strand.
TCTTCACCACCTGTGAAAGATACAAAATGTTGCTTTTTTTTTGCCAAAACCTATCCCCAAGAAATTATTTAATCTCCTGTAAAAAAAAATTATGCCAAAGAGGGGTGCACAGAAAAGATCCCTTTATCCCCATCCATCTTCTAATGGTGGGCCAAGATCTAAAGAATAACTTCCCGGTCACTCTATACTCTTGTTCAACATTAATTAATCACCGAGATTCCAATAGTGTAAATATAATATCAAATGGGGATCATTTCACCAAAGTCTTACACAGAGCACTTTCCTCCCAGTGACAATATAACCATAGCTGACCAGCTATAAAATAACCCTTGAAGTAGGGAAGATTCAGCCCTCCCTGCTACAAAGGTTTATAAAAATGGTCCAATTTTAGCCTTACTCGCTTTCTTCCTCAAAGTAGATCGTTAATCATCCTCTCAATGGAGTTTGAAAAACATATCCTCGATCCACATTGGGAGTTCCTGAGGATATAGAGAAGTTGGGGCAAAATCACCAACCTAATTAAAGATATTCTGTCAGCACTAGTTAGGGGTAATCAAAGCCATATAGTAATTTTTTATCTCAACTTCCTTAGCAATGGTATCAAGTTAAGCTGAATATAATCCTCAATCCTAGGCGATATCATCATACCAAGATATTCAACTGAATCAACAACCTTTAATATTGTCAAAGACACCTCACTCAGATACTCAAAATTATACAATAACATAAGGGTAGTTTTTGGTCAATTGATATCTAGACTAGAGACTTCCCCAAAGGAATTAACTATGCAAATAACTATTGGGAGGATTATGTTAGTATGATTTATATAAAATAATACATCATCCGCGTATAGAGAAATCCAATCCTCTGATCCCGCTACTCCAAAACCCTCAATGTTTGTATCTTGCCTAACACTAAGTGCTAGAGGCTCAATATAGATGTCAAACTGTAATGGAAAAAGTGGACAACCTTGACAGGTACCTCTAGTCAACATAAAACTGGGGGTCAGACTGCCATTAAGATTCAGTCTCGCACTAGGGGAATTATGCAAAAGCCTAACCATACTTATAAATCTCAATATAAATCCCATCCTTCCCAACACCTTCCAAAGGAATTTCCACTCCACCCTATCGAACGCCTTAGAGGCGTCCAAAGACAAGATGGAGCGAGAATCCCCCCCGGGGGAATGTATGTTTGCAAAGAAACAATGGTTATGATGAGTACCTTTATTGGGGATAAATACATTCTGATCAGGGTGTATAATTGAGGATATAAGTCTAGAGAGCCTTGTGGCCAACATCCTTGACAAGAGCTTAACATCTATATAACCCCATGTCTAGGGGATCCTTTCCCCTTTTCAAAATTAATACAATTACCGCTTCTGCCATTGACTCAGATAGGGTACCATCCTCTAAGGACTCAACAATTACCCTAAAAAACCATGGGAAAATAACATCACCATACTTACGATAAAGCTTATAGGGAAGGCCATCTAAACCAGGAGAGGAGTTTCCCGAACAGGCCTTTATTGCAGCCTCTAACGCCTGTAGGGAGAATTCTACTTCAAGGGATTCCCTCTGTGCTTCAGTGAGAACTGGAAAATTTATGGAGTCCAAGTAGGCATCCATCATTTCATCCGCAATATTATTACTAGTTTTATATATTTCCGAGAAGCGATTTATAAAAGCTCCATTCAGTAATTGTACCCTCAGTTAAACAAATGCTGCCTATTTCTTTTTTTTAATCCTGATTAGATATCACCTTAGCTAGGAGTTTTCTTGGGTGCCCAGATTCACAGAATTGTTTTTGTCCCCTAAAACAGAGCCTCTGCTTATCCAGTAGAAAATCGGAGTACTCCTGACTTGCGTTTTTGCATTACTCTCCTATTCTCCTCAGTTTTTTCCCTGGAGAACTAGTTTATCCCATATAGCGCAGCTGCTTTTAAATCCCTCTCTTTCCTCCCATACCCCCTTCTTAAGTTGTAAATATTGCTAACAAATAGCCCCTGACAAAAAGCCTTAAACGTGTCCCATACTAATTGGATTTTAGCTTATTTATAATTAACCTCCCAGAAGTACACCATCTTCTGTTTCATCCAGTCATGGTTGTCTATTACCATCTATTACTGTAGTCCACCAATCCCAGTTATTAGAATAAAAAAAAATGAGTTGCTCCATTAAAAATAATTCGTTGGATACAGAATTTAGTTGGATACAGAAAATAGTACTTAATATCTTTGCCCTGTAGATGCTTTTTTACAGCAAAAAAATGTGTTTCTTTTCTTGACTCTCTTTAGGGAAATCTAGAAAGTTTGCCATCATTATATAGAATAGGGGAACACTCCCTAGCCCTCTTTAGGATCATATCTCTGTTGCGATAAACAATAATCTTTGCCAAGAGTATCAGTGGCTGCAAACTGGGAGTTGGTTTAGCCCCGGGAATCCGATGGGCCCTCTCCACTAAGAATAAAGGCAAGAAGTGTTCCTTTCCAAAGTTATCAAGGATCAAATCATTCCGGCAGGATTTTTTTCTTCTGCACCCTCAAGTAGCCCCAGAATTCTCACATTAGATCGCCTCGACCTGTCTTTCAGATCCACAACTTTTATTTGTAGATTATTATAATCCGTTTTAAAAATGGCAATTTCAGATTTTAAAGCTTTTACTTCATATTCCAGGGAGCCCATGGAGTAACTCTCTTATATCTTAGTAACATTGTCTCTTATTATAGACACATCCGACTGAACTACTCACATCTGCCATGCAATATCTTGTATCACCTTTCCATTATTTTTGACCATGGCTAGAATCTCCTCCAATGGAGAGGGGTCCACCATGGGAATATCATCTTCCTCCGCCCTCTCCCTGTCTCCATCATGAAAGTGATCATCTGCTACCTCACCCGGTCTAGATCCACAATGTTTTTTTTTTTTAAGATTACATCCTGCTTCCCTTTTAGTGCTGTTCTTGTATTTACAATTGGCGATTTCAGAAACTGGTCGATTTTTACGGACTCTGCAGGTCTCTGTCCTGTTTTACCGCCTATTTTGCTTGGGGCCCCTTTTTTCTTTCCCTCCCCCCTTTATAATTTTATCCTCCCCCAATCTCCTCTCCCTTCTCTTTAGCCTCTCCTTCCCTCCCTGTTCTTATATTAATGTCTTTAATAAATATTAAAAATAAATAAAAAACAGGGAAGGGAAGTGGAACCAGAGGCTGGGAGAAAAAAACAAAATCCAATACAAATGGATCTCACCACGATTGTAGGAGTCTTGCGCTGGATGGAAGGACCACCAAGTTCTTTCCAGGCTGTGGGAACAGAGGAGGGAAGACCTATCCACAATGAGGCATAGAGGCAGGCAGGGCAAAACCATACCCCTCCACTTAATCCAGTACAGCAGCGTAACAACAGCCAGCGGAGCAGGCAGCCGAGCATCCCACCGAGCCCCAGATGATCTGAAACAGCCGCGCTCCACACAGAGCTACAGGAGAGGAGACGAGACCACAACGTCCAGCTCAAGACACAGAGCGCCTCAGGAAGAGGAGAGGAAAGCAGCAGCAGAAAGGAGCGGAGTAGAGGCAGGGGAGGCAAGAAGTGAGAGCACACAGTAGCTGCTCCCTCTCGCAGCATCAATCTGCCGTTAGGGTCTTAGCATAGGCAGCGCAGGTCTCAGCGTCTGGCAGATGAGTGTCTGGCAAGGGAGCACAAACAGAGAGTTCCATAGTCTCAATGCTCTTACCATAAAGAATCCTCTCCTCCAGATGCAGAGGATGTCCCCTCATCACAGTCCTGGGGATAAATAGATAATGGCAGAGATCTCTGTATTGACCCCTAATGTATTTATACAGTTATTAGATCGCCCCTTAGTTGTCTTTTTTCTAAAGTGAATAACCCTAATTTTAAGAATCTTTCTGGGTACTGTAGTCCACCAATCCCAGTTATTACCTTAGTTGTCCTCCTCTGAACCCTCTCCAGCTCTGCTATGTCTGCCTTGTTCACAGGAGCCCAGAACTGTACACAGTACTCCATGTGTGGTCTAACTAGTGATTTGTAAAGTGGCAGGAATATGTTCTTATCACAGGCATCTATGCCCCTTTTGATGCAATCCATTATCTATTGGCCTTGGCAGCAGCTGCCTGACACTGGTTTCTACAGCTTAGGCTACTTTCACACTAGCGTTCGGGTGTCCGCTTGTGAGCTCCGTTTGAAGGGGCTCACAAGCGGACCCGAACACATCCGTACTGCCCTAATGCATTCTGAGTGGATGCAGATACGCTCAGAATGCATCAGTCTGGCAGCGTTCAGCCTCCGCTCAGCAGGCGGACACCTGAACGCTGCCTGCAGCGTTCGGGTGTCCGCCTGGCCAAGCGGAGGCGTGCGGATCCGTCCAGACTTACAATGTAAGTAAATGGGGACGGATCCGTTTGAAGATGACACACTATGGCTCATTCTTCAAACGGATCCGTCCCCCATTGACTTTACATTGATAGTCTGGACGGATCTGTCTGAGGCTACTTTCACACTTAGAAATTTTTTAACATTATAATGCAGATGGATCCGTACTGAACGGAGCCACCGTCTGCATTATATGAGCGGATCCGTCTCAGACGGATCCGCTCTGAACGCAAGTGTGAAAGTAGCCTTAGTTTGCTATTCACTAAAATTCCTAGGTCTTTTTCCATGTCAGTGTTACCCAGTGTTTTACCATTTAGTATGTACAGGTGACTTGCATTATTCCTTCCCATGTGCATAACCTTACATTTCTTTCAGTGTTAAACCTCATCTGACACTTCTCTGCCCAAGCCTCCAATCTATCAAGATCCATCTGTAGCAGTATACTGTTCTCTTCTGTGTTCACTTTACACAGTTTAGTGTCATCTGCAAGATCATTAATAAATATATTGAAGAGAATAGGGCGCAGTACTGACCCCTGTGGTACCCTACTAGTTACGGTGACCCAATCTGAGTGTGTACCGTTAATAACCACTCTATCACTGAGCCAGTTACTTACCCACATACAGACATTTTCCCCAGTCCAAGCATTGTCATTTTATATACTAACCTTTTATGTGGTACAGCATCAAATGCTTTGGAGAAGTCAAGCAATACGACATCCATTGATTGGTCGCGGTCAAGTCTAGAAACTGATTAAATTAGTTTGACATGACCAATCCCTCACAAAGCCATTGAGATATTCCAAAATAGCATCTCTTAGAAAACCTTCAGTTTACCCACAACAGATGTTAAACTTACCGGCCTATAGTTTCCAGGCTCAGTTTTTGACCCCTTTTTGAATATTGGCACCACATTAGCTAAGCACCAATCTTGTGGGACACTCCCTGTCAGTATACAGTCCATAAATATCAGAAATAAGGGTCTGGCTATGACATTATTTATTTAAGGATACAAAGGTGTATGCCATATAGTCCCGGTGATTTGTATATTTTAATCTTTTAAAGATGCCGTTGAACTTCTTACTGGGTCAGACAGGCCACTTTTAATGGGAAATTTACTTTTACATTCTGCATTTCATCTGACGGTTTATTTTCTTCGGTGGAGAAAATAATATAATATATATATTATATAATAATAGCTTTGCTTTCTCCTCATCTTTGTCTGCAACTCTCCCCTCATCACGATGTAAAGAGCTGACACCTTCAGATTTATACTTTTTTACCATTTATACACTACTCACAAAAAGTTAGGAATATTTAGCTTTTGGGTGAAATTTATTGAAAATGTAAAAAGTCCAATGATTTTGTATCATGAAAGTAGAGCATTTAAGTAGAAGCATGCAATGGTGATTTCCTCATCGCAAACAATTTATTGAAACAAGAGCCAACAACAACTGGTTGGTTCTTTTCATAAATGCGACTTTCTGACAAAAAAATTGCATCTCTATGCCATAGATGCGACTTTTTACACAAAACACAACCACATAAGCTGGCTTAATTGTCTGCAACAATTTGAGACATTTTTGCCCATAAAAGGATGATAAATGAGGAGTAATATGCGACAATTTGATAGCACCGCCCACTTTAACATTTATAACTTATTTCTGGTGCAAATTGTGGAGAAAACAGTTGATATATTTGGTGCAAATTAAAATGGTATAACTATGGCGCAACATGCTTAATAAATGTCCCCCAGTGTCTCAAAAATTTGTCATGTGGCCTTGAGCATCAATGACAGCTTGACAACGACGTATCATGCTGTTCACAAGTTGACTTATTGTCTGCTGAGGCATGGCATCCCACTCTTCTTGAAGGGGCGGACCTCAGATCATTGAGGTTCTGGGGTACAGAGTTATGAGCCTCTACATGGCGACTCAGCTGATCCCACAGTTTTTCATTGGAATTCAGGTCTGGAGAAAGTGCAGGCCACTCTATTTGAGGTACCCCAGTCTCCAGCAGCATTCACAAAGTGTAGGGCAGTTCTGTTTCGACTAGATACACCTGCCCACACAGTAACACCACCACCACCAAAGGCTCGTCTAGTGAAAACAGTGACTGATGCATAGCGCTCTCCTTGACGTCTCCAACATCATTGGCGGACATCATTTCTGCTCAGTCTCACTTGACTTATCAGTGAACAGCACTGAGACCCACTGGTCCCTCATCCAGCGTAGATACTTTCTGGCCCATTCAAGAAGATGACTCCTGTGGTCAGGTACCCTTGCAAGTCGAATAGCACGCAGACCAGTTGATGTAAATGGTTTCGTATGGTATGACGTGACACTTGGGTGCCTCTCACCTCTATTAAATGTGCCTGGAGTTGTGTGGCATTCACCATTCGGTTCGCAGGGCATTGTTCACAATTAAGAGGTCATCAGTGTGGGATGTGGCCAAAGGACGTTCACTTCTATGCCTTTCTGCAACTCTTCCAGTCTCTCTGTTGCAACCTGCTAATTGACACTATGACACTCTAAGCTCAGTGGCCACTTCCGTCTGGAGAACATCCTGTTTAAAGCCTCGCAATGGTGAGGTACTGTTGATCCATTGTTAGATGTCGTCTTGGTCTCATGA